>NC_086377.1:9331953-9989476 GCF_036588685.1 Mytilus trossulus | reverse complement strand
CCCTCTTAGGCAGTCATTGGACCCCTACTTATAAAAAATTTTAGATCCGCGAGTGGATACTACCACAGAGGTCAAACAATGCACATTTGGGTAATTGTACACGACATGCATGCTTCAATTCATGTTTGATGATCTTAGACCCTTTGGACCTCTATGTGAGCTATTACGGTAACTTGGTAAAAAATACCCAAACTGGATACAAGGTTAGATACAGCATGTCAAAGAACCCCAAATATCCATAAGGTCTTTTGTCTATAAATTTGAAGACCACAAACTTGAAAAAGGGACCAAATATATAAAAATTATTGCATATTATATATTTATATAAATATTATATTTGAATTAAATTGGGTGTTTTCATAATGATTGTACAAAAAAACAAAGCAAGCACGCTAACTAAAGTCTTACTTTACATGCTTAAAAAAATACGCTGTAATAGTTAAAAAAAAATTATATCATACAGTGAAAATGCGCCGCATATACAATAATAATGAATCGCTCTACAGTGAAAATGAAAGAATAGTATCATTATTCGATAGTAAACATGAATCGCATAAAGAAAGCATCATAGTGGAATTCAATTAAATATGAAGAAATTGAATGACAAAACCTATTCTACGTTATACAACTTTATGATTGTGTTGAAATGAATATTTTTTCTGCAACAACATCTTACCTGTTAATTATAAAACACCTGCACGATCTGTTCGTGAAATGTCCTAAATTTGCACCTATTTTGGTATATATTTCACAGCTATTTGGATTTAGGCGCGAAAAAAAAAACCCGTTCGCATCTCTTACTTTGTTTTATTAGTATTATGTAATAAAAATTACAAAAATAATTCGTCTGTTTATTTATCATTCTACATAAAAAAAAATCTGGCATATACATTAAAAATGATATTTTAGGATCCGCACTTTACATACACTGATAATTCTTATCTTTTATTTTTACAGGAATAAAATACGATCAAGTAATTATAACTTGCTAAATAAAGCTAGACAAATCTGGGCGTCTTTCAATAAAAGTGTTAATCTCAGACCGAATAAAATGGAAAATCAACTTGTCAACAACTTTGTTCAAGAGTTATTTTGAACACCTCTATAGACCTGTTTGTTACTGAAAAGAGCAATCTTAAACAGTTAAACACTCTTTAAAATAATATTTTTTCATAATGTATGCACTGTTTCGTAGGGAACATGTGTACACTATGGAACTGATTCTAAACGCACATCTTATTGCATTTTGATGTCTTTTAGATACATTCTAGTTTGTTTTACCATATATACTAGAACGATGAACGATCACCTTTTTTCGGAATTGGAGAACTATTTTTTATCGATAAATATTAGGCAGTACTTCACATATGAAGGTAAAACTCATGTTACGTAGGAGCCAGGAGACTGTAAAACTTATTAATATATCCCATGCATAATGAGTATATTAGAAATTTGTCCGAGATCAGTACAATAAACAGCCATGCAACTGACTTCCAAAAACAGTTTTAATCTTATACATGATCTTCTTTGTTTATAATTTATTGGCTTATCTCATATGACGCGATTCAGATTAAGATGTTCTACAGTTCTAAGTTAATTTTTTTTAGCAAAACAAGATGTATCAACAGAAATATATTTATGGTGGATAGGACTATAATATCAGGAGTTACCTAATATTAAATTAATAAAGACGTCGATGCAGTTTAAACAAAGTAATCATCCTTTGGTTAACCATACTTTAAGATCTGAATTATCTTTAAACAAGACAAATATTTATAATTTTATATATTGCATACATGTAAAAATTTGCAAAATACTGTAAGCCAACTTATTTTGGTGGATACTTTATTTCGCACTTTTACCCAGCTAGTCAAATTCGCGTCGATTTAATTTTGCGATTTTCCTATCTGTTTAATGTAGTTTGATAGGGACAGATCAAGGTTATTCCTTTTCGCGACGATTTAATTTTGCCTTATTTGTCTATTAGGGAAAGTCGCGAAATTACATCGCTCGCGAAATTTAATTGGTTTACAGTAATGGTTATGGTATTAATTTTATTATTGCCACTTTTAGATAAAGGTTCATCAATTTATGGATGAGTAATCATGCATATTTTGGTTTCAATCTGTATATATTCTTTTAGTTCTAGAGTAGTTCATGTAAGTTGAATGAATGTAAAATTGATGAAAAAGAGCGACTTAAGTATTTTTTTATACACTCATTTGATATCCTTGGAGTTGAAATCATTTTCAAATGGGACCGAGATCGTGAGCTTATTACTATAATCATTTGTCGTGTAACTTTTATCGCATGCTATTATTCTCAACAAATGAACATCACTCATGTATTAAACTGGGTTGTGTATTTGGCAGGAGATTAAATAACATAAATGAAATACGGTGTCAGCAAAAATTAATGAACTTTTGAAAAATCATATAACAAAACCAATATGACAATGACAACTAATCCAACTGTTTAAATCATACAAAACATAAATTGTTACGCCATGATAGTTTAACTGTATACAACGTCGGATACATTTCACAATAAGGTGAAATAAAACACCGCACCCCTTAAATAATTTGGTCAATTGAAATAGCAAAATGTTATATATTTAAACACAAGGAAAATATTAAGTATACAAATCTATATTTTAACAAGTATATATAAAATGTCAAAAAAACATCCAGGTACATTTCGAACACATGCAATACTTTCTAAAACAGCTAGAACTTGTTGTCATTTTTTAAAATAATTATATTCACTTCTTATCCAATTTAAAGGTTAAATCATACTAATTAATAATTAGTGGGTGCATTTAACTGTCTCTCTTTATTAAAAATAATAATTACTTCACAATTTGAAGTTTCAATTATTGTGATATTGTGTATTCAAATTTATTTAACTTCAAGTTCCATCGATTTATACGGTGGATCTCTTTATGTATCACTGTAAAATTGATGTTATTTTCTTTGTTCATACCTGTTTTCCATTAAAGGAATTGTTTATCGTCAAACCAGAAGAACAAGCTAAATAAATCATATACCTAAAAAGTGTAAATTAACCCAAACAATTTTGTTTTTTAAAATCTTGACAAAATCAGTCAAAATATGAATAAACCTTAATATATCAGTATTTCCATTTTTGTCAATTCAATCAGAAACGAGTTAACAAAAGTATGTGTAACAGTAAGCCATAAAAGAGGGACGAAAGATACTAAAGAGACAGTTATAATCTTAAATCTAAAACAAACTGACAACGGCATGGCTAAAAAATGCAAAAGACAAACAGACAAACAACAGTACACATGACACAACATAGAAAACTAAAGAATAAACAACACGCACAATACCAAAAATTAGGGGTGATCTTATGTGCCCCGGAAGGGTAAGCAGATCCTGATCCACATGTAGCACCCGTAGTGTTGCTAATGTGATGAACAATCCGGTAAATAGTGTTATTCGGTAGGTCACATTCATAAAAGGAAATGGGATTGTAATTAAGATGTAAGGAACATATTCGATATCATTTGTGAAACGGTTTTTCCATATCGGTCAACCAACTCGTGATGGTGTCCGTAAAAATTACGAAGGGGTGATTTCAACTTCATCATTCGGAACTCTTGGTTTAATAGCTTCCTTGTGATCAGTAACCCTCTATCGAGAAAATGATTATAGGAAATACAAGCACGGGAATATCGTATCAATTGGGAGATATATACCCCGTTTACAAGTGCTGCTGGAATGTTGATACTTAGAAATGGAAAGATCACAATTGGAAAGTTGAAATCATCTCTTTTGTCGTAAAGTTGTGTTTTTAACCGAATCTCATTGTCAATTTCTAGATGTAAGTCAAGATATGAGGCCGACTTAACTGTATCTGTAGTATCCCACAAAACTAGTTCTATAGGATAGATGCATTCTACATTGTCACCAAATTTTGAATTATTTAGTGAAAGAACATCATCTATATAGCGGGAATAGAGTTAAATGATACTGCTAACTTCTGATCGGAACATGCGTTTTACTCAATTTGGTCAATAGACTATTTACATCGACAGAAAATATTTTATAGACATCTATGGGCAGTTGGCGTTTTTGAAATTTCTTAATTCTGATGTGAATGCAGCGTGCCTAACTTTTACATTCGCATATCTTTTATATCGCTGGGCTTGAAATACACCTGTCGATTCTTATTGATCACGTTTGTGCGGTTAAAATTTAAATTTTAACAATACATTCAATAATTTCGTAATTGTTTCATCAGTTTAAAATTGCAATCGGATAAGTTGTGATAACAATGTTCGCTAGTTTACTTCAGTTAGGTTACTTTAAATTGTCTTTTAAAACAAGACTCTAATAACAGATGACAATAATACATAAATAACAACAGACTACTTGCAATTAACTGACATGCAAGCTCAAAACTTTGATTAAACTGACTGAAAGATTATGATTTCATCATATGAACATCAGGCGCAATCCGTCCCGTTAGGGTTTAGTATCATACCATCATAACATATATGAGAAGAACATTACATGACGTGCCAGCTCCAGACTTTAATTAAACTGACTGAAAGATTATAATTTCATCATATGAACATGAGGCACAATCCTTCCCGTTATGGGTTTAGTATCATACTATCATAACATATATGAGAAAAACATAAAACATTAGAATTTTTTTAAATACTAAGACTTTCCTACCCCAGGAATACCTACGCGGTACTTGGCAAAACGTTTAGGAATTTTGGTCATCAATGCTCTTCCAAATTTGTACTTCATTTTGGTTTTTTCAACTGTGTTGGATTCGAGCGTCACTGATGAGTCTTGTGTAGACGAAACGAGCACCTGGTGTAAATACAAAACAGTACAAACTGGAAACTTAGAGATTACTCACACACTATGGCTGCACAATATCTAACTGCATACTTAATAAAAAAAAACAATCATCTCAAGTAACGTGAAGAAGCTTTGAATAATGGCATTCTGACTGACGATTGAGGAACGGAGGTAAACGGTAATTAAACCTGCTCTAGCTTCTACCGTTTTTTTTTCTCTAAATCACATATTTAAATTTGGCCCACAAATAACTAGAACAAACCCATACAAAAAAAAACCAAACGTTCTTATCCATATCAAAACGATAAACGAGAAACACTTATGAGCCACACTAGCAAAGGATTACCATCAATATTGTTTATCAATGTAACAAAATTAAAAAGAAAAAAACTAACCATATCAGCAAATTGTTTAACTGAAGAATTGGGAGATGAGTTGCTGTAAGAATCGACGATTGGATTATATATTGAACAGTGTGTTTCTCTTTGATGAATGTTATATATCATATCTGCATGGATATCTATCGAGTATGTTATTATAGGTTTTGGAATAATTAAACAAGAACTCGGATAAATAATTAAAAACAGTATTTCTGAGTATTCTAGATTTTAAAGGCAATCACATATACAACAGATCTCACATTTGTCGAAGATTTCTGACTACAGAAACTCTAAAGTTTAAATGGAAAGGAAATACGATTCTCAATTTTTAAAATACATTTACAACAATAAGTATACTGGTTGACAGAAAATAACTATTTGATTTACAGAGAGACTTACTGTACTTGGGAAGACAGTATATTAGAAAATTTGTCCTAGATCAGTGCAGTATACAACAAGGCAACTGCCTTCCAAAACACTAGTTATAATCTTTTTATCCTGCAATTGGGTGTTCTACTATACAGATACAGCCCTACAGGCTACATTTATTGCTATGCTGTATCTGTATACTATACAGATATCGCTTAAAAGCTCTGCCCACTGCCGGACTGAGTATTGTATGAACCTGAGTGACCTCAGAATGTGTATTGCTGTCGCATTCAAATGACGTATCAATTGCGAATTAACGGTTACTTTAATACTTTCTGTTTGTTTTCAAACATTTTCTTAGAGCATAGGAATCAAATCAATTTTCTGATAACATACACACACATGAACAGCAGTCTTTTTTACGATGACAACTATTGATTTCAAAACATGAATGTGTTACAAAAACAACCATGTCAATTTCAGCATGCATGTTTATTGAATGTCAAGTTTGAAGCGTAGAACAACTTCTACACTCCTGTTTCAAAATGTTTTGTTATTTGTGTTAACTGTTGAAATTAGTTGTTATGTTAAAAGTAGATAATTATTCACATGGAGCGATGTATTATTGTTGACCATTCGGGATTCTTTTTTATGCGAACCCGTCTTCAGCTGAATGTGTGATAACTGTATCGTATTACTGCATGAGCCTCAAGGGATTTCAAATCGACAATAAATGCAAAACATGTGATTTTGTGTCTTTCAAAACACAAATAATTTATACCGATTTAATTGCAGGATAAAGACAATAACTGTTTAGTGTCTTTAAATATCAGCTGTATTTGTACTCGGCTCGAAACAGGTGAAATAGCTCACTAAAGTCTCGCATACACCTTGTTTCCTAGCCTCGTACAAATACAGCTGATATTTAAAGACACTAAACAGTTATTGTCTATAAACATGATCTTCTATGATTATAATTTATTGTCTTGTCTCATATGACGCGATTCAAATTAAGATGTTCGACAGTTTTGACTTAATTTTTTTATCAAAACAAAATGTGTCAATAGAAATAAATTTATGGTGGATAAACTATAATATCAGGAGTTACCTAATATCAAATTGATAAAGATGTCGATGCAGGTTATACAAAGTAATCATACTTTGTTAAACATAACTTGAAGATCTGAATTGTCTTAAAGTAAGACAAATATTTATAATTTTATATATTGCATACATGTAATAATTTGCAAATAATGGTTATGGTATTTATTTTATTATTGACACTTTGAGATACAGGTTCATTAATTAACGGGTTAGCAACTACGCATATTTTGGTTTCAACCTTTATATTTTTCTTTAAGTTCTAGAGTAGTCCATGTAATTTGAACGAATGCAAAATTGATGAACAAGAACGACTTAAGTAATTCTTCATATAATCATTTGATATCCTTTGAGTTGAAATCAATTTCAAATGGGATCGAGATCCCGAGCTTATTACTATAATCCTTTGTCGTGTAACTGTTATCGCATGCTCTTATACCCAACGAATGGACAACTCGCAGGCATTAACGGGATTGTGTATTTGAAAGGAGAATAAATAACATAAATAAAATACATTGTCAGCAAAAATTAATGAACTTTTAAAAAATCATATAACAAAACCAATATGACAATCACAACGAATTCAATTGTTTAAATAATACAAAACATAAATAGTTACGCCGTGATAGTTTAACACTATACACTGTCGGATATATTTCACAATAAGGTGAAATAAAACGCCGCACTCTTTAGATATGTTTTCAATTGAAATAGCAAAATTTTATCTATTTAAACCAAAGGAAATTTTTTAGAATAAACAAATCTACAATTCAACTAGTACACACAATTGTCAAATGAAGATGCAGATAGATTTTTTACATACGCAATTCTTTCTAAGACCATGACAATAGTTATAACTTGCTATCAAGTTCTTCAATAATTATATAAACTTCACATTTAATGCTATGGTTAAATTATGATAATAAATTAATTACATGGGTGCATTTATCTGTCTCTTGTAAGTGCATACAACAATCACTTCACACTATCAATCAGAAGAGGACATACGTTGAAACTAACTAATTTAGTTGTGCTTATTTTCATTGAAGAAGTCATAGTATGCTTTGCAATTACGTCAACGATGATCGGAGTAAGTACTTACACGTTTGAAATATTATAATTAAAACAAAGTATATTAAAACGTTTAAATACAGACAAATAATTTAAAAATGGTAAAAAGTTATACGTCCAGTTAGACATGATCAAGGTATGTGTATCAATATATATATCGTATGCCAAGGGTTTAGTTTAGTCTTGGATGGAAGTGTTTTAACTATCGCATCACCGTTACAAAATCGCATGACATATAATGTGACTGAACTGCCATACATCAGTGAACTTAGGGGAACCTCTATCCCATGTTAGGGGATGGTTGGGATGCCATTTACATGTTTAACCCCGTCACACTCTCTATGTATGTGCCTGTACCCAGTCAGTAGACTGTAATGCAGTGTTTGTCGTTTGTTGATGTGTTACATATTTGTTTTTCGTTCATGTTTTATATTTAAATAAGGCTGAAAGTTTTCTTGTTTGAATTGTGTTACATTTGTCATTTCGAGGCCTTTACTGGCTTACTATGAGTTACAGGCTTTGATCACTGTCAAGGTCGTACGGTGAACTATAGCGGTTAATTTCTGTATCATTTGCTCTCTTGTTGAGAGTTGTCTCATTGGCAATCATACAACATCTTCTTTGTTATTTTAGATAAGTGTATACTCTGAGCGACATTGATATATTAAAGATTTCCGTTCTAATATGTTCTGACTACAACTGGGCCACAAAATAACACAAAAGAAGTCAATTTGGATCATTTTGAGAAAATCGAATAGATGAGAGATTTTTCTGATGAATCAGTGAGGTTTAGCAAAAACAAAAACCCAACTGTTTAGAGACATTTTAATAACAAAGTATAAAAACGAAGGACACACGATATATTGCAAAACTCCCTTGTAAAGAAGATTTCCCAGAGTTGCTTAGTAGTCACGTGTTGCTAAAATTATATCAAACTCGCTATATAATCTAAATCGGTAGGTCACATTCATAGTGAAAAGGGAAGTGGATTGTTGTTATGACATAAGGAACATATCTGATATAATCTGTGAAACGGTTATTCCAAAACGGTCACCATGCTCGTGATGGCGTCCGTAAAATTAACGAAGGGATGATTTCAACTTCACTATTTAGAAATTTTGGTTTAATAGCTTCCTTGTGAGCAGCAACCCTCTATCTAGAAAACCATAATAGAAAATACAAACCCGGGAATTTAGTATCAATAGGGAGATACATACTCCGTATACAGGCGCTATGGCATGTTGCTATATAGATATGAAAAGTTCACAAATAGGGAAGGTAAAATATCTCTTTTGTTGTTAATATTGTTAACTGGCGGTTTGTTAAAAGCTATCATCAATTGTATCCAAATTAGATTACGAACCCGACCTATGCTCTGACAGAGAGACATACGAACAGCAGTTAAATATTTCCGACCGCAGTGTAATGCTGAGAGGGAAAACAAGAACGATATTTGATATATTTGATTTCGGAAGTGTACTTTGAAATAAATGTGCACCCATGCAGGGCTCACAAAATAATCTGCGAGAAACTGGGAAGCCCCGCACCATATAGTTAGACTTTGTGCCTCAACATGTTTTGAACGAAAATTGTTATAAACAACACTCCAATTACTTGTTATGTTTAACCATATCAAGCATATTCGGAGTCACAGAAATTGTTATTTTTTGTTGAGATTTTTGAAAATGAGCCTTTTCCAATAAATGGCGTTGCTTTGAAACTAATCATCATTATGATGCTACATACAAGATATAAAATCGTATTTAGAATAAACACGAAAACTTTGT
The DNA here is from genome assembly GCF_036588685.1 of Mytilus trossulus. Taxonomy (NCBI): domain Eukaryota; kingdom Metazoa; phylum Mollusca; class Bivalvia; order Mytilida; family Mytilidae; genus Mytilus; species Mytilus trossulus. Next base: position 9,979,927 of record NC_086377.1, on the reverse strand, counting down.
CGAAGGTTTACTACCGAACAAAAAACGTACAAAATGCTTGAATGATGGATCTATAGACATAATAAAGCGGTTACAAGGCCTGTGTTTGATGTCTGTGAAGCAGAAAAATACATACATGGTATTAACAAGTTTTATAGTTTATTTCGTTTACCAATACAAGAATATCTACAATCACATTATCTAAAATATATTAGTTTTTTTCGCGGTTGAAATATACAATAATTTGAATCTACATAATACATAATCGGCATATACACACGAAGATATACATCGTGAGAGATAGAATTGTACATGTCAAATCCAAGTTCTGTATATTTTGAGTTATAACTTACAATTCCCCTGTGCATCTTTAATCGTTTCAAACTAAGTCGATGTAAAATAATATTTTTACATGCATACAAGTTTACATTCAGATTATTTGGAAACTTATTTGAAGAGTGAAACCGATTCAACAGAATTTCTTTTTGTAGCAACGGATAATAACGCATTAGAATGTGCTGTGTAATAACTGTATTCATCAGAGTGCAAGAGTTTTTAGTTAGTAGTATAATACCATTCCAAAGAACTGTGTGATGCAACACGTTTGTGGTCAAAACAGAATTGTAGCAACAAAGTCCATTCTTAAAAACAGTTGATTCACTTTTAAGCAAAAATTTCCCAAATACATTATTTGGATGTAATTGAAATCTTTGCATAAGTCACGATAAAAAAGCTTTTAAAAAAGAAAACAGTATACATGTGTCACAGTTGTTTCATTTGAAGGAAGTTCTTGGAATATTTCTGTTTCTAGCAAATGTTTAGTTCCTAATTGTCTCTTTACTGGACTCTGTTCATCAAACTGCAGAAATAAATATAATTGTTATTTTGAAATCATTAGAAACTTTTGTTCGTTTATTTGTTTAACTAAGCATTTATGCACGACTTAAATCAGCAGACACTTTGGATTGTGTTCGCTTTCAATTATCTTATTGAACAATTTTTGAGTCATACAAGTAAAAGCTTCCAATGTATTCAAACTTCAAAAAGAACTGCCTCTGTCACTAGTACTAGTTGAACTATAGACTAATGTCGGGTTCTATTGTCGGGTTGTTGTTTCTTTGGCACACTGCACATTTCCATTCTCAATTTTACTATTTTTCAACATAACACGACAGTTTTAAATTGTTTTTATTGTTCCGTTGCTTTACTCTTATACTTATTATAGTTCTGAGTTTCTCTCGGTTTTTGTTTATGATCCAGATTTGTTTAAGTTAAATCGATTTATGACTATCAAACAGCAGATACTACTGTTGCCTTTATTTAATGTGTACATCTAATATATTTAATGTAAGTGTTGAAGTATTTTGTGTTCGACAAGTATGTATTCAGTATGACAACGTACCAATGTTTTCAAATATAAACGATTTGTTACAGAGACAGACATAAGACTGAAATAGACAAAATAGTGTCTTATAAGAGACCCACTTGCAGAGTACAAGTTCTGTCATTCGTTTTCTCTTAAGAAAGAAACTAAAAGAGATTACTGCATCAAACTGCTGTTCTCTGCATATTCGTTGCGACCAATGTTGTAATTTGACTAACGATTACATAATCATTGTTGATCGAAAGTAGCAAACACATACACACGTGATAATCGTTTATAGGTCATATTAATTCTTTTAAAATCTCTTCATCTTTGCATGACTAATTCATGAAATGTACTATCAAGCAACAGAACAAATATACTGATCAAAGTTTTATCTGCAGTACTTACCCTCCACATGAACAGCTAAAATGAGAAAATATCATATTATATAGGATGAGTCTCTCGGACTTACCGATCGAACTTATCTGGGCGAGTTACACATTTAATTGACTTCACCTATTGTCATGTTTAGCTTACAATATGGTACTTTAGTGCCCATTTTTTAAAGCCATGGGGTAACCTAGTGTTGAAATGTGTACTACCACTAATATCATTACGTTTTTTCTTGAAAGCTTTTAAATTGGCAATATTTAATCACATCTTTTCTTTACTTTCTTGTTTCTTGATAAAGGATTTTTAATTAAGGCGTTATAAATACGATTATAGTATCCACGTATATTTGATTTCCAGTAATTTAAGTTATCTAAGTTATTCTCAGTAACATTGTTCCATATGTTGAAATTATATATCAACAGTCCAACATACTTTTTTCATTAATATCCAACATGTATATAAACAAATGCCTAAAACTATTTGTATAATAATCGGTTGGTAAAGTGACACTTATCAACAACAAAAAATCGAAAATTGATGGGTTGATATTGTCAATGTTATTATACTTGCATGGGTTGTACTATTTTAGAACCAAACAGTACCATTAATGTGTATACGTACACTATACACTAATAACACAAACTATATGATAAACTACGATTTGATTACTGTATAGATTTTTTCAGAAGTAATGTCATGGTATAGATTCCTGTATACAGAAGTCAAATATAGGTATATGAATGTGAGGTATGAGTCCCAATGATACAACTAATCATCTAAAGAACATTTTATGAAAGTAAATAATTATAGATCAAGTCACGGCCTTCAACAAGGAGCATTGGCTCACACCGAACAACAAGCTATAAAGGGCTCCAACATAACTAGTTCAAAACTATACAAACGGAAAAACAAACAGTCTAAGCTACATAAAAACGTATAGACTTATAGACAAATATTAAATATAATTATTGCATCATGTAAATATAACGGAATTTGACGAGACTGTTATTAAACAGAGAGGGTTAGCGCTATAGAACAAGGTTTAATCCACCATTTTCTACATTCAAAAATGCCTGTACCAAGTCAGGAATATGACAGTTCTTGTCTATTCGTTTTTGATGCGTTTTGTTATTTGATTTTGCCATGTGATTATGGACTTTCCGTATTGATTTTCCTCCGAGTTCAGTATTTTTGTGATTTTACTTTTTGTAAAGCTAAAGGCATGAATATACTTTCATAAGATACAATTAACAATTCCTTACAAGGAAATTACCGTCTTATATAATGTGAGGGGACTGAAAAGGAAAATATATTCTTTCAACCTGATTTCTGAATCACAAATACCTTCTGCCAAAGTTTTAAGAAAATCCTATGAAGGTTTGACAAATTATTTGATATGTAACAAACGTTAACCCTAGGCTCATATCTAACATCCTCGAGAAAAAGTTGTCCTAGTGTTGATTCAACAAGTTATGTGTATGTTCTCTATGGTCATTTAAATCTTCAAATATGTAAGTAATTACACATCATTGGCTTTCATCGTCTCTGCTGTCAGCGTTTCTCATGGAGACAATTGCCAATAAAATAACCCCGTTTTTTTACTGTTGTTTTGATATAAGAAGATGTGGTGCGAATGCCAATGAGACAACTCTCCATCCAGATAACAATTTAAAAAGTAAAAAAAAGTATATGTCAATGTACGGCCTTCATCACGGAGCTTTGGCTCACACCGAACAGCAAGCTATAAATCGCCCCAAAATAACTAGTGTAAAACCATTCAAACGGAAAAACCAACGGTCTATTAGTCTCTTTATACTTTTGCCATGGTGTTGCCAGTTTACATTTTACTTCTGATTTTGAATGTCTCTCTATTATCTTTAGCCTCTTTAATGGTGGAAAGTGCGTCTGAAATACATCATTTAAGTTGTGGTTTTATTGTTTTTCTTAACTATCTTACCAACACCATTACAACAAAAGCCTTATATCATGAATTGTCTATTTACGGTACGGAATACTTATCTGTTTTCTACTTAAAACTTACGAGCTGTAAAAGAATACAAAAACATAATTATTGATTACAGCATACAATTCTGCAATGATTTAACCAATTTTAATTGAGATACTTGAATAAGTTACAACTAACAAGTCCTAACTAGCAAATAACATTCTTTTATAATGTGAAGGGACTCGTCTTGTATCAGACATCATCTGTAATAACATAATCGATACTAATATTGTGTACCAGATGCGCATTTCGACAGTCAAAGTCTCTTCAGTGAGGATCGAGGCCAAAATGTTTGAAAATGCTAATTTAAGATATGAAGAGCTCTATGCGAAATAAAGAAAACATATAGCCAAAGTTTGGCAAGGGAATGTCTCTTTCATACGAATGTGTTTTGTTTCATCTATTTAATTGTGTCTTTAATTACTCGAACTTTTTTTTTAATATATTTTCCCATTTAAAACAGATATCAGAAACAATTTTCAATATCACATGCTCTTTTATTTTTCATTTTGTTTAAACTTAGCACAACATACTTATCTGGTTGGTACTTACAACAAGCTGAAAAAAAAGAAATATAAATTCAATTACAATCTGATGAGTATTTTGAGAGAACAACGAAAGGGGAAATACTCATCTAAAATCATCAGATACAATGTTTTACTTGGGCATATTAAGTTCAGCATTTTGTCTGGAAATGTTAATCATATTTATAAGATACTGTAGTTTCTAAATGTGGGAGCTATTACAAAAAAGTAAAAATATACAAATAAACAGCAAATTAAATGATGAAAATGAATATATTTCTCCCATAATAATTGTGAATGGATATTGAAACCTCAGGATTGATTATATATTTGGAAATTATAACAATCATGATAACAAAATACTTCTGTATGTTTTTTATTCTATGGTATCCAGTTATGTTAGAAAAAAAACAATACAAACGAGTTCTTACTTTTATCAATTACGTCTGTATTATATTAATTGGCGAGAGAAAAAAAAACTTAGAATTGGAATATTTACGATAAAACACTAACAACAAAGACTATCTGATAAGCAAAGTTTTGATAACTATCGATGATGAGTTTATTTATGGACTTATCAGATATTTCACATTGTATACAAAACGATACACAGTATTAATAAAGCCCAAGTTTCATAAAAATTAATGCAGGTTTAAAAATATTTCTAGTAAAACTAAATTATTTCAAAACCATCTATAAGAAAATAACTGAAAATGAAAATATCGTTAAAAAACCTGATTTCTGAATCATAAATATCTTCTGCCAAGGTTTATTAGAAAATCTTATGAAGGTTTGACAAATTATCTGATATGTAACAAACGTTAACCCTACACTCTGATCTAACATCCTCAAGAAAAAGTTGTCCTAGTGATAGTTCAACCAGTTTTGTGTATGTTCTCTATTTTCATTTAAAACTGTATTGGCTTTCATCGTCCCTAAAATTACCCTGTCTTTTTGGTTTTTTTTTAACTGTTGTTTGTCTCTTTATACTTTCGCCATGGTATTTGTTTTGTTTACATTTTACTAATATTTTTCAATGTCTCTATATGATCTTTCGCAATTTGCTTCTGAGATACAGCATTTAAGTGTTTTTCTGAACTATGTTACTACTACCATTGCATCAAAAACCTTACATTATAAATTGTCTATGTACATGTACGCTATACTTATCTGTTTTCTACTTAAAACTTTCAAGTGGTTAAAAAAACAAAATAATATAATTATAAATTACATCATGCAATTCTGCAATGAATTAACCAACTTTAATGGAATTAGTTGAATACGAAATAAAAATATAGAAAAAAAACCATTTTGTTAAATGACAGTTTCTTCTATTATACTCCTGATTGACTAATACAAAGGAGACAATTAGTTCTATGACAGGGCTGAGCAGGATATCATGTCTTTGAACGTCACTATCTGGTGAATACTTATCAAGAATCATTAATTTAAAGGACAATCATATATTTAATTTATATTAAGTAATGATGCCAAATAACTTCAACAGTTTTGGTTATTATATGTCATAAGTTTTACTCATTTTTGATTTTGTATTTTCAATGAAGGTGAATCTAGAAGACAGTAAATGACATCAGATTACGTTTTGTTTTGTACACTGTTGTTTATCTGTATGTCTCACTAGGATTTAGCCATGGCGGTGCAAGTTTATATCCGACCAATGCTGTTGAATCTCTCTTTGATATCTTTCGCCATTTTATTAGACGGAACGAGTCTCACATATATTATATTTATGGTATGTTTATTGTTTAACTTTACTACACTTATATTACTTTATGTAATGTAGATATATAGAAAACAACACAATCCTGATTGTTGTATTTTGTAATCATTTGATTGTATTTTTGTCGTTCTTGGTACAATTACGTAATGTATTTGAATGTCTCATGGTATCTTCTGATTCTTTTGTAGACACACCGCACGGCTATCATATATCATATTATAAGCAGGGTTATTGTTTAACTTCACACACTTGTATTACTCTCTTTATATAATGAACTACAGTATATTTAATTATATTTTTCTGTTTGTTACTTGACACTAACACGCTGAACAAAAATCAGTCAAATTAATCAGTATAGTGAACAGCAAATCTTTCAGGCAAAAGCAAAAATCGTTATTGGATTTAATTTAAAAAAGTAATGCAATAAAAGTACACCATTTCGAGACTATTGAGTGTTCTGTCAGATAATTCAAAAGTAAAGTCATTACTATGAGTTAGATTCTGTTTTCTTATCTTGCCTAATAGTTATGTTGATGATTTCAAATTTTAGAGCTATGCTCACGTCTACCATACATCATTTTAATGGTTTATCTAATGTTCACTATTACTTAACTAATTGGTACAGATATCTTTATATAATGACCTACATATATCTTTATACGCTATACTTATCTGTTTTCTACGTGACACCTACTTTTTTTCTCTCATTCGATATACGACTTTCGAACAGCGGTACTGAGAAAATTTCTCTCTTACAATGGTATGTTTATTGTTTAACTTTGCAACTTTTCTAACACCTTTATATACATGTTATCACATTTTAAAATGCATATTATATAAGTGTAAATTACTTATCTGTATGCTACTTGACACTTACATCGATCTGAAACAATCAAATAAATAACCATTAAATACAGCATACCATTTAGAAAAGAATTAAGTTATCTCCAATACAATTATTGGAATAAGTAGTAATGTGATAGGAGAACATTTGTAGATGACAGTTTGTTTTTGTCATATTTTTGAAAAGTATAGTCAATAAGATATAATGATGCCAGTTATTGCAATGTAAAAGTTGTGTGATTTGGCGCTTTGTACATTTATAATTTGTTAAGAAACCTAAAAAAAAAATGGACGTCAGGTCGATATAATCATATTGATGTGTGTTTTCCAAGGACATATACTTCAATTGAGAGACGAAAGATACCAAAGGGACAGTCAAACTCATAAATCTAAAACAAACTGACCACAGTTTTGGTAACTATACAGGTTTACACATTTCTGCTTTCAGCATTTCCAATGACGGTAAATGTATTAATCAGTGCATGAAATCACACAATTTGTTTGACGACTGTTGTTGGTGTTTTTGTAGGACTAGGATTTAGCCATGGCGGTGTCAGTTTATATTCGACCAATGCATTTGAATGTCTTTTTGGTATCGTTCGCCTCATTTGTAGACGACCCGCGAGTCTCACATATATCACGTTAATGACATGTGTATTGTTTTACTTTTATTACTGAATTAATCACACGTTATGTAATGAAGATGAAGATACATATAGAAAACAACGCAATCCTGATTGTTGTATTTTGTATTCATTTGCTTGTCTTTTTGTCGTTCTGGGTACTAAATTATAACGTTATGCGTTTAGATGTCTCTTGGTATCTTCCGCCTCTTTTGTAGACATAACGGGTGCTACCATACATCACAATCATGACATGTTTATTGTTTTACTTAACATCTTTGTATTACTCTCTTTGTATAATGAACTACAGTATATATAATTATACTTTTCTGATTGTTACTTGACAGTTACACGCTCAACAAAAACCAGTCAAAATAATCAATTTTTTTAACAGCAAATCATACAGTTAAAAACAAAAAATCGTCATTGGATTTAATTGAAAAAGTAATGCAATAAAAGTACAACATTTTGAGAATATCGAGTGTTCTGTCAGATAATTCAATAGTAAAGTCATTACTATGAGTTTAATTTGTTTTCTCATTTTTCCTCATAGTGATTGAGATTATTTCAAATTGTAAAGCTACCTAACTAATTTATATAAATATCTGTATACACCGACACAAACAAACAAACCAACATATACAATAATACGTTATACTTATCTGGTTTCTACTTGACACTTACAATCTGAAAATATCAAATAATTAATTATAAAAAAATTGATAAATAGACTAAATGTAATTGAACAAGTTATGCAGTAACATGGTGAGTGTGTGGTGCAAACCCTGCAATGTTTACGTGCTGTATAAATAGGAATGTGACAAATGAGCAAACATTCGACATGACACTTCTATATTTTTACTCAGTGTTTTGTCCGAGCAACACTTGATTTACCTATCCGATATGGTAACTAGATAGAAAAAACTTTTTTTAACCACAGTTCACATAAACTGGACACATAGTAAACGTCGCAGAGTGTCTTTATCAACGAAACAACATTATGCATTAATCTTTTTTTCATGAATTTTTAATTTGTAAAACCTGGTATTTATATATGTGCAATTAATCTCACAACACTAGTACATCAACATGATTGTTTTGTTTCTTTGTATCTCTATAGTATAAACAATGATTGTTTTTTTGTTGTTCTTGTTTCTTTTTATATTTCTAAGCCATGTGGTTCCCAGTTTATTATGGATATATAAGTTTGACTGTCACTCTGGTATCATTCGCCCCGTTGTTGGTACATGCATTCACTAATGTAGAAAATGATGGATTAAACTTTGTGTTATAACTAGCTGAACCTATTAATCGTATTACAGTATCATATGATTCGAATAAATTGACAACAATATGCACGGGTGAGCAAAATAAAAGACACAATGGCTTAAAATGGGACTTGTTTTCGATTACAGTATAATAGACGTCAAATGTTATTTTCTCGAAATATGTTTTAAACCTAATACAATGGGCATTCGAAAATCATAAAAACCAAAAACAACATACACCATAGCAAAAAAAATGAAAAAAAAGCCAAACAACACGTTTAATAAAAAAACAAAGAACACTTAGACCTAGCCATCGTCGTGATGCTCAAGTCACAATCTATTGTAAGCTTATTTTTTGAACAATTTGACGAATTGCGAATTTTTAATATTTGTCTTTTACAATAGACGTAGATCATACTTACTTATCAGTTCTCTCTTCCTTTCTGAAAGATGAAACATATCAATAATATCAGTTACACATTCTAAACAAAAATACTGATAGATAAGTTGCTGTTTATCTAGAAAACATTTCCGAAGCAGTACTAATAGTTTCTATAGATTTAGGTCAGTTTACTTTATTTTACCACCCATTGTTGAATTGTATTGTGAGATAAACATGTAAAATCGTTATGGATGAATATTACATTATCATGATAACATTGGCGGCATCAACCTTTCTGCATCTGACAATTAATGTTTCAAAAGTGATAATTGACTCAGCAAATAAAAGGGTCTGAAATTTAATGCCAACGTAAATCGTCTAAATTCACAAATTTTTGCTGCGTTTAGAGCTTTACGTCATCTACATTATGTCGCTTCAGCGTTTTTAAATATGAGAAACATACCCAACAAAAAAGGCAAATGTCGAGTAGTTTGTAAAAAATTTCAATGTTTAAATATTCTTTGTCGTTTATGGTGGATGATTTTGGTTAAGCTGTTCAATTTTTCTCTGGAAATTTCATCCAAACAAAACTGCAATATTGTACAAATGAGTATTGTATTGTTTGACCTTTCGACAATTGTCATCACACCATATATGTCTCACTCTAAGATTGACTACAAAGTAAAATTGAGAATGGAAATATAAATGTGTCAAAAAGACAACAACCCGACAAAAAAGAAGAGAACATGTAAGGCAACCTATGGGTTTTAAAGACAACGAGATAATCCTGCGCTGGCGTTAACTGGCCTCTTAACAAAACGTGTGTACTAACTTAGTTCCATTGATGGCAAACCAAACTGCAAAACACATACATTAACTGAAATTAAATTTGAACAGACAAACAAAGGCTAAGAGGCTCCCTAATTTGAACAGGTGCAAACATCTGTTCAATGTCGACACAACAAACACAGTTATCCAGACAGTGCCAATAACGACATCAGTAGTTTTTCCGCAGTTCAACGTCATAGATATTTTGAGAGAAAACGAATCCCGGTTACAAACCCAAAACTAAGAGTCCCACACCAATTATAAGAAGTCACAATGGAACAACAGAAACACTGAACTGCAATAAAAACAAATGGCAATGCAACATACATAGAACCAAATTATTTGAATACAACTTCAATATTCCTGACTTGAAACAGAACATTTTTATAACCATTGGTGTGTTGAAACTAGTTTTAAGTCTAAACAAACCTCACGCGCTTGACTCAGTTTAAAAGAGTCTGATGTCAGAAAAGGTAACTAAAAAAACCTATGCAAAATAGCAATGATGCGTATATCAACAAAGACAGTTACTGACATGCATGCGAGCTCTAGACCACATCTTAACTGATTAAAAATGGTCTTTTGTGGATAGTTGTCTCATTGGCAATCATACCACATCTTCTTTTTTAAATTCTCCATATTATGCAAATCATGCAAATCATGCATAATAACCGTGAATGATTTAGTATCAAACCACCAAATGCACCCTATGAGTGATTAAATATGAGTACCAAAATATGGCGTCTAGTATTATTATTATACATCCATTTACATCACTGTTGACGCAGTCGAACCTATGTTGCTCATTACCTTAATACATATGTGTAAATTATTTACAAGTCAACAGATATAATGCTGCTCTATATCACTCTTATTGGTTTGTTCATTAATGTTTCTTATTGATTTCTTAAATAGTGCAAACATCAGTTTGGCGTAAGCCAATTACAAATGACAGCAGTTGCATTTTTCGAGAAAAAAAAACATTTATAATGCACTTCATTGACACTTGGAAATCATACATTTGATACGCTAAATGATATAGATGTACAACTTTGTGTTATGTCCATAGAAACAATTAAAATGAACTTACCGACAATTGAAACATCTTAACAGGTATCTTCCTTGCTCCTTTGGTATCACATCCTGTTTGTAATCACTGTAACAAGCAACACTATTGATTGACTTAAAATTTACTCTAAGATGATATTAAAATCCAACAATCTATTACTAACTGATACACACATAAACAGTGCAAAAATATCAAAAAAGGTATTTGAAATATATACAATAGTCATAAACCAAATGAGCCAATCTCGAATGAATTGAACTGATAATCTATAAACAAATAAATCAACTTACACCTGGACAGAGATACATTTGTTTTACTAGAAAGATATATTTCTTTACTTCAGAGATGTTTTCTATGGTTCAGTGTAGAACAGAAGCTGTTTACCCACAAAGAGTATCACAGTTCACCATTTGTTGTCGTTACGTAGTATACGTAATGTTTGACAAGAACTTATAATTAAGTTCGACTTTTATTTAGCTGTAATGGTCGTATTGGTGTATGTCGTTCCTTTAAACAAAATTAGACGACATCAACCAAAACAGTATATTCAGTTTGAGGTCATATATATTTTATCTTTCCAATCCTTATAGAATTATTTCTGATTGCATACGCTTTTTCCTCTATTTCCCCGTCTTTCCTACAGACACTTACAAACTGAATGAAATGACGAACTATTTTAATTTAACCATTCATAAAACAGCATATGTGTAATCTCGTTTCAACTTGTTGAAGAAATATATACGATTACTCAAATCATTTTGTAATGTCTGATAGTTCTCAATTATACCATACTATCGAAACCTCTTGTACTGTTTTCTTATGCATTTCGGAAATGTGACTTATAAAATCATTCACCCCGTCAACAAAATTCGATTGTGAAAGTGACTACTGAATTCGTTAATTTCTGTATCAGCAGTCGATTGTGAATAGGGTAAATGTGACTGCTGAAATCTTTTACCCCTTCATTGTGAATGTGAATGCTGGCGTGGTTGAACTGTTTATTGACAGTCGATTGCGAATAACTTTGTGAATCGATAATAATTTTTATGGTAAAAAGAGGTGACAATATCACAAAAAGTGCGATGACAGAAGTGTAAAAAGTCGTCTAGATCGCGAGTTTAATCTCCCAAATAAAACACGGCTAAAAATTGTCTTAACTTAAAGACAAATATGTCTTTTTTAATTTTTGCCCTGTCGTCAAAATTTCGTACGGTCACATTTTTCTAAAAAGTCGTTTTAATGATTAGTAGTATATTTGAGAGTTTCAACCACCTTTTTCAAAATAAAAAAAATGTGTATGTTTGCTTACATTTAATTGAAATAGTTTTTCCTGGAGCTATTTTTATATGTCAAAGTATTCTATTCAGTATTTTATTTTCTTCTAATCTATGAAATTTGCGAAGTTTAGGCTATCTAAAATCGAGGTAATTTTAATTGCAAATTCAGACACAAACTTTAGTTTCTTCTTCATAGTAGTAATAAACATTAACCCATAATATTTTAAGCATATACTATTTCATAAAACTAGTAAGTGATAACAATTTCGGAACCAAAATATCAAAGAAACCTTACGAAATCAATGAAAAAAGAATGGAGTAAAAAACTTCAATTTCAACATTGAACTCAATCACTTGCCTTCCGTCACATATTGTGTATTAGTCAATAATTTGATCTCAACTGAAATATGAAATTACTACCTTCTTTGCTTTATATTCACATGTTTTCAATTGAAGTGCACTGATATATGCCACATACTTTGTTTGTATATGTTTGTATTCTATAATTTCTTCTTATAAAACATCAAAAAAGACTTATTGTAAAATCAAAATAATTAACGGATAGTTTCAGTAAATATTCCGTGATATGTTAAGTTCGTTCCAACTTGCTCCATTATAAGTCTAAAATAAAGACAAAAGTCGTTAAATTTTATGCAGTGCTTAATATGCCAAAAATTATTTAACCAGTATAAGAAAGTCGATTTTGAATCTGCAAAAAAAAAGAAAAAAAGATTGGATGAGGTGAACATCAAGGTGTTGCATGCGGAAGCTGTTAATTCAAAGAACTCTGTGCATGAAGTTTATAGTTGTTCATGTTAGAAAAGTTACACAAGTAAATATATTTGTTCCCCCTTTTAGAGTGAGGAAGCTTCCATCTGTCATTTAATGACGACATAAAATTATCGGACTGCTGTCCCTCAGTTTCAGGTATTTGTACGCGTTCTAGAATGCAGTCGCTCAACTGGAGCGCTTGTATATTTTGCTGCAACAAAACATTTTAGTAAGATCAAAAAACAACTCAAGTTTGAATCAGATGAGCGTATCAAGAATGTTTTATTCGTGTCAGATAAAGTTAAAGTTGAGAACAGTTTCCCGTCCATCTTTTTAACTTCAAGCACTACGGTCATTACGGTTGCATTACAAAATATTTGCTAAAAACGAAAAAAAACAAAAACAAATCGAAACCCGTAGAAGCAGTTATTTCGGATCACTATACTGCTTTTACTAATTTCAGTTTGGCTATTGAGAACGATTCAATGGTCATTCCTCATGACACCGTTACTTGATAAATATAGATCTTTTCTTCCGGCTGATTCTTATTTAAAATATTCTACTTGTAAAATGCTGTCTAATCTCATTAATTTCTATAGAAATTCAGTTATCAAACATCTTTAAGGCAACTATAACATATTTTTTAGTAGCAAAATAACTATTTGAGATGCCATATCAACTGCTAGTCAATTGAAAACTGACCTCAAAATCTCAATGACAACTGTAATAGATATAAATAACGGACATATATTTCATTCCGCTGCAAGTATACTTCGAAAAGACTTCGAAACTCTACAGAAGAATACCCAACTTCGGATGAATTGTCTTTTCCATCTTCAATTCAGTCAATGCCTTCGTATTTATTGCAATTTATTTTATGCTTACTCGATGAAACTGCATTCAGCTAAGACTTTTCTCTGGAAATGGCACCATAACAATTGCGTAAATGTATACTATAACGTTACGCGCGATGTTCGTACCTTATTGGAAATTCGGTGTAGTTGGCAAGATGCAAGTCCAATTATATAATTTTGTGATATCATATCCATTGCTATTGTACGTATTTTAAAAAATAAAGAATTTTAAAATAAAAACGAAAAAAATAATCGCTGAAACTATGTTTTTTGCTGCATGCGACAAGCTTCACCTTTAAAAAAAACGACGATTTTAAGGCTGTCCCGCGTAACATAATTCATTTATTGTAACCACTAAACTATCATTTTCGTCAAAACGTTTTTTCCATTATTAAACAGAATGTTTCCTTCAGTCTTTTATGCACTTTTTATGATGTTATGATGACGTCATTGAAAAACCCGCGTTCCATATAACAAGAGCAAATCTGTCCCACGGGGAAAAAAATGGGATTCCAGATTTAAGAATCCCAAAACTTTTATCTAAAATGATAAAAGTTTAGTATTTGCATTTACTACATCAATGTTAATTTGCTTAATTTTATGAATTTAAAGACAAATATCCTGAAAAATGATATATAGTAATTTATGAGCGATTTTTCAAAGGCTTACAAAGTTGTCGCACCGCCATTTTTTGGCGTAAAAACGAACTCAACTCAAATGTACGTCAATTGTTTGCTTATCAGTGCTCTTATAATGGTAGTACCCTGTCGGTACTTGTTAAGAAAAACTCAAAATAATGTGTTTGCTTTGACCAGAACCTTATATGTGCAGAACTGTGGCCATGAGTGAAATTGGTAGAAATATTAAAACATGTCTTGGGACGGCTGATCAAAATACAGATGATGGAGATAACGGTGGATTTGGTATAAAGCTTGTTGCACTGGTACAAAATGTACCCACAGTCCCTTCCTCGAGGTTAGGGGAGTGTTGGAGCGACTTTAAAAAAGTTAAATCCCGCCACATTTTATGTGTTTTACAAGTCACGCGACGGTTATGCAGTGTTTGATGTTTGTTTCTATATACTATATTTGTTTGTTTCTTTTTTATTTTGTATATTAATCAGGCCGTTATATTTTTCTTTTTGTTTTTATTTATTCATTTCAGGAATCGAAGACTATGCCGTATGAATTTTACTCATAGTTGA
Source organism: Mytilus trossulus (assembly GCF_036588685.1). Lineage (NCBI taxonomy): Eukaryota > Metazoa > Mollusca > Bivalvia > Mytilida > Mytilidae > Mytilus > Mytilus trossulus. The sequence continues at coordinate 9,964,800 of NC_086377.1, read as the reverse complement.
AGCCCGTACAGGACCTTTATTTGTTTATTTATGTCTCATTTGGTCTTATTTTAAGAGTTGTTTTATTTGCAAGCATATTAAATGTCTTTTTTATATGGAATACTTTTGAAGTTTGTGGTACGTTGCAAAGGGAAAAAGAGGGGATATAGGTACAAAACCTATACTGTAATAGATATTAACCAGAGTAGAAAACACAACAACAGATACTACTATGGAAGCAGTAATAATTGTGAAAAACGAGTAGTCGATAAAAAAAACCTGAAGTATCCGCAAATTCAATTTGAGGTAATATTTGACTGTAGAGTTCTATTGCTTTGGTTTGATACCTCACCCAACATGATAGTTTAAAAAATAATTTTAAAGTACTGTTCTGCATGACACTTAATTTTTACCTGAAACTGAAAACTTTCATAAGGTTAAGGTGCTCTAAACATTTTATAGGTTAAAAACTTGATTTATGAAGTTTTGTTTATAAAACATCGTTTTAGTTTTTTTTTATTCTCAATGATTAAGGTTTATGTATACATTTAATAACAAACATTACTAAAGCCAAAAACAGTATCATTTGTGTTTAGATAGAGTTTAGAAAAAAGAAAAAATGTCAAAATTGAAACCCTCCCGAATTTTCACAGCTTTTTACATATGACCTTTGACCTTAATTAATAAAAAAATGTGACCATATCAAGTCCTGACGACAGGCATATTATTATAGTACGCGATTTCCTCTTTCCAATGATATATTATATAGATGTGTGGTCGGTGGGGAGATTAGATTAAAATAAAATCTGCTTTCAGTCACCGCATTAAAAGAGCTCATTTCTATAGGAGAAAAGATATGACATACAAAGACTATTTACAAAAAAAAAACTACACTTAACAAAACGGTATGGCTTTGTTATGTTGTTGTAAAACAGTATTTCGTCTTTTGATTATACGTGCCTCAATAGTCCAGATAAGTGTGATGAATGTCTTTTATGTTTTGGTTATATCGTAGAAGTTTAAAGAGGTTCTAAATATTTCAACTAAACAAGCAGGCACATTTCAACGAACATTAAATGCAACAAATCTAAACAGTATTGAAAATAATTTATGCTTGTATTATGCGTTTGCATATCTTAAGACGATTTATTTACTCAAATGCAATCGTGCTCGAGTCAGTGTGTAAAACGTACGTAAAGAGGAGAGACATTATAATTGATTTATCGAAAATAAAAATAAACGGTAAACTGAGGTACACAATATATAATACAAACTTACTCAGAACCCTTGCAACGTCAAATGGTGAGGTATGCAAGAAGATAATGTGTAATTCACTTAAACGTTTGATAACAAGTTTACATTGTCCAATACGTCACTTTAAAAACTGTATAATATACAAATGTATTTCCCTACCTCTTTGGTGAAGGCAATTCTCTTTCTCTGTTCATTGGTTGTTGTGTACGCATTTCACTGATAAAAGAAGAACTGAAATTTTTACATTTTTTCTCAAAATGTTCTGTCAAGTGTCAGGAGTATGACAGTTGTTAACACATAGTCATTTTCTTTTTATGTTGGTGTTTTTTTTGTTGCAGTACAGTGTTAATGTTGTTATGTTGCTTTCCACTTGTAATAAATGTGTTTTTTCCTCACTTTTGTTCGGATTTTTTTCCAGTTTAATCGATATATTACTAGTGTAAAGCGGTATACTTCTATTGTCTTTGTTTGTGTTATAATATTGCATAAACTGCATACAATTAGAATAACATATTAAAATAACGAGGAAAACAGTTATATCTGTACTAGTTTGAAAGCAAGTATCTTTGCATTTCTACATAAGTTTACGTATTGTCGAGATTTGTAAATGTCCATGTAGCAATACAACTTAGGATGTACACTGCCATATAATACAAATTAAAATATACACTGTCATATAATACCACTTAAAATGTACACTGCCATAGACCCCGCATTTATCTACTGGAGCACAATGTGAATCCATAATATTAAACATTTTATACATTTGTAATGAAAACATATTTGTATTTCATGAATTATCTCTTCTTCGTTTTTGATATCATATCCCGACATAAGTTGATATTTAAAAAAACAACATAATTGTGATTTTGAAAAATACGTGTCTCATTAAGATGCTATGGGTATATTAAAGCATGTATTACAAATACAAAACATGCAAAATGCTCGTTATTTTTAGTAAAATTACCTGATTATGCAGTTACCAAACAGCTGTTTAATGTCGTTATCTGTTGCGGACTTAGCAGTATAATGTATCCTAGGAAATACAGGTGTAGGCTTTACCTTCAGCTTTGTGATGTCGTCTGTAAGCTTCTGTAATGACTGCAACAATTTTCCATCGTTTCGTGTCTTGTTTAGTTCTTGTTTCTTCTTGTCTAAGTCGCGTCCTGCCTTCAAATCCATTTGAGTTTTTTCCAATAGCTTTGTTAATTTGTCTCTTTCCTTCCGTGATTGATCCTTGACCGATGCAATCTTCTCTGAGATACATTTATCAACCATGATATTTATCTTTGTACCTTCTTCTTTAATAGCTTTGACTATTCCTTCCACCTTCACATCAAATGCCTTCAGACCTTCTTCTAGCAGTTTCATGTTTTGGGTTGCCTCATGTACCTTACTGTGCAGGTCTGTTGTATTCTTCTCCTTCAGCTGTGATATCCTGTCGAGAAGTTTGGAAAAGGCATGCCCTAAGTGACTGCCGGTGACACAACTGCTACAAACCGCTACGTTACAGGTATTACATACAAAGCTTACGTCTTCATTGTGGTCTTTACATTTTGATTTACCTTCCGGTATAACATCAGAGGAAGACTGAAACTGGTGGTGTTTTGTCACTCTCTGCCGTTTATGGAAGCCTTTACAATTGTCACAAAAGTTCTGTTCACACTCTACGCAGTAATGAGATCCAGAAGCACTTACACAAATCTCACACGTTTTAGAAGCTGCCTGAGCCATGTTGTCAATAACTCATTACAAGTTACTTTACATATGTACGGCAAATAACCAATGACAACAATTTACTACACTATACACAATTGTCGGCTAATTATGTATGACGCATCTTTAAAATAGAACTAGTAAAACAATCATATTTTTTATACAAAACTATGGTGTGGTTGAACAGCTTTCCGATTAGGTTGAGTACTTACTAATGTTACTTACATTTAGTTTTTATTTAGACGTGTTATAATAATCGCTTATCATTATGTACATTACAATTAGAATGAAAAAAATATAATCTTACTGTAAATGCAGAAATTGTCATTTCATATTAAATTTCGTTTATATTGTGAATAAGAATTATCCACCAAATTAAAATATGATTGTTTATTTACCAAATCTGAACTTAAAATACGTAAATATTGACATGTTTTTATTAGAGAAAATCATATTGACAACATATAAATGATGAACATCAATGCATACAAAGAAAATCTTAGGTATAAGCTCAAAAATATCAAACTGTAAAAACGTATTATTTTAGTCAGATGATAATTCTTATCTTTTGTTTGTACAGGAATAAATTACGATCAAGTAATTATAACTTGCTAAATATAGCTAGACATATCTGGACGTCTTTCAATAAAAGTGTTAATATTTGACCCAAAAAAAATGGAAAATCAACTTGTCAAAAACTTTGTTCCAGAGTTATTTTGAATACTGAAAAAGAGCAATCTTAAACAGTTAAACACTCTTTAAAATGAAATTTTTTTCATAATTTATGCACTGTTTCGTAGGGAACATGTGTACACTATGGAACTGATTCTAAACGCAAATCTTATTGCATTTTGATGTCTTTTATATACATTCCAGTTTGTTTTACCTTATATACTAGAACGATGAACGATTACCTTTTTTCTGAATTGAAGAACTATTTTTTATCGATAAATATTAGACAGTACTTCACATATGAAGGTAAATACCATGTTACGTAGTAGACATTTTGATGAGTTTCAATGTACATGATAGTATGTGCGATACGGACCAATACATAAGTCAACTTGCGTCGAAAAGTTGTTATGTGCAATTCAGAGATATTTGGTTAAAACAGTCACATTTGCGATTTTCAATATGCTCGAAAAAGTGTTCCAGGAGACTGTAAAACTTATTACTATATCCCATGCATAATTAGTATGGGGAAGACAGTATATTAGAAATTTGTCCGAGATCAGTACAATAAACAGCCAGGCAACTGACTTCCAAAACACTAGTTTTAATCTTATACATGATCTTCTATGTTTATAATTTATTGCCTTGTCTCATTTGACGCGATTCAGATTAAGATGTTCTACAGTTTTAATTTTTCTTTTTTTATCAAAATAAAATGTATCAACAGAAATTTATGGTGGATAGGACTATAATATCAGGAGTTACCTAATATTAAATTTATAAAGACGTCGATGCAGTGTATACAAAGTAATCTTACTTTGGTTAACCATACTTTCAGATCTGAATTGTATTATAACAAGACAAATATTTATAATTTTATATATTGCATACATGTAATAATTTGCAAAATAATGGTTACGGCATTTATTTTATTTTGACACTTTAAGATACAGGTTCATCAGTTTACCGGTTAGTAACCACTCATATTTTGGTTTTAATCTTTATATGTTCTTTAAGTTCTAGAGAAGTTCATGTAAGTTGACAGAATGCAAAATTGATGAAAAAGAGCGACTTAAGTAATTCTTCATACAATCATTTGATATCATTTGAGTTCAAATCAATTTCAAATGGGATCGATATCGCGAGCTTATTACTATAATCCTTTTTCGTGAATATTTAATCGCATGCTCTTATACTTAACGAATGAACAACTCTCAGGTATTAAACGGGGTTGTGTATTTGGTAGGAGAATAAATAACATAAATGAAATACATTGTCAGCAAAAAGTAATGAACTTTTGAAAAATCATATAACAAAACCAATATGACAATGACAACTAATTCAACTGTTTAAATCATACAAAACATAAATCGTTACGCCATGATAGTTTAACTGTATACAACGTCGGATACATTTCACCATTAGGTGAAATAAAACACCGCACTCTTCAAATAATGTGGTCTATTGAAATAGCAAAATGTAAACCATTTAAACACAAAGAAAATATTAAGTATACAAATCTATATTTTAACAAGTATATAAAATGTCCAGGTACATTTCGAACACATGCAATACTTTGTAAAACAGCTAGAACTTGTTGTCATTTTCTTAAATAATTATATTCACTTCTCATCCCATTTAAAGGGTAAATCACACTAATTAATTAATTATGTGGTTGCATTTAACTGTCTCTTGTTATTAAATACAATAATCAAATCACACTATCAATCAGAAGAAATGCTTTGAAACTAAATAAATAAGTTATGTATACTTTTATTGACGAAGTCACGATATGTCTTGTGGTCACGTCAACGATAATCGGAGAAAGTACCATGACCTGATACATCACACGTTCAAAACATATTATTATTAAACAAACACCTGTAAATAAAGACAAAGATTGTATGCACATGGTAAATAATTATACGTCTAATTAGACAATTGCAAAGTATATGTATTAATATATATCGTATTATAAAAGTTAAGTTTGGACTTGAATGTCATATGTTTATTTGTATGTGTCAACGTGTCAGATTAGAAATTAAATAAACACAGACAACATAAGATTGATTTCCCCGAGGGTATCACAAGCCCAGTAGTAAGCACTTTTTGTGCTGACATGAATTGTCATTGATATTTTTTATAATTATAAATTTACTGCTTACAAATTTTTGAATTTTTTGAAATACTAGATCTTTTCTACCTCAGGCATAGATTTCCTGAGCTGTATTTGGCAAAAGTTTAGAAATTTTGGTCCTCAATGCTCTTCAACTTCGTACTTTATTTGGCCTTTTTATTTTTTTTTTGGATTTGAGCGTCACTGATGAGTCTTTTGTAGACGAAACGCGCGTCTGGCTTAAATAAATTTATTCCTGGTATCTATGATGAGTTTATTTAGAATATACATTGTGCACACCTTGCTATTTTGTAAGATGAACACAAATCGGTAATACTTTTTGTGTTTCATGTATTTATCCTTATATATATATAACATGTATAAAAAAGATACGCCTTGCTTTCATATTCAAAATAAATGTATTTTGAATGGTTTCAAATGAGATAATATTGCATTTTAGATAAAAAAAAAAAACGTTGGCGTAAGCAATTATATGTTAACGTAAATCCTACAACAATAAACAATACCATACAATACCACAGAACTTATTATTAAAAACACAATGTTACCGGAGGGTAACTATGAGTAATTTATTGTAACGAAATATCTGGCTTGATGATTTACCATGTATACATGAAATGTGTGATTTGGAGTGATACACTTCAACTGTACAACGTATAACATCATGTTTACATTATTGCAATAGAGAGCTGCATTGTGTGCAAAACTATCATTATCCGTCGGCCCTAATCTAATAGCAATATCAAAAACTCAAACACATAAAAAAAAAAAAAGATACTGAACTCCGAGGAAAAATCAAACGACAAAATAAAAAGTCCAAAAGCATCGAGCGAATGGGTAACCACGAATGGATAACACCTGTCATTATTCTGACTTAGTATAGGCATATGCAGAGAATTTTGGATTAAATAACCTTATTTTGTCTAGCTCCTTAATAATTCTACCGGGTTGCAGTTTGGATGCTTGAACCCCAACTGTTTGTTCGCACTGCGCTGGCAATGCCGTGTTACCATTTGCTCATATATATACTCTTGAGGGAAGTTTCTTAAGCCCGTTCATCAGGGAAGTTTCTTAAGCCGGTTCGTCAGGGACAGCACATGACCAGCCCAGTCCTCAAGGGACTACCAAGGGGCTTACCGGATATTGTTAAATTAGACCCTGGAATCTTATTGATCAAACCACTTGTTCAGTTTTTCAACGTGCTCTCTGTAAATACCATCGCTATCTCTTTCCGTAATGAGAGCATATTAGTCACTTGCCTTCCCTTTAATGCACCAACTCCTATGATATTTGCCCTCTTGCAGGCCCCACTTGAAAACCTTCCCAAACCTTGAATACTTTGTGAAAAGATCTTGCAAGCTGCCCTTCTTTAAATTATTTCCAAGTGACCACCCACGACTGTAAGTCACCTTCGCACTTTCCGTAGGCTAATTATCATTATATGCCACTGAGCATACCTGTTGTCCAAAGATTGGGACGCCAGCGTCTACTCTTGAAATTCACACTACATGATTAGGGCTGCTAGAGTTTGCCTTGCGTCGTTACACCTATGGGTTTGTTACTTTAGGGTTTAAACTGTCCCCTAAATCTGTTGACCGGTTGGTTACATGGTGATGACATGTATTATTGTTTGCGTGAACAATAGGTTGACCCCTTGAATATGTAGGTGTGTCCCCCTTGGGTCGGGGAACTCTTGTGCCATGCACTGTTTCTGCTTGGGCAATGTGCCTTATTCCCGGTAGTAAAATGTTGTGGTGGCTCCCCTCTTTTTGCAGTAGCTGTTCCTTGTCGCCTCTGTTCCAATTGTCTGAAGTATTAAACATGTAGCTCTGGCCTCCACAGGATATAGGCTATAATCATGGATGATAAAGCTCATTCGGTTGGGCACCCCCCAATCCTCAAGACTTTGCGTCAGGTGCCATCATACAGTCTCTAAAACAGACTGATTATGCGTGTGGGATGGAGTTCCTGCTGAGTCAAACATTTCGTTTTTGGGGTGTTTTCTCCAATTAGCATTAATTATTGGTTGATGTCTACCTTGGGCCTAAGGGTGCGGCCTAATATCTTAACCTTCCCACTTGTAACGAAAGTCAAGTCTATATATCAAGGGGTCATTGTAAGTCTGGGATGGAATATTGTGGCTTTATCAACCTACGTGACAAGGCGCTTACTCTCCCTATTATTCATTACTTGTTTTCCAGTCTTTATACCTATACATGAGTGCTGGAGCAACCCCTTGAAACTGCAGGTGTTAATGTTTACACGTGTATAATGTGTAGAACACTGAAATTGATTACTTACAAAAAGAATAAACAACAAATTAATCACTAAATAAGATATTTTTTAATAGCTCAAACTATTCCGGTAACCGGTCTTTCTGGTCTGCGGTTATCGGCCGAAGCAAACAAAACGTAAACATAGTTTACTGGTAACCTGTATTTTCTGGTTGAAGTCCAACTTGAGGTTTAGCAAGTTACAAACAGACATAAGGGATTGGCAAACAACCAGAGTTTTTATTACTTCTGATTTGTTTGTGGAAACCAGCCCCTTCTACGTCTGCGGTAACCGAAAGAACATACAGAAGAGAAATTTAAAAATTTGATATTGTCATTTATATCTTTGCTTTTTCTTAAACCTTGGGACGCCATTTAGGAAAATAATGGTTCAGTCAACCCCCCCCCCCCCCTCGAACCCCCTAAAAAACCCGGTTGTTTTGAATCCTTTATTAAAGGTGAAGGAATCAACTTTATTAGAAACACCTCTGATCCTGACAGCATTAGTTAAAAATAAACGTATATATACACAGCAAAAAATGCATACCCGTTTTTCATGCGTAAAACAGGCGTTTTACGTATGTTTTGAAACGTACGTAAAACGCATATTGAGGACCACGCATGTAAAACACCCGTTTGAAACGTATGAATTACGTATGTTAAACGCACGTAATACGTGTGGGAGCGAAAACATGCGTTAAATTATGACGTATTACGCCTGTTTTACGGGTAAACGCATGTTAAACCCCTGTTAAATTTTAGCAAATCATGCGTTTTACGTATTTTTTTTTTGTCCTCACCACCTGTTTTACGTATGTTTTTCTTTATGTCCTTAACACCCGTTTTAAGTATGTTTTTTTTCGTCTTCCAACATGTGTTTCACGTAGGGTTTTTTTTCTTCTCCGCAACAACTATTTATACATGTTTTTGTTGTCTTCAAAACTTGTTTTACATGGGTTTTTTTCCCCACAGCACCCATAATATATCATGTATGTTCTTGGTTGTTGTTTTTTTTTGTCATCTACACCAGTTAAATAAAAGTTTATTTTTGTATTGTGTAACACATCATCTGTTTAACATTTTTTGTTGGCCAAAACATTCAAAAAAATTTCAAATACAATTTGATTTTTTGGAGGTTTTTTTCTGGTTGGTATAAATGGATAAACCATAGATATTTGTCTTTTCTTACTTAAACACTAACAATTTGATTCTTTTACATATCTTCATGTAAGTATATAAATCAACGAGTATATCATGGTAGTATTTAATTACAACATTTAAATATGATGGTGTTGTCTGTCCTTTTCAACCTTTGCCTCCCTTCCAGAACTGTTTTTGGCAAGGCATACCTTTACTGTGCGCAATCTTACAATTAGAATTGAAGCACAATATTTTATGACAGCCTATACCAATGATCTACATCCATGAAAAAAACCTTTTGAGAAAGATTATCAATTACCATTTAGAATGGACTATTTGCCTTATTAAAACATGTTAAAGATATCTTTTGGTGTTTATGCTGATTTTATTAATGTATACACAATATCTCTTTTTTATATTTATGTTATACTCAGAATATAATCTACTGAAAAGATTTGGTTATACTCAAGCCAATGTGAAGAAGAAAAGGTACATGTATTAAGAATAAGACATCATCTTTGTCTGTTGGTCAATGGAAATTTTGTTCACTACAATTGTGATTTGAATGAATTGATTGTTGGTGGGTTGGTTCTATGATAGAATTTGCAAAATATGATGGTCATATAAATACTTCAAAATTGGTTATTTTAATTCTATTTATTTAAAAACTACATTTTTTTTAAACCCTGAAATTCATAATCATACAAAAAGTGTGTACCATAGTTCTTATTTCATTAGCATTATGTGGTATTTAAATGTACTTGTGGTTGACATATATATATACACTCCAAGTTTACTCTGTCTTGCTCTTTGTCTCACGAAACTGTTGAACTGTTAGTATTATTTTAACTGTTCTCCTGTTTACAATATTATAATTTTTGCTCATGAATTCGTTCCTTTACTTGCACTTCTCCTTGAAGAATTCCTTGGTCATGATGATATAATCCTGTTGTTCATAATCAATAATCCTATCCTTCGAAAATTTTCTACAGCAGCTGTAATGTAAAAACAAAAGAAAATTTATTTTGTTGGACTGTGCCAGGGCAATCATTTTTTTTAATGGAATAGCAAAGTATACTTAAACATAATTTTTATTTAAATCCCAGCATGAATGTATGTAGATGTTTGTAAGGAATGGAGATATATCCTTTTCATAAACACAAGTCTGCTTTACTTATCTCAAAACTAAAAAGTCTGATATACATGTATCAGTGAATCACTGTCACACAATACACCAAATATAGCCTATTGCTAATATCATATCTGAGTAACTGACCATTGGTCATTCTTGAAGGCTGTACAGTCTCTTGTGGTGAGTTGTCTCAATGGCAATTGTACCACATCTAATCTAATTTTTATACAAGTTAGAAAACTGTACATTGACTAATCGGTATATACATGTATCATAACTAACGGCTGTGTCGCTCACTTTGATTCATGTGCATATACTAAATGAAGGACACAGATGGATTCATTGCAAAATTGTGTTTTGGTGATGTGTTTGTAGATCTAACTATACTGAACATTCTTGCTGCTTACAATTTTATCTAACTATAATGTACTTGGCTCAGTAGTTAAAAATGTTTTGTAAATTACAAAATTTGTGATTTTTTTTTTAAATTGAGTGACTATAAAGGGCAATAAGTCATTGAGGGGTCAATTGACAATTTTATTCCTTTGACTTATGTGTAGCCTAGGTCTTACTGTACTGTTCATTTTTGCTGTTTACAGCTTATCTATATCTATAATAATATTCAAGAAAATAACCAAAAGTTGCAATTTTTTTTTAAATTACCAATCCAGGGGCAGCAACCCAACAACCAGTTGATCTATGCATCTGAACATTTTAGAGAAGGAACATCTTGACTTGATAAACAATTTGACCCAATCTCAGATATGCTCTAAATGCTTTGGTTTCTGAGATATGTCAAAATCTACATTTTACCCCTATGTTCTATTTATAGCCATGGTGGCCATCTTGGTGGGTTGGCTGGGTCACTGGACACATTTTTGAAACTAGAGCTAAAAAGTGTATACAGGGGCAGATCCAGCTATTTTAAAAAGGGGGGTTCCATTTACACCTCCCAATTCAAATGCATTGATCGTCCAAAAAAAGGGGGGTTCCAACCCCGGAACCCCCCCCCCCCCCCCTTCTGGTTCCACACCTGATATAGGCCAAGGTGCTAGATTTTTACAGACATGACAGATGGCATATAATTTTACACATAAAAGATTTATAGAAAGAAAAATGGGGATCAATTTTTGAAACTTTTTAAAGACGTTAAATGAATAAAACCTGAGGATTCCGATAATCTGATAAAAATCACAATTTAACACAAAACATGATAAGCACGTTTTGTTATGTGTTTACTTTTCTATATTGGCAAGAGGTATACACAGCTACTTTTGCATAGGTACTATTTCTGTACTTAAAATATCTAATACTGGAAATTTATTTTTAATATTTAGTACTATTTCTTTACTTTCAAATTATTGTAATATTTAGGTACTTTTATTTTACAGTACTTGATTTGTACTAAATATTTTGGTACAGAAATAATACAATATTCCAAGTTTGAAAGTCTTAATTTTAAGAGATTTGAAATAGAAAAAACTTTTAAAATGCTGAAAATGAAATGGTAGTAACCAAAAATCTGTAGTACCTAAATTTCAAGTACAAATTAAGTACTGTAAAATAAAGATACCTAAATATTTAAATAATTTTAAAGTAACAAAATAGTACTGAATATTTAAAGTAGATTTCCAGTACTACAGATTTTTAGTACAGAAATAGTACCTATGCAAAAGTAGCTGTGTAGGGGAGGGTTGAGATCTCACAAACATATTTAACCCTGCCGCATATTTGGGCCTGTCCCAAGTCAGGAGCCTCTGGCCTTTGTTAGTCTTGTATCATTTTAATTTTAGTTTCTTGTGTACAATTTGGAAATAAGTATGGCGTTCATTATCACTGAACTAGTGTATATTTTTTTAGGGGCCAGCTGAAGGACGCCTCCGGGTGTTGGAATTTCTCACTACATTGAAGACCTGTTGGTTACCTTCTGCTGTTGTTTTTTTCTATGGTCAGGTTGTTGTCTCTTTGACACATTCCCCATTTCCATTCTCAATTTTATCCTTAATAAATATAGTAAATGATAAATTTTGTAGACACATGTTTAGAAATTGTCTTTGAATAACTCAATGTATCCTATATATATATGTCGTGTACATTTTATTATTTTGTACAGGTTATTACTTGTACAAAAACATTGTAGGAGTAATTACTTGTATGATGCCATCATACGAGTTATTACCTGTACAAATATAACTGTACCAGTAATTACTTGTACAATTTTTGTTGAGAAAAAGATAATAACTTGTACAACACAATATATTTGACTTGTATGTGCTTTTACTTTTGGTTTAAACAAAATGTTTCATTGAAAAAACATTTTTTTTTAGTTAGTAAGTCTGGGATTGTTTTTTCAATTGTCGGGTATTTTTCAGTTACTATTTTTTCGTATTTATTTATTTATTTATTTGTGTGTATATTTTTGTCCAGCCTTCATTATAGGCGAAAAAGCGGGACATAGCGATCGTACATTGTGACGGCGTCATTGGTGGCGGCGTCCACAAGTATTCACTCTGTGGTAAAAAAAAATGAAATGTTAGTTACTTTCTTTAACTGTGCTGGACAGAAGCTTGTTTATGATCATAAGATAGTATCCAGAAGTAAATTTTGTAAAAATAGAATACCTGCCTTTCAGTATTTTTCATGAAATGGACTTTTTCTACCGGGAAACATTACATCTGTTAAAAAAATAACACCATTTTTTCCGTATTTTACTTATAAATGGAGTTTTTTTTGCCAGGGAACAATAGATTCACTCTATTGTTAAAACTTTTTAAAATTCTAACAACTTTCTTAAACTATTGGAAATTTGTCAAGGTAGTTTTTGATAAAGTTGAAGTCCAATCAACTTGAAACTTAGTACACATGTTCCCCATGATATGATCTTTCCAATGTTAATGCCAAATTAGATTTATTTTTATCAAATTTCATGGTCCATTGATATGGAAAATGATAGTGCGAGTGGTGCACCCCTGTACTTTGGACACATTCTTGTTTTAATACTATTTGATATGGGCTTTGCTAATTATTGAAGGCCGTTTGGTGACCTATAGCTGTTTATGTCTGTGTCATCTTTTGTTTAGAGATGTCTCATTGGCAATTGTATCAATGACAATGAAATGTTAGAATAATTCAGACTCACGACAAACGCCGAGTAACAACATAACCAAGCATGAGAAATTGAGCAAATTAAGCTGAACAGCTTGTTGCCACTTTAGTACTGACTACTGGTACAAAGCGACAACGTCGTTTAAAGTGAAATTAAAACAATACCCTTCTACATTTTATTTTCAAAAATAAATCATAATAAAAAGTTGCATATGTAAAATCATATACCGGAATAAAAGGTTAAACCTAATAGATCAAAGTAGAAGCACATACAAATCAAAGATATGGTGTTGTACAAGTTATTATCTTTTTATCAACAAAAATTGTACAAGTAATTACTGGTACAATTATATTTGTATAGGTAATAACCCGTATGATGGCATCATACAAGTAAGTACCCATACAAAATTTTTGTACAAGTAATAACCTGTACAAAATAATAAAATGTACACGACATATATATATATGCATCATTCATATTTGCCTAGAAGATATTTTGTTTTCTTTTAACAGTTTGTTAGATCTGTACTATAGTATATATAGGATCTGATCATACACCAAAGAACATATTTGACAAACCTAAGAAAGAAAAAATAATAATAGTTTATACATTACTATATAAAAAAAGTTTAGATTTTTTTACCCTCCCTTAAATAGATGATCATGAAGTTTATGTTTAACTGTTACAGCCTTTAAATAGTATATATATGTGTGGCTATTGCCCAGAATCAGGGTCAAACAAGAATGTGTCCTCAGTACATGAATGCCCCACTCGCACTATCATTTTCCATGTTCAGTGGACCATGAAATTGGGGTAAAAACTCTAATCTGGCATTACAATTAGAAAAATCATATCATAGGGAACATGTGTTCTAAGTTTGAAGTTGATTGGACTTCAACTTCATCAAAAACTACCTTGACAAAAACTTTAATCTGAAGCGGGACAGACGGACAAACGAACGAACGCACAGACCAGAAAACATAATGCCCCTCTACTATCGTAGGTGGGGCATAAAAAACTTAATTACATGATTGTGAATCTGCTATTCAACATGTCTCCTCTTTTTTTTTGTGGTTTACTGTTCAGTCTTCTATAATTAGTTTTCTAAATAATGGTGTGTGGACTTATTGTTGTTGTTTTGTTTTATAAGATTTAAGTTTCTCTTCCACTTGTAAGTTGTGAATGTGTCTTTTAATTTTTCTGTATCATCATGACCATTCTTTTTATGATTAACAACTCATTGAGGGAGTTGACAAGACAATTTTGTAGTTGTTAGTGTTAAGCTATAGTAAACAAGGTTTTCAGTATATAGTCTAACGATCAAATATTGCTAGTTTTCTCCAAATTGCTGATATCACGCATGATTTTAAGGTAATTTTCATTCCAGCTATTTGACATGTTTGACCTTATGACATTATTTGTTGATCTTGTCTTTTTGAACATACACATCGGGGCCTTTTATAGCGGACAATGCGATATGGGTTTTGCTCATTGTTAAGGGCTGTACAGTGACCTATAGTTGTTTATGTCTGTCATTTTGGTCTCTTTTGGACAGTTGTTTCATTGGCAATCATAGCACATCTTATTTTTTTATATTGTTGACCTGCCAACACAAGGCCATGGAAAGTATAGGCTGACCAATTATTCATCTTGTTTTCCCCTTTCTTCTGATGCAAGGCAAAATGACATACATTTTTCGATCACAAAGTTGAAATGTCATTATGAGAATTTACAATGTACATGTACATCATACATGACAAATTGATAGTTACTGCTTATAATTGTTTGCTACAAAACAGTCTCACTATAAATGAGATCTAATACTTACCAATTTATATTCAGTTGTTGGAAAAATGATTGGCACTGAAATTAAAAAAAAATTAAAATATTTTCATGCATACATGTACAATGTGTATATGTTGAGTAATAATTTGTAATGTTGTACAAATTAAATTTGTACAGATTTTTTTGTACGTACAAGTTATCAGTGATTTAAGATCTTCTGAACAGAAATGGATGATGCAAGGACACAGTCTTTTGCTTCGCATATCTCTGTCATATTTTCACAACTTCATAATACAGTCTAATACTGAGCATTGCAATATTGATTCAAAAACATTATACATTTATAAGACCACACAAAGATTTTGTATGGATATGAATATATGGTATATTAAGTAAAAAATAAAATTAGAGTTTAAACTATTCAGGTATCCTCATGTCCAGATTGAAGACTAGGAGAATAGGATTAAATGTTAGGTTGATGTGGGTTTTTTTTAATTTAAAACATTGCACTGGTACATTTTATAAAATACACCTATACATTTTGTATCTGACACCTGTTGCAAGAATGTAGGTGTCAAAAAACTTATAACTTGTACAAAAACCCTGTACAAATTATAATTTGTACAAACTAACATCTTGTACACAACATATACATGAATATTATACAGGTACAAATAACTTGCATAATCTGCAAATATTTTTACAAAATATACTTGACAATCAGGTGGATAGTTTCATCAACGCATCATGGCATGTGTGTGTGTGACATTAGCATTCATATTGCAGGCTGCATCTCCTTATTTTGAAATTAGCATGGTATCTTTTTTAAGATTTGTATCAATTTGACAGTTCTAAAAAAGGTTTAAACTTCAAAATGTTATTGCTTTTGGCACTGCAGGTTTGTAGACATACATGTATACAGATGCAGAATTCATTTTGTGATTCATATAAGCATACGTTTTTTAAAAACAGAGAACAGAAACTACAGATTCAGCCATTTTTTCTAATAATGGGGCATATCTCTTTGACTCCACAAAATTTCCTCAATCTGTGCTTTGTGGTAATAAGCATTGTGTATATGTAGTAGCACTTTCATAATATTTAGTCGAGACAAACTTATGTTGGATTATGAAACATTATAACGAGACTGCCTATGATCAATCAGGTATCCAATATCCAAGTACATGTAGTTACAAAGCATATATTTATAAAAATAAGATGTGGTATGATTGACAATATGAATAAGAGTTTAAAGACATTCACAATTCTCCACAAGCAGTCTTCACGATGAAGTATTAAATCTACAGGCCCGGGGCTAAAATTTTGTATTTTTTTAGTTAGATTCTGTTGGCCTGTAGATATGATTTTTACAGGCCCGAGAGTAATTCTACTAGCCTGGGCTTTTTTGATTGAGTTAAGTCTGCCAATTGATATTTTATTGTATGTTTTTCTATGTTGTGATGTTATGCTATTGTTTCAGAAAAAGGGAGAAGGTTTGGATCCATTAAAACGTTTAATCCCGCTGCAAATGTTTGCACCTGTCCTAAGTCAGGAATCTGATGTACAGTAGTTGTCGTTTGTTTATGTAATATATACGCGTCTTCGTTTCTCGTTTTGTTTATATAGATTAGACCGTTGGTTTTCCCGTTTGAATGGTTTTACACTAGTAATTTTGGGGCCATTTATAGCTTGTTGTTCTGTGTGAGCCAAGGCTCCGTGTTGAAGGCCGTACTTTAACCTATAATGGTTTAATTTTTGAATTGTTATTTGGATGGAGAGTTGTCTCATTGGCACTCACACCACATCTTCCTATATCTGTTATCCTATGTATATTTCTTGTTAAAACTATGTACATGTTATGCAGTTTTTAGAATAATATACAATGTCAACTGTGTCTGTGTCATTGACATTGTATTAAACTTATTGTCAAATTCATACATTTTATGTTGAATAAAGTCAAAGCCAATTTATCTTGGGGTTGGGAGTGGGGAATGGCTAATTTAATTAGAATGGGAATTTACTTAATGCAGATGTGGTTCTGGTACCCAACCCTTGAATTTTCATATATTATTTAAATAAATAAAACCTAATTTTTTATAAGTTTGAAGTAAAATGGTTGCACCATCCCTAATATTTTTCAAATAATATCTAATTCAGTTTATAAAACCTTTATGCCATTTAAATATATTTTTTTCGTTTTTGAAAACAGTAGGGCGAACGAACACATGGCGAAATGGTCATGCAATAACTTGAAAAAGCCAAGGACGAACGGACTTGGCATGAATGTTTGTTTGTTTGTACATGTCCTATACAAATATATGGAAACCCTGATTAGCAACGATTCAACATTGCATTCAACACACTTAATAAATGTACTTGTGATTGTTTTTAAAAGCGATCTGAGTGATCTACCCAAATCTTACCAAAATAGCTAAGTTATCTGAATCTGCCTCTTGTTGCGTGGAACGTTTGACAAGTCGTTCCCATTTTCAAAGCTGAAAAGCGACTCTCTTCTCGGAAAATAATCCCCCTCTGCTTGGTTTGCATATCTTTTTCCATTTTAATTCAAATGTCCGTCTCTCCAGGTACAACATTTCTCATGAACAATCGCACCCAGCGTCCTTGTCGTCTGCGTCATAACATCTAAAAAAGGAAAACCGAATCCGGACTCAATATCCCGATTACGTTACTGGTTCCCGCTGAAGCATTTTCAATGTCTCAGTCTATAAATTTTAGTATATTATAAGTTCTATCGTTGTTGATACTGCCTTTTCAAAAAGGAATGACTGGCCTCGGAAATTGAATAACGGCATTTATAAAATTGCACCTGTCTTGAAACCTTCGACTTCGTTTTCTGAAAAACTAATTAAAGGGGGATGAGGATGTCACTTTATATATTATTAGACCCTTATTAGGTAAAGTGCTAAAATATGGTTCACGATGTATTCATTCGTGGGCTAACCTTTCAAATAGAGCCTATTATAAACTCCAGAAATAAGCTGCATATTTATGAATTTTTAGTGACGAGGGGTGAGGGTTGGATGGGTCTTCATCCTAAAATGAGGCGGGATAGGACCTTTATCGAGACTCCGGGATGTTTTTAAGCTCGGGAATTCGGGATTTACCCTACCGGGATCCGGGAATTATTTTTTCGAATTTCGGGACCTCGGGATTTCGAATTTTTTTAGCCCGGGATTTCGGGATTCAAGTGTGTTTTTAAGCTCGGGATTTCGGGATCAAGACCCCTCCTGGGGTCACAGAATAGAAGTTCCTTCATAATATAAGTTCCAAAAGGAAAAGATATTCTGGAATATAATTTCCCCAGGAATAAATATTACAGTACATGTTCCTATAACGAAATAAATGGTATAGAATAGTTTGTTCCAACAGGAATAGGTATTATGACATTGTTTATAATAAAGTGTTCACTGGAACTTCTGTTAGGTGGAACACATATACGTTGACACTTACCCCCTCTTAAATACCGAACTTAAAACATGAAATACAGAGGTCCCGAATTTAAAGAAATTTAAAACCCTGACATCCCGAAAAAGGAAAAAGAGAATTGCCGGATCCCGAAAGGATCAATCACAGGGGTTTGACTGAAAAATCAACCGGTTCGCACGAAATTTCCATGTTCAAAGTCAGTTGATTAGGTTCACCTGGTTGTGCAGATTAATTAAAAATATTTATGTCTCTGGCATACATGTCATTCTCTCTTAAATATTTATATAGCTATAGGTAGCTGAGTGAATGTTATATTAAAATGGGTATATTTTTAGGCAAAAATGACACACCCTTCAGAGTTCTGTGGGTTTTTTTTTGGCACTGCTCAAGATGCATTCTTATTGACTTTATATAGTTTTGAATTCACATATCATACATGCAGCAATACACATAACTTTCAATAACCCCTCACGATCCAAGATTCTGAATGAGGACTCATGCTTAGCAAAACAGTATGATTGGTGTTCGTTATAGTTTTTCCATCCGATAATATGAATTTAAACAATCCTACCATTTGATATTTAGGGGAAGATGAAAAATTTCTTCCTTCAATTTTTTTTTCCATGCAAAACTTCCATATTGTCAAATTATAAGATCAAGAAGCATATATGCAGAATAAGGGAGGATTAAAGTTGAAAATTAGGGGTACAGTAACAAGCATGTGTAGCAACAAAAACAAAAATTATCAATCCTGAAAAAAATCCTCCTTTTCTACAGGCGTTTCAAATGGCCCGGTGTACACACATCTCCTGATAAAAAAAAAAAAAAAAAAACTTATAAGCTTGAATAAAAAGAGTGGTGTATGCTCCCAAATGTCACTCACTATTTGGGGTACATGGGGCTCATAACAACGACCCCCCTCAAACCGGCAAAAGGATTATAAAGTTGATATTTAGATTGCTATTTTACTGTCAAAGCCATAGCCTAATATGAAGACCAAAATTTCTGGCTACATGGAGACATTTATGTCTATAATTAATATTAACATTTGTGTAATAGGAACAGAAGTGTCCAAGATTTTTGGAAGTGGTGACATTGTAGAAGAACAAAATATTGGCAGATTTTATGTCAAAAATGATTTTTATTTTAAAATCATCGGCAAAGGGGGCATATATATGACATCTATGCCACCGTATTAAAAACTATTTAAAAAATCACACATTCATTCGTTTTTAATTGAGACAAAATGAATAAAGATAAAAATAAAGAATAACAATCAGTGTCTATATATATATATATATATACAACTCGTCTAAACATCAACCCAACAATGTTAGATCTGTAAATTTGCTTTCGCAAATTTTTGGTTCTTCCCTCGCCGGGATTCGAACCCATGCTACTGTGATATCGTGACACCAAATCGCCTGCACTGCAGCCGTCCCGCTAGACCACACGACCACCTGGGCTCTCAAAAAAAGAGCTTTCGGTGGCCATATGTTACCTTTCCACGTCAGTTTTAATCTAGCGGCGTACTACAGTACATGATATATAAGGCATGAAGATGTTATATATATATATTCAGATTACTGGATGGTCATGAACGTGAACTGGACTGAAAGGCAAAACAATGTTTTATGTGACCTCGAGTCCTCTTATTTTTGACTGATTAAGCAGGGGTAGATCCATGTAACCAATTTTTACACTTATAACAAACAAGAGACAAAACTCACAAAACAAATATGCTGGGACTATAGTCCTAGAAATATTAAACCTTTCAGAAGACCAGCCAACGTAAATAATTAATCACCCCCCCCCCCCCCCCCCCCCCCATCCCCGAAAATATATTTACTAACTGTGATTATAAACAGAATAAATCAACATATGACCATGGAAATATCACATCCATGTCCTTCTGATCCTTACTGATATTTCTATTCTCATTTTACTGTAAAACAAAGGCGGATTAGGTAGAAGTGCTTCAACAACAAAGATATATTCTCAAACGTATATTATTGAATAATACATTTAGCGTATTAAACTTCAACATTTCATAATAACTTATAAATATCTGATTCATTTATTCACACAGCCCAGTCACACAGTCAGTCAGGTTTTAACAGCATCTGTGATTTATTACAAATAGCCGACATCTTTTTAAAATATGGTTTCAATGGTAATTAATTTGGTGATACTTTGTGAATGTCCTTTATTTTTTGGTTACTTATATAAATTCCTTTACAAATTATTTTTTACTGTCGAAGACTTTAGAGAATACTGATTTTGTGTTCGTCTTATACTTTTCTCTGCATGTAAACATTAATAGGTTACTAGAGGCTACGTTTCGCTCCCCTGTACATATTTATCCCTTCAAAAGAAAACAAAATCCAAGTTGGGATGCTCTCTGTCATGCTTCCTACATAAAACAGTGAACATTTTTTTGTTCTGATTAGTGAGTGTATAAATATATTGTTAAAATGGCAATTAAGCCAGTTGCTTAATCATTAGGTCAGAATTGAGTAAGGCTTAGATGGTGTTGTAGTACCTGACTTATCAGAGGCATATATTTTTTTTTTAAATGTACATACATGTGATATATTGTATTATACAGCTATGTGCTATAATGTGTTACAGTCTTTTGAAGTCATGATAGTACATATTTTTAGTGTTTTGGCCATTCTTTCTTCATTGCCATATTCTAATTGCCCAATACTTTAAAATGGGGGTGGGGGAGGTGAGGGGAGGGGAGGGGGTGGACAAGGGAAATAAATCAAATTTATCTTAATATGAGTATACATTTTTTGTACTTTGTAATCAGTTATAGAAACTATTATTTTAAATTAACTCCCATTGACTCAGCAGATACATCTAACCTTAAGTGGAAATTATTCATTTCAAACAAGAAGATACTATAGGAATATTTTTATACGTGTATCAAAGACATACATTGTAAATACATTTGAACATTGTACATGTACATGTATGTCTAGAGATGTAACTATACAGTTTAAGTAAAATAAAATTAAACTTGAGAAACAAGGACTGTTTGAAAAGGTACATTTTTTCAATTGATAATTTATGTTTAAAATTTGTGTGAAATTTCTCATGTTGAATGAATGTTTCACCCTTTTCACCTTTTTTTTTATTCATTTAAAAATAAGGGGATATGTGGTATGATTGCCAATAAGATTACCTCTGAGTTCAACTGAAAATTTGCACATGCATTTTTAAAATTCTAGATTCACATGTATGACTACATTTAATGTGTAAATTTTATGTGTAATAATTATACATACAATATAGCTTATAAAGGAGGAAAATGTGCACAAAGAGGCTTATCATTAACAGATAATTTTAACCATTATGCAAATAGTCATGTTTTATTATGCTGTTCTAATTTTTTTGTCAGCTTCTACACTATTTATAGATATACTCTCTAGAAAATAAAAAGCGATGGAAAATAAATTGTTAAAAAACATAATCAATTTGGTGTAAAATTTTCTTGAAACTAAAAATGAGTTTTATTATGAGAAAAAAAGCTGCGTAACACAAAAATATATAATGGAAACACATGTAAAACATGCGTAAAACATATGTTTTACGTGCGTTTTTAAAACATACGTTTAACGTACGTGATGTATTACGCCCGTTTCAAAACAGGCGTTAAACACCCGTTTTGGTACAGGCGTTTAACGCATGTTGGCTAAACATGCGTTTTCCATACGTAAAACATACGTTTTACAGACGTTTTTTAAAACGTACGTAAAACGTGCGTTGCACTTTTTGCTGTGTAGAAAAATCAGTACAAGAAAAATTAAACAAACACAGAAACACGCAGAAATAAAAACACAGTTAACTATAATAAATCTTTCATAACACAACAACACGCTAATGCGGAAAATTATTAGAAAAACATTGACATATAATTCAAGACAACCCACATTTCAAAAATATTTTTGATAAAAAACTTGCAATAGCATTCAAAAGAAACAGGACCATTGGAGATATCGTTAAGAAACACTTGAAATAAATCAATGTCACCCTATATAAATCAATTAAAAAGTTACACTTAAACCAAAGGAAGGTGTGCTGACAATAAAAACTTCATATTGAACATGAGGACCTTCAACATAAGTTAACGTTTATTTATACGACCTATTATGGATTTGTAATTTGATATCGTTTTACTTGTCGACGTGTTTAGTCATATAGATGTGACGGTGCTAATGTAGTTCTACGTCTCTTTTTTCAATTATGATTATGATTTTTTTTTTTATTTTGTTAACATCAACATGAATAACTGGTCGGTTATAGCGCATACTGGTTTACAAGACTGTATTATTACTATTTATTAACCAACTTACTACAATATGTATAGAAATGCCTATGCTTTATAAAAGGAAGATTTCGACATCTGGTCATTATGAACGGAGAAATTGCTACAGCCAGTCATTACGAAATCTCAGCCATGCATTACGACATCACACCCGTGCATTACGAAATCACAGCCATGCATTATGAACAGATCAAACGGGACATCGATTAAATCAAAATGTCGTTTATTTCTTTCATTTTTTGAATTTATGAGGGTTGAGAATCAAAAAAATTAAAAGTTGTGTTTAATATTCGTAAATACACACTTTAGCATTACTCTACACTTAAAGCGCCACCTGTACTGTTTATTTGTTTGAGCAGACTACCCTGCGTGAAAATGGAAGATGAAGGTTTGCCGTGGAGCAGTCCGAAGAAAGTTTCAGACAGATTTGCGAAAAACGGGGAGGATATGCTTGAAGTACTTGTCAATGACATAGACCGCTATGAACAATTAAGTAATAGAGAAGAGTTGTTGGCATTAGCCAGCGCTCTAGCCGGTAGAGGTGTTATTCTCGAGGAGGTCCCCCTTGACCATGTTGACTCTGTGGTCAATCTTGAGCAATGTGATGCCGCCATACATGTACAAAACCCTGAAGATTTACTCCAAAATAATCCAAATGAGGTGAATGATGGTAGATATAAAGCTGTTACGATTAGTGACACTGAACAATTTATTCTTGCTAACAGAAATGCTAATACTTGCACCAAAACTAAATCAGATTTGAAAATGTTTTATGAGTGGGCTCTATCCAATGGCGAGATGCGGATGGTTGAAGACGTACCTTTTCCAGAGCTTGACGGGCTGCTCGCAAGGTTTTATCTAGGTACGTTTGCACATTACTTAATCTAATATGCTAATCTATGCTTTATATTGTATCTCAAGTAATAAAAAAATAAGTAGTACATGTTCATCATGTACAGTGAGAGGGGATGGGACCTTTATCCGGAAATATGGGATCGGGTGTTTTTAAGCTCTGTAGTTCGGGATTGACCTTTTCAGGATCTGGGAATTCTTTTTTTCAAATTTCGGTAACTTAGAATTTCATAGTTTAAAGCCCAGGATTTTTGGATCAGGACCCCTCCTAGCCCCCCTCTACAATGTAACTGTGTAAGGCCTAAGGGTAAGAACGGGGCACTCCCCATGATGAATGACAATATTTAGTAACATAGGGGTCAGTAATAAAATTAAATAAACCGTTTATTCCTTTTGATACTTACAATTTGACATATGACGTAAACAAATATTGTTCAATTTAACGGTAGTATAAAAAAAGACAACAAAGGGCATTCCTACTGTCATAATATGTATTAACAACAACCTGCTATCCTGTAAATTTCTTATGTAACCCATTTAGTATAAAATGAGGTTGTAAAATGTGTATGCCAATTGACCATGTTGACATCAGGCTAACTAACCCTTGTAATAAAGAAAAAAACCAAATCAAATTTGATTTATTTCAATTATAATTCAGAATCATAATTATTCATCGTGTTCATTTAGATAGGTTTTGCTCCAGTTAACTAATTTTATATTTATTTACATAATTGATTTGCAACCCTTTAAATATGTATACATTGTAAGTCTGCGAATAATGAACCTAAAATATAAATTTTCACTTGTTACTTGTAAATGTACATGTCAACTTGTTAATCTGATTGTTCAAATTTTTGAATTTCACAATACTTTTTGTAAATTTCAGGTGTACGACGACGTGATGGAGAAGAATATGAACCTGATACATTGTCAGGAGTTAAGAACAGCATTGATCGCCACCTAAAAGACTTAAAGATAAATGTCGATATTAAAAAACATGAAGCATTTAGTCACTCTAGGAGAGTTCTAGAAGCTAAAAGGAAAGATCTAAAATCTCAAGGAAAAGGAAACAAAAAAAACAGGGCTGAACCATTGGATTCTGATGAAATTCAAAAATTGTACGAAAAACAAATTCTAGGTGCAGGTATGTATAGTATTAACATTAAAACTTAAAGGTTCATAATTTTAAAATTTTGTGCCAGTCCTACATCCGTAAGGCTAAGTTGTGTCTTGCCTGCATGTCTTAAAAAAATTTTGTGTGATTAACTTTAAAGCGTCCGAGTATACTTAACAGTACTACCAGTACTAGGAATTGGAAAAACATCAAATTATTTAATGTGTAGGAGTTGTTTCCCTTTAACCATCAAACATGAACAAATGTTTTAGTGAAATGGGAACATGAATATTTCATACTTCAAATTTTCGCACTACAATGTAATTACTTGTTCATGTATGCTTATGCTTTTTTTTTCTTTCTAGCCAATCCAAATGCGTTACTGAACACAGTGTGGCTAAATAATGGAGTGCATTATGGCTTTAGAGGAAGACAAGAATACACAAACTTAAGATTAGGAGATTTAAAGTTGCTTAAAGATGGTTCTGGAACAGAGTATGTTGAATTCTATGGTATGTTTAATTACGTTGTATGTATTTTAAACTTTATGCCATTAAAGAAGACCAATAAAGAAAAATATATGATTTTAATGGAACATGCAGTAAATTAATGATGATCATGATAATTTAAAACACATATCAAGACATAATTGATTTTCATAAATATTTTTCTCATTAAAATTCATTTTACAAAGTAACAATGTGCACAACTTAATATGATTTTTTAAACTGTTCTGAAATGAAATATGTGTCGAAAACAGCAACCTGGTCCGTGGTGAATGTGTCAAAGACAGCAACCTAACAAAAGAGTTAAAAACAACTCAATGCAACCAAAATTTCTATTTTACAAAATTACTACTACAGATAAAAACACAAAACATAACATATTAACACTGTCAACAACATAAGATCATTTATGAGAGTCAAAATAAATATTTGCCAAAAAGTTGTGTTTTTTAGGGCCAAAGTGTCATTTATTAATAAATATTTTCCAAGTTGTATTTAAAAAATTAGTGCAAACAATAAACAAAAAAGGAATATGTTTCTTAAATCCATTTTAATTGTAATTTAGACTAATTAAAAAAAATCACTTTATAACTCTTTTAATAGCTATCCTTAACCCTACATGTTCATGAATAACTTTGCTTTTTTATATTTTAGAACGCACCACGAAAACAAGAACTGGGGCAAAATCAGGAGATGTCAGAGATGTCACTCCAAAAATGTTTGCTTAACCTAACAGTGACTATTGTCCAGTTAAATTGTTTAAGTTTTATGTTTCAAAACGTCCAGAAGACCTCAGGAGTGACCCAGAGTCAAGCTTTTATCTACGGCCCTTGCCTAACCCTGATAAAGATGGTGTTTGGTACTGTCGTCAGCCTTTAGGGAAGAACAAGCTAGGTATGATGATGAAAACAATGGCTGAGACTGCTGAACTTTACGGTAGAAAGGTGAATCATTCAACCCGGAAAACATTTGCCACTACCTTGCTTCAATCTGAGCGTCCAGTAACAGAGGTAGCTCAATTGGGAGGCTGGAAAAGCATTTCCACACTTACACACTATAACATTCCTTCAATCAAACAGCAATGTAAAGCATCTGAAATCTTAACTTAAATGACCACTCCAGAAAGATCAAATGAATTGGATGCTTTCAACTTAATGAATGAACCTGAACACAGCTTTGACACAGTTATAGTAAATGAACCTGAACACAGCTTTGACACTGGACCCAATGACAACAATACTGATAACATAAACAAGGAATTAGAAACTGTTATAGAAAAAGAGAACATACCAAATCCAATATTTTCACAAAGAAGTAGTATGAATTCGAAAATGATATCAACAGCTACAAGGAAAGAAAGCAATCCGTTTAGTGTATTGTGTGGGGCAACAATCACAGGTGGTGTTATAAACTTGAATATTTACTCTGGGAAAAGGAAGTATTATGAACTAGATAGTTCACAAGAATAAATGGAACCTAATATTCCATTATACATGTATGAAAATTACAATTCAGTGACACATTGTTATGTTGATTTATTTGTTCATGTTGATTAAAAAAATCAATGGTATTTTTCTTCCTATATATTCTGACTGGCACCATGTCTATGGGCACAGAAAGCCAATGCATCATTTTACAAGTTCACTACAAGGCTTCCAGCATTGTGAATACAAACACAACAGACAACTGTTTAAATTCAATACAAAAAAATAATGATTGATATATGATCTTTTCCAGTTCTCAAAAATAAAATTCAAAGCAAAAGTACTAGTGCACACACACAAAAACCAATTCCATCTAAAAAATAATGCCATATTTTATGAACAAAGACATATTTCTTATTAAATTTGTCAACAGAAGCATGAAAGTGCATATGTCTATAATGGCCCTGATACATATATTCTTAATATTGATTATGGACTCAGACTGTTCTGGAATGAAGTTGGTTAATAAATGTATCAATATATGGACTTTTTCATATTGGCCCTGTAACATACCCTTGGTATTAATAATGGCCTCGGACAGTTGTAATGGCCCTCGGCGCTGCCTCGGGCCATTACAACCATCCTTGGCCATTATTAATACCTCGGGCATGTTACAGGGCCAGTATGAAAAAGTCCATACATTAATACTATAGTAATGTAGGGACCAACATGATTGAAAGTCAACAGTGAAATTAACATTAGAAAAGCAAATCGTGGCGTAAAAGGCGCGTGAATCGATCTTCAAATTGACCGAAAAAAGAGGTTGAATATACTAAGGGACATGCATTACTTTTAAATAAGTGAGAATTTAATGCAACAAAAAAAACCACAAAAATACAAACAAGTTGACATTATTAACGTAAAAACCTGTATTTATCACAGTTTCGCCAATAGGCTATCAGATTAACAGAAATGCTATCAATCAGCATAAAAGAACTGACTATACCCACATAGTTCATTTTCAAACATACCCCAACAGTGGTAATACTGAAAGACGTTGGTAAGATTTTTTTCAGTTAAAAATTAAAAACAAATCCAATTATTGAAAACTGTTTTCTGTCATAAAATGTAGACAACAGTAAAATCACAAAAAAATACTGAACTTTGAGGAAAATCTAATCGGAAAGTCCATACTCACATTGCAAAATTAAATAACAAAAAACATCAAAGTCGAATGGACAAGAACATTCATATTCCTGACTTGGTACAGACATTTTCAAATGTAGAAAATAGTGAATTAAACCTGGTTTATAGCACTAACCCTCTTACTTAGATGACAGTGTCATTAAAATCCGTTATATCTACAATGATGGGTAAACATAGTTTGATAGATGTCTGTTATCACATGATATAATGGAAGAGTGGTTGAATCTACTTTCAAATGTTTCATTCTAATGACCTAATAAATGTTTTTAGCTGCCAACGATGAGCAATGATTGAAAATGCAGTAAATTGTCTTTTTATCTTTCAAAAATCCCGCTTTGAAGGTTTGATGATTTCAAGTATGTTCAATAAAATATGCGGATTAAATTTTGGAAAGACGCTTCTTCTGTTAATATTTAACAGAGGCTAAATATAGTTCACAAGTATTGTCTTGCAACAGGTTGACAACGGAATACTAACTTAGTTATATCACTATCGAAAAGTATTGTCTAGCAACAGGTTGACAACGGAATACTAACTTAGTTATATCACTATCGAAAAGTATTGTCTAGCAACAGGTTGACAACGGAATACTAACTTAGTTATATCACTATCATACAGTATTGTCTTGCAGCAAGTTGAAAACGAAATACTAACTTAGTTATATCACTGTCGTATGGTATTGTCTTGTAACAGTTTGACAACGGAATAATAACTTAGTTAGATCACTGTCGTATGGTATTGTTATGTAACAGTTTGACAACGGAATACTAACTTAGTTATATCACTGTCGTATGGTATTGTCTTGTAACAGTTTGACAACGGAATAATAACTTAGTTATATCACTGTCGTATGGTATTGTCTTGTAACAGTTTGACAACGAAATACTAACTTAGTTATATCACTGTCGTATGGTATTGTCTTGAAACAGTTTGACAAAGAAATACTAACTTAGTTATACCACTGTCGTATGGTATTGTCTTGTAACAGTTTGACAACGAAATACTAACTTAGTTATATCACTGTCGTATGGTATTGTCTTGTAACAGTTTGACAACGAAATACTAACTTAGTTATATCACTGTCGTATGGTATTGTCTTGGAACAGTTTGACAACGGAATACTTACTTAGTTATATCACTGTCGTATGGTATTGTCTTGTAACAGTTTGACAACGGAATAATAACTTAGTTATATCACTTTCGTAAGGTATTGTTTTGCAACTGGTCGACAACGGAATACTAACTTAGCTGTATCACTATCGTTATCACAGTGTAGATACTATTCTGTACGCTATCCGGAAGTCGCGATTTTCGAAGCGAGGATTTCAAACTGGCTAACAGAACGGTTTTGTTTTGGTGCTTTTTCTCATCATTTGTTTACTCCTATATAAATAAAGTGCTTTACACATCTTAAATGTATGTATATTATCATAAATATGAGTAACTGTAACAAAAACATGCAGTAGAATATAAAATATACATGTGCATTACACCAACTTCATAGAAAAAAGTGAAATCGATTGACAATTTTGCTCTCGTAGTACAAAGCAAATAATCTTTTATTGCAAATAGTTGCATCAGTTTACAGTTAAATATATACTGTTTCAATATTCCTACCGTATTTAAGTAGAATGTTCGTATTTCAAATAAAAAAATATGTTTTCCTTGAGGATCCCAAAATAAATTACTGTAAGATCAGTCTAAAACTGACTGTATTCTAGAAGCGATTTCAGATTTTTTGTCTGTATGACCAGTCGTTATTTTGAAGAAAAAAAAACAACGGCAAATTTGAAGGTATATACGTGTCTATGTGATAGTATGATTGTGTCCATGGAACTATAATGTGTAATTTCTTTCATCAGACAATACAAATACATTTCTGATGATTTTTGTAGACGGCAAAAGATTATATATTTTTGTTCCGTCAGTCTTTCTTAAAATCAAATGCCTAAAAAGCAATACATGATTCGCTTGTGGACTTTGTAGTAGTGTTTCAGTGCAGTTATCTGTTTAACTATTACATTTTAAAGACTATTTACACCGTCTGCCGTTGACCAATTGGTGATAACATACATCAAGCCTGCATGTCTATTTTAAAATGACAAAAAATAGATAGAGAAAGCTTAGTTTAAAAACTTTGGGTATTGAGGAAAGAATTAACGAAATTATATCCCGCCACTTCCAGAGTCCGTGTTTTGGAAAAAAATAAACCGCCAGAAAAACTTAATTATAGATGCACAGGGGCATCATTCAATAACGAATATGAGGACTTTTTATTAATATATGGTAAGTTTTTGAACGTTGCGTATAATAAACGGGTACCACCCAATAAGGTAGTGGAAAAGTCCTTATCATGGAAAAAGAAACTGATGAATTTTCGAAAAATCAAAATAAGAGGTGCACAATTGAATTAAATGATAAGGAATCTGGAAAAGATTCATTAAGTTATGACAAGTGTCTGAAGGAAGTTGTGGATATTTATGAATAGGTACGCCTGATATGAGGTTATGACAAAGTCCGTATTTTAGATATAGAAATTTCAAAAATATTTTTACCAAAAATTCGAAATAGAAATTCCATAATACATTAATTGATTAAAAATGGAGCAATTTTTAAAAAGTTAAACAATTGGTTATGGAGGTCAGTCACGGTTGGAAATACCTGATGGGTGCCACCATATAATGCAATGTTCAAGCCTGTATCTTATATAAAGAAACCCCATAAAAGATTTTTAATAAAATTCGAAATACGTTCCTTTTTTTATATATGAAAATAAGGCCGTTAATTTTCTCGTTTGAATTATTATACATTGTCATTTCGGGGCCTTTTATAGCTGACTTTGTGGTATTAACTTTGCTCATTGTTGAAGGCCATACGGTGACCTATATTTGTAAATGTCTGTGTAATCTTGATTTCTTGTGGACGGTTGTCTTATTGGCATATTGCATCTTCTTTTGTATATTATCATTTATGTTACGGAATCCGAGAAAAAATAATTAATAGTTAACGGATTAACCAGTGACGGATTCAAGAAAATTGGGATCCGGCGGTTTGAAACTCTATTTTAACTTTCAATGCATTTGTATGAAAACATGTATTAGGAATCCTATTTTCTCCTGGATTGGACCCCCTCTTCATTTAAAAATGTCTGGAAACCCCAATGTATATTGAGTGGTTTATGGGGAGATGCGCTTACCAAACCGGCGAAACATGTACCGGTCCAACGGACGAACGGAAAGACGGACTTCATTATCACTATAAACCACCGCTTTACAAAGTGGTGTACAATTGAGTGTGAAAGAGACAGATCTACATCCAAAACAAAGTAAAGGAACTGTGATCAATTATAGGCTACAGTACGGCCTCGAATGTTTGTAAATAAAACAATTAAATCTGTGTGTTTGTACAATTTTAAGTATAACGGAGGACATTTCTGAAACTTATATAAACAAACAAACCTTCCTCTTATTTCAGCAACATTCAAACATCCTTATACTTAATGTAGTAAGTCGAGTACACGCTATCAAGCTAAAACATGTTTGATAAGTTTTCAGGATGTGAATTTATTAAAATATATTTGTGTAATTTAGAAAAATGCAATCTTCTAATGTATCGTAAATATCTTTGAAATCACCACTAGAATACAGTGAAATAAAGACTGATCATACAGTTTCAAAATATACAAGCGAGACTGATCGTACAGTAAGAAATTCAAACAAGTGTATTTTTCTTATTTCTGGCTGCAAAGATCTGGCTGAAACTTTTACCACCACTTTAAATATACTTTATTTAGTAAATTAAGTCTGGTTTTTACGTTAATTTGTACAGTAAGGGTGCAAAAAAATTGTTTGTAGGTTCACCGACTGATTTTCCTTAGTGCTGCACTTAAAAATATCTTGATTAAGACAAAGATACGAATAATGAATGTGCTAAATTTAATTATAAACCATTTTTGAATATCGATGTCAGCTGAATTAATCATTAAGCAATGTACAGATGAACATCCTACCGTTTAATATAGCATATATCCAACAAATTTAAAATGTGATCCAAAAAGTTCTCGCTTCGAAAATCGCGACTTCCGGATAGCGTACAGAATAGTATCTACACTGTGGTTATGTAATCAACAGATAACAACGAAATCCTAACTTAGTTATATCACTGTCGTAAGGTTATGCATTGCGGATGTAATTATGAGCTATATTTATCTGTTTAATACTCAACACTTACCCGCTGAAAATATAAATATATAAATCATAGATCGCAGCATTCTATTTAATAATGGAATATAATCACACAACGGTGGCATTACTTGATTCACATATCAACAGTTAGTAGTGTATTTGGTGACATTACTTGATCCAAAGATCATCTTATGATATTATATTTTGATGTGGTGGTGGTTTTTTCAGAGTTTTGAACTTTATATTCGTTAATCGTCAAGCCAGTAATTTATACAAATATCATGTTTTCTCAAATGCAAGGTGTATATTATCCTCCTTGTGTCTCTGTCATTTTAGCGTTAATGCAATATTTATTGATCAAACATCAATGTTTGGGTGTTCTGTGCGATTACGTCTGAAGTATTACACTATTTGTTCGGGTAATTTATTACTATTGGTCATGTTTTTCATATTATGTCAACTCCAATTTCTAGATCTTTACAAAATCATCAGACAAACAGATTCCGACACTATAGCTTGTGAATTACGATATTTCTCCACTCTCGACAATTAATTTTTAATTATCTAAAAAGCTCAGCAAGTCCCGCGTTTTAAATAATAAAATTTAACTGTTTCGAGTGGAGAAATATTGATATATAATGGTTGCGGTGTAGGAATCTATATTTCACAGTCATGCATCTCATGGCCAAAAAAATAAAAAAAATATTGATTTGAATAGTCAAAGATAAGTGCTGCACGTACTAATACACTGTGGATTGCTCTGTCGATCAATGCAATTTTAGTCTTAAACCGATATCCTAACTTGTGTGCAGATTTGAATTTGTACATAAATCATACATGCATACAACGAACAGATCAATTATAAAAAGAAAAGAAAATCAAACAGAGCACAACACATGTGCAAGATGTTATTGACAGGCATGAAGTATGGTATAAATGGCAATCACGTATATAAGAAAAATAAATAATCCAGGTTAGAAATTATCGAAAAGTAGAAGATTCGTGAACAAGAACATAATATCTGAATCCGCTTCTTCCTAACATAGATTCTCTAACTCAACTCGGTGAATCGGAGAATCAACGACAGTTGCAGTTTCAATCTATCGTCTCCTATATATGGAAATACCTGTACCAATCAGGAATATGAAAGTTAAGGTGGTACCCAACACTTTAACCAAAATTAATTTGGCTCGTTTAATTTTCTTGACATTTTAACAAAGGATTTACTTTGACCATCTGACAAAAGTATAAGAATTTGAAAAAATTTGAACCAACCGTTTTATCAAAAAAATTACACTGGTTACATAGCAGTTTGACAAACACTTATTTTTATCATTGAGAAGCTTTATATTCCCTTAACAACACAACGTAATTAAAACGTTTAGCTGATTTTACAGAGTTATCTCCCTGTAGTGTTAGGTACCACCTTAATATGCATTCGTTTGATGTGTTTGGGATTTTGATTTTTTATTAGTGACTTTCCGTTTAAATTTCCCTTTAAGTGCAGTTTTGTTTTTGTGATTTTATTTTTTATCATACTTTACTGATCTGAGAAGTATGTAACACTTACGCTCCACTACAAAACAAAACAAGATATTTATCTCAAAATTATTTCTTAAATTTCATAAATTTGTAACAGAAAATTGTTCTGATATTTATGCACTTCAAAAGCTTTAAACTGTTTAACGTAGCTTATAAAGTGGAAGAAATATATATTTTCAATTGTATACGTCGTGTCACAACATTTTCATATTGGATATAAATCTATACGATATCAATGGTGATTTTTAACAACTGTTTTGAGATCAGGATCATAGCTATGAAATGTTATTGATACACACTGAGACGATATGTTATCATGCTATCATATATCTAGGCCATACAATTTCTTCTTCTTAAAAAAACACTCAATAATTAGATACTATGAAGTCCAGTGATCCTACTTGAATTATGTTTGTGTTTAAACATGTTAAACCATTGAGCAAGCTAGATAATACAAGCTTGAGTAAAACCATGTTTCTTAATATTGACTTTTCCATTCTAGAAGCAGTTATTCGGAACACATTTCGCATTGTGAAACTAACATTCCATTTGCATTCTGTTTTAATTATTTGGATAATTTACATTTCCTAAAACCTTGGATTGTCTTTTTAGTAAAATGCAGCTGTATTTTCTTTACACTTACGTTTTTTATTTAGTTGCAATTATTACTCAATTATCTAAATTATCAGGTTGAACTATACATGATATACGAACGGATATATTAATACATTGTCATTGAATTGGTATGAAGGACAGTCATCAGCAAAGTATAGAAATACAACTAAATTGACAGAATTTGCGTGATTGCTTTGGTGTTGCTTAATGGAGTCAGAACTAAGTGTATAGAATTAGGATGTTTTTTTTTTTTTTATTAAATGTATTTAATTTGCTATCCAAAGTATATTGTCATAAGACACGAAAAGAAAACACCAAATTTTGTTCATCAAAACAAAATAATTGGTTGATAGTTGTCATTGGCAATTATACCACATCTCCTTTTTTTTCATAAAAACATGCCAAATGCAAAACAACACATTATCTCTCAGAAAGCAGTGTTGCTATCTCAGTTAGCCTGTTATTTAACATTAATCAATACTAAAACCTCATTAATTTTACAAAATTAACCATGTTACTTTTTGTTTACACTGATCATTTTTTTTTTCTATTTGGTATATAACACTTACTATTTTCTGAAAAATAAAAAAAATACACGTTTGATTTTAGTAGAATTATATCAAGCCATTACTTTTATTAATTATTATGTTATTCGATAGTTATAGATTAACCTGTTTAAAGTACACGTGCATTAATTTATTGTAGCTTGATTTTATATTGACACAAGATTACTTAAATTATTGTAGATACATGTAGTACATGTAATATAAAAGATAGCCATTTTTATAATAGGAAATAGTATCATATTCTTCCTTAAAATGCACTGGTCGAAAACATCAATATTGAAAAACATCAATAGTTGATGCCTTGTTGAGAAATAAATCAAAGATAACGCATTTTGAAGATTTTACACACCAAGGGGTGACAGGATTGATCAAACGAAAGACCAACGTCAATGTGTGTAATGGGACACGATAGACTCTTTAAATATGCAGCGTGTGGTTATTTATGACTTTAAAGTTTACCGTTTAGATCTTTTCTACCATCTAAAAGGTATAACAGACCAAATTAGACATATATATGTATACGACATATCCCCTTTCTCTTAAAACACACTAATATAATGAACTCGTTGCATCGTTGGAATCGTAAAGTAATTAACTATTATAAACACAATAAAATAAATTTGATTCTTCATAATAGCTGAGGTATATAATCTGACTACATGTTCTTTTACATAAAAGCAACATATGTATACCGCTGTTCGAATGTCAGCAATCGATTTGTAAGAAAACTGATCCGGGAAACAAACTTAAACAGATGGAAACACATAACTAACATAGGAAAGCAACGAAACAACAGAAACACCAAAGTGCAACAAAAAACTTAACGACACACACAAACAGATTTAGATACGAACAACAAGATAACTATCTACCATATTCCTGGCCTAATACAGCGCATTTTAAGAATAACATGTTGGTTGAACCCGACTTTGTGGCTAGTCAAAACTACATTTGTGAATATAGCAAATATGTTGATAGTTTTAACTAAGCATATAGCCACACTGGTGTATTTCGAATAAAAAATGAATTTTCTCGACTGGAAAAAGATATTTGCTCTGCATTTATAGAAATCACATATCATCAGGGATTTTGTTTTATATTTTTTTCATGTATAATGTTATTTCTTTAATCATCATCTTTATGTATAATTTATTTGCGTGATCTGTCTATAATTAAACTTTTTTTTTATAAATACAAACAAAAAAAGAGACAAGATTACAAGCATTTAACAAACCAGTTTGCAAGTTGGCCAGCTCATTCTTGCATTAACTTTAATGGTTTCTCCAGATTAAAATGTTGCAGAATCTCGTTCGTTCATATAGTCCAGCCACATCTACAACCACAGTCGCTCTCTTCACATTGTTGCCAAACGATACGAATCTGACTTTGAAAAGTAGAGGTTAAAAAGTGGTAATATTTCGTGCCAACTTTGGACTCCATTCCTTCGGTTATTTCGATTGTTGTAAAATTGGAAGAAATTCAAAAGCGTTGTTTAAAATATTGTAGTTCTGTGATTGACAGTTATATTTTCATTATAATAAGTTTCCTTCTGACGTCTCGGTTTTGTGACTTGAATGCTCACTACGTGGAGTATTTCAGCAACATCTTCTGGGTAATCTTGTTTCCGAGAATAATGTTTTAATAATGCAAGTTTGTTTCCCTCCTATAGTTTCATTGGCTACTATAGTACATACGCGTTTGGTCACATTTAAAGGGATACTTCTGTGTGCTGGATGGCATATTCTGATATTCCAATATTAATAAATGCTTGATATTCAACTTTTCTTTTTAGAATATTCGACCCTTTTTTTAAAAAGAAAA
The DNA here is from genome assembly GCF_036588685.1 of Mytilus trossulus. Classification (NCBI taxonomy): domain Eukaryota; kingdom Metazoa; phylum Mollusca; class Bivalvia; order Mytilida; family Mytilidae; genus Mytilus; species Mytilus trossulus. The sequence goes on along the minus strand of NC_086377.1, from coordinate 9,927,996 downwards.
CTGTTACTGACAATTTTCTGCTAAACCGTTGATAACGGTCCAAAATGTGTAAATGACTCGAAACAGTTATACTTAACTCCGAATTATACACAAGAAACACAAATTTAAAAATCATATAAGGCTAACAAAAACTACATAAATAAAACCCAAATATAAACATTAGATATACCGTCTCGGTACAAAAATCGCACAGAGTACCCAAATTGAACCTATTAGTAAAAGTAGCAGAGGTAATGTTGCATATCTTCATAGAGGTTGCATTTCTGTAAATATTGACAATGCAGCTTTCCATATGAACTCCCTTTACGGCTGAAACTGTACCACTTTTACTATCAACTTTTACTGGGAACTATACTCTTCTTCTTGTGAACATATGCCTTTATTCATATTCGACTTTATAGGGGAGATTCTCAGACAAAAATGAAAATAAGGTAGAATTATCATTTAACTTTATGTACTGCTATATAAAAAATGTCATTTGCCTAAAATAATTAAAGTTATTATGGTGAATGCATCTATATAACAGGTTTCTTATTGTAAAGTAGAAATTACCCTTCCGAATTTTTTACAGACGCCGTCAATATTTGGTTGATCGGTACGGAATGTTTGCGTCACAGATCATAACGGACATATTTCAAATTTCGTACATCACTTAAAATTACTGACCATCGACCTCATATATCCTCTGAGCACCTGAAATCAACCCGAATTATGGTGGCGACCGTCTTGCTCAGTATACAGTTTTTTTATGTAGTGAGTGTGGTTGCATGTGTGTTTGTTTGGTTGTTCAATAAATAGACTATTCCACAGTTACCCATAATTCAGCGCGCGGTGGCGGAGTTCCGGTAAAATTAGATAAGGCGGCAAAGATGTAAAACTGGACAATTTATATAAATACAGATATAATGTATTTTTATTTTTCTTCTATTCACTATATATATGTGGTTTTTCAGTTGATTCTGACCAATGCTTATACTCCCAATTTATATTTATATGCATCTATTATTGTTGCTGTTACCAATTATGTAAATCAATTGTATCCGATTTCATGCCCTGCATGGGCCCTGTAATTTGGTAAATAAAATATTCCATTCTATTCTATTCTATTCTATAATATAGGTTAATATACAATGGCTTCTTTCCACACAATAAAAGTGCAGCGACATTACTACAACAATCTCCTCTAACACCTCTAACAAAAACTACATAAATAAAACCCAAATATAAACATTAGATATAACGTCTCGGTACAAAAATTGCACCGAGTACCCAAATTGCACCTATTAGTAAAAGAAGCAGAGGTAATCTTGCATATCTTCTCAGAGGTTGCATTTCTGTAAATATTTACAATGCAATTTCCCATAGTAACTCATTTTATGGCTTAAACTGTACCACTTTTTCTATCAAGATTTGTTTTATCCTACAAATGAAAGTTCATGTGCACCACAATTTTTGTCGAAGGTCAAAATATAGGGCTTTGCGGCATATTTTTAACGTTTATACGCCCTGAACATCTCAGGGTATAAACAAACACTAATTGTCTTAACTTTCACTACCCCGAAAGAAAGGTTACCACGGATTTCAATGTAAATAATATGCACGTGTTGCTTTACTGGTAACATTCCCAAGTTATGTTTCTGTGATATGGAACACAGAGAGCATAATTTGGAACTATGCTCTTCTTCTTGTGAACATGTTCCTTGATTCATATTCGACTTTATAGGGGATATTCCAAGACAAAAATGAAAATAAGGTAGAAATATCATTTAACTTTATGTTCTTCTATATAAATGATATCATTTGACTTAAATAATTAAAAGAAGTTATGTTGAATGCATCTATCTAATAGAACTTTAAACAGAGGACACCGAAAGTTATAAATACGTTTGTCGTATATCTTGGCTGATACCTGAAAGTCGTTTGGTAACTTAATTTTATGACAAGAAAAATTAATTCGGCTATCCAGTAATAATTTTTCCGTTTCTATGTAGCAACATTCCCGCAATGCATGCACATGGAGTAAATATCTCCCATTTTTTACGATATTTCAACGCTTGCGTTTTCTGTCATGATTGCCTCGATATAGATTTGTTGCGTACAATGAAGCTATTATAAACAGGGTTTTATTGGAAAGTAGAAATTACCCTTCCGATTTTTTTACAGACGCCGTCAATATTTGGTTGATCGGTACGGAATGTTTGCGTCACAGATCATAAAGGACATATTTCAAACTTCGTACATCACTTAAAATTACTGATCATCGACCTCATATATCCTCTGAGCACCTGAAATCAACCCGAATTATGGTTGCGACCGTCTTGCTCAGTATACAGTTTTTTATGTAGTGGGTGTGGTTGCATGTGTGTTTGTTTGGCTGTTCAATGAATAGACTATTTCACAGTTATCCATAATTCAGCGCGCGGTGGCGGAGTTCCGTTAAAATTAGATAAGGCGGCAAAGATGTAAAACTGGACAATTTATATAAATACAGATATAATGTATTTTTATTTTTCTTTTATTCACTATATATATGTGTTTTTTTAGTTGATTCTGACCAATGCTTATACTCCTAATTTATATTTATATGCATCTATTATTGTTGCTGTTACTAATTATGTAAATCAATTGTATCCGATTTCATGCCCTGCATGGGCCCTGTAATTTGGTAAATAAAAATATTCCATTCTATTCTATTCTATTCTATAATATAGGTTAATATACAATGGCTTCTTTCCACACAATAAAAGTGTAGCGACATTACTACAACAATCTCCTTTAACACCTCAAAGACATAAAGATGTAAAGTCTTTGAATTCATTGGACTTAAAACCTGCAAATAGTTCTAGACTTCTGAACCATATGGTGTGCATTTTGCACTTGCGCAGTTGGGTTAGAATAATTCAGAGAACAATAGCATACTTGTACCTTCTAACCTTTAATCATTATCTATTTTACCAAATCAAAGTATTAGAATGATTGCTACTCTATAAATATGAAGTGATGTCTGTCCAGGAATTTATGTAAAGGACATCACTAAGTACATGCCATATTTAAATAATTAAATATGATGTATGCAGTTGCAAATCATTCATCTTTATGTACTGTGTAATTATTTATTTTGAAAATAAAATATGAGAAAAATAATAAATGTAAACCGAATAGGCATGATCAGTACTACAGAAATGCAAGGGCTGATATATTACCTATTTCTCCCAGCACAATTGAGGGATGGTTCCTGCTTTCATTTGATAATCATTGATTTGATTTTCATATAAAATACGGAGATTAAAACTTAATGCAGATGAAACAACTACCCACCTGTACTCTTAACAGACATTGACAGTAAGATTTAAGGTCATCAACAAATCTTAAAAAACCTATGCAATATAGTCGTTCTTCTGGCAAAATTATTAAAATGTACATTTTTAGGTATTTATTGGAAAGTAACATGCATCTGCTATATAAATATGGGCTATTGTTGACAAGATAATGCCAATATATTGGGTAATAGCCTCATTAAGTCCTGCTTAAATACCGAAATCGTCACAATTTTAGCATTTTTGTTTAATTTCAGACGGTTTTCGTCTCAAATAAAAATTGGTTGCATTTGTGTTAATTCTTTATAATGAAATATAAAATGTATTTGATGATAATACATAACATATATAAAGGTTGAGGATGAACACGGATGCGATCACTTTCATGTTTGACAAAAATCATCTGAAAAGTGACATTTTTTAGGCATATTTGATAGATTTTTCATTTTTCAGCCTGAAACGGACCGTTTATTATGACTGAATCGGTTAAAATCTTTCACATAAACTAAATGAATCAACTGAAATAGACATTTAAGGAGGGTCGTCGGAACAAAAATTTCAGCAAAAAATTTTTACTTTACTTTTTATTACAAATTGTATTATAACACTATTAGTTATTAATTTATGATTTGGAACAAAAATCAACCACAAAAGTCGATTCAGTTTGGCCCCATATTACTTTTAAAATGTTTATATCATTGAAAAACTCCAAATTATCTCCCTTTGGTGCAAAAATGGCATTTAATTTTAAATATACTTTTTTAACTCATCGGTGACCTATATTTTTTAATATTGGTTTCAAATAAGCTATACATAAACTAAATAATTGTAAAATTAAAGTGATTTCTATAATTATTTTCTTATTTTTATATTACCTCAATTTCATCTATTAGTTCAACAGAAAAAAAAGGACATTAACAAAAATGTATGCTTCTTCCGGTGGCAGATTATACCTCAAATGAATGGTGACCCCATTTTTTTTGTTTCATTTTTATATTAAGTATGGGATAAAGTTCATTTATCAAAAAAATATAGCGAAATCCTATATTAGAAATAAAAATTGATCTATACCCAGGAGCCCCCTAAAGTGCTCAAAAAGTGTCAAAAATCTTTCGTTAGATGAACCTGAAATTTCAGGCAAAAATCGGCTCTTACGAGATAACTAAAGACACCCGTACCACATACCTATTAGTGTATTGAAGAATTATTGGTTGCTTAATGTAACATGAACCACTTCTGATAATTTGAATTCTTTTTCATTTGCATTGGATTTTCAAGTATGTGCTCAGAATGTGGAATATGATTATTATTATCAGTATTGCTAGTATCATAATTACATATTAAATTTAGTTAGATCCTTTTGATCTCATGCATATGGTTCTTGCATGAACATTGAAGGTATGAAAGAATCTACAGCAACATGGTTGATCGAAATGTAAACAAAGGCAACATAATTCTAACAGACTTATCTGATTCAAGTATTAAATAAAATTGAGAATGGAAATGGGGAATGTGTCAAAGAGACAACAACCCGACCATAGAAAAAACAAATTACATGTATTTGCAGACATGCAAATCATATAAGAATTATTGAATTATAAGTGATTTACTTATTAAGACTTTTGATGATATGATTAGAACCTGAATGACATAGTCTACTATTATTTCGATAATCATGCCATGTTCCTGAGCATATAAGACAACCACAAATCATGATCAGGTTTACTTCAATCTGTTTTCCAGAACGTCCTTTTCTTATAATAACCAATGGTTTATTAACATGTAGTTACATACAGCAGTGTTGGAGTACATGGGACACACGCATACTGAACATTCGGGAATTAAAATAAAGTTAATGATATAATTCGCCAATCAGACTCTAAATAATAATATTTGTATGCAACAATTTCTGAAATGTTCATCATTCAGCAATTTCAATAAAATATCCAAGCAATAACATAAATCTTTGTTTATACGATTTTTCCTGGAGTTGTGTTTTTCCTTCTGTCATGACTCAGTTTATGCTGCTGCTTGAAATGAAGCTTTTGAGCAGAATTATTCTAATCACTATGATGGACTCCTATCTGAAAATGTTAACTGACGCGCTGTTAATAACGTTGACCGTTATGTTATCGTTTTGTCACATCAAACCACGCTTATGTTGCCAAGGTTAAGCCACAATACCGTGTTTTATTCGCCAGTTACTAAAAACAACGTATCATCGAATTTTTATATCATGAACACCATGATATATTTATATGTTCACTGCATGTTTCCTGACAGATGTTTGTTATTTTGACCTTTGTTTGTTCTTTCCTTGTGAACAAACAAGACTGATGTTGAAGTCAGAAGCCCTACAAGCTTATATTCTGGAGTTTTGATAGTGTATTTAAAACATTTGTTAGGCTTTAAACTATATACATGACTTTGATAATGATAAAACTACTCCTGACAGAAACAACATTTCAGTTAACTTTTTGCAAAGATTATTTTATTCGTAGCTATAATCATAAATTATATCAATAAAAAAATATGTACATACAAAATAAAAACATTAGGTTTTTCAGTTTAGAAGGAAATACATTTCTACTTCTATTTCTTTGTCTGGCTTGTTACAGACTGTCTCTTTACTATTCTCTGATATACCTCATATATCTGAAAACATGAATACCATGGACAATTTTTATCATTATAATGTATGCACCATAATTACATTATATCATTCCAAAATAATCGTACTAGTATAAATTTGTTGTTATTGGACTATTTGCGATTTGATTGCAATTGGTTTATTTTGCATGAAACTAAACAGTGTGTATGCATGTTTTGCTAAAATATTGTGAGTCTTTTAGTCCTGACGTGGTTTGTTTAAGCTATTAGATAACTAATTGATTTATATACTAACTAAATTAGGAGTGACTGTTGAGTGTTGTTCATGTTGGTTCCATTGCTTGCTCTTGGTCATGATTTGACTAGATACATAGTAGGTTTTGATGTCGTACTCTATTGTTCAAGTTGTATTTAAGATACCTTTTAACAGTACATGTTAGTTCTGTATTAATATACATACCGCATAGTCAGCTAAAAAGGCCCCGAAATGACCAATGTAAAACAATTCAAAAGAGAAAACTAACGGCCTAATTTTTGTTCAGAACGAAAAACAAATATGTAACAACGACTGAATTACAGGCTGTTGAGTTGTGACAGGCACATACTCATAACTATATTAAGTAATGCCTATCATATGCTAAATGGAAGAATAAAACAAAACAACCAAAAATACCCATGTCATATTTAATTTAATTGATAAACTAAATGAATACTTTAATCTCTATGTCGTTGTATGACGAATTCATACTATGAACTGTCAATAAACTCATCATAGATACCAGGACTAAATTTAGTATATACGCCTGACGCGCGTTTCGTCTACAAAAGACTCATCAGTGACGCTCGAATCCGAAAAAGTTAAAAAGGCCAAATAAAGTACGAAGTTGAAGAGCATTAATGACCAAATTTCCTAAAAGTTTTGCCAAATACAGCTAAGTCATCGAAGAGCAATATGGATTGTAAGTTTTATCTGCAGTACCTACCCGCTACACGAACATCTACAATGAGAAAAGACTTAATTATATAAAACAAGTCGCTCGGACATCCTTATTAAACTTTACGTTACTTGGTTCAACAGTTAAACAAAATTTATAATTATTTAACGATGAAACATAAGATATTCATTGGATTTAAATCTTAACATATGAACGTTCTAATATAAGTCACAATACATAAGTATTGGAGAGACTTATGTAATATGTGTAATCATCTATATCTGATGTTATTCTAAAAAAAAACAGAATCAAAATATCGCCTGGCTTCTTATAACATTTATATAATAATGTTTGTTTTTGGAACTGGCTTTATATTTTCCCATTCTTTAAAAACACCACACACACCATTCGCTATATGATGTCCATTCATTCTTTTTTTGGTAAACTTATCACAATATACTTATCTGTTTGGTACATAACACTTACTGTAAACTGAAAAATATAAAAAACAGTTTGAAATCGAAGGAAAAACTTCAAAAAAATCCAGATACATAAAAGAAACATCAGTTATCAATTTGTTATTTTTTCATATTGCTTTAAATTGCATGTTTGTTGCTTAAGTGTGATTGTTGTCGCTATTTAAACGATGTTTAAATATAAAAAATGACAAACCAAGTGGTAAACATGGAATATCTCCCCCAAAAAATGTAAATGACTGTTCAAACCGTTTATCTCTTTTGTACTCTGTACTTGTTTTGGCTTTCAAACTTTTTTCATCTGCGCATAGTTTTGTGAGGACGTAACGCACGTCTGACGTATAAAATGTTTAATCTGGTACCTTTTGATGGCTATTATTCGTTTGTTTCTCTGTCCTATGCTTTCTTCGATTTATTTATTGTAGCCCTGTCGTGTAATGTTGTAATTTTAATGTTATTATCAACATTACCATTAAAGCGGGAGGTTTGACATGCCACAAAAACAGTTTAACCCACCATTATTTCATAAAATGCCTTGTACCAAGTCAGGAAAATGGCCATTGTTACTTTATAGTTCGTTTCTGTGTCTGTTACATTTTGGTGTTGAGTTTCTGTTGTAACGTAGTTCTCTTATATTTGATACGTTTCCCTCAGCTTTAGTTTGTACCCCGGATTTGGTTTTTGTCTATCGATTTATGAATTTCGAACAGCAGTATACTACTGTTGCCTTTATTTGGAGACAATACAAATCATAATAGCATCAACTTTTTCTGTATGTGTTTTGTTTCTATGATGCTTATAGCAATCATATAGCAATCATAGTACTGTAGCAAAAAATCTGAACTAATTATGTCTGACTTGTTCCGCTTCGTCAAGTGCACGTTACTTTTATTAAAAAAAAGCGCTTCGGGCGTTTTTAATTTTTTAAAGTGTTTTGCTTTTTTTGCTAGACAGAATAATTATGGAAACGCAAAACATACAGAATTGTCGACTTTCTTTTCAAAATATGTTTACAAAACACGGGCAGTACACATAAACAAGCACATGGCTTTAAAAACTCAGTCTTGAATATCTTATCATGTCTAATCACTTAACAAACAGTAAACTCACATAAATACTGAACTTCGAGTAAAATTCAAAACAGCAGTAATTTAATCAATTTATTCTCATATTTGAAAAGCTGAGAGCTGTTATTAAAGAATACAAATGCTGTGATATTACTTTTAATCTTTATAAAGGTTTTTTTTTTAAAAAACAAAACACATACAATGGTTATCTACTAACAAATGTCCATTCTCAATTTTATTTAAAACACTTCTAAACTAATTGTCTTCATAAAATGGTACTAGTATGTTTATTGTTTAACTTTTCACTCTGCTAACGCCATTGTATAACTATATTATAACTTGCATATATAATTGTTTTCAATACTTATCTGTTTGCTACTTGACACTTACCCGCTGAAAAATTAAAAAAATAATCACTAAATACAGCATAATATTGAATTATAATTCAAAAACGAATAAAGTTGACCTTGAGTTGATTTAACCATTTTTAAGTATGTTGATATGTTAAAACAGTTTTCCAAATAAATTTGTTATTAACTTTTTGTATTTCACCATCTCTGCTTTCAGTGTTTCTCATGCAGTATAATCCATGAAAGAGGTCTGAAAGGTACCAGATAGTCAAACTCAAGAATTGAAAATATCTGATTTGTTCCGCTTCGCTATAAAACATGACTCAAAATATTGATTTTGTTTTTGTGTATACTGCTGTTTGTCATGGCATCGTCTCCTTGTAGACGAACCTGTCTGAGATACAACATTAAGTTTATATGATTTTTTATTCATCTAATAGTCTACTATTGCCATTTTAACAAAACCTTATATTATAAATTACTAATGTCCATACCTATGTGTTTGCCTAACTCGACACTAACTTGAGGGACAACTTATAGAAATATAACCACAGAAAACAGCATACAATTTAGCAGTGAGAGATAACCACGACAATATAAGAATACCATAGGTAGTTGTGATAGTAGATTATTTTGAAGTCAGATTATTGAATTAGTATATAAATCAAGCATGGCAACCATTGGAATGTGATAAACAGTATGTGTATGCATTAAACGTGTCGCTTTATAGATTTAGAAATCATTTGAGAACTAAGGTTGCACCACACAAAAGTTAAGTTGAACTGAGGTTGAGTAAACTTGTTTTGCTTATGCTTTTTATGGTCTAATATTTCAACTGTTCCGGTTATCACATGTCATTGGCTTAACACATTTCTGGTTATACCATTTTAACGATACTCTAAATCTTCCGACTCTTTTGTAGTTGTAACGCACGTCTGTGTGACATTATTTAAAGGGTATGTGTATTGTATTGCCTAGCTATTTTAATATCAATATTACATCAAACAACTTCTATTATGAATTGCATAATTTATGTGATTTTTGTTTTTATACACCAAGACTTTCGAAAGACACTTTGGTGTTTTCATCCTAAAACAAGTTAGTTATAATCAAAGATAAATAAGTACGAATCGACAATTGTGAATAAAAATAACATACTATATGAAGTGCAAAAATGAAACACAAGATGCAAGATTTACCGTATAACATAATGTTTTAAATAATGTAAAAAAAATGTTGCTACATCAAAATGCCATATCAATTCTCATATAATATATAACGTGGCTCCTTAAAATGGGTTGTATCATTTTAGAACCAAACAGTACCATGAATGTGATACACTTATAACACAAAATAAAGGATACAAGAGGGACGAATTTGTTTTTATATATATTTTCCCATTTAATAAAAATAAATATCAGATACAATTTTCAATATCACATGCTGTTTTATTTTTCATTTTGTTTAAACTTATCACAACATACTTATCTGTTTGCTACTTGACACTTACCGACTTATGTAATATGTGTAATCATCTATATCTGATGTTATTCTAAAAAAAAACAGAATCAAAATATCGCCTGGCTTCTTATAACATTTATAGAATAATGTTTGTTTTTGGAACTGGCTTTATATTTTCCCATTCTTTAAAAACACCACACACACCATTCGCTATATGATGTCCATTCATTCTTTTTTTGGTAAACTTATCACAATATACTTATCTGTTTGGTACATAACACTTACTGTAAACTGAAAAATATAAAAAAACAGTTTGAAATCGAAGGAAAAACTTCAAAAAAATCCAGATACATAAAAGAAACATCAGTTATCAATTTGTTATTTTTTCATATTGCTTTAAATTGCATGTTTGTTGCTTAAGTGTGATTGTTGTCGCTATTTAAACGATGTTTAAATATAAAAAATGACAAACGAAGTGGTAAACATGGAATATCTCCCCCAAAAAATGTAAATGACTGTTCAAACCGTTTATCTCTTTTGTACTCTGTACTTGTTTTGGCTTTCAAACTTTTTTCATCTGCGCATAGTTTTGTGAGGACGTAACGCACGTCTGACGTATAAAATGTTTAATCTGGTACCTTTTGATGGCTATTATTCGTTTGTTTCTCTGTCCTATGCTTTCTTCGATTTATTTATTGTAGCCCTGTCGTGTAATGTTGTCATTTTAATGTTATCATCAACATTACCATTAAAGCGGGAGGTTTGACATGCCACAAAAACAGTTTAACCCACCATTATTTCATAAAATGCCTTGTACCAAGTCAGGAAAATGGCCATTGTTACTTTATAGTTCGTTTCTGTGTCTGTTACATTTTGGTGTTGAGTTTCTGTTGTAACGTAGTTCTCTTATATTTGATACGTTTCCCTCAGCTTTAGTTTGTACCCCGGATTTGGTTTTTGTCTATCGATTTATGAATTTCGAACAGCAGTATACTACTGTTGCCTTTATTTGGAGACAATACAAATCATAATAGCATCAACTTTTTCTGTATGTGTTTTGTTTCTATGATGCTTATAGCAATCATATAGCAATCATAGTACTGTAGCAAAAAATCTGAACTAATTATGTCTGACTTGTTCCGCTTCGTCAAGTGCACGTTACTTTTATTAAAAAAAAGCGCTTCGGGCGTTTTTAATTTTTTAAAGTGTTTTGCTTTTTTTGCTAGACAGAATAATTATGGAAACGCAAAACATACAGAATTGTCGACTTTCTTTTCAAAATATGTTTACAAAACACGGGCAGTACACATAAACAAGCACATGGCTTTAAAAACTCAGTCTTGAATATCTTATCATGTCTAATCACTTAACAAACAGTAAACTCACATAAATACTGAACTTCGAGTAAAATTCAAAACGGCAGTAATTTAATCAATTTATTCTCATATTTGAAAAGCTGAGAGCTGTTATTAAAGAATACAAATGCTGTGATATTACTTTTAATCTTTATAAAGTTTTTTTTTAAAAAAACAAAACACATACAATGGTTATCTACTAACAAATGTCCATTCTCAATTTTATTTAAAACACTTCTAAACTAATTTTCTTCATAAAATGGTACTAGTATGTTTATTGTTTAACTTTTCACTCTGCTAACGCCATTGTATAACTATATTATAACTTGCATATATGATTGTTTTCAATACTTATCTGTTTGCTACTTGACACTTACCCGCTGAAAAATTAAAAAAATAATCACTAAATACAGCATAATATTGAATTATAATTCAAAAACGAATAAAGTTGACCTTGAGTTGATTTAACCATTTTTAAGTATGTTGATATGTTAAAACAGTTTTCCAAATAAATTTGTTATTAACTTTTTTTATTTCACCATCTCTGCTTTCAGTGTTTCTCATGCAGTATAATCCATGAAAGAGGTCTGAAAGGTACCAGATAGTCAAACTCAAGAATTGAAAATATCTGATTTGTTCCGCTTCGCTATAAAACATGACTCAAAATATTGATTTTGTTTTTGTGTATACTGCTGTTTGTCATGGCATCGTCTCCTTGTAGACGAACCTGTCTGAGATACAACATTAAGTTTATATGATTTTTTATTCATCTAATAGTCTACTATTACCATTTTAACAAAACCTTATATTATAAATTACTAATGTCCATACCTATGTGTTTGCCTAACTTGACACTAACTTGAGGGACAACTTATAGAAATATAACCACAGAAAACAGCATACAATTTAGCAATGAGAAATAAAAACGACAATAGAAGAATACCATAGGTAGTTGTGATAGTAGATTATTTTGAAGTCTCATTATTGAATTAGTATATAAATCAAGCATGGCAACCATTGGAATGTGATAAACAGTATGTGTATGCATTAAACGTGTCGCTTTATAGATTTAGAAATCATTTGAGAACTAAGGTTGCACCACACAAAAGTTAAGTTGAACTGAGGTTGAGTAAACTTGTTTTGCTTATGCTTTTTATGGTCTAATATTTCAACTGTTCCGGTTATCACATGTCATTGGCTTAACACATTTCTGGTTATACCATTTTAACGATACTCTAAATCTTCCGACTCTTTTGTAGTTGTAACGCACGTCTGTGTGACATTATTTAAAGGGTATGTGTATTGTATTGCCTAGCTATTTTAATATCAACATTACATCAAACAACTTCTATTATGAATTGCATAATTTATGTGATTTTTGTTTTTATACACCAAGACTTTCGAAAGACACTTTGGTGTTTTCATCCTAAAACAAGTTAGTTATAATCAAAGATAAATTAGTACGAATCGACAATTGTGAATAAAAATAACATACTATATGAAGTGCAAAAATGAAACACAAGATGCAAGATTTACCGTATAACATAATGTTTTAAATAATGTAAAAAAAATGTTGCTACATCAAATGCTCATATAATATATAACGTGGCTCCTTAAAATGGGTTGTATCATTTTAGAACCAAACAGTACCATGAATGTGATACACTTATAACACAAAATAAAGGATACAAGAGGGACGAATTTGTTTTTATATATATTTTCCCATTTAATAAAAATAAATATCAGATACAATTTTCAATATCACATGCTGTTTTATTTTTCATTTTGTTTAAACTTATCACAACATACTTATCTGTTTGCTACTTGACACTTACCGACTTATGTAATATGTGTAATCATCTATATCTGATGTTATTCTAAAAAAAAACAGAATTCAAAATATCGCCTGGCTTCTTATAACATTTATATAATAATGTTTGTTTTTGGAACTGGCTTTATATTTTCCCATTCTTTAAAAACACCACACACACCATTCGCTATATGATGTCCATTCATTCTTTTTTTGGTAAACTTATCACAATATACTTATCTGTTTGGTACATAACACTTACTGTAAACTGAAAAATATAAAAAACAGTTTGAAATCGAAGGAAAAACTTCAAAAAAATCCAGATACATAAAAGAAACATCAGTTATCAATTTGTTATTTTTTCATATTGCTTTAAATTGCATGTTTGTTGCTTAAGTGTGATTGTTGTCGCTATTTAAACGATGTTTAAATATAAAAAATCACAAACCAAGTGGTAAACATCGAATATCTCCCCCAAAAAATGTAAATGACTGTTCAAACCGTTTATCTCTTTTGTACTCTGTACTTGTTTTGGCTTTCAAACTTTTTTCATCTGCGCATAGTTTTGTGAGGACGTAACGCACGTCTGACGTATAAAATGTTTAATCTGGTACCTTTTGATGGCTATTATTCGTTTGTTTCTCTGTCCTATGCTTTCTTCGATTTATTTATTGTAGCCCTGTCGTGTAATGTTGTCATTTTAATGTTATTATCAACATTACCATTAAAGCGGGAGGTTTGACATGCCACAAAAACAGTTTAACCCACCATTATTTCATAAAATGCCTTGTACCAAGTCAGGAAAATGGCCATTGTTACTTTATAGTTCGTTTCTGTGTCTGTTACATTTTGGTGTTGAGTTTCTGTTGTAACGTAGTTCTCTTATATTTGATACGTTTCCCTCAGCTTTAGTTTGTACCCCGGATTTGGTTTTTGTCTATCGATTTATGAATTTCGAACAGCAGTATACTACTGTTGCCTTTATTTGGAGACAATACAAATCATAATAGCATCAACTTTTTCTGTATGTGTTTTGTTTCTATGATGCTTATAGCAATCATATAGCAATCATAGTACTGTAGCAAAAAATCTGAACTAATTATGTCTGACTTGTTCCGCTTCGTCAAGTGCACGTTACTTTTATTAAAAAAAAGCGCTTCGGGCGTTTTTAATTTTTTAAAGTGTTTTGCTTTTTTTGCTAGACAGAATAATTATGGAAACGCAAAACATACAGAATTGTCGACTTTCTTTTCAAAATATGTTTACAAAACACGGGCAGTACACATAAACAAGCACATGGCTTTAAAAATTCAGTCTTGAATATCTTATCATGTCTAATCACTTAACAAACAGTAAACTCACATAAATACTGAACTTCGAGTAAAATTCAAAACGGCAGTAATTTAATCAATTTATTCTCATATTTGAAAAGCTGAGAGCTGTTATTAAAGAATACAAATGCTGTGATATTACTTTTAATCTTTATAAAGGTTTTTTTTTTAAAAACAAAACACATACAATGGTTATCTACTAACAAATGTCCATTCTCAATTTTATTTAAAACACTTCTTAACTAATTTTCTTCATAAAATGGTACTAGTATGTTTATTGTTTAACTTTTCACTCTGCTAACGCCATTGTATAACTATATTATAACTTGCATATATAATTGTTTTCAATACTTATCTGTTTGCTACTTGACACTTACCCGCTGAAAAATTAAAAAAATAATCACTAAATACAGCATAATATTGAATTATAATTCAAAAACGAATAAAGTTGACCTTGAGTTGATTTAACCATTTTTAAGTATGTTGATATGTTAAAACAGTTTTCCAAATAAATTTGTTATTAACTTTTTTTATTTCACCATCTCTGCTTTCAGTGTTTCTCATGCAGTATAATCCATGAAAGAGGTCTGAAAGGTACCAGATAGTCAAACTCAAGAATTGAAAATATCTGATTTGTTCCGCTTCGCTATAAAACATGACTCAAAATATTGATTTTGTTTTTGTGTATACTGCTGTTTGTCATGGCATCGTCTCCTTGTAGACGAACCTGTCTGAGATACAACATTAAGTTTATATGATTTTTTATTCATCTAATAGTCTACTATTACCATTTTAACAAAACCTTATATTATAAATTACTAATGTCCATACCTATGTGTTTGCCTAACTTGACACTAACTTGAGGGACAACTTATAGAAATATAACCACAGAAAACAGCATACAATTTAGCAATGAGAAATAACAACGACAATATAAGAATACCATAGGTAGTTGTGATAGTAGATTATTTTGAAGTCAGATTATTGAATTAGTATATAAATCAAGCATGGCAACCATTGGAATGTGATAAACAGTATGTGTATGCATTAAACGTGTCGCTTTATAAAGTTAGAAATCATTTGAGAACTAAGGTTGCACCACACAAAAGTAAAGTTGAACTGAGGTTGAGTAAACTTGTTTTGCTTATGCTTTTTATGGTCTAATATTTCAACTGTTCCGGTTATCATATGTCATTGGCTTAAAACATTTGTGGTTATACCATTTTAACGATACTCTAAATCTTCCGACTCTTTTGTAGTCGTAACGCACGTCTGTGTGACATTATTTAAAGGGTATGTGTATTGTATTGCCTTGTTATTTTAATAACAACATTACATAAAACAACTTCTATTATGAATTGCATAATTTATGTGATTTTTGTTTTTATACACCACGACTTTCGAAAGACACTTTGGTGTTTTTATCCTAAAACAAGTTGACGTAAGTTAGTTATAATCAAAGATAAATAAGTACGAATCGACAATTGTGAATTAAAATAACATACTATATGAAGTGCAAAAATGAAACACAAGATGCAAGATTTACTTTATAACATAATGTTTTAAATAATGTAAAAAAATGTTGCTACATCAAAATGCCATATCAATTATCATATAATAGATAACGTGGCTCCTTAAAATGGGTTGTATCATTTTAGAACCAAACAGTACCATGAATGTGTATACGTACACTATACACTTATAACATAAACTAAAGGATACAAGAGGGACGAACTTTTTTTTAATATATTTTCCCATTTAATAAAAATAAATATCAGATACAATTTTCAATATCACATGGTCTTTTATGTTTCATTTTGTTTGAACTTATCACAACATACTGATATGGTTGGTACTTACGTGCCCCTGAAAAAAAGAAATATAAATTCAATTAAGATCGAATGAATAGTTTAAGAGAACAACGAAAGGGAAAATACTCATCTAAAAACATTAGATACAACGTTTTACTTGTGCATATTAAGTTCAGCATTTTGTCTGGAAATGTTAATCATATTTAGAAGATACTGTAGTTTCCTAAATGTGAGAGCTATCACAAAAAAGTAAAAATATACAAATAAAAAGCAAATTAAATGATAAAAATGAATATATTTCTCCGATAATAATTGTAAATGGATATTGAAACCTCATTGATTATATATTATGAAATTATAACAATCATGATAACAAAATACTTCTGTATGTTTTTTAATTCTATGGTATCCAGTTGTTAATTATATAACAATCATGTTAGAAAAAACCAATACAAACGAGTTCTTACTTTTATCAATTACGTCACTCTGTAATATATTAATTGGCGAGAAAAAAACAACCTTAGAATTGGATTATTTACGATAAAACACTAACAACTAAGACTATCTGATAAGCAAAGTTTTAATAACTATCTATGATGAGTTTATTTATGGATTTATCAGATATTTCACATTGTATACAAAACGATATTATACAGTATTAATAAAGCCCAAGTTTAATAAAAATCAATGCAGGTTTAAAAATATTTCAAGTAAAACTAAATTAATTCAAAACCATCTATAAGAAAAAGACTGCAAATGAACATATATTTAAAAAACCTTATTTCTGAATCATAAATATCTTCTGCCAAAGTTTTTAAGACAATCCTATGAAGGTTTGACATATTATCGGATATGTAACAAACGTTAACCCTAGACTCTTAACTAACATCCTCAAAAAAAAGTTGACCTAGTGATAGTTCAACCAGTTTTGTGTATGTTCTCTATTTTTATTTAAAACTGTATTGGCTTTCATCGTCTCTAAAATTACCTTGTCTTTTGGGTTTTTTTTTTTTACTGTTGTTTGTCTCCTTATACTTTTGCCATGGTATTTGTTTAGTTTACATTTTACTAATGATTTTGAATGTCTCTCTATTATCTTCCTCCTCTTTAAAGGTGGAGCGTGCATCTGAGATTTAGGATTTTTTTGGAAACTACAATATCAAAAGCCTTACATTATAAATTGTCTATGTAAATGTACGCTATACTTATCTGTTTTCTACTTAAAACTTACAAGCTGTAAAAAAATAATAATAATTATAAATTACAGCATGCAATTCTGCAATGAATTAACCAACTTTAATGGAATTAGTTGAATACGTAATAAAAATATAAAAAAAAACATAATGTTAAATGACAGTTTCTTCTATTATACTCCTGATTGACTAATACAAAGGAGACAATTAATTCTATGACAGGGCTGAGCAGGATACCATGTTTTTGAACGTCACTATCTGGTGAAGACTTATCAAGAATCAGTAATTTAAAGGACAATCATATATTCAATTCAAATTAAATAATGATGCCAAATAACTTCAACAGTTTTGGTTATTATATGTCATAAGTTTTACCCATTTTTGATTTTGTATTTTCAATGAAGATTAATCTAGAAGACAGGAAATGACATCAGATAACGTTTTATTTTGTAAACTGTTGTTTATCTGTATGTCTCACTAGGATTTAGCCATGGCGGTGTAAGTTTATATCCGATCAATGCTGTTAAATCTCTCTTTGGTATCTTTCGCCATTTTATTAGACAGAACGAGTCTCACATATATTATAATTATGGTATGTTTATTGTTTAACTTTACTACACTTAAAACACTGTATGTAATGTAGATATATAGAAAACAACACAATCCTGATTGTTGTATTTTGTAATCATTTGATTGTATTTTTGTCGTTCTTGGTACAATAACGTTAGGAGTTTGAATGTCTCTTGGTATCTTTTGCCTCTTTTGTAGACACACCGCACGGCTATCATATATCATATTATAAGCAGGCGTTTTGGTTAACTTCACACACTTGTATTACTCTGTTTATATAATGAACTACAGTATATATAATTATACATTTCTGTTTGTTACTTGACACTTACACGCTGAACAAAAATCAGTCAAATTAATCATTATATTGAACAGCAAATCTTTCAGGCAAAAGCAAAAATCGTTATTGGATTTAATTAAAAAAAGTAATGCAATAAAAGTACATCATTTCGGGACTATTGAGTGTTCTGTCAGATAATTCAAAAGTAAAGTCATTACTATGAGTTAGATTTTGTTTTCTCATCTTGCATAATAGTTATGTTGATGATTTCAAATTTTAGAGCTATGCTCACGTCTACCATACATCATTTTAATGGTTTATACAATGTTCACTATTACTTAACTAATTGGTACAGATATCTTTATATAATGACCTACATATACCATTATACGCTATACTTATCTGTTTTCTACGTGACACCTACTTGTTTTCTCTCATTCGATATACGACTTTCGAACAGCGGTACTGAGAAAATTTCTCTCTCACAATGGTATGTTTATTGTTTAACTTTGCAACTCTTCTAACACTTTTATATATATATATTATTACATTTTAAAGTGCATATCATATAAGTGTACATTACTTATCTGTATGCTACTTGACACTTACCGCCTGAAACAATCAAATAAATAACCATTAAATACAGCATACCATTTAGAAATGAATTAAGTTATCTCCAATATAATTATTGGAATAAATAGTAATGTGATAGGAGAAAATTTGTAGATGACAGTTTGTTTTTGTCATATTTTTGAAAAGTATAGTCAATAAGATATAATGATGCCAGTTATTGCAATGTAAAAGTTGTGTGATTTGGCGCTTTGTTCATTTATAATTTGTTAAGAAACCTTAAAAAAAATGGACGTCAGGTCGATATAATCATATTGATATGTGTTTTCCAAGGACATATACTTCAATGGAGAGACGAAAGATACCAAAGGGTCAGTCAAACTCATAAATCTAAAACAAACTGAAACCAGTTTTGGTAACTAAACAGGGTTACACATTTCTGCTTTCAGCATTTCCAATGACGGTAAATGTATTAATCAGTGGATGAAATCACACAATTTGTTTGACGACTGTTGTTGGTGTTTTTGTAGGACTAGGATTTAGCCATGGCGGTGTCAGTTTATATTCGACCAATGCATTGGAATGTCTTTTTGGTATCGTTCGCCTCATTTGTAGACGACCCGCGAGTCTCACATACAGAACGTTAATGACATGTGTATTGTTTTACTTTTATTACTGAATTAATCACACGTAATGTCATGAAGATGAAGATACATTTAGAAAACAACGCAATCCTGATTGTTGTATTTTGTATTCATTTGCTTGTCTTTTTGTCGTTCTGGGTACTAAATTATAACGTTATGCGTTTAAATGTCTCTTGGTATCTTCCGCCTCTTTTGTAGTGCTATCATACATCACAATCATGACATGTTTATTGTTTTACTTAACACATTTGTATTACTCTCTTTATATAATGAACTACAGTATATATAATTATAGTTTTCTGTTTGTTACTTGACAGGTACACGCTGAACAAAAACCAGTCAAAATAATCAATTTATTGAACAGCAAATCATACAGTTAAAAACAAAAAATCGTCATTGAATTTAATTGAAAAAGTAATGCAATAAAAGTACAACATTTTGAGAATATCGAGTGTTCTGTCAGATAATTCAATAGTAAAGTCATTACTATGAGTTTAATTTGTTTTCTCATGTTTCCTCATAGTGATTGAGATTATTTCAAATTGTAAAGCTACCTAATTTATATAAATATCTGTATATACCAACAGAAACAAACAAACAAACCAACATATACAATAATACGCTATACTTATCTGTTTTCTACTTGACACTTACCATCTGAAAATATCAAATAATTAATTATAAAAAAATTGATAAATAGACTAAATGTAATTGAACAAGTAATGCAGTAACATGGTGAGTGTGCGGTGCAAACCCTGCAATGTTTACGTGCTGTATAAATAGGAATGTGACAAATGAACAAACATTCGACATGACACTTCTATATTTTTACTTAGTGTTTTGTCCGAGCAACATTTGATTTACCTATCCGATATGGTAACTAGATAGAAAAAACTTTTAACCACAGTTCAATTAAAGTGGACACATAGTAAACGTCGCAGAGTGTATTTATCAACGAGACAACATTATTCATTAATCTTTTTTTCATGAATTTTTAATTTGTAAAACCTTGTATTTATATATGTGCAATTAATCTCACAACGTTTGTACATCAACATGATTGTTTTGTTTGATATGTGTTTCTTTGTATCTCTATAGTATAAACAATGATTGTTTTTTTTTGTTGTTCCTGTTTCTTTTTATATTTCTAAGACATGTGGTTCCCAGTTTATTATGGATATATAAGTTTGACTGTCACTCTGGTATCTTTCGCCCCGTTTTTGGTACATGCATTCACTAATGTAGAAAATGATGGATTAAACTTTGTGTTATAACTAGCTGAACCTATTAATCGTATTACAGTATCATATGATTCGAATAAATTGACAACAATATGCACGGGTGAGCAAAATAAAAGACACAATGGCTTAAAATGGGACTTGTTTTCGATTACAGTATAATAGACGTTAAATGTTTATTTTCTCGAAATATGTTTTAAACCAAATACAATGGGCAATCGAAAATCATAAAAACCAAAAAAACATACACCATAGCAAAGCCAAATTTAAAAAAAGCCAAACAACACCTTTAAAAAAAAAACAAAGAACACTTAGACCTAGCCATCGTCGTGTCACAATCTATTGTAAGCTTATTTTTATGAACAATTTGACGAATTGCGAACTTTAAATATTTGTCTTTTACAATAGACGTAGATCATACTTACAAATCAGTTATCTCTTCCTTTCTGAAAGATGAAACAGATCAATGGTATCAGTTACACATTCTAAACAAAAATACTGATAGATAAGTTGCCGTTTATCCAGAAAACATTTCCAAAGCAATACTAATAGTTTCTATAAATTTAGGTATGTTTACTTCATTTTACCAACTATATTATTGAATTGTATTGTGAGATAAACATGTATGAATATTACATTATCATGATAACATTGGCGGCATCAACCTTTCTGCATCTGACAATTAATGTTTCAAAAGTGATAATTTACTCAGCAAATACAAGGATCTGAAATTTAATGCCAACGTAAATCGTCTAAATTCACAAATTTGTGCTGCGTTTAGAGCTTTACGTCATCTACATTATGTCGCTTCAGCGTTTTTAAATATGAGAAACATACCCAACGAAAAAGGCAAATGTCGAGTAGTTTGTAAAAAATGTCAATGTTAAAATTCTTTGTCGTTTATGGTGGATGATTTTGGTTAAGCTGTTCAATTTTTCTCTGGAAATTTCATCCAAACAAAACTGCAATATTGTACAAATGAGTATTGTATTGTTTGACCTTTCGACAATTGTCATCACACCATATATGTCTCACTCTAAGATTGACTACAAAGTAAAATTGAGAATGGAAATAGAAATGTGTCAAAAAGACAACAACCCGACAAAAAGGAGAGAACATGTAAGGCAACCAATGGGTCTTAAAGACAACGAGATAATCCTGCGCTGGCGTTAACTGGCCTCTTAACAAAACGTTTGTACTAACTTAGTTTCATTGATGTCAAACCAAACTGCAAAACACATACATTAACTGAAATTAAATTCAAAAAGACTAACTAAGGCTAAGAGGCTCCTGCATTTGGACAGGTGCAAACATCTGTTCAATGTCGACACAACAAACATACAGTTACCCAGATAGTGCCAATAACGACATCAGTAGTTTTCCGCATTTCAACGTCATAAATATGTTGAGAGAAAACAAATCCCGGTTACAAACCTAAAACTAAGAGTCCCACACCAATTATAAGAAGTCACAATGGAACAACAGAAACACTGAACTGCAATAAAAACAAAGGGCAATGCAACATACATAGAAACCAACTATTTGAATACAATTTCAATATTCCTGACTTGAAACAGAACATTTTTATAACCATTGGTGTGTTGAATATAGTTTTAAGTCTAAACAAACCTCGCGCACTTGACTCAGTTTGAAGGAGTCTTATGTCAGAAAAGGTAACTAAAAAAACCTATGCAAAATGGCAGTGATGCGTATATCAACAAAGACAGTTACTGACATGCATGCGAGCTCTAGACCACATCTTAACTGATTAAAAATGAATTTCTTTTTGGTCTTTTGTGGATAGTTGTCTCATGGACATCTTCTTTTTTTATATTCTCCATATTATGCAAATCATGCAAATCATGCATAATACATGTACCCGTGAATGATTTAGTATCAAACCACCAAATGCGCCCTATGAGTGATTAAATACGAGTACCAAAATATGGCGTCTATTATTATTATCATACATCCATTTACATCACTGCTGACGAAGGCGAACCTATTTTGCTCATTACATTTGTGTAAATTATTAACAAGTTAACAGATATAATGTTGCTCTATATCACTCTTATTGGTTTGTTCATCGATGTTTCTTATTGATTTCTTAAACATTCCAAACATCTGTGTGGCGCAAGCCAATTAAACATGTCACCAGTTGCATTTTTCGAGATAAAAGACCCATGTATTTTGCACTTCATTGACACTTTGAAATCATACATTTGATACGCTAAATGATATAGATGTACAATTCTGTGTCATGTCCATAAAACAATTATAATGAACTTACCCACACTTGACACATCTGTACAGGTATTTCAATTGCTTTTTTGGTATCACATCCTGTGTGTAACCACTATAATGAGTAACAATATTGATTGACTTGAAATTCACTCTATTACCAAGATGATATTGAAAATCAACAAGTTATTACTAACTGATACACACAATAACCACATACACAGTGCAAACATATCAAAAAGCATTTGAAATATATACAAGAGTCATACACCAAATTAGCCAATCTCGAATGAATTGAAATGATAATCTATAAACAAATAAATCAACTTACACTTGAACAGAGATACATTTTTTTTACTAGAAAGATATATTGCTTTACTTCAGAGATGTTTTCTATGGTTCAGTGTAGAACAGAAGCTGTTTACCCACAAAGAGTATCACAGTTCACCATTTGTTGTCGTTACGTAGTATACGTAATGTTTGACAAGAACTTATAATTAAGTTCGACTTTTATTTAGCTGTTATGGTCGTATTGGTGTATGTCGTTCCTTTAAACAAAATAAGATGACATCAACCAAAACAATATATTCAATTTGAGGTCATATATATTTTATCTTTCCAATCCTTATAGAATTATTTCTGATTGCATACGCTTTTCCCTCCATTTCCCTGTCTTTCCTACAGACAACAACAAACTGAATGAAATGACGAACTATTTTAATTTAACCACTCATAAAACAGCATATGTGAAAATAGTTATCAAAGGTACCAGAATTATAATTTAGTACGCCAGACGCCCGTTTCGTCTACATAAGACTCATCAGTGACGCTCATATCAAAATATTTATAAAGCCAAACAAGTAAAAAGTTGAAGAGCATTCAACTTGTTGAAGAAATATATACGATTACTCCAATCATTTTGTAATGACTGATAGTTCTCAATTATACTATAGTATCGAAACCTCTTGTACTAATTTCATATGCATTTCGGAAATGTGATTGATAAAATCATTCACCCCGTCAACAAAATTCGATTGTGAAAGTGACTACTGAATTCGTTAATTTCTGTATCAGCAGTCGATTGTGAATAGGGTAAATGTGACTGCTGAAATCTTTTACCCCTTCATTGTGAATGTGAATGATGGCGTGGTTGAACTGTTTATTGACAGTCGATTGCGAATAACTTTGTGAATCAATAATATTTTTTATGGTAAAAAGAGGTGACAATATCACAAATAGTGCGGTGACAGAGGTGTAAAAAGTCGTCTAGATCGCGAGTTTAATGTCCCAAATAAAACACGGCTAAAATTGTCTTAACTTAAAGACAAATATGTCTTTTTTTAATTTTTGCCCTGTCGTCAAAATTTCGTACGGTCACATTTTTCTAAAAAGTCGTTTTAATGACTAGTAGTATATTTGAGAGTTTCAAACCCCCTTTTTCAAAATAAAACAAATGTGTATGTTTGCTTACATGTAATTGAAATAGTTTTTTTTTTTGGAGCTATTTCTATATGTCAAAGTATTCTATTCAGTATTTTATTTTCTTCTAATCTATAAAATTTGCAAAGTTTTGACTATTTACAAATGTAAAATCGAGGCAATTTTAATTGCAAATTCAGACACAAACTTTAGTTTCTTCTTCATAGTAGTAATACACATTAACCCATAATATTTTAAGCATATAATATTTCATAAAACTAGTAAGTGATAACAATTTCGGAACCAAAATATCAAAGAAACCTTACGAAATCAATGAAAAAAGAATGGAGTAAAAAACTTCAATTTCAACATTGAACTCAATCACTTGCCTTCCATCACATATTGTGTATTAGTCAATAATTTGATCTCAACTGAAATATGAAATTACTACCTTCTTTGCTTTATATACGCATGGTTTCAATTAAAGTCCACTGATATATGCCACATACTTTGTTTGTATATGTTTGTATTCTATAATTTCTTCTTATAAAACATCAAAAAGACTTATTGTAAAATCTAAATAATTAACGGATAGTTTCAGTAAGCATTCCGTGATATGTTAAGTTCGTTCCAACTTTCTCCATTATAAGTCTAAAGAAAAGACAAAAGTCGTTAAATTTTATGCAGTGCTTAATATGCCATGTTCATGTTAGAAAAGTTACACAAGTAAATATATTGGTTCCTCCTTTTAGAGTGAGGAAGCTTCTATCTGTCATTTAATGACGACATAAAATTATCGGACTGTTGTCACTCCGTTTCGGGTATTTGTACGCGTTCTAGAATGCAGTCGTTCAACTGGAGCGCTTGTATATTTTGCTGCAACAAAACATTTTAGTAAGATCAAAAACAACTCAAGTTTGAATCAGATGAGCGTATCAAGAATGTTTAATTGGTGTCAGATAAAGTTCAAGTTGAGAACAGTTTCCCGTCCATCTTTTAAACTTCAAGCACTCTGTCATTACGGTTGCATTACAAAATATTTGCTAAAAACGAAAAAAACAAAAACAAATCGAAACCCGTAGAAGCAGATATTTCATATCACGATACTGCTTTTACTAATTTTAGTTTGGCTATTGAGAACGATTCAATGGTCATTCCTCATAACACCGTTACTTTATAAATATAGATCTTTTCTTCCGGCTGATTCTTATTTAAAATATTCTACTTGTAAAATGCTGTCAAAACTCATTGATTTCTATAGAAATTCAGTTGTCAAACATCTTCAACAAGTTCAAGGCAACTATAACATAATATTTAGTACCAAAATAACTATTTGAGATGCCATATCAACTGCTAGTGAATTAAAAACTGACCTCAAAATCTCAATGACAACTGTAATAGACATAAATAACGGACATATATTTCATTCCGCTGCAAGTATACTTCGAAAAGACTTCGAATCTCTACAGAAGAATACCCAACTTCGGATGAATTGTCTTTTCCATCTTCAATTCAGTCAATGCCTTCGTATTTATTGCAATTTATTTTATGGTTACTCGATAAAACTGCATTCAGCCAAGACTTTTCTCTGGAAATGGCACCATAAACATTGCGTAAATGTATACTATGACGTTACGCGCGATGTTCGTACCTTATTGGAAATTCGGTGTAGTTGGCAAGATGCAAGTCCAATTATATAATGTTGTGATATCATATCCATTGCTATTGTACGCATTTTAAAAAATAAAGAATTTTAAAATAAAAACGAAAAAAATAATCACTGAAACTATGTTTTTTGCTGCATGCGACAAGCTTCACCTTTAAAAAAACGACGATTTTAAGGCTGTCCCGCGTAACATAATTCATTTATTGTAACCACTAAACTATCATTTTCGTCAAAACGTTTTTTCCATTATTAAACAGAATGGTTCCTTCAGTCTTTTATGCACTTTTTATGATGAGATGATGACGTCATTGAAAAACCCGCGTTCCATCTAACATGAGCAAATCTGTCCCACGGGGAAAAAATTGGGATTCCAGATTTGAGAATCCCAAAACTTTTATCTAAACTGATAAAAGTTTAGTATTTGCATTTACTACATCAATGTTAATTTGCTTAATTTAATGAATTTAAAGACAAATATCCTGAAAAATGATATATAGTAATTTAAGGCTTACAAAGTTGTCGCACCGCCATTTTTTGGCGTAAAAACGAACTCAACTCAAATGTACGTCAATTTTTTGGCTTATCAGTGCTCTTATAATGGTAGTACCCTGTCGGTACTTGTAAAGAAAAACTCAAAATAATGTGTTTGCTTTGACCAGAACCTTTCATGTGCAGAACTGTGGCCATGAGTGAAATTGGTAGAAATATTAAAACATGTCTTGTGACGGTTGATCAAAATAAAGATGATGGAGATGACGGTGGATTTGGTATAAAACTTGTTGCACTGGTACAAAATGTACCCACAGTCCCTTCCTCGAGGTTAGGGGAGTGTTGGCGCGACTTTAAAAAAGTTAAATCCCGCCATATTTTATGTGTTTTACAAGTCACGCGACGGTTATGCAGTGTTTGATGTTTGTTTCTATATACTATATTTGTTTGTTTCTTATTTATTTTGTATATAAATCAGGCCGTTTTATTTTTCTTTTGTTTTAATTTATTCATTTTAGGAATCGAAGACTATGCCGTATGAATTTTACTCATAGTTGAAGCCGTACATGACCTTTATTTGTTAATTTTTGTCTCATTTGGTCTTATTTTAAGAGTTGTTTTATTTGCAAGCATATTACATGTTTTTTTTTATATGGAATACTTTTGAAGTTTGTGGTACGTTGCAAAGGGAAAAAGAGGGGATATAGGTACAAAACCTATACTGTAATAGATATTAACCAGAGTAGAAAACACAACAACAGATACTACTATGGAAGCAGTAATAATTGTGAAAAACGAGTAGTCGATAAAAAAAAACCTGAAGTATCCGCAAATTCAATTTGAGGTAATATTTGACTGTAGAGTTCTATTGCTTTGGTTTGATACCTCACCCAATATGATAGTTTAAAAAATAATTTTAAAGTACTGTCCTGCATGACACTTAATTTTTACCTGAAACTGAAAACTTTCATAAGGTTAAGGTGCTCTAAACATTTTATAGGTTGAAAACTTGATTTATGAAGTTTTGTTTATAAAACATCGTTTTAGTTTGGTTTTTTTTATATTCTCAATGATTAAGGTTTATGTATAATAACAAACATTACTAAAGCCAAAACAGAATCATTTGTGTTTAGATAGAGTTTAGAAAAAAAATAAATTCAAAATTCAAACCCTCCCGAATTTTCACAGATTTTTACATATGACCTTTGACCTCAATTTATAAAAAAAATGTGACCATATCAAGTCCTGACGACAGGCATATTATTATAGTACGCGATTTCCTCTTTCCAATGATATATTATATAGATGTGTGTTCGGTGGGGAGATTAGATTAAAATAAAATCTGCTTTCAGTCACCGCATTAAAAGAGCTCATTTCTATAGGAGAAATGATATGACATACAAAGACTATTTACAAAAAGACAAACTACACTTAACAAAACAGTATGACTTTGTTATGTTGTTGTAAAACAGTATGGCGTCTTTTGGTTATACGTGCCTCAATAGTCCAGATATTGGAATGAATGACTTTTATAATTTGGTTACATCGTATACTTTTAAAGGGTTTCTAAATATTTTAACTAGACAAGTAGGGACAATTTAACGAAAATTAAATGCAGCAAAATCTAAATACTATTGAAAAAAAATTATGATTCTAGTTTGCGTTTGCATATCATTAGAAGATATATTTAATTAATTGCAATCGTGCTCTAGCCAGTGTTTTCTAACGTACGTAGTGGAAAAGGAGCAGAGACATAAGCCATAGAGACATAAGTATGAATAGGTTTTAAATATTATAACTAAAGAAGCAGGCACATTTTAACAAGCAGTATATTTACGAAAATTAAATGCAACAAAATCTAAACACTATTGAACATAATTGATGCTACTAGTATGTATTTGCATATCATAAGATGTATTTACTTAAATGCAATCGGGTCCAATACAGTGTGTTCCAACGTACGTAGTGGAAAAAAAGAGGAGAGAAATTCTAATTGATTTATCGAAAATAAAACTAAACGGTAAACTGGTGTACATTATATATAATAAAAAGTTTATATTGCCAAATATGTAACTTTAAAAACATATTTCCCTACCTCTTGAATGAAGGTAATTCTCTTTCTTTGTTCATGATTTGTTGTGTACGCATTTCACTGATAAAAGAAAAACAGAAATTTTATATTTTTTTATCATAAAATGTTCTGTCAAGTGTCAGGGGTATGACACTTGTTAACACATAGTAATTTTCCTTATATTTTTGGCGTTTGTTTTTGTAGCAGTACAGTGTTTATGTTGTTCTGTTGCTTTCCACTTGTAGTTAATGTGTGTTTCCCTCAGTTTTGTTCGGATTTATTCTACATGTAGTTTATCGATATATTACTATTGTAAAGCGGTATACTTCTATTGTCCTTATTTGTGTTATAATATTGCATAAACTGCATGAAATTAGAATAACACATTTAAATAACGAGAAAAACAAATATATCTGTTCTGGTTTGAAAGCAAGTCATTTTGCATTTCTACATAATTTTATGTATTGTCGAGATTGATACATTTACATGTATCAATACAACCTAAAATGTACACTGCCATATACCCCGTTTTTATCTACTGGAGCACATCTTGAATCCATAATATTAAACAATAAATTTGTAATGTACACATATTTGTAATTCATGAATTATATCCCCTTCGTTTGCATATCATATACAGACATACGTTTTTTTTTAAAAACAACATAATTGTGATTTTGCAAAAATACGTTTCTCATTTAGATACTATGGTTATATTAAAACATATATTACGACTACAAAATGGTCAGTCATTTTAAGTAGAATTACCTGATTATGCAGTTACCAAACAGTTGTTTAACGTCGTTATATGTTGCGGACTTAGCAGTATACTTTATTTTAGGAAACTCCGGTATAGGCTTTATCGTCAGCTTTGCGATGTCGTCTGTAAGCTTCTGTAAAGACTTCAACAATTTTCCATCGTTTCTGATCTTGTCGAGTTCATGAATTTTCTTGTCTAAGTCGCTTCCCGCTTCCAAATCCATTCTAGTATCTGCCATGATCTTTGTCAATTTGTCCTTTTCTCTCCTAGATTGATCATTGACCGATGAAATCATCTCTGCAACACATTTATCAACCATAGCCTTAAGTTGTGTACCTTCTTTTGTAATAGCTTTGACTACTCCTTCCACCTTGACATCAAATTCCTTTATACCTTTTTCTATCTGCTTCATGTTTTGTGTTGACTGTTGTACTCTTATACGTAGGTATGTTGTGTTCTTCTCCTTTAACTGTTTAATGCTGTCCAGAAGCTTGGAAAAAGCATGCCGTGTGTGACTGCCAGTCACACAACTACTGCACACTACTACGTCACATGTTTTGCATACAAAACTGAAGTCTTCATTGTGGTCCTTACATTTCGATTTACCCTCCGGGATTACATCAGAGGAAGACTGGAACTGGTGAGTTTTTGATATCTTCTGCCTACTATGAAAAGTTTTACAATTTTCACAAAAGTTTTGTTCACACTCCAAACAGTATTGGGATCCTGGAGCACTTATACATATCTCACATGTTTTAGAGGCTGCCTGTGCCATTTTGTCGCTTATAGTCCTCAATGTATAATGCGCAGGTAAGGTATATAACCAATGATAACGTGTTCTATATTTGAATCAATTACGGTTATCTATGTATAATGTGTATTTAGATGATAAATTGTGAAATATTAAACTTGAATTATAACCTGAATATCATTTGAACATTTAAGATAGTGTACAGTTATGTTAATGACATTAGTTATTGACCTGCAATCTTGACTTGATTATCATAATTTAACAATTGTATTGAACTATCTGACTTATATACCGTCAAAAAATTTTAATTTTATAAAGATTTGTAAAATTTAGTATACTATTTTACTGACAACACAAAGGTGGGATATTCCTTTCTAATGCGTTCAGGTTTTAATACGCCCTGGGGCTCATTTAGAAAGTGAAATAAAACTCACTAAATAATTTAAATATAAACCTTTTCAAAATTATTATCCATACACAATAAAAATATAATTGTAACTGCATGAGCAAGACACAAATGTATTGTTACCATCCGATAACGGTGTATGATAAATACAAGACACATTGTAAGTTATTAATTGTACCACGTAGCTTATGCAAAAGGAGGAGGGATATGCTTTTTTTCTATTTGTTATGATATTTCTACCTCGGAAAAGTAATTTCTTGAACAATTTTACTTGAATCGAATGAAAAATGCAGAAAGCTTGTCTTTTGCATAGCAATAAATTTCATTAAAAGATAATCAGGATATCATTATATACCATCCGCACCCGACCCTTTCGTGAGTTACGTTATTGTTATTCAAGAGAATATAAGATTATCGTATTAGTTGAGTAAAAGGTATACATAAATTTTAAAAAGTTAAGAACTGACACGAAGACGAATATAGGATACAGTATGAATTCTTATTCAGTTTGTATCGTTCTGAACATGTATAAAATATTTGCCACTGTACGTTAAGCAAGCAACCAAAAACCAACCTATTCAGTTTGACTCAATAAGATTTACAAAATCTTACACACGAATATGTTAAATTTTATTTTATAAATAGTTTTTAAATATTTATCTTATGAAAGTCCACATTTAAAACATCTGACATATATGATAATAGTTAGTTAGTGTAGCGATGAATTAACAAAATTCACGTTATTTGTTTCTTAGATTAAAATGCGGGACTACAATGTGGTTTCTTTTATACCTATCATCGATTTAACCTTGAAAAATAAATTTCCAAATCGGCAACAAAAAACTGTTCAACGAATAAAGTTTCGAAGTTAATCACAGATTGCATGTTTATCAAGGAAAATAATGACACGGGTCATTTTATGCCTTGGAGCATTTATCATTGACACATGGTATCGTCCGCGTTGATTCTGAAAAAGAATGACCTGTCGTTCTGAAAGAAAATAACTCCATATAGGTATATAATCTATAATAACTGGAATATGTATAGATAGTAATATAATATTGCAGAATTAATGTGTACAAAATCTTATAGATAAAAAAAGATGTGGTATCATTGCCAATGAGACAACTTTCTTCAACAGACCAAATAATACAATAATAAATGGTCACCGATAGAGAAACAAGCTTTGCATAGTAAAAGTTGTGTGTTCTTGCGACTACTGCTGTTTTTATAATATTGTTTCATGATATTACTTTAATATTATACATTACAGAGGAATACGTCTACATGATACACATAAGGATCTAAAAAAAATGGATTGGGAACAACTAAATATGTATTATATTGAAGCTGCCACGCAAAAAATCATCAAAGATGGCGACATTCCTAAAAACATGATATACAGACAATTGTATATTCATTCAAGTCAACATGTTTATGTATATCATGATTATCAAATGATAAAATATAAGAAATAAATAAATCGGTTTCTTTGTTGTTTCTTTTGTTTGAGGGTGACACTTAAGATGTTTTAGGAGGGTAAGTAGTTCTGATTTCAAATTGTTTACACTTTCCAGTTCAAGCTACACTGAAATTCAATGCTTTAATAAAAATTCTTATCATGTATATTAAACAATGACAACACCATATATAAATATTGCATAGATTCTGTTTGAATCCTCATAATAAAAAAAATTAGGTCTTAATTGTATAGATCCTGTTTGAATGCTTCTTAATCATAAAAAAAATGACCGCTGTGGTACGGCCAAGAGTAACATTTTGACGTAACGCATACAAGATGTATCAGACAATAGAGATTTAAGGTCAGTAATGCTGTAATACATTATGATTGATTTCTTATGTCATCTTTAAGAGAAATATTTGGTATCTGAATTTGTTTTTTTCGAGTTAATTATTTTCAATTTATTTGATTTATATGCCACAGACCACAAAAAATCAAACCTAATCGTCATCAAACAAAATTATTTTTGATGGTATGTTGTTCAACGTTTTATTTGCCTTTCTTACATTGTTTTACATATAACCCTTCTATTGGGTTTGTGTTTACATTTTGACATATATCATATGTGTTCGTGCAATTCAAGGTCACTTGTGACAATTGGTTCTTAATTATAATAGTTTTTCTTTTTTACAATAGTATCCATCTTATATTGAACAATATACATGTTTCGATCAACAAAGAAGCACAATTTCCTTGTAATAAACAAATTTAATGCAAGTTTTTGTTCGGAAATCGTTTTACCAAAACTTTCCAGTACTAGTATTAAATCAGAAATAATAACATCCTTTTATAAAAGGTATTTAGAACAAAGTGCAGAAGAATCATGATCTGTTTAAATTCATATCATGGTACTTTGTTAGTTTAAACATATTTATTTATAGTTTATTGGGAAACAAGTTATTGAAACATATTTATCCCTTTCCACTTTGTTACTTTTTTTTAAAGAAGATAACAATGTCGTTGTGAACCATGTAGTTTTCATACGAGACGTATTATTGTACCCCGTTGTCAATTCCGCATCGTCAGCATTTCGGACACACTCAAAAGCGATGTAACCAATTTACATGAAACTGCGGTGAATTGTCTATTGAAGTGTCATTCCTTTCGAATTTTTAGAAATTATTGATTTTACGCTTCCGAGTTATGGGATTTTATTAAACATTAAAGAGTTTCTTAAGAGCCTGTGCCATTCACCTAAGTCTATTTTCTGTAGTTCATGTCAAACAGAGGGCACTCTTCAACATTAAATACAAGAATAGAATGCATGGCAAAATTATCTATTTTGGTAATGATGACTTGTTTGTAGATGTTATTTTACTGTTCATTTTTGTAAAATGTTTCTATAGAACTGGACAGGATAAAACTTTACTCATGCCAAGTATTTCTTTATTTGAAACAAAGATAAATTCTGCACAACTTTTTGAAAAGTGCAAATTTAACAAAGACTATTAGGGGAAAATCAATGATTGGTATTACACCTAATATGGGAAGCTGTACATGCACCTATGGCCTTGTGAGTATTCTCATGTGTTAAAATTTCTTGCTATTTAAGTGAAATAGTACAACAAATGAAATATTCTGAGTGGATTGAGTCTCCAAAACACATTTTTATGAGCAAATTGTCTTGAAATAGGACTGTACCATGAATATTCAGTTGACAGAACAAGCCATACTAAGTGCATATATTTTTTTTTGGAGGGGATGGTTATTTCTTATATTTTGCTATGATATAACATTTTCCTAGGTAATATATTTAAATAAATATATAGTTATAAGTCGATGAAATTATTTATAATGTAACGACAAGTTATTCTTTAAAAGAGAAGCCTTTTATGTCCCTCTTTGAAACGCGGCGTACATTTAATGTTTACGTAAGGACTTATTGAAACCTCCTTGGAGACAGTGAACTTTTATATGGATTGGTCATTCTGCTAAAATGTTTCAATTACTCATTTCTCATAACATTTCTACCAAAAATGAGTGAAAGTTACCCCATTATTTTTATTAATTGGACTGTAAAGTTGAAATTTTGAGGAAATAAGAGGTATAAATTGACCCAAAGAGACCTTAAAAAGAAGACAAAGAGGTTCATTTGTGATATGTATCTTCCTAAAATCATCTTGTGTATCATATTCAACTGTTTGTAGGCAGATAAAATAGATATTTGATCATTTTTTGGTCCACACTCCATTCTATCTTGATGCGGCTTGGTTTGGATTTGTCGAAGAAATTTTGCTCGAATTGCTGTAGATGTTGTCTTTCATTATACTAGATTTTTCTCAAACTATTGAACTGATTATGACAAAACTTGACAGAAATGCTTGAAATAACCAGAATAACAAAGCAAAAAAGTCTCATTCAGTTTATTGAACAAAAAGGTCTTCTTTAATAGGTATAATACCACCAAATCATGGTATGTCACATCCGGTTTTATACGAAAGTAGGTCGAAAAATATATTCCCTTGAATTTGACCGTTGTGGGTAATTAATCCTACATTTTATTGCAATAAAACTATTTCTGTGTCATAACATATGTCTTGGGTATTTCAAAACACCATTATTTTTTATTTGTGATTTATATGGAAAATTTTGTAATCTTGTGGTAACATGGTGACTAAACTTTGTGCACAGATAGAATAAGGGGAGAAATTTGATTGGTTAACTTCCAATGATGGTTATTTTCTTATATGCAATGAAATGTTATGTGAAATTTTTTCTATAGAACTGGACAGGATAAAACTTTACTCATGCCAAGTATTTCTTTATTTGAAACAAAGATTAATTCTGCACAATTTTTTGAAAAGTTTAAATTTTACAAAGACTAATAGGGGAAAATCAATGGTGGTATTACACCTAATAAATGTAGATACTAGACTCATTGCATATGCAATAGACCAGCGCTTAAAACCAATACTGCTAAACATAATTCATGGAGATCAAAATGGGTATATCAAAAATAGATATTTTGGTTTTAATATACGCCAAATGCAAGACATTATAGACTGAAACTTTTAACATAGATACTGCATTACTCTTATTGACTTTTCAAAAGCTTTTGATTCATTAGAATGGAATTTTATGTATGAAGCCCTTATCAAATTTGGTGTACCAAACTCATTTATTAAATGGGTTAAAACATTATATAAGAATATTAAAGGCTGAATGCTAAATAATGGGTGGATTTCAGAAACTTATAATGTATCTCGTGGGATACGTCAAGGCTGTCCCTGCAGCTCTCCAATTTTCACAATAGCAGTTATAGAAATTCTTGCATGCAAATTAAGACAAGATACTGGTATTAAGGGATTTCAAATAAAATTAGATTCTAAAACACATAGTCTTAAAATATCACAATTAGCCGATGACACAACTCTTTTTTTTAAAAGCAAGCAGGAAATTAGCTATGTTAAGTATTATTGAAATATTTGGAACACTCTCAGGTCTTAAACTCAACCGATCGAAAACAGAAGCTAGGCTGACTTAAAAGTTGTAAAGATAAATATGAAAATATTAACTGGAATAAAGAACCTATTAAAAGCCTAGGTGTATACTTTGGACTTAACAAAAATGAATGTGACAAATTGAATAGAGAAAGAATTTTAAGAAATGCAATCAATAGCTGGAACAGAAGAAATCTTACAATGATAGCTAGAATAACAGTAATTAAATCTCTTATCCTACCAAATTGAACTTTCTTGGCATTAGTTACAACCATTTCCAAAGAATTTTTAAATTAATTTAAAAAACTGATTTACAACTTCATCTGGGGTAATAAAAGAGAAATGTTAAACGGATAACGCTATGTAAAGATCACTTGGAAGGAGGCCTTAACATGATCAATATTGATGATTTTCTATCAGCTATACAATTATCCTGGGTCAAACGTTTAACATCAACACACTTTGCGAACTGGAAAGTCATTCCCCCTTTCTTCTTTTATAAATTTGGAGAAAACTTTTAACATGAATCCTGGTAGCATAAAAGTGATCCCAAAACTCAGGAAAACACTCCCTCTTATCTATTTAGAAATATCCAAAAGTTCGTTTACGATAAAAAAAAAAAAAAAAGATATCTCTGAACTAAAAACCAACAGTACAAACTTTATTAATATAAAACAACAATATATTTGGGGCAATAAACTTATAAGAGCTGCAATACAAAAAAAAAAAAAATATCAAATGCTAATGAAAGTCATGCTATACTCGAGTTAAAACAAGTAAAAAGCTAAACGCAGAAACACAATATAATACAAAATTGATCAGCATTTAAAACCTTCCGTCAAAATTAATTTATAAAAGCATTAGCTCATGTAATATACCGGAAAATACACCAATTGGCTTTCTTAAATGGAAAACACAATTAAAATTAGATTCAAGAAAGCCATTTGTACAAAATGCTTAACTTTATATTTAATAGTTTGCAAGAAAACACACTAAAAATATTCAGGTGGAAAATACTTCATTATATACTTCCTTGTAAACAATTATTGTACATCTGGCAACTGAAAAATGACGACCAGTGCCATGTTTGCAACCAATTAGAAAACTATGAACACTTTTTCACTTCATGCAAATACTTAAAAATTTTGGGAAAAGTCAAAATACTCCTTTATAAAATAAAATGGGAACACAGATAATCCCCTTCCAAAATCTAATACCAGGCTACAAAATATATGATAAAAACTATTATGACATCAATCTATTTCTCACTGTAATATTATTCTCTATTCATAAAGCGACATATGCATCAGAGTATAAACCAAAAAAAAGATGTCTATAGAATATTTAAATTAGAATTAAAACCCCGCCACATTATTTATGTATGTGTCTGTCCAAAGTCAGGAGCCTGTAATTCAGTGGTTGTCGTTTGTTCCAAATTTGTTTTTCGTTCATTTTTTTTACATAAATAAGGCCGTTAGTTATCTCGTTTGAATTGTTTTACCTTGTCTTATCGGGGCCTTTTATAGCTGACTATATGTGGTATGGGCTTTGCTCATTGTTGAAGGCCGTACGGTGACCTATAATTGTTAATGTCTGTGTCATTTTCGTCTTTTGTGGATAGTTGTCTCATTGGCAATCATACCACATCTTCTTGTTTATATTATGAAAATATGAAACTTCTTGATAAAACAACAAGTAGATTTTTGAATGATGTTTATGAAAAAATATAATAACCATAATTGCGGATGATCATTCTTTTGTATTACTCTATATATCATGTAGAAAAACTCAAATGTAAACAAATGTTTTATTGTAAGATGTTCAAATGTGACAAATGGTCAATGTTTATCTGTAGGACAGGATTTTTGACCCCGAACTGTCTACTGTCTAATTACTGGAAAATAGGTCAATAGAAATATAAACAAAACTCACCTTTAGAAATACTCAGTTTAGATCCTTTGCTCTTGAAATCATTACACATGTTATCCTTCAATCATTCGATCATCTCAATTTTCACGGGAATATTTTGATTAAGTTTAAGGGTCAATGATTAAATTATAACCAATATCGGACAATGAATAGTACAACTTCCGTATTTACGTTACATTATAATGACCTCCACAAAACTAAGAACTTTGAAAAATTGTTAAAATCAATGTATTGTATTTATAACTAATCATATTTCATATATATATAAATATAGATTTACTGTATAATCTCCCTGGTAAAACAGTAACTAATTCACAGGGATACCCGACTGAATGCTGTGAGTCGAGTAATTTGTTAAACAGCAGAGAAATGTGCAATAAAAGATTTATCGTTTAAAAAAACCCCAGTTATTTGGAACATATTTCGCATTGGTACTACTGAGATTCTGTTTGTATTTTTTGTAATCATTCGGTCAATTTACATTTCCCAAAACATTGGATTGTCTATTCATTAAAATGCAGCCTTATTTTATAAACACTTATGTTTTTTATTTAATTTCAATTCCTAATAATCAGATTGAACTATACATGATATATGAACGGATATATTAAAACATTGTCATTGAATTGGTATGAATGCAAAGCAAAGTATAGAAATACAATCAAATTGACAGAATTGGCGTGATTGCTTTGGTGTTACTTAATGTCTAAAATTCAATAAATAGTGCGTAATTTAATTTTAAAAAAGGCATTGGAGTCATGACTAAGTGGATAGAATTTGGATGTTTTTTGTTGTTGTATTTTTAAATGTATTTAATTTGCTATCCAAGGTAAATTGCCAAAAGAACATTACATTGTGTTTATCAGAGCAAACAAATTAGTTGATAGTTGTCATTGGCAATTATATCACATCGTCCTTTTTTTATATCCTACAAAGCATGCCAAATGCAAAAAACACATCATCTCCCAGAAAACAGTCTTGCTATCTCAGTAAGCCTGTTATTTCACATTATTCAATACTAGAACCGCATTTACAAAATTATCCATGTCTACTTTTTGTTTACACTGATCAATTTTGTTTTCCATTTGGTATACCCACTTCTTATTTGCTGAAAAATAAGAAAAATGCACGTTTGATTTCCGAAGAATTACATTTAGCAATTAATGTTATTGATTATTATGTTATCCGATATTTAAAAATAAACCTGTGTAAAGTACATGTATATTAATTGTTTGTATCTTAATTTTATATACACGATTACTTAAATTATTGTAGATACATGTGTATGTAATATAAAAGATAGTAATTTTTATGATAGGAAAGTATATCATATTCTTTCTTAAAACGCATTCGTTGAAAACATCAATATTGAAAAACATCAATAGTTGATGCCTTGTTTAGAATATATCAACGATAACCCATATTTGAAGATTAAACACACCACGGGGTGTCAGTGTTGATCAAACGAAAGACCGACATTAATGTGTGTAATGGGACACGATAAACCCTTAAAAGAAGGACGACAGATACCAAAGGAACCGTCAAACTCATAAATCGAAATTAAACTAACAACGCCATGACTAAAAATGAAAAAGACAAGCAGACAAACAATTGTATACATGACACAACATAGAAAACTAAAGGATAAACACACCAACCGTTAAATATGCAGCTTGTGGTTATTACTGACTTTAACCAGAATGTTATGTTTTGAAGGTTTCTGTATTGAATAATTTGTGATGGCTTATATAATCTATTGTATAGATATCTACTAACGCAACTATCAAGTGCATAATGTATACTTCAAAATTGTGTCTGTAATTAAAAACAGAAAGTATATGTTACATACAAAGGTCTTAAAAAAAAGGGACGAAAAATACAAGAGGGACAGTCACACTCATAGATTGAAGACCATTGAAAAAAAAATTACAACGCCGTGGCCAAAAACAAAACGACAAACAGACAAAAACAAGTACAGAATACACAACTTAACTAAAACTAAAGACTGAGCAACACGAACCCTACCAAATAATGGACGTGATCTCAGGTGATCCGAACGGGTAAGCAGATTCTGCTCCACATGTGCCTCCCGTCGTGCTGCTTATTGAATTACAAAACTTACCGTTAATATATTTTCTCCCATCTGAAAGGTTTAATATACCACATTTCTTCTTAAAAACACTTATATTATGAACTCTTTGCATCGTTAGAATTGTAAAGTAATTTACTAATATGTTATTATAAATACAATAAAATAAGTTTCATTCTTCATAATAGCTGAGGTAAAGAGTCTGACTACATATTCTTTTACATAAAGGCAACAGATGTATACCGGTGTTCGAAAGTCATCAATCGATTTGTGAGAAAACAAATTCGGGTAACAAACAAAAACAGATGGAAACACATCAATTATCATAGGAAAGTAACGAAACAACAGAAACACCAAAGTGCAACAAAAAAACCAAACGACACACACAAACATATTTAGATACGAACAACAAGATAACTATCTACCATTTTCCTGACCTGATACAGCACATTTTAAGACAAAAAATGTGGGTTGAACCTGATGGTGTGGCTAGCAAAACCTACATTTTGGAATATAGTAAATATGTTGATAGTTTTAACTAAGCATATAAGCATATAACCACAACTGTGTATTTCAATTTAAAAAAAAATGAATTTTCTCGACTGGAAAAAGATATTTGCTCTGTATTTATAGAAATATATATAATCAGGGATTTTTTATTTTTTTTTCACGTATTAGGTGATTAATTCATAATGTATTTATGTATAATTTGTTTGCGTGATCTGTCTATAATTAAACTTCTTTAATTCGAAATACAATAAAAAATGAACATTGAGGTATTACAAGCTTTTATCAAACCAGTTTGCAAGTTTGCCAGTTCATTCTTGCATTACCTTTAAAGGTTTCTCCAGATTAAAATGTCGCAGAGTCCCGTTCGGTCATATAGTCCAGCCACATCTTAAACCACAGTCGCTCTCTACACATTGTTGCCAAACGATGTGAATCTAGCTTTGAAAAGTACTGGTTAAAAAGTGGTAATATTTTGTGTTAACTTTAAGATCAGTTCCTTTGGTTATTTAGATTGTTGTAAAATTGAAAGAAATTCAAAAGCATTGTTTAAAATATTGTAGTTCTAGGATTGACAGTTATATTTTAATAAGAATAAGTTTCCTTCTGACGCCTCCATTTTGTAACTTGAATGCTCACCACGTCCAATATTTCAGCAACACCTACCGGGTAATCTTGTTAGAATAATAATGTTAGAATAATGTTTTAATGATGCAAGTATTTTTCTCCTATAATTTCATTGGCTACTATAGTACATACGCGTTTGGTCAGATTTCAAAGGATATTTCTGTGTGCTGGATGGCATATTCTGATATTCCAAGATTGATAAATGCTTGTAATTCAACATTTTGTTTTTAGAATATTCGATCCTTTTTTTGAATTTTTCAGAATAGAAAGCTGTTTCTGAAATTTGTTCATGGCTGAACCGTTGATAACGGTCCAAAATGTGTTAATGACTCGCAACAGTCATACTCCGTATTATACACAAGAAACACAAATTTAAAAATCATACAATGCTAACAAAAACTACATAAATAAAACCCAAATATAAACATCAGATATAACGTCTCGGTACAAAAATTGCACCGAGTACCCAAATTGCATTGTAAAAGAAGCAGAGGTAATCTTGCATATCTTCTCAGAGGTTGCATTTCTGTAAATATTAACAAATTGAATGCAATTTCCCATAGGAACTCATTTTACGGCTTAAACTGTACCACTTTTTATATCAAGATTTGTTTTATCCTACAAATGAAAGTTCATGTGCACCACAATTTTTGTCGAAGGTCAAAATATAAGGCTTTGCAGCATATTTTTAACGTTTATACGCCCTGAACATCTCAGAGTATAAACTAACACTAATTGTCTTAACTTTCACTACCATGAAAGAAAGGTTACCACGGATTTCAATGTAAATAATTTGCACGTGTTGCTTTACTAGTAACATTCCCAAGTTATGTTTCTGTGATATGGAACACAGAGAGCATAATTTGGAACTATGCTCTTCTTCTTGTGAACATGTTCCTTGATTCATATTCGACTTTATAGGGGATATTCTCAGACAAAAATGAAAATAAGGTAGAAATATCATTTAACTTTATGTTCTGTTATATAAATGATGTCATTTGACTTGAATAATTAAAAGTAGTTATGTTGAATGCATCTATCTAATAGAACTTTAAACATAGGACACCGAAAATTATAAATACGTTTGTCGTATATCTTGGCTGATACCTGAAAGTCGTTTGGTAACTTAATTTTATGACAAGAAAAATTAATTCGGCTATCCAGTAATAATTTTTCCGTTTCTATGTAGCAACATTCCCGCAATGCATGCACATGGAGTAGATATCTCCCAATTTTTACGATATTTCAACGCTTGCGTTTTCTGTCATGATTGCCTCGATATAGATTTGTTGCGTACAATGAAGCTATTATAAACAGGGTTTTATTGGAAAGTAGAAATTACCCTTCCGAATTTTTTACAGACGCCGTCAATATTTGGTTGATCGGTACGGAATGTTTGCGTCACAGATCATAACGGACATATTTCAAACTTCGTACATCACTTAAAATTACTGACCATCGACCTCATATATCCTCTGAGCACCTGAAATCAACCCGAATTATGGTTGCGACCGTCTTGCTCAGTATACAGTTTTTTTATGTAGTGAGTGTGGTTGCATGTGTGTTTGTTTGGTTGTTCAATGAATAGACTATTTCACAGTTACCCATAATTCAGCGCGCGATGGCGGAGTTCCGGTAAAATTAGATAAGGCGGCAAAGATGTAAAACTGGACAATTTATATAAATACAGATATAATGTATTTTTATTTTTCTTTTATTCACTATATATATGTGGTTTTTTAGTTGATTCTGACCAATGCTTATACTCCCAATTTATATTTATATGCATCTATTATTGTTGCTGTTACCAATTCTGTAAATCAATTGTATCCGATTTCATTCCCTGCATGGGCCCTGTAATTTGGTTAATAAAAATATTCCATTCTATTCTATTCTATTCTATAATATAGGTTAATATACAATGGCTTCTTTCCACACAATAAAAGTGCAGCGACATTACTACAACAATCTCTTTTAACACCTCGAAGACATAAAGATGTAAAGTCTTTGAATTCATTGGACTTAAAACCTGCAAATAGTTCTAGACTTCTGAACCATATGGTGTGCATTTTGCACTTGCGCAGTTGGGTTAGAATAATTCAGGGAACAATAGCATACTTGTACCTTCTAACCTTTAATCATTATCTATTTTACCAAATCAAAGTATGAGAATGATTAACTACTCTATAAATATGAAGTGATGTCTGTCCAGGAATTTATGTAAAGGACATCACTAAGTACATGCCATATTTAAATAATTAAATATGATATATACAGTTGCAAATCATTCATCTTTATGTACTGTGTAATTGTTTATTTTGAAAATAAAATATGAGAAAAATAATAAATGTAAACCGAATAAGCATGATCAGTACTACAAAAAGGGCTGATATATTACCTATTTCTCCCAGCACAATTGAAGGATGGTTCCTGCTTTCATTTGATAATCATTGATTAGATTTTCATATAAAATACGGAGATTAAAACTTAATGCAGATGAAACAACTACCCACCTGTACTCTTAACAGAAATTGACAGTACGATTTAAGGTCATCAACAAATCTTAAAAACCTATGCAATATAGCCGGCCACCTGGCAAAATTATCAAAAAGTACATTTTTAGGTATTTATTGGAAAGTAACATGCATCTGCTATATAAATATGGGCTATTCTTGACAAGATAATGCCAATATATTGGGTAATAGCCTCATTAAGTCCTGCTTAATTACCGAAATCGTCACAATTTTAGCATTTTTGTTTAATTTCAGACGGTTTTCGTCTCAAATAAAAATTGGTTGCATTTGTGTTAATTCTTTATAATGAAATATAAAATGTACTTGATGATAATACATAACATATATAAAGGTTGAAGATGAACACGGATGCGATCACTTTCATGTTTGACAAAAATCATCTGAAAAGTGACATTTTTTAGGCATATTTGATAGATTTTTCATTTTTCAGCCTGAAACGGACCATTTATAATGACTGAATCGGTTAAAAGTACAAAAATCGACCACAAAAATCGATTCAGTTTGGCCCCCGATTACTTTTAAAATGCTTATATCATTGAAAAACTCCAAATTATCTCCCTTTGGTGCAAAAATGGCATTTAATTTTAAATATACTTTTTTAACTCATCGGTGACCTATATTTTCTAATATTGGTTTCAAATAAGCTATACATAAACTAAATAATTGTAAAATTAAAGTGATTTCAGTAATTATTTTCTTATTTTTATATTACCTCAATTTCATCTACTAGTTCAACAGAAAAAAAGGACATTAACAAAAATGTATGCTTCTTCCGGTGGCAGATTATAGCTCAAATGAATGGTGACCCCATTTTTTTTTGTTTCATTTTTCTATTAAGTATGGGATAAAGTTTATTTATCAAAAAAATATAGCGAAATCCTATATTAGAAATAAAAATTGATCTATACCCAGGAGCCCCCTAAAGTGCTTAAAAAGTGTCAAAAATCTTTCGTTAGATGAACCTGAAATTTGAGGCAAAAATCGGCTCTTACGAGATAACTAAAGACACCCGTACCACATACCTATTAGTGTATTGAAGAATTAGTGGTTGCTTAATGTAACATGAACCACTTCTGATAATTTGAATTCTTTTTCATTTGCATTGGATTTTCAAGTATGTGCTCAGAATGTGGAATATGATTATTATTATCAGTATTGCTAGTATCATAATTACATATTAAATTTAGTTAGATCTTTTTGATCTCATGCATATGGTTCTTGCATGAACATTGAAGGTATGAAAGAATCT
This sequence comes from Mytilus trossulus, assembly GCF_036588685.1. Lineage (NCBI taxonomy): Eukaryota > Metazoa > Mollusca > Bivalvia > Mytilida > Mytilidae > Mytilus > Mytilus trossulus. The sequence goes on along the minus strand of NC_086377.1, from coordinate 9,883,278 downwards.
ACAGCTACATGGTTGATCGAAATGTAAACAAAGTCAACATAATGCTAACAGACTTATCTGATTCAAGTATTAAATAAAATTGAGAATGGAAATGGGGAATGTGTCAAAGAGACAACAAACCGACCATAGAAAAAACAAATTACATGTATTTGCAGACATGTAAATCATATAAGAATTATTGAATTATAACTGATTTACTTTTTAAGACTTTTGATGATATGATTAGAACCTGAATGACATAGTCTACTATTATTTCGATAATCATGCCATGTTCCTGAGCATATAAGACAACCACAAATCATGATCAGGTTTACTTCAATCAGTTTTCCAGAACGTCCCTTTCTTATAATACCCAATGTTTTATTAACATGTAGTTACATACAGCAGTGTTTGAGTACATGGGACACACGCATACTGAACATTCGGGAATCAAAACAAAGTTAATGATATAATTCGCCAATCAGACTCTAAATAATAATATTTGTATGCAACAATTTCTGAAATGTTCATCATTCAGCAATTTCAATAAAATATCCAAGCAAAAACATAAATTTTTGTTTATACGATTTTTCCTGGAGTTGTGTTTTTCCTTCTGTCATGACTCAGTTTATGCTGCTGCTTGAAATGAAGCTTTTGAGCAGAATTATTCTAATCACTATGATGGACTCCTATCTAAAAATGTTAACTGACGCGCTGTTAATAACGTTGACCGTTATGTTATCGTTTTGTCACATCAAACCACGCTTATGTTGCCAAGGTTAAGCCACAATACCGTGTTTTATTCGCCAGTTACTAAAAACAACGTATCATTTAATATTTATATCATTAACAACATGATAAATTTATATGTTCACTACATGTTTTCCTGACAGATGTTTGTTATTTTGACATTTGTTTGTTCCTTCCTAGTGAACAAACAAGACTGATGTTGAAGTCAGAAGCCCTACAAGCTTATATTCTGGAGTTTTGCTAGTGTATTTAAAACATTTGTTAGGCTTTAAACTCTATACATGACTTTGATAATGATAAAACTACTCCTAACACAAATAACATTTTAGTTAATTTTTAGAAAAGATTATTTTATTCGTAGCTATAATCATATATTATATCAATAAAAAATATGTACATACAAAATAAGAACATTACAGATGGGTGCGGTCCTAACCTTGACAAAAGTTAACTTAGAGTTAACTTGTTGACTGCTTTCTAAGTTAACTTGAGAATTTTTAAGCAGTCAAGCAAGTTAACTTCGTCGTTGGTGGACCAGACCTACGGTCTGCTTTTTTAGGACTGCTGCAGACCTATCGATAAGTCTGCCGTCCAGACCAGACCTGTGGACAAGTCTGCTTTTGATCAGTCATGAGGACAGGTCTGCCCCAGACCAGACCTGTGGACAAGTCTGCTTTTGACCAGTCCTGAGGACAGGTCTGCCTCAGACCAGACCTGTGGACAGGTCTGCTCCTGACCAGACCTGAGGACAGGTCTGCTTTTGACCAGACCTGTGGACAAGTCTGCTATTGACCAGACCTGAGGACAGGTCTGCTTATGACAGATTATCGTTATAAGAGTTTTCATATCAGACCTGAGCTTTCATTAAAATACTAAACAACATTCGCATTGTTTTTCCACAGATATCATTTATTATTTACTCGCTAGACTCTACTAGATATTATACAAATGCTCTCTTTTATTTTCTTATATAAATAAAAAATGGCTATACGATCACACAGAGTTTTTTTTATTAGAAGGCGGATAGAAAGGTTATCCAACGCATGAGAACAATATTCTTATATCACGGGATATCGGCAACATTGTCTACGTTATTTCGTTCCCCGTTGCTTACCTGTCCCTTCCTAAATTTTACTTTATGCATAAATTTATACTTGCATGGATATTTCATTGATATTCAACTTGTTTGCACTGGATTTACTATTCTATTTCCCGCAGAATATTCCAAACAGAAATTGTAAAGTGTCCGTAAGCATACGGTGTGGTAAAACTATCAACACTCTCGTCAAATTCGTCTGATTTATCGAGAGATTTGTCATTGACGATATTTATATGGGACGTCCTAAAATTATACTCAATTCGCACTTTAATGAAATAGTTGCCACTTGACGTTTAACTATAAACAAAATCAATCAACAGACATAATAGATTCCAAGAAGAGAACCTCGTATACTTTTTTTTGCTGTCCATTGCCATGATTGTATTATACATTAAATCCTGACATAAAAAAAATGACTGATTTACTGTCCGGGTATATAAATTTTCAAATTAAAGTGCATATATGTTCAGTTTTGGTGGATGCGGTCAAATAATTTTATTGTACAAGTCAACTGGAGGTATCAAAACTACTGAATTTTTGTTACGTATCAATATTTTGAATAAAATGAGGACATGCTGGTATCCTAAATTTATGCCAACCCAATTTTTTTGTTATTATATTGCAATATTGCTGTCCATTGTCATGATTGTGTTATACATTAAATCCTGACATAAAACATATGGCTGATTTACTATGCAGGTATATAGATTTTCAAATTAAAGTGAACATATGGTCAGTTTTGGTGGATGCGGTCAAATAATTTTGTTGTACAAGTTAGCTGGAGGTATCAAAACTACTGAAATTTTGTTACGTATCAATATTTTGAATAAAATGAGGACATGCTATAATTCTAAATTTATGCGAACAAAAATTTGTTGTTATTATATTGCAAAATTGCTGTCCATTGTCATGATTGTATTATACATTGAATCCTGACATAAAAATATGGCTGATTTACTATGCGGGTATATTGATTTTCAAATTAAAGTGAACATATATATATGGTCAGTTTTGGTGGATGCGGTCAAATAATTTTGTTGTACAAGTTAGCTGGAGGTATCAAAACTACTGAAATTTTGTTACGTATCAATATTTTGAATAAAATGAGGACATGCTGGTATCCTAAATTTATGCGAACCCAATTTTTTTGTTATTATATTGCAATATTGCTGTCCATTGTCATGATTGTGTTATACATTAAATCCTGACATAAAACATATGGCTGATTTACTATGCAGGTATATAGATTTTCAAATTAAAGTGAACATATGGTCAGTTTTGGTGGATGCGGTCAAATAACTTTATTGTACAAGTTAGCTGGAGGTATCAAAAGTACTGAAATTTTGTTATGTATCAATATTTTGAATAAAATGAGGACATGCTATAATTCTAAATTTATGCGAACAAAAATTTGTTGTTATTATATTGCAAAATTGCTGTCCATTGTCATGATTGTATTATACATTGAATCCTGACATAAAAATATGGCTGATTTACTATGCGGGTATATAGATTTACAAATTAAAGTGCATATATGTTCAGTTTTGGTGGATGCGGTCAAATAATTTTATTGTACAAGTCAACTGGAGGGATCAAAACTACTGAAATTTTGTAACGTATCAATATTTTGAATAAAATGAGGACATGCTGGTATCCTAAATTTATGTGAACAAAAATTTGTTGTTTTTATATTGCAATATTGCTGTCCATTGTCATGATTGTATTATACATTGATTCTGGCATAAAAAATATGGCTGATTAACTATGCGGGTATATAGATTTACAAATTAAAGTGCACATATGGTCAGTTTTGGTGGATGCGGTCAAATAATTTTGTTGTACAAGTCAACTGGAGGTATCAAAACTACTGAAATTTTGTTACGTATCAATATTTTGAATAAAATGAGGACATGCTGGAATTCTAAATAAATGCGAACAAAAATTTGTTGTTATTATATTGCAATATTGCTGTCCATTGTCATGAATGTATTATACATTAAATCCTGACATAAAAAATATGGCTGATTATAGATTTACAAATTAAAGTGCATATATGGTCAGTTTTGGTGGATGCGGTCAAATAATTTTGTTGAACAAGTCAGCTGGAGGTATCAAAACTACTGATATTTTGTTACGTATCAATATTTTGAATAAAATGAGGACATGCTGGTATCCTAAATTTATGCGAACTCAATTTTTTGGTTATTATATTGCAATATTGCTGTCCATTGTCATGATTGTGTTATACATTAAATCCTGACATAAAACATATGGCTGATTTACTATGCGGGTATATAGATTTTCAAATTAAAGTGAACATATGGTCAGTTTTGGTGGATGCGGTCAAATAATTTTGTTGTACAAGTTAGCTGGAGGTATCAAAACTACTGAAATTTTGTTACATATCAATATTTTGAATAAAATGAGGACATGCTATAATTCTAAATTTATGCGAACAAAAATTTGTTGTTATTATATTGCAATATTGCTGTCCATTGTCATGATTGTATTATACATTTAATCCTGACATAAAAATATGGCTGATTTACTATGCGGGTATATAGATTTACAAATTAAAGTGCATATATGTTCAGTTTTGGTGGATGCGGTCAAATAATTTTATTGTACAAGTCAACTGGAGGTATCAAAACTACTGAAATTTTGTTACGTATCAATATTTTGAATAAAATGAGGACATGCTGGTATCCTAAATTTATGTGAACAAATAATTGTTGTTATTATATTGCAATATTGCTGTCCATTGTCATGATTGTATTATACATTGATTCTGGCATAAAAAATATGGCTGATTAACTATGCGGGTATATAGATTTACAAATTAAAGTGCACATATGGTCAGTTTTGGTGGACGCGGTCAAATAATTTTGTTGTACAAGTCAACTGGAGGTATCAAAACTACTGAAATTTTGTTACGTATCAATATTTTGAATAAAATGAGGACATGCTGGTATCCTAAATTTATGTGAACAAAAAATTGTTGTTATTATATTGCAATATTGCTGTCCATTGTCATGATTGTATTATACATTGATTCTGGCATAAAAAATATGGCTGATTAACTATGCGGGTATATAATTTTACAAACTAAAGTGCACATATGGTCAGTTTTGGTGGATGCGGTCAAATAATTTTGTTGTACAAGTCAACTGGAGGTATCAAAACTACTGAAATTTTGTTACGTATCAATATTTTGAATAAAATGAGGACATGCTGGAATTCTAAATTTATGCGGACAAAAATTTGTTGTTATTATATTGCAATATTGCTGTCCATTGTCATGATTGTATTACACATTAAATCCTGACATAAAAAATATGGCTGATTTACTATGTGGGTATATAGATTTACAAATTAAAGTGCATATATGGTCAGTTTTGGTGGATGCGGTCAAATAATTTTGTTGAACAAGTCAGCTGGAGATATCAAAACTACTGAAATTTTGTTACGTATCAATATTTTGAATAAAATGAGGACATGCTGGTATCCTTAATTTATGCGAACCAAAATTTTTTGTTATTATATTGCAATTTTGCTGTCCATTGTCATGATTGTATTATACATTGATTCTGGCATAAAAAATATGGCTGATTAACTATGCGGGTATATAGATTTACAAATTAAAGTGCACATATGGTAAGTTTTGGTGGATGCGGTCAAATAATTTTGTTGTACAAGTCAACTGGAGGTATCAAAACTACTGAAATTTTGTTACGTATCAATATTTTGAATAAAATGAGGACATGCTGGTATCCTAAATTTATGTGAACAAAAATTTGTTGTTATTATATTGCAATATTGCTGTCCATTGTCATGATTGTATTATACATTGATTCTTGCATAAAAAAATATGGCTGATTTACTATGTGGGTATATAAATTTACAAATTAAAGTGCATATATGGTCAGTAACTGACAGTTTTGGTGGATGCGGTCAAATAATTTTGTTGCACTTGTCAACTGGAGGCATCAAAACTACTGAAATATTGTTATGTATCAGTATTTTGATTAAAAGAGGACATGCTGGCACCCTTAATTTAGGCGAACAAAAATTTGTATTTAAATGAATTAAATTATTGCTGATTGTGGCTGCATAGTTCAAGGATGTATAACTATACTTCTTTTGAAAAATATACATTATATGATTGAATTTGATCTCGGAATATATATATATTGAGTGCATGTTATCATTGTAACCGAGATCGTTTTTATAATAGATAGATTGTCAGATCACAGATAAATTTGTGTTACGTTCTGTGCGTACTTATTTTAAACTATTTGTGTTTAATCCTGTTCATAAAACGGAAGTATTAATTTTCAAATTACTTTATTTTCGATGTTTATACTACGAAACAAAGAATGCTTAGATATTATTTTTTTTATTTTAAATCAACGAAGAGCGGTCCTGGTTACAAGTTAACTTAGTGTTGAGCAGACCAGTCAAAAGTTAACTTGGGACCAGGTCTGGTTTTGATCGGATTTGTCCAAGCAGAAGTTAACTTTGAGGCAGGACCGGTTTCCAAGTTAACTTATGTTAACTTTATGACAGGACTGGTTCCGAAGTTAACTTATGTTAACTTATGACAGGACTGGTTAGAAGTTAACTTATATCAATAGCGGACCTGTTTCCAAGTTAACTTTTTGGCAGACATAAAAACAGTCCTAGGACCAAGTCCGCTTTTCAAGTTAACTAGATTTTGGTCCTAGGACTGGTCAGAGCAGTCCTATATTCGGTCACAGGTTAACTTTGACCAGTCCAAATGACTGGTTATCAAGTTAACTTGCTGTACAGGTTAGGAGTGCACCCATCTGTAGGTTTTTTAGTCCTGTTAGTTGAGAAGGAAATACATTTCTACTTTTATTTATTTGTCTGGCAAATGCTTGTTACTGTTCATCAATCTAAAAACATGAGTACCATGGACAAATATTATCAAATATTATCATTGTAATGGATCATATCAGTAACAAAATATGTACATACAAAATAAAAACATAAGGTTCTCCAGTTTAGAAGAAAACACATTTCTACTTCTATTTCTGTGTCTGGCAAATGCTTGTTACAGACTGTCTCTTAAATGGTTTTGACATAATTCATAAATCTGAAAACATGAATAGCATGGACAATTATTATTATTATAATTTATGCACCATAATTACATTATATCATTCCAAACTAATCGTTATAGTATAAATTTGTTGTTATTTGTACTCTATGCGATTTGATTGCAATTGGTTTATTCTTCATGAAACTAAACAGTGTGTGCATGTTTTGCTAAATCATTGTGAGGCTTTCAGTACTGACGTGGTTTGTTTAAGCTATTTAATAACTAATTGGTTTATATATTAACTAAATCAGGCGTGACTGTTGTTCATGTTGGTTTCGTTGCTTGCTCTTGGATTTGGTCATGATTTTACTAGATAAATAGTAGGTTTTGATGTTGATTTTTTTTATTGTACAAAAGTCATAGAAGTCAAAGCTTCCGATGTGTTGAATATCGTACTCTATTGATCAAGTTGTATTCAAGACACCTTTTACATTTTTTAACAGCACATGTTAGTTCTGTATAATATTGATTTCTATAGCTTATATTTATACCTTATACGTTGAAATGTTATTTGTTCGGTGAGTAGATATCAAGTACAATAACTTACCAATCGTTTTAAATGGAAACAAGTTATGTCAGGACAGCCATTGAAACTAAATTAACAATTAGTCCAGTTATTGGTTTATATACTAACTAAATTAGGAGTGACTGTTGTTTTTGTTGGTTCCGTTGCTTGCTCTTGCATTTGGTCATGATTTGACAAGATACATAGTAGGTTTTGATGTTGACATTCGGTTTTTATTGTACAAAAGTCATAGAAGTCAAAGCTTCTGATGTGTTGAACATCGAACTATATTGTTCAAGTGGTATTTAAGATACCTTTTAACAGTACATGTTAGTTCTGTATAATATTGATTTCCATAGCTCATATTTATACTTTATACGTTGAAATGTTCTTTGTTCGGTGAGTAGATATCAAGTATAATAACTTACCAATTGTTTTATTTTTTAAATGGAAACAAGTAATGCCAGGACAGCCATTAAAACTAACTTAACAATTAGTCAAGTGTACTTCTAAAGAATATATTTGTAAACATAAAGCATATCATCCATCTTCTCTCGTGTCTCTATGATACGCAAGTGAAAAGATTTTTTTCAGCGGTTTGATTTCCAACGAGACAATTCTCCAAGAGAGACCGAATGACAGAAAAATTGACAATTATAAGTCACATAACGTTCTTTAACAACGAGCCCCGAAATGTCAAATGTAAAACAATTCAAACGACAAAAGTAACGGCCTGATTTTTGATTCAAAACAAAAAACAAATTTGTAATAACCACTGAATTACAGGCTGTTGACTTGTGATAGGCACATACTCATAATTATATTAAGTTATGCATACCATATGATAAATGAAAGAATAAAACATAACAACCAAAAATACGCATGTCATATTTAATTTAATTGATAAACTGAATGAATACTTTAATCTCTAGGTCGTTGTATGACGAATTCATACTATGAACTGTCAAGTCATCGAAGAGCAATATGGATTTTAAGTTTTATCTGCAGTACTTACCCTCCACATATACATCTACAATAAGAAAAGACTTAATTATATAAAACAAGTCGCTCGGACATCCTTATCAAACTTTACGTTAATTGGTTCACGTATTGTCATGTAGGGATCTGTATATCTGCCAATACAGTATTGTCGTTTTACAACCACTACTTGTTTTAGAGAATGGTAAGGACGAACAGGTTGCGTGCAAAGACATTATTAAAACGTCACACATGACCATTTTCGTATCGAATTTAATAAAGGACATTGCTGTTTATTGTTTAAAAAAGTAAAGGCAAAACTTTACATTTGTTATAATAACTTGAAAAAGGTGATGTTGATGATAATCTCTGAAAGACTATCTGGCTATTTATTTTATTTAATAGCTCTTATTTTGATGTATAACCCAATTTTGTATGGATGTATATTCAATCGTTGTGATTGATGATTACACAAATTGAACTGAAGGATTCATAATAGCTAAAAATGTTGAAAAGGTAATGTTAGGGACGGAAAATCAGCTGTGTCATCAAACAAGTGGTTGTAATATGTCATAAACGACTACAGTATCTTAATTCAGTAAACCCGAATTACGTCTACATTAGATTCGTTAAATATAGTATAGAACAAAAAAAGAAAAAGGTAGTTATACATGTGAAGACCCATTTGTGGCCTTCGGCTGTTGTCTGCTCTATATATATGACCGGGTTGTTGTCGCTTTGACACATTCCCCATTTCCTTTTTTTATTTGATAGACCCAAGTTTAACAAAATGTAGAATTATTTAACGATGACACATAAGATATTCATTGGATTTAAAGCTTAATGTATGAACGTTCTAATATAAGCCACAAGACTAAAGTATTGGAGAGAATTATGTAATATGTGTAATCATCTCTATGTTATTCTTAAAAAATAACCAGAATTCATAATATCACATTGCTTCTTATATGGGAATTAGTTTTACAACATTTATATATTATAATGTTTTTTTTTGGGAACTGGTGTTATATTTTCCCATTCTTTAAAAACACCACACACACGATTCACTCACTATATGATGTCCATTCATTCTTGTTTTTTTGGTAAACTTATCACAATATACTTATCTTTTTGGTACATAATACTTACTGTCTACTGAAAAATATAAAAAAAATGTTTAAAATCTAAGGAAACACACCATTATTTCATAAAATGCCATGTACCAAGTCCGGAAAATGGCCATTGTTACTTTATAGTTCGTTTCTGTGTGTGTTACATTTTGGTGTTGAGTTTCTGTTGAAACGTAGTTCTCTTATATTTGATACGTTTCCCTCAGCTTTAGTTTGTAACCCGGATTTGTTTTTCGCTATCGATTTATGAATTTAGAACAGTAGCTACTGTTGCGTTTATTTGAAGACACTACAAATCATAATAGCATCAACTTTTTTCTGTATGTGTTTTGTTTCAATGATGCTTATGGTAATCATTGTAATGTGGCAAAAAATCTGAACAAATTATGTCTGACTTGATCCGCTTCGTAAAAGTGCACGTTACTTTAACCCAAAAAGCGCTTTGGGCGTTTTGAATTTTTAAAGTGTTATGCTTTTTTGGAAAGACAGAATAATTTTGGAAATGCAAAACGTATAGAATTGCCGACATTCTGTTCAACATATGTATACAAAACACGGGCTGTACACATAAACAAACATTCGTCTCAGCTTTAAAAATTCTGTCTCGAATATCTAATCATGTCTTATATAAATATTTCTTTTCATAAAATGGTACTAGTACACGTGTTTATTGTTTAACTTTACTGCTTTACTAACGTCATTGTATAACTATCGTTATATTATAAATTGCATATATAATTGTTTTATATACTTATCTGTTTGCTACTTGACACTTACTTGCTGAAAACATAAATAAATAATCACGAAATACAGCATAATATTGAATTATAATTCAAAAACGAATAACGTTGACTTTGAGTTGATTTAACCATTTTTATATATGTTGATTTGTTAATGTAGTTCTTCAAATAAATTTGTTTTTATAATTTTTGGCTTTCACTATCCTTGCTTTCAGTATCTCTTATGCAGTATAATCTATGACAGAGGGCTGAAAGGTACCAGACAGTCAAACTGAAAATGTCTGATTTATTTCGCTCCGCTTTAACGCATGACTCAAAATGCTGATTTTGTTTTTGTGTATACTGCTGTTTGTCATGGCATTGCCTCCTTGTAGACGAACCTGTCTGAGATACAACATTAAGTTGATATGATTTTTTATTAATCTAATAGTCTACTTCTACCATTTTAACAAAACCTTATATTATAAATTACTAATGTCCATACCTATGTGTTTGCCTAACTTGACACTAACTTGAGGGACAACTTATAGAAATATAACCACAGAAAACAGCATACAATTTAGCAATGAGAGATAACCACGACAATAGAAGAATACCATAGGTAGTTGTGATAGTAGATTATTTTGAAGTCAAGATTATTGAATTAGTTTATAAATCAAGCATGGCAAACATTGAAATGTGATAGACAGTATGTGTATGAATTCAACGTGGCGCTTTATAGATTTAGAAATCATTTGAGAACTAAGGTTGCACCACACAAAAGTTAAGTTGAACTGAGGTTGAGTAAACTTGTTTTGCTTATGCTTTATATGGTCTAATATTTCAACTGTTTCGGTTATCATATGTCATTGGCTTAGAACATTTCTGGTTATACCATAAATATAAGGAAAAACTTCCCAAAATCCAGATACATATAAAACATCTTCTCAAAACATCAGTTATCAATTTGCTAATTTTTCATATTGCTTTAAATTGCTTGTGTGTTGCTTAGCTGAAACTGTGTGAATGTTGTCGCTATTTAAACGATGGTTAAATATAAAAAGATGACAAAGCAAGTGGTAAACCTGAATATCTTCCACAAAAATGTAAAATGACTGTTCAAACCGTTTATCTCTTTTGAACTCTGTACTTGTTTTGGCTTTCAAACTATTTTCATCTGATCATAGTTTTGTGTGCCTGTCACTCATGTCTGGCGTTTAATTTTATTCTGTTACCTTTTGAAGGCTATAACTCGTTTGCTTTGCTCTATGTATTGGTACTATAATATAAAAAAAGGAGATGTGGTATGATTGCCAATAAGACAGCTATCCAGTATATTTTTTGTTAAACTTTACTACTCTGCTAACGCCGTTGTATAACTATCGTTATATTATAACTTGAATATATAATTGTTTTCAATACTTATCTGTTTGCTACTTGACACTTACCCGCTGAAAAAATCAAAAAAAATCACTGAATACAGCATAATATTTAATTATAATTTGAAAACAAATAAAGTTGACCTTTAGTTGATTTAACCATTTTTATTTATGTTGATATGTTAATACAGTTCTCCAAATAAATTTGTTTTTAAACTTTTTTTATTTCACCATATCTGCTTTCAGTGTCTCTCATGCAGTATAATCCATGAAAGTGGACTGAAAGGTACCAGAGGGACAGTCAAACTCAAGAATTGAAAATATCTGATTTGTTCCGCTTCGCTATAAAACATGACTCAAAATATTGAATTTGTTTTTGGGTATACTGCTGTTTGTCATGGCATTGTCTACTTGTAGACGAACCTGTCTGAGATACAACATTCAGTTAATATGATTTTTTTATTAATCTAATAGTCTACTACTACCATTTTAACAAAACCTTATATTATAAATTACTAATGTCCATACCTATGTGTTTGCCTAACTTGACACTAACTTGAGGGACAACTTATAGAAATATAACCACAGAAAAAAGCATACAATTTAGCAATGAGAGATAACAACGACAATATAAGAATACCATAGGTAGTTGTGATAGTAGATTATTTTGAAGCCAGATTATTGAATTAGTTTATAAATCAAGCATGGCAAACATTGGAATGTGATAAACAGTATGTGTATGAATTAAACGTGTCGCTTTATAGATTTAGAAATCATTTGAGAACTAAGGTTGCACCACACAAAAGTTAAGTTGAACTGAGGTTGAGTAAACTTGTTTCACTTATGCTTTTTATGGTCTAATATTTCAACTGTTCCGGTTATCATATGTCATTGGCTTAAAACATTTCTGGTTTTACCATTTTTAACGATACCCTAAATCTTCCGACTCTTTTGTAGTCGTTATGCACATCTGTGTGACATTATTTAAATGGTATGTTTATTGTATTGCCTAGCTATTTTAATAACAACATTACATCAAACAACTTCTATTATGAATTGCATAATTTATGTGATTTTTGTTTTTATACACCAAGACTTTCGAAAGACACTTTGGTGTTTTCATCCTAAAACAAGTTGACGTAAGGTAGTTATAATCAAAGATAAATAAGTACGAATCGACAATTGTGAATTAAATTACATACTATATGAAGTGCCTAAATGAAACACAAGATGCAAGATTTACTGTATAACATAACGTTTTAAATAATGTAAAAAAAATGTTGCTACATCAAAATGCCATATCAATTCTCATATAATAGATAACGTGGCTCCTTAAAATGGGTTGTATCATTTTAGAACAAAACAGTACCATGAATGTGTGTACGTACACTATACACTTATAGCATAAACTAAAGGATAAAAGAGGGACGAACTTTTTTTTAATATATTTTCCCATTTACTAAAAATATCAGATACAATTTTCAATATCACATGCTGTTTTATTTTTCATTTTGTTTAAACTTATCACAACATACTTATATGATTGGTACTTACGTGGCCCTGAAAAACAGAAATATAAATTCAATTAAGATCGAATGAATAGTTTGAGAGAACAACGAAAGGGAAAATACTCATCTAAAAACATCAGATACAACGTTTTACTTGTGCATATTAAGTTCAGCTTTTTGTCTGGAAATGTTAATCATATTTAGAAGATACTGTACATTAGTTTCCTAAATGTGAGAGCTATCAAGTAAAAATATACAAATAAAAAGCAAATTAAATGATAAAAATGAATATATTTCTCCCATAATAATTGTAAATGGATATTGAAACCTCATTGATTATATATTATGAAATTATAACAATCATGATAACAAAATACTTCTGTATGTTTTTTTTATTCTATGGTATCCAGTTGTTAATTATATAACAATCATGTTAGAAAAAACCCAATACAAACGAGTTCTTACTTTTATCAATTACGTCACTCTGTAATATGTTAATTGGCGAGAAAAAAAACCTTAGAATTGGATTATTTACGATAAAACACTAACAACAAAGACTATCTGATAAGCAAAGTTTTAATAACTATCTATGATGAGTTTATTTATGGATTTATCAGATATTTCACATTGTATACAAAACGATATTATACAGTATTAATAAAGCCCAAGTTTCATAAAAATCAATGCAGGTTTAAAAATATTTCAAGTAAAACTAAATTAATTCAAAACCATCTATAAGAAAAAGACTGCAAATGAACATATATTTTAAAAACCTTATTTCTGAATCATAAATATCTTCTGCCAAAGTTTTTAAGACAATCCTATGAAGGTTTGACAAATTATCGGATATGTAACAAACGTTAACCTTAGACTCTTAACTAACATCCTCAAAAAAAAGTTGTCCTAGTGATAGTTCAACCAGTTATGTGTATGTTCTCTATTTTTATTTAAAACTGTATTGGCTTTCATCGTCTCTAAATTACCTTGTCTTTTGGGTTTGTTTTTTTTACTGTTGTCTGTCTCTTTATACTTTTGCCATGGTATTTGTTAAGTTTACATTTTACTAATGATTTTGAATGTCTCTCTATTATCTTCCTCCTCTTTAAAGTCGGAGCGTGCATCTGAGATACGCCATGTAAGTTGTGGGATTATTGTTTTACTTAACTATGTTACCACCACCATTGCATCAAAAGCCTTACATTATAAATTGTCTATGTAAATGTACGCTATACTTATCTGTTTTCTGCTTAAAACTTACAAGCTGTAAACAAATAATAATAATTATAAATTACAGCATACAATTCTGCAATGAATTAACCAACTTTAATGGAATTAGTTGAATACGTAATAAAAATATAAAAAAAAAACATTTTGTTAATTGACAGTTTCTTCTATTATACTCCTGATTGACTAATACAAAGGAGGCAATTAATTCTATGACAGGGCTGAGCAGGATACCATGTATTTGAACGTCACTATCTGGTGAAGACTTATCAAGAATCGGTTATTTAAAAGGACAATCATATATTCAATTCAAATTAAATAATGATGCCAAATAACGTCAACAGTTTTGGTTATTTTATGTCATAAGTTTTACCCATTTTTGATTTTCTATTTTCAATGATGATTAATCTAGAAGACAGGAAATGACATCAGATTACGTTTTGTTTTATAAACTGTTGTTTATCTGTATGTCTCACTAGGATTTAGCCATGGCGGTGTAAGTTTATATCCGACTAATGCTGTTGAATCTCTCTTTAATATCTTTCGCCATTGTATTAGACAGAACGAGTCTCACATATATTATAATTATGGTATGTTTATTGTTTAACTTTACTATACTTATAACACTTTATGTAATGTAGATATATAGAAAACAACACAATTAATCACACGTTATGTCATGAAGATGAAGATACATATAGAAAACAACGCAATCCTGATTGTTGTATTTTGTATTCATTTGCTTGTCTTGTTGTCGTTCTGGGTACTAAATTTTAACGTTATGCGTTTAAATGTCTCTTGGTATCTTCTGCCTCTTTTGTAGACATAACGGGTGCCATCATACATCACAATCATGACATGTTAATTGTTTTACTTAACACATTTGTATTACTCTCTTTATATAATGAACTATAGTATATATAATTATACTTTTCTGATTGTTACTTGACAGTTACACGCTGAACAAAAAACAGTCAAAATAATCAATTTATTGAACAGCAAATGATACAGTTAAAAACCAAAAATCGTCATTGGATTTAATTGAAAAAGTAATGCAATAAAAGTACAACATTTTGAGAATATCGAGTGTTCTGTCAGATAATTCAATAGTAAAGTCATTACTATGAGTTTAATTTGTTTTCTCATGTTTCCTCATAGTGATTGAGATTATTTCAAATTGTAAAGCTTCCTAACTAATTTATATAAATATCTGTATACACCAACACAAACAAACAAACCAACATATACAATAAGACGCTATACTTATCTGTTTTCTACTTGACACTTACAATCTGAAAATATCAAATAATTAATTATAAAAAAATTGATAAATAGACTAAATGTAATTGAACAAGTTATGCAGTAACATGGTGAGTGGGCGGTGCAAACCCTGCAATGTTTACGTGCTGTATAAATAGGAATGTGACAAATGAACAAACATTCGACATGACACTTCTATATTTTTACTTAGTGTTTTGTCCGAGCAACATTTGATTTACGATATGGTAACTAGATAGAAAAAACTTTTAACCACAGTTCACATAAACTGGACACATAGTAAACGTCGCAGAGTTTCTTTATCAACGAGACAACATTATGCATTAATCTTTTTTTCATGAATTTTTTATTTGTAAAACCTGGTATTTATATATGTGCAATTAATCTCACAACGTTAGTACATCAACATGATTGTTTTGTTTGATATGTGTTTCTTTGTATCTCTATAGTATAAACAATGATTGTTTTTTTGTTGTTCTTGTTTCTTTTTATATTTCTAAGCCATGTGGTTCCCAGTTTACTATAGATATATAAGTTTGACTGTCACTCTGGTATCTTTCGCCCCGTTTTTGGTACAAGCATTCACTTATGTAGAAAATGATGGATTTAACTTTGTGTTATAACTAGCTGAACCTATTAATCGTATTACAGTATCATATGATTCGAATAAATTGACAACAATATGCACAGGTGAGCAAAATAAAAGACACAATGGCTTGAAATGGGACTTGTTTTCGATTACAGTATAATAGACGTTAAATATTTATTTTCTCGAAATATGTTTTAAACCTAATACAATGAGCAATCGAAAATCATAAAAACCAAAAAAACATACACCATAGCAAAGAAAAAATAAAAAAAAGCCAAACAACACGTTTAATAAAAAAAAATAAAGAACACTTAGACCTAGCCATCGTCGTGTCACAATCTATTGTAAGCTTATTTTTTGGAACAATTTGACGAATTGCGAACTTTTAATATTTGTCTTTTACAATAGACGTAGATCATACTTACGTATCAGTTCTCTCTTCCTTTCTGAAAGATGAAACATTGGTATCAGTTACACATTCTAAACAAAAATACTGATAGATAAGTTGCTGTTTATCCAGAAAACATTTCCGAAGCAATACTAATACTTTCTATAGATTAAGGTCAGTTTACTTTATTTTACCACCTCTTGTTGAATTGTATTTTGAGATAACCATGTAAAATCATTAGGGATGAATATTACATTATCATGATAACATTGGCGGCATCAACCTTTCTGCATTTGACAATTAATGTTTCAAAAGTGACAATTGACTCAGCAAATAAAAGGGTCTGAAATTTAATGCCAACGTAAATCGTCTAAATTCACAAATTTGTGCTGCGTTTAGAGCTTTACGTCATCTACATTAAGCCGTTTCAGCGTTTTTAAATAATTTATGTGAAACATACCCAACGAAAAAGGAAACTATCGAGTAGTTTGTAATAAATTTCAATGTACAAATATTCTTAGTCGTTTATGGTTGAGGATTGTGGTTAAGCTGTTCAATTTTTCTCTGGATATTTCATCCAAACAAAACTGCAATATTGTACAAATGAGTATTGTATTGCTTCACCTTTCGACAATTGTCATCACACCATATATGTCTTACTCTAAGATTGACTACAAAGTAAAATTGAAAATGGAAATATAAATGTGTCAAAAAGACAACAACCCGACAAAAAGGAGAGAACATGTAAGGCAACCTATGGGTCTTAATAATCCTGCGCTGGCGTTAATTGGCATCTTAACAAAACGTTTGTACTAACTTAGTTCCATTGATGTTAAACCAAACTGCAAAACACATACATTAACTGAAATTAAATTTGAAAAAGACTAACAAAGACTAAGAGGCTCCTGAATTTGGACAGGTGCAAACATCTGTTCAATGTCGACACAACAATCACACAGTTATCCAGACAGTGCCAATAACGACATCAGTAGTTTTCCGCAGCTCAACGTCATAAATATTTTGAGAGAAAACAAATCCCGGTAACAAACCTAAAACTGAGAGTCCCACACCAATTATATGAAGTCACAATGAAACAACAGAAACACTGAACTGCAATAAAAACAAAGGGCAATGCAACATACATAGAACCCAACTATTTGAATACAATTTCAATATTCCTGACTTGAAACAGAACATTTTTATAGCCATTGGTGTGTTGAATCTAGTTTTAAGTCTAAACAAACCTCGCGCGCTTAACTCAATTTAAAAGAGTCTGATGTCAGAAAAGGTAACTAAAACAACTTATGCAAAATGCCAATGATGCGTATATCAACAAAGACAGTTACTGACATGCATGCAAGCTATAGACCACATCTTAACTTATTAATAAATGAATTTCTTTTTGGTCTTCTGTGGGTAGTTGTCTCATTGGCAATCATACCACATCTTCTTTTTTATATTCTCCATATTATGCAAATCATGCAAATCATGCATAATACCCGTGAATGATTTAGTATCAAACCACCAAATGCGCCCTATGAGTGATTAAATATGAGTACCAAAATATGGCGTCTATCATTATTATTAAACATCCATTTTCATCACTGCTGACGCAGGCGAACCTATGTTGCTCATTACATTTGTGTAAATTATTTACAAGTTAACAGATATAATGCTGCTCTATATCACTCTTATTGGTTTGTTCATCGATGTTTCTTATTGATTTCTTAAACAGTCCAAACATCTGTGTGGGGCAAGCCAATTACACATGACACCAGTTGCATTTTTCGAGATAAAAGACCCATGTATTTTGCACTTCATTGACACTTTGAAATCATACATTTTATACGCTAAATGATATAGATGAACAACTTTGTGTCATGTCTATAGAAACAATAATAATGAACTTACCCACACTTGTTACATCTGAACAGGTATTTTCCTTGCTCCTTTGGTATCACATCCTGCTTGGAAGCACTGTAATGAGCAACACAATTGATTGACTTAAACTTTACTCTATTCTAAGATAATATTAAAATCCAACAAGCTATTACTAACTGATACACACATAAACAGTGCAAAAATATCATAAAAGCATTTGAAATATATACAAGAGTCATAAACCAAATTAGCCAATCTCGAATGAATTGAACTGATAATCTATAAACAAATAAATCAACTTACACCTGGACAGATATACATTTTTTTACTAGAAAGATATATTGCTTTACTTCAGAGATGTTTTCTATGGTTTAGTGAAGAACAGAAGCTGTTTACCCACAAAGAGTATCACAGTTCACCATGTCTTCAGAGATGTTTTCTATGGTTCAGTGTAGAACAGAAGCTGTTTACCCACAAAGAGTATCACAGTTCACCATTTGTTGTCGTTACGTAGTATACGTAATGTTTGACAAGAACTTATAATTAAGTTTGACTTTTATTTAGCTGTTATGGTCGTATTGGTGTATGTCGTTCCTTTAAACAAAATAAGATGACATCAACCAAAACAATATATTCAATTTGAGGTCATATATATTTTATCTTTCCAATCCTTATAGAATTATTTCTGATTGCATACGCTTTTCCCTCTATTTCCCCGTCTTTCCTACAGACACTTACAAACTGAATGAAATGACGAACTATTTTAATTTAACCATTCATAAAACAGCATATGTGTAATCTCGTTTCAACTTGTTGAAGAAATATATACGATTACTCAAATCATTTTGTAATGACTGATAGTGCTCAATTATACCATACTATCGAAACCTCTTGCACTAATTTCATATGCATTTCGGAAATGTGACTGATAAAATCATTCACCCCGTCAACAAAATTCGATTGTGAAAGTGACTACTGAATTCGTTAATTTCTGTATCAGCAGTCGATTGTGAATAGGGTAAATGTGACTGCTGAAATCTTTTACCCCTTCATTGTGAATGTTAATGCTGGCATGGTTGAACTGTTTATTGACAGTCGATTGCGAATAACTTTGTGAATCAATAATAATTTTTATGGTAAAAAGAGGTGACAATATCACAAATAGTGCGGTGACAGAAGTGTAAAAAGTCGATCGCGAGTTTAATCTCCCAAATAAAACACGGCTAAAAATTGTCTTAACTTAAAAACAAAAATATGTCTTTTTTAATTTTTGCCCTGTCGTCAAAATTTCGTACGGTCACATTTTTCTAAAAAGTCGTTTTAATGACTAGTAGTATATTTGAGAGTTTCAACCCCCCTTTTTCAAAATAAAAAAAATGTGTATGTTTGCTTACATTTAATTGAAATAGTTTTTCCTGGAGATGTTTTTATATGTCAAAGTATTCTATTCAGTATTTTATTTTCTTCTAATCTATGAAATTTGCGAAGTTTGGACTATTTAAAATCGAGGTAATTTTAATTGCAAATTAAGACACAAACTTTAGTTTCTTCTTCATAGTAGTAATAAACATTAACCCATAATATTTTAAGCATATAATATTTCATAAAACTAGTTAGTGATAACAATTTCGGAACCAAAATATCAAAGAAACGTTACGAAATCAATGGATAAAGAATGGAGTAAAAACTTCAATTTCAACATTGAACTCAATCACTTGCCTTCCGTCACATATTGTGTATTAGTCAATAATTTGATCTCAACTGAAATATAAAATTACTACCTTCTTTGCTTTATATACACATGTTTTTAATTAAAGTGCACTGATATATGCCACATACTTTGTTTGTATATGTTTGTATTCTATAATTTCTTCTTATAAACCATCAAAAAAGACTTATTGTAAAATCAAAATAATTAACGGATAGTTTCAGTAAATATTCCGTGATATGTTAAGTTCGTTCCAACTTGCTCCATTATAAGTCTAAAGAAAAGACAAAAGTCGTTAAATTTTATGCAGTGCTTAATATGCCAAAAATTATTTTACCAGTATAGGGAAGTCGATTTTGAATCTGCACTTGAATAAAAGATTGGATGAGGTGAACATCAAGATGTTGCATGCGGAAGCTGTTAATTCAAAGAACTCTGTGCAGGAAGTTTATAGTTGTTCATGTTAGAAAAGTTACACAAGTAAATATATTTGTTCCCCCTTTTAGAGTGAGGAAGCTTCTATATGTCATTTAATGACGACATAAAATTATCGGACTGTTGTCCCTCAGTTTCGGGTATTTGTACGCGTTCTAGAAATGCAGTCGTTCAACTGGAGCGCTTGTATATTTTGCTGCAACAAAACATTTTAGTAAGATCAAAAACAACTCAAGTTTGAATCAGATGAGCGTATCAAGAGTGTTTTATTCGTGTCAGATAAAGTTAAAGTTGAGAACAGTTTCCCGTCCATCTTTTAAACTTCAAGCACTCTGTCATTACGGTTGCATTACAAAATATATGCTAAAAACGAAAAAAACAAAAACAAATCGAAACCCGTAGAAGCAGATATTGCGGATCACGATACTGCTTTTACTAATTTTAGTTTGGCTATTGAGAACGATTCAATGGTCATTCCTCATGACACCGTTACTTGATAAATATAGATCTTTTCTTCCGGCTGATTCTTATTTAAAATATTCTACTTGTAAAATGCTGTCTAAACTCATTGATTTCTATAGAAATTCAGTTGTCAAACATCTTCAACAAGTTCAAGGCAACTATAACATAATATTTAGTAGCAAAATAACTATTTGAGATGCCATATCAACTGCTAGTCAATTGAAAACTGACCTCAAAATCTCAATGACAACTGTAATAGACATAAATAACGGACATATATTTCATTCCGCTGCAAGTATACTTCGCAAAGACTTCGAAACTCTACAGAAGAATACCCAACTTCGGATGAATGTCTTTTCCATCTTCAATTCAGTCAATGCCTTCGTATTTATTGCAATTTATTTTATGGTTACTCGATGAAACTGCATTCAGCCAAGACTATTCTCTGGAAATGGCACCATACAAATTGCGCAAATGTATACTATGACGTTACGCGCGATGTTCGTACCTTATTGGAAATTCGGTGTAGTTGGCAAGATGCAAGGCCAATTATATAATTTTGTGATATCATATCCATTGCTATTGTACGTATTTTAAAAAATAATAAAGAATTTTATAATAAAAACGAAAAAAATAATCGCTTAAACTATGTTTTTTTGTTGCATGCGTCAAGCTTCACCTTTAAAAAAACGATGATTTTAAGGCTGTCCCGCGTAACATAATTCATTTATTGTAACCATTAAACTATCATTTTCGTCAAAACATTTTTTCCATTATTAAACAGAATGGTTCCTTCAGTCTTCTATGCACTTTTTATGATGTTATGATGACGTCATTGGAAAACCCGCGTTCCATATAACAAGAGCAAATCTGTCCCACGGGGAAAAAATTGGGATTCCAGATTTGAGAATCCCAAAACTTTTATCTAAAATGATAAAAGTTTAGTATTTGCATTTACTACATCAATGTTAATTTGCTTAATTTTATGAATTTAAATACAAATATCCTGAAAAATGATATATAGTAATTTATGAGCGATTTTTCAAAGGCTTACAAAGTTGTCGCACCGCCATTTGTTTGCGTAAAAACGAACTCAACTCAAATGTACGTCAATTGTTTGCTTATCAGTGCTCTTATAATGGTAGTACCCTGTCGGTACTTGTAAAGAAAAACTCAAAATAACGTGTTTGCTTTGACCAGAAGCTTTCATGTGCATAACTGTGGCCATGAGTGAAATTGGTAGAAATATTAAAACATGTCTTGTGACGGTTGATCAAAATAAAGATGATGAAGATAACGGTGGATTTGGTAAAAAGCTTGTTGCACTGGTACAAAATGTACCCACAGTCCCTTCCTCGAGGTTAGGGGAGTGTTGGCGCCACTTTAAAAAAGTTAAACCCGCCACATTTTATGTGCTTTACAAGTCACGCGACGGTTATGCAGTGTTTGATGTTTGTTTCTATATACTATATTTAAGAATTAATTCATGGAAGCCATAGATTATTGGAAATTTACACATGGCCTGGGCCGTGATATTCGAATTTTATCCTGAGCGTTAGCTGAAATCAGTACATATGCGAATAATGCAATAGAATAGAAAATCAAACATAACCTACCTTGATAATCAATTTTAATACAATAGTAAACGACATGTCAATAGTTAACGTAACAGAAAACGTTCAACTCTTGAGTTTTCATTTGTATGACGTCATGTTTTGAAATGACTTAAATGCGCCAAAAACATTAATAGACTTTCGCGGAATTTTATTTTATTTTTATTTTGTTGGTTTCTCCGAGTTCTTATGCATTACTTCTTTTTATTATGCATCCCAATAAGAATAAAAGTGAATTTGTCTTTTCTGAATTGCAATTTTTAAATCAATTAAATCGACAAAGGGTTTGCAAATAGGTTTCAATACATGCGGATTTACGTGGGAAGTATATTGTAACAGCCATTATTATGTACACCACGGAGTCTGCGCTAAGTATAGATATATCGAGAATTTTATCACAGTGTTGTTTACAAAGCGAAAGAAGCACGTCATATTAGAATTGTTTGTTTCTTATTTATTTTGTATATTAATCAGACCGTTATATTTTTCTTTTGTTTTAATTTATTCATTTCAGGAATCGAAGACTATGCCGTATGAATTTTACTCATAGTTGAAGCCCGTACAGGACCTTTATTTGCTAATTTATGTCTCATTTGGTCTTATTTTAAGAGTTGTTTTATTAGCAAGCATATTACATGTTTTTTTTATATGGAATACTTTTGAAGTTTGTGGTACGTTGCGAAGGGAAAAAGAGGGGATATAGGTACAAAACCTATTATGTAATAGATATTAACCAGAGTAGAAAACACAACAACAGATACTACTATGGAAGCAGTAATAATTGTGAAAAACGAGTAGTCGATAAAAAAACCTGAAGTATCCGCAAATTCAATTTGAGGTAATATTTGACTGTTTTGAGTTCTATTGCTTTGGTTTGATACCTCACCCAATATGATAGTTTAAAAAATAATTTTAAAGTACTGTCCTGCATGACATGTAATTTTTACCCGAAACTGAAAACTTTCATAAGGTTAAGGTGCTCTAAACATTTTATAGGTTGAAAACTTGATTTACGAAGTTTTGTTTATAAAACATCGTTTTAGTTTTTTTTTAAATTCTCAATGATTAAGGTTTATGTATAATAACAAACATTACTAAAGCCAAAACAGTATCATTTGTGTTTAGATAGAGTTTAGTAAAAAGAAAAAATGTCAAAATTGAAACCCTCCCGAATTTTCACAGATTTTTACATATGACCTTTGACCTCAATTTATAAAAAAAATGTGACCATATCAAGTCCTGACGACAGGCATATTATTATAGTACGCGATTTCCTCTTTCCAATGATATATTATATAGATGTGTGTTCGGTGGGGAGATTAGATTAAAAAAAATCTGCTTTCAGTCACCGCATTAAAAGAGCTCATTTCTATAGGAGAAAAGATATGACATACAAAGACTATTTACAAAAAGACAAACTACACTTAACAAAACAGTTATGTTGTTGTAAAACAGTATTTCGTCTTTTGATTGTACGTGCCTCAATAGTCCAGATAATTGTGATGAATGACGTTTATGTTTTGGTTATATCGTAAAAGTTTAAAGAGGTTCTAAATATTTCAACTAGACAAGCAGGGACATTTAAAGAAAGATAAATGCAACAAAAACTTAACACTATTAGAAATGCTTTATGCTACTAGTATGCGTTTCCGCATCAGAAGATTTATTTACTTAAATGCAATCGTGGTCGAGCCAGTGTGTTCTTACTTACGTAGTGAAAACAGGGGATATCATACACCAGAGAGACATTCTATAAGTACAAGGAGGTTTAAACATTTAAACTAGAGAAGCAGGCACATTTTAACGAGCAGTTTATTTAAAATCATTAAATGCCACAAAATCAAAACACTATTGGAAATACTTTATGCTACTAGTATGCGTTTGCACATCGTAAGAAGATTTATCTACTTAAATGCAATCGTGCTCGAGTCAGCGTATTCTAACGTACGTAGTGGAAAAAAGAGGAGATACATAAACCAGAGAGACATTCTAATTGATTTAAAGATTAAACGATATAAGGGTGTACACAATATATAATACAAACTTAATCAGAAACATTGCAACGTCAAATGGTGAGGTATTTAACAAGACAATGTGTAATTCACTCAAACATTTGATGACATGTTTACATTGTCAAATACGCTTTAAAAACTGTATGATATACAAATATATGTCCCTAACTCTTGGGGGAAGGTATTTCTCTTTCTCTGTTCATGGTGTGGTGTACGTGTCTGCATTTCACTGATTAAAGAAAAAACTAAAATTTGTACATTTTTTTTCAAAATGTTCTGTGAAGTATTAGGATTATGGCAGTTGTTAACAAAAAGTCCTTTCCTTTGTATGTTGGCGTTTGTTTTTGTAGCAGTACAGTGTAAATGTTGTTCCGTTGCTTTCCACTTGTATTTAATTTGTGTTTCCATCAGTTTTGTTCGGATTTTTTTCTGTTTAATCAATTTATGACTATTGTAAAGCGGTATACTTCTATTGTCTTTATTTATATTATAATCTTGCATAAAATGCATGAAATTACAATAAAATAATTATAACGAGAAAAACAGATATATATGTACTACTTTGAAAGCAATTATGTTTGCATTTTTACTTATTGTCGTGGTTGGTACATGTACATGTATCAATACAACTTAAAATGTACACTGCCAAAAACCCCGTATTTTTCCGCACATTGATATTACAAAAATACACTTGTAATGACCACATATTTGTATTTCATGAATTGTCTCTCCTCTGTTTGTCATATTTTATCCAGACGTAAGTTTATATTTAAAAAAACAACATCATTTTGATTTTGTAAAAATACGAGTCTCTTTAAGATACTATGGTTATATTGAAACATAAATTACGACTACACAATGCTCAATAATTGTAAGAAGAATTACCTGATTATGTAGTTACCAAACAGCTGTTTTACGTCGTTATCTGTTGCAGACTTAGCAGTATACTGTACGTTCGGAAATTCAGGTTTAGGCTTTACCCTCAGCTTTGCGATGTCGTCTGTAATCTTCTGTAAAGACTGCAACAATTTTCCATCGTTTGGTATCTTGTTGAATTCATGAATTTTCTTGTCTAAGTCGTGTCCTGCCTTTAAATCCATTTGAGTATCTTCCAATAGCTTTGTTAATTTGTCCCTTTCCTTCCTGGATTGATCCTTGACCGATGCGATCTTCTCTGAGATACATTTATCAATCATAGTCTTTATCTTTGTACCTTCTTCTGTAATAGCTTTGACTATTCCTGCCACCTTCACATCAAATGCCTTCAGACCTTCTTCTATTTGCTTCATATTTTGTGTTGCCTCATGCACCTTACTTCGCAGGTCTGTTGTATTCGTCTCCTTCAGCTGTGATATGCTGTCGAGAAGTTTGGAAAAGGCATGTCCTGAGTGACTGCCAGTCACACAACTGCTACATACCGCTACGTTACAGGTATTACATACAAAACTTACGTCTTCATTGTGGTCTTTACATTTTGATTTAACTTCCGGTATAACATCAAAGGAAGATTGAAACTGGTGGTTCTTTGTCCCTCTCTGTCGTTTATGAAAGCCTTTACAATTGTCACAAAAGTACTGTTCACACTCTAAACAGTAATGAGATCCAGAGGCACTAACACATATCTCACAAGTTTTAGATGCTGCCTGTGCCATTTTGTCACTTATCATGTTGAATGTATAATACACAGGTAATGTATATAACCAATGACTACAATGTTCTACATTTAAATCAATATCGGTTATATATGTATGTCGTGTATTTAAATGAAACACTTCAAGTTATAATTAGGATATCATTTGAATATTTTATATAAAGAATTCATTGTGTTGACTAATGGGCTATGGTACGGCTTTATTAATGTATTTGGTCATTGACTTGGCTTTATAATAAACTGATGTAAACATAATGTATATGTTCCAGACCGTATGAGTATTAGGACCGTACGCGTACGGTCTGGACCGTATGCGTACTTTTTCAAGAATATTAAGAAATTAGTCAAATATATTAGATATAAATGTATATGACAGATCAACTTATGTCTCAAATTAATAGTAAAAGTTCAACAGTTATTGACATAAAAATCAAATATTCTAACTATTTTTTGTAAATATACGCTTGTAATCTATTAATTTCCTGTATCTAATCATTAATTGCAGCCCAGTATGGTAATTAAAATAGAAGTTATCGGAAGTAAACATAATGTGGGAGGACAATTGTTTCCGAATATTTATGAAATTTACAAAAAAAATGAGAACGCAAAGGAACATGCATGAACACAACATGTAAATTTTAAAAAATGTAATGTCCTTTGTAAAAGCAAGTGTAACCTTGGGTCAGAGTAACAATATAGAATTCGCTGATATACAATTAAACAAATATTTAATTTCAAATGTTTGCTTATTCACTTTACCCATTTAATTGTAATGATAACACTTTATATAGATAAATGTATAAAAATAAGACTGATAAAATGTTTGTTTGAATTTAACCAATATGATCCCAGAACATGTATGGTCAGATGGACCGTACGCGTATACTCATACGGTCCGACCGTACGCGTACGGTCGGACTGTACGAGTATACGTATACGGTCTGGACCGTACGCGTACGGTCCAAATACTCATATGGTCTGAAACATATATAAACAATTACAAGTATAATTATATTATTATAACTGCAGTATGTATAGATAGACTTATCACACTGTAGGAAATATTAAATCGTTAGCCAGGTGTGTACGAAATCATAAAAAGATTTATTTCAAAAACATGTAATTTATACAGCAAAAGTTTTATTATACTCACGAGTCCTGCTTTTTAAAAAATTTTATATGTATAATCAAGATAAAGATTTAAAGGAAACTGTTCTACAATTTAATTAAACCGTATCCGCTCAATATATGTTCAGTGTTAAGTGATTTGCGATTTGAGACAGCTGTGATATTCTCAGGTGATATTAGTCCTTACTAAATATCAAACTGGATAAATTGTCTACCGGAAACGTGGAAAGATCACACATCTTTCGTTATACAAAGTAACTGGCATAGTCTGAAAATCTGTTAAACTGATTCGAATTATCCATATAAATATATAAAATATATATATATTAGTACAGTCATTCCTTAAGTAAATTACATCCCGCAATGTTTTGTAAAAAAAGGCATTACTATAATATTAAATGCAGACTCATGAAATGGATGAGGAAACGGAAACGTATTATCTTAAAAATCAACAGTTTGAAGGTTTATTGGGACACGTAGTTCATGATATACAAGCTTATCAACACTGTGTGTGTGCACTTGAATATTGCTTTGGCAAGTCTGACTCCTGTTTTAATTGACTTTGTTCTGATATGAAGCTGCTGCTTCCAACGTAATCAAAATATGACGGCCGTGGTATAGTAAAAGTAATATGTTGGCGTTAAATTCATCCACTCTTTTAAACAATGAGTAGTTGGACCAAGAATGGTGCATTAAATTTACTCATATTTTTGTCAATATTGAGAGAAATATAGCTTATCTCAAAAAAGTATCTTCCAAAGCTCATGTAATTGTCTTTTATAACAGGAGAAATTGGAATGTTTAAGATTGTGTTTATACTTTCATGTTTATGATTAATCATTTAATGAGACCTACTAAAATGTCCATTAGTCCAAGTCATGCATATGAAATCAAAGGATATTTGTAGATTTAAAATCCATTGAATAAGCCAATTAAATCCTTGAACTGTTTTGTATCGCAAACAGGAATTACTGGTTTAAATAGTTGAACCGTTGTTAATGTGATATTTAACTTTAACTGCATTTAATTGTAATAGTAGATGTATTGATAAGAGAACAAACTCAACAATAAAGTAAAACATTAAAAAATATACTTGAATTAACTGCGTCAGTAAAACTTTAATAGTTGTAAACAAAATTCTCAGGTAAAATTTACAATAACCTGTAGCAATAAATGTTTTGTTAAATGGCCAAGTTATTTAAAAATCGCACTTTGATTCAAACCAGAATTATTTAGAAAATACACAGTTCGATGTATACAATTTATAATTAGAAATAACTTGTAGCTGATATTTCTTTTCACATATATAATAGAGTTTATTATAGTAATCATTTAATCATTAAGTGTTTAACAAATATATATATATATATATACATATCAACAAGATACACAGCTAAACCATTTTGGTAGAACAACCAATATGTAAATGTAAGAGGCTGTCCAAGGAAAACTCAGGCAATGGTTGGCACATCATGGGAATCAGATTTCAATGAAAATTTACATGAGGTCTATTTAAGGGGGTACCCAACACTAAACCCCAAAAAATTCCTGTCCTTTAATTTTTCTTATTTTTTTTTCATTGATAAACTAGGCCAACCTAAACATCTTGTAAAAATTTTATGAGATTTGAACCATAGGGTTAAAAGATTTGGCAATTCAAATATGGCATCTTTTACATACTAGTATCGGCCAAAATTGGAAGTTTCTAAAATATGGGTACAGGGTTGAATTTGTTAAAAAAAAAAAATTTAATCCTAAATTGACAATAGCATAGCTAATATTGATGGCTGAGGAGAATATTAGTTCACTGATACCCCCTCCTTGTAAGTTTTTTATTCCGGTTTAAAAAATTTGCCAGATCTTTAACAGGGGGTTTCAGCATCAGCCCCGATAAGTGAATGCTGTGCTTCTTGTATTTGAAGAAGAATTTTGTTTTTGAAAAAAAATGTGTCGTTTAATTTTTTCATAAAACTAAGCATTTGGAGAGCTATACTAGTCGGTTGTTCTTGCAATTTTTTTTTTAAATTTAACCGTTTGAATTTTTGGAATTTAAGTTTAAATTAGGCCCCACCTACAAATTGGATCGTTAAATAAGAGCAAAATCTATTCAAAAAGTACATAATGGCCATAATTTTGTTTGTCTTTTGAACTAGGCCTTAGCTTTTTGGTATGTGGATGTATCATCACAGGGTTTAGTGTCTTGCATCATGATGACCTTTGTGTGACCTTCAAATGTGACCTCAAGGTCAACTTTATTGGTGTTTTTCCGGGAAAAACACAACCATGTAGGCCATAACTTCTTTGCCTTTTCACCTAGGCCTTACATCTTTGGCATGTGTATGTATCACCATGAGGTGGTGTGCCTTTTAAAAAAATTGACCTTCATATGCCTTGAACTTTGACCTCAAGGACAATAATTGTGCTTTTTTGGTAAGAAACACTTGTACAGGCCATAACTTTCATGTAGTTTTAAATTCATATTTATTTCAAAAAATCATATAACAAAAGCTTTAATCGACCATACAACAATATAGACATATTTTATGACATTTCAAGCCATTCAATGCACACGGAATACATAATGGACATGTAGTCACATACAAGTGTTTGAAAAGGGAATCGTATCTATTGAAGCGCAGTGTACGTACTTAAATACTCAACTGACAGCTAAGTGAAAACTTTCTAGGAATCAAACAATAGGAGAAGTTATGCCAAATAACTATATACCAATAATGGGACAGACGGACAGGGATACCCCCCCCCCCCCCAACCGACAAGCAGTTGCAGGGGGAAAAAAGGATGGAATTGATTTTTGATTTGAGATACGATCGCTAGCTGTTGAAATTAAAAGCAGGACACACCAAAAATACACATGATACATAGGCAAAAGCTTTAAAGTGGGCAGATGCTTTACATGATCGAGATTTCAATTTATTGGTCGTTTGGCCAGATTAAAAAATAAACGATTCAAAACATAACGTCAAAACCATTGGTCCAAAGAATTATGGCTTATGAGAGATGAAATAGAGCTGACTGTGCAAAATCCTTTTACTGTTAAATCAAGTTCGTTAAACATAGACCTTTTTTAGTATTTCTGCAGAGGTTTATATGACAAATAGATACAACTGATTTTTAGTTCAAAACACGGCAGTAACAAGTTTCACATTATTTTTGGGCCCCTTATTATGATACAGAATGATACATGACTCTATTCAGTAATAATCTTGAATTGAGACTTGAAAATAAACATTTTCAGTTGTCACTTGCAATAACACCACGTACACTTTCTTTATATATTTATTTCAAAATTTCATTTGATAAAAAAAATCGGAAAGATACACAAACATGACAATGGAGCAACAAAAGAAAATAACAAATTTTGCCATCCCTTTGAAATTGAAATTTGATAAAGCAAAAATAACATGTTCTATTTATATCATACATGTGTAGTTTCAGTTTCAACTTTGACTCTAAATATACTTTACTTTCCCTAAAATTGCGGACGGAATAGAAGACACCCGTTAATTTTCTACACATGTCAAGATAAAGGTTGGAAAAAGATACTAGAAAGATATAGTTTTTTTTTATTCAGATGAATTAGGAAAGCATAAATATGTGTAGTGTTTTTTGGGCTGAATGAGATGTGTTTTTCTTCTTTTTGCCTTGTTCCGTGACATGTTAATAATGCACTGGTGGTTGATTATCCCTCTGGGTATCTTTGAACTTTTTACATGAATATAAATCATTCAATAAAATATTCAATTGCACTTTAAATAATATGACAGCAATTATAAAATCATGAATTATTTGTAATCTTTTTTTACATTACTTCATGTATTACTAAGGCCATAGTGTATTTTATTTAAAAATACTAGTTTTGTTTAACAAAAAAAGTATAAGAAGTCAATTCAGTTTTGATTTAATCAATTTGATAAGAAGATCTACGAACATAAGCATTGTGTAATTGTCCAGGGATTCTTATTTATTTTTAGTAAGTGACGAGAAAAGCTCACTTGGCCCTTTGGGCCAGCTGAGCTAAAAAGAGACAATAACTGTTTAGTGTCTTTAAATGTAAGCTGAATTGGTACGAGGCTAGGAAACAAGGTGTATGTGAGCTTTTAGCGAGTTACTACACCTGCTTCGAAGAAAGTACAAATACAGCTGATAATTAAATACACTAAACAGTTATTGTCTTTATCCTGCAAATAATTCTGTATCTTTTGTTTTTGTTTTGAAAGACACAAACACACATGTTTTGCATTTATTTTTGAATTTAAATCCCTCTTGAGGCCCGTTTAGTAATACCATACAGTAATCACAAATTCAGCTGACGACGAGTTTGCAAAATAAGAATCTCGAATGATCAACAACTATACATCGCTCAAGGTTAATAGTTATGTATTTTAACATAACAACTACTTTCAACAGTAAAAACAAATCACACAACATTATCCAATTTGAAATATGCATGCTGAAATTGACATGACTGTTTTTGTTACAAAATCATACACAAGATTTGAAATACATGAAACATGAAACATGAAAACTTAATTAAACGCCTATTTCTACATATACAATATGTATTCAATGGCGTTGTACATAAATGACATATAAAATACAAAAATACTAAACAAAATACAATATGTATGTACAATACCAAAAATTGAAAATTTATACTGTGATACACAAGAAAAAAGTCAGAAAAGTTCAAAATAATTTTGGAAATACAATGTTTTCAACCGACATTTAAAAATATCCAAAGATTCAGAGTTTCTTACATTTGTACCTAGTTCATTCCACAATTTTGGCCCAATAGTACTAAAGCTTCTATCTGAAAAAGTTTTCTTTTTGTTATATGGGACTGCATAACAACCAATAGATGACTCTGGCGACCTTAATGAACGTTTCGACACTTGAGGATTTAACAAATTGATCAAATAGTTGTTATCGTAGAAAAGACTGATGTTCATGAGTGTATGTTATCAGAAAATTGGTGCGATTCTTGTTGCTCTAAAGAAATGTTTGAAAACAAACATAACGTGTTTATAAAGTAATCGTTAATTCGCAATTAATACGTCATTGAAATGCGATTGCAATACACATTCTGAGGTGACGCAGGTTCATACAATACTCAGTCTGGCAGTGGGCGGAGCTTAAAAGCGATATCTGTATAGTATACAGGTACATAACATTACGAACGGAAATGGGGAATGTGTCAAAGAGACAACAACCCGACCAAATAAACAACAACAGCAGAAAGTCACCAACAGCATAGCGGGCTGTATATGTATAGTAGAACACACAATTGCAGGATAAAATACAAACTTAATCAGAACCATTGCAACGTCAAATGGTGACGTATGTAAGAAGATAATGGTGACGTATGTAAGAAGATAATGATGACGTATGTAAGAAAATAATGTGTAATTAACTCAAACATTTGATGACAAGTTTTCATTGTCAAATACGTAAATTTAAAAACTGTATAATATACAAATATATTTCCTACCTCTTTGGGGAAGGCAATTCTCTTTCTCTGTTCATGGTTTGTTGTGCACGCATTTCACTGATAAACGAAAAACTTAATTTTTTACATTTTTTCTCTCCAAATGTTCTGTCAAGTATCATAAGTATGACCTTTGTTAACACATAGTCATTTTCTTTGTATGTTGGCGTTTGTTTTTGTAGCAGTACAGTGTTTATGTTGTACCGTTACTTTCCACTTGTAGTAAATGTGTGTTTTCCTCAATTTTGTTCGGATTTTTTATCATTTTAATCGATTTATTATGACTATTGTAAAGCGGTATTCTTCTATTGTATTTATTCATAATATTATAATCTTGCATAAAATGCATGAAATTACAATAAAATATGTATATAACGAGAAAAACAGATATATCTGTACTAGTTTGAAAGCAAGTATGTTTGCATTTTTACCTATTGTCATGGTTGGTATTAAATGTACATGTATCAATACTACTTAAAATGTACACTGCCATACAACCCGTATTTATCCGCACATTGTGAATCCATAATATTATACAATTATAGCCTTTGTATGAGGTCGATACAAGGATATATTGATCTGAAAGAAGTATATTGACTGAGGACGAAGTCCGAGGTCGATATATCCTGTATTGACCTCATACAAAGGCTATATTTGTTATATTATTAATTTCCGACCATATTTGTATCAAAATCGTCATTTAGGTTTGTTGAAATTTTATAGATATTATATTTTCTCCTTGAAAATAACAACATATTAGTTGTTATTCCATTTACTTTTTTTTTATATCTTATGTATTCCAAGGATTTTTTTCGTCAAATAATCGATCACAGATATTATGTGTTTCAAAACGTTAAACAATATCCTGAAATTCATTACATGACGTAACAAAGTATATCGATTTTTAGATATTCTAAAAATAACCGTGCGATATGCTTTTTGCAGGTCAATATGCTTTTTGCTATCCGCCGTTTTCTCTCTACCTTCGAAAATATAGTTTAACATGTGACTATCCCTAAACGAATCAAATTTGTTAAAATATACGAATTAATAATACTAAACAATACATTTGTAATGACCACATAGTTGTATTTCATGAATTGTCTCTCTTTTGTTTGTCATATTATATCCAAACGTAGGTTGATACTTTAAGAAAAAAACACAAGTATGATTTTGCAAAAATACGTGTCTCTTAAAGGGGCACTAGCTGTCAAATTCATGGTCACCAATTTGACTCAAATTCTCATATTTGATTAATAACAATGTAAAACATTTATCCAATCTATCAAACGTTTAAAATAAACAGTTTACAGAGCATGGGGTAGATGAAATGTAGGTTCGTTTCGTGTGTATTTAAATCCAGACGCCATCTAATTAACTATCGATTTGACCTCAGATGACCATATAAGCGATGTAAACACAAATAAAGATATGAATAGGTTAAACCAGCACGTGCAATTGGATTTTTATAGGTCTGTTTGATTTGAATTTATAGATTAAAAATATAAGTTACTCATTGTTTTTAACCGTATAAGAAATAATTAATGTGGATCGAATTAGTAATCAAATGATTTACCGTAGTTTCACTTTCATTGTTGACATTTTTTTTCTTTTAATAACCAGTTCACGTACAATGCATGCGTTGTCAGTCTCTAGCTAGGGGGTTAAGTTAAGTTCACATGAATACCGGTTAGAATGATGATGACGTTTTCACTTGCAAGTAAATCAGTCAAAAATTATGTATAAACGCTTATTTCAACAAAATTAAAGAAAATTGATTGCTAAAAGCAAATTATTATTTCATTATTCCAACTTAATTAATGATTAATCTAAAAAAATATATACTTAATTTTTTTATATATATCGTAGCTAGTGCTCCTTTAAAGATACTATGGTTATGTTCCGGACAATATGAGTATATACCCATATGGTCATGACCATACGCGTATGGTCCAAATACTCATATGGTCCGGAACAGTTATATTAAAAAATGAATTACGACTATAAAATGCTCAGTTATTTTTAGTAGAATTACCTGATTATGTAGTTACCAAACAGCTGTTTAACGTCGTTATCTGTTGCAGACTTAGCAGTATAATGTATGTTAGGAAATTCAGGTATAGGCTTTACCGTCAGCTTTGCGATGTCATCTGTAAGCTTCTGTAAAGACTGTAACAATTTTCCATCGTTTCGTGTCTTGTTGAGTTCATTCATTTTCTTGTCTAAGTCCCGTCCTGCCTTCAAATCCATTTGAGTATCTTCCAATAGCTTTGTTAGTTTGTCCCTTTCCTTCCTGGAGTAATCCTTGACCGATGCAATCTTCTCTGAGATACATTTATCAACCATGGTCTTTATCTTTGTACCTTCTTCTGTAATAGCTTTGACTATTCCTTCCACCTTCACATCAAATGCCTTTATACCTTTTTCTATCTGCTTCATGTTTTGGGTTGTCTCATGTACCTTACTACGCAGGTCTGTTGTATTCGTCTCCTTCAGCTGTGATATGCTGTCTAGAAGTTTGGAAAAGGCATGCCCTAAGTGACTGCCGGTGACACAACTGCTGCATACTGCTGTATTACAGGTATTACATACAAAGCTTACGTCTTCATTGTGGTCTTTACATTTCGATTTAACTTCCGGTATAACATCAGAGGAAGACTGAAACTGGTGGTTCTTTGTCACGCTCTGCCGTTTATGAAAGCCTTTACAATTGTCACAAAAGTACTGTTCACACTCTAAACAGTAATGAGATCCAGAGGCACTAACACATATCTCACATGTTTTAGATGCTGCCTGTGCCTTGTTGCTACTCATCGTCTTCGATGTATAATACACAGGAACCAATTGTCAACACTACTATCTAAATAAATCAATGACGAATATATGTGTACGCTTTGTATTTAAATTTAACGCTGTAAAACATCAAACTTAATAATAGTTTGGATATGGAATTAACATTTACATACAATAATCATTTAAATGCCTATTGTATTATTGATCAATGTTCTGATTTATAGATACTAATATTGTTTGACTTGAGTTATTGACTGGTGTGTGTTATAACGATATATGACAACGCATTGTTAGACATAACAGATAAAGTAACAAACTATTATGTGAACATCTGAGTGTTGAATTTTATTTGTAAATAAACAATTTGCTTTGGACTTCAAATATAGTTTATTGAAGGACCTTCTGTCCTATTTTTAAAATAAACATTAAATTATAATAAAAAATTTGGAATAAGCTCTCGCCACGTTATAGCCTATTTGTGCATATGCGGCATAAAGCATTTTACAAATCAATCAAGCATTCAAAAAAGAATTATTAACGTATACATTGGCATATATTTTTGAGAAAATTGTATATCGGTAAGTATAAAAAAGAAGATGAGGTATGATTGCCAATTAGACAACTATAAATAAAATACCAAAATGACACAGACAATTACAATTATAGGTCACCGTACGGCCTTCAACAATGAGCAAGGCCCATACCGCATAGTCAGCTATAAAAGGCCCCGATAACACAATGTAAAATAATTCAAACGAGAAAACTGACGGCCTTATTTATGTAAAAAAAATGAGAAAACAAAAATATGTAACACATAAACAAACGACAACCACTGAATTACACGCTCCTGACCTGGGACAGGCACAAACATAAATAATGTGTCGAGGTTTAACATGTAAGCGGGATCCTAACCATCCCCCTCACCTGGGAAAGTGGTATAACAGTACAACATAAGAATTTGTATCAGATCCTAAACATTCAGTAATATTCGCAATCTCAGATTCATGGTGCTATTTGGTGTCGCTTATCTAGGCGGACGAACCTTAATCGCCAAAATACATTTTGCCAATAAGTATGACATTTTGATAAATACAGCCCGTAACAGAGAAGTGATCGAATTCGCGTTTCTTCACCGTCAGAATAAGTTACGTTATCGACAAACTTATTTCAGAAGTGACATAATTTAATTTTCTTCATCGACTAAATATTTCATGTCCAATGTGTAAGTTTTCATTGTTTAGGTCGAAGTTTTCTTCTTTATATCGTCTATAATCTCTTTACTTTCGTTTCCATGAAAAGGCAAATATAGCTTACGTTTACATACAACAAGAACGAATTGCACTGTACATGCTGTAGTTTATACATTGTTTCTTTGAAAGTTGTTACTAGTATAAAGAATTATTTATCAAGGTTCAGTTAATTTTAGAAATCACCGACTACTTATTATACACTGCTTGCACTGTGAATATTTATGGGATTCAACACGGTAATAGTTTTTCTTTCGTCTGATACAGAATACCCCATATCTTTTCTTTTTCATACCTATCTATTAATTATGTCCCTGGGATTATGTCAATCATACATTGTTGCAATACCAAAATATAAAAAAGAAGATGTGGTATTATTGCCAAGGAGAAAACTATCCACAAAAAGACCCAAATGACACAAACATTAACAATAATAGGTAATCGTACGGTTATGCTTGTACTTTGTCACAGAAAAAAACTGAAATAAATTTCTTTCATATCGAAGCAAAAAATACAAATGTACCCTTTAACATTTGAAAATTGCCCTTCATCTTAAGTTATTGACGAATATTTGAAATTTAAACCTCTATAAGATGTGATGTACGGCATTTCATTTTATCATTGGTAATAATCCATATCTGACAGAGAAGAAATATTCATAATTCTCAGAAAGGTTTCGTAAATAATTGTTAGATACCACTAATCGTTCCAACAATCAAGACAACAGAGACAAACAGGGAAACAAATATGAAAATGAAAAGATATGACTTAAATGTTAGCATTTTCAGGGAGACGGCACTTAATTTACAAAAAAAAATTGTTGTTTAAAGGATCTGTAGAGACCTCCACAGGTATTCAACAAGGGTAGAATTCAAAACCTTGAATATGAAAGCCTGGAAATCCATGATACTTTTTCTTTGCGGTAGTTATATCTACAAAATCAATCCATGTACACGGCATATAATACATGTATATTCATACATGTATATTTATATATTGGGAATTTATTTTTGTTTCCAGACAGAATTATAAGGTTATGTATAAGTGCCTCCGTTCACTATAAATTGTAAATTGTCTGCCTAAAGACCAGCAAAAATAAATGGAACAAGTTCACGTAGTCATAAAAAAAGTCGTATAATTTACGTTATTGAACAAAAAATCAGAAATACGGAATATTATAAGTGAACGGTTAGGAAATCCGTTTTTAAGGTCAAAGAAAAATGTTTTCCCTGATACAAACGTTTCAAGAACATGCTTTGTGTAACCTATAGACAAATTTGACTGTACATAAGGAAGTTAATATGCTTGCTCTGATTTGAAACTATCTTATATAACTTTTTTTAGTAATTGAGAACCTATGTTGTTTATTGGTAATAGGTGAAATGTTGCATGATCCATTAAAATGACAGCAAGCGCAGTTTTGAGGACGAATTTTATTTTTACACTGATAAAAACTGTTAGGTTTTGATCATGGTATATATTTGAGAAATTATTTTACTAAAAAATATTCTCTGTGTGTGCCATTGCAAGAAATAGTTTTACTAGTTATTTTGTCATATTAAAAAAATTCTCAACAAAATTTTCCCGTTTAAACTGTACTAGAAACAAGTTTGGCCTGTGAAACGGACGAAGACATATTCTAACAGAAGTACAAATACCAGTCCTCCCTTTTGTGTATACATATGAGAAAACATTTCAAAGTTATTGATTGAATTCAAATCCATCACACATAATAAAGGACATCATTCCTATCAAACACCTTTTTAATTGTTTACCAGTATATTTCTTTAAGTTTTTGGTAGAATTGTAAAGGAAATAATACTATCAAGACGTCCTTCCATAAACCTGTTTTTTTCTGTTCTGACTTTAAAGAAATGACTACTTTTCGCCCAATCGAAATGATGCATGGAAATATTTTGTTTCATATTATTAGAAATATTTTCAATATTATCGGTATTAAACTTGATTATCGACATATGAAAGTTTGTCAGCATTGTCAATCTTTTTAACGTTAAATTACCAAAAGTTCGGTCACTACTCAATTAAGTTTGTCGATAACGTAGCTAATTTTGACGGTAAAGAAACACCAATTCGATCACTTCTCTGTTACGGGCTGTATGTGAAATAGCTAGAGATGTTGGGAATAACTTATTTATTTAATAGTATCTTTATCTATTATGAAGCATCTGTAAGGCTTTGTAAGCAAATATTAAACAGTGTCAAATTTAACTAGAGTTGTTTGTCAACCATACTACTCAAACAAATGATGTATTTTATGAAATGTCACAATGGTGCGTGTTGCTTTAAATTAGTGACAGAAACCCTGATTAGTCCACAGATAAACTATGTATACAATAATAATTTGATCAATAAATCCGATGTGAAGTTATTTAAATTAGTTAAGATTGCTAGATATTATCGAATTAAATATATACTGTCTACAGCTATGTACGTCATCTATATTAATTTATCTAAGTTGTACTAATTAATTAGAGACTATTAATCCGCTTCACGAAACTAATCCAAAATATACCGTATCATTTGTAATAAAACACAACAGCGAGTGGAATTAGCTGCACGGTTAGAGATGCAAAGGTTCACTGATGAGTTACAGGACATGATCGATATATTTGAAAAATAGAAATTAACGTTACACAATCCCCAGCTGCATTGCGTTAAATTCAACATCTTCTTCCATGTTTTAAGGGTAAATGTTTTATTTTCATTTTTCTATTATTTAAGACAAGAAAGAGTACTTCCTTTTATTAGTTGTTTACAACTGGATAACTTGATACTAGAAAATACATGCCAGAAAGTGATATTTTATAACAAAACGCATGAAATGTAATTACACAGTGGTTCAGGGTTTACGTATGACAATGTGATATAAAAATGACCATGGAAAGAGACAAAGGCTATTATGAGCAAGGCTTACTGCAGAAGTTCCAGAACAACAGTTATAGCTTTAAAATGTTGCAGCTACCTCGTGCAAATGTTTCAAAAGGCAATGTGAGGATATGAGATACTAAATAATAATGTATACACTTTTTATTTTATCTTTACAAATAAATAAAAACAAAATGTTTTCTTTTATTTATTCAACAACAATTTTTTTGTTAACATTGTAAATTTAATATTTCATTATCGATGAACACTCAATATTTATTTAAGGCAACAATAAAAAAAACTCGTATAAACACACGAACTCAAATATGCTATTCCGTTTAAAATGCATCACGACCTAAATCTACATTACGTATAAACACACGAACTCAAATATGCTAATCCGTTTAAAATGCATCACGACCTAAATCTACATTACGTATAAAATGTCGCAAATAGAACATAGAAGGTAAATTTACAGTTTATAAGACTATTTTTGAATTCCAAGATAAATGACCATGCAACCATGTCGCAAAGGACTTGAAACATACGTACACTAATCGCCAAATATTTCATTTAATGCAGTTATAAGTCGTCCACTAGTAGCAATATGAAGGACAAAATCAAGCAATGAGGTAGATCTTAACCATTCTGTAATATTTGTTATCTCAGGGTCATTGTGCTTTTCGATTTCGCTTATTTTAGCGGACGAACCTCAATCGCGAAAATAAATTTTGCCAATAAGTGTGACAATTTGATAAATATATGAACTAGCTAGATATATTAGGAACGGCATACTTATTTAATATTATATAGATCTATTATGAAGAATCTTTAAGAGTTGATAAGTAAATATCAACCTGTGTCAAATTTAACAACAGTTGTTTGTCAAACATACTGCAGTCAAATAAAAGATGTTTGTATTTAATTAAACCATTTATATGTCACAATGGTGCGTGTTTAATCAGACTAGTGACAGAAACCTCGATTAGTTCACAGATAAACTACCCA
Source organism: Mytilus trossulus (assembly GCF_036588685.1). Lineage (NCBI taxonomy): Eukaryota > Metazoa > Mollusca > Bivalvia > Mytilida > Mytilidae > Mytilus > Mytilus trossulus. The sequence goes on along the minus strand of NC_086377.1, from coordinate 9,842,300 downwards.
TGCAATATTTATATGATCAATATATCCGATATGATGTTAGTTAAATTAATTAAGATTGCTAGATAATAAAACAATAAAAATATACTGACTTCAGCTGAGTACTCTATCTAACTGATTTATATTAGTGTATCTAGTTTGGAATAATTATTTAGAGATTACGAATCCGCTAAGACGAAACTTATCCCAAATATTCCTTTCTGGTATTTACTTTCCATTGACATACCAGGTGACCAAGTTGTAAACACACTGTTAAACAAATGATAGACGGACAATACTGATTATTTTTCTTAAATACTAGAAAATGCAAATAAAACGTTTACCTTTTAAACCTGGAAGAAGATGTTGAATTTTAACTCAATGCACATATCATTAGTATTCAAACAAATGAGAAATAAGGCTTGTTCCAAAGCCAACGAAATGTAGCGTTTGTTTCTAACTTTCAGATATATATCGAACATGTCAGGTCACACATTACATTTATATTTCAGTGAGCGTTTGCATCTATTACCGTATAAATAATTTCATTCGCGGATATATATATATTATGGGTTGTCATCCTAATAAGCTTTTCCTCACGGTTCTTATGTTGAGACTTCAAATGGATATACACAATTTTCTAGTGGTTGTGTTTCGTTCACTGTCGGTACGTTCGACTCATTAGGAAAATTTGTTCCCGGTTTTGTTTCAACTTTTCCAATAATAAGGATAAAATGAAGTACGTATAACGGAAATATTGTCTGATCTTGGATTAATAGTTCGTAAAACAGAGAGCATGTCCACGTGTATTTTTTCCATCTGATGAGTTGAGCCTTTTCAACTTATTTGTATGACTCGTTTTGATGATGTACTGTTAAATCACTGTTCCAGGTTAGAGGCGGGTTGCGATCCCGCTCGCATGTTTTTTTTTTTGTTTTTTTTTTAACGATAACAAACGTTTTTATTCATTTTTTTTCCTGATTTATACCGCAAACATGCTTAAACCCGCCATACTATGTATATATGTGCCTGTCCCAAGTCAGGAGCCTCTATTTCAGTGGTTGTCGTCTGTTTATGTGTTACATATTTGTTTTTCGTTCATTTATTATATCAATAAGGCTGTTAGTTTTCTCGTTTGAATTGTTTACATTGTCATTTCTGGACCTTTTATGGCTGACTATGCGATATGGGTTTTGCTCATTTTTGAAGGCCGTACGGTGACCTATAGTTATTAATTACTGTGTCATTTTGATCTCTTGTGACGAGTTATTTCATTAGCAATCATACCTTATCTTCTTTTTTACAGAGATTGAAGATGAGGAGACTGCAGCGTTAGTTGATTAAAAATATGTCTAAATAAGAAGCATTTACTATATAGGATGAAGGTCCACAGTGTTTTACCGTGATTAAATATACCTATAGCACCCCTGTTATCTTGAACATGGTTATCCTTTACATGAATAAACAGTTACAAGACTAAAGAGAGGGCTGCTGAAGGGAAACATTACCAAACTGACGCATATATATTTCATCATCATCACAGAAAAATACAGAAAAATAAGTACAAGAAAAATTGAAAATTATAAAAGGCCAAAAAATAAGCTCCTCATATATGGCTATTCATTTGTATTGTAGTCATGTGGTGTTGTCATTTTAATGTTATATTTAACATTGCCATACGAGCGGGAGGTTTGGTATGCCACAAAACCAGGTTCAACAAACTTTTTTAAAAACCTTTTTCTTGGAATGTCCCGAACCGAGCAGGAAAATTGCCATGATTGTTAAATTATAGTTCATTTCTGTGTTTGTTACATTTTAGTGATGTGTTTCTGTTGTGTCGTTATTCTTCTCTTATATTTGATGCATTTCCCTCAGTTTTAGTTTGTAACCCGGAATTGTTTTTTTTTCTTAATCGATTGATGAGTTTCGAACAGCGGTATACTACTGTTGCCTATATTTATATGGAAGTCATGAACAAATAGTGAAACAGGCCTAGGGATTTTTAAATACTGAAGAAATTATGTATTATATTAAAAAAAAAAAAAAAAATGTAAATAAATAAATAAAAAGTAATCGAAACTGTAGTTGATACTAAGATAATAAAGTATGATAACCAATGATACGAATATCAACCAGTGATTAATATACATGTCTGTAAGCAGGTTTTGTATCCAGGTTGTACAAGACAATAACCAGATATATTATCATTGGTTTTTTTTGTTATCATTATTTGTGTTTTATCACAAACTTCATGAAATTCTATTAGCGTAAAATGATAAAGACAGGATATAAACATTAGATAACAAAGTTTGATATTATACACAATAGGTTAGACCATAAACATACAATTTACAATTTACAAACAAGCAAAAATGCAACTCAAAAAGTCATATCGTAAGGCTCATCTAATTATGGAACATTGAATTGTTAAGATTGAAAGACTAATACATTAATATTCGTTGGATACCAATTTTCGTGGATTTCGTGGGAACAGGAGAACCACGAATTTAAGTGTTTAACGAAATACAAAATTTCAATAGGAATGTTTGCAAACTTTTCTCACAAAACGAATTTTAATATCCACGAATATGCAAGTTTTCCGCAATCCACGAAAATTGGTACCTAGAAAATAAATGAGTCCACAGTAAATGACATATTGGATAACCCTTTTCCTCAACGTATTAAAATTTAATTTTTTTGTTTTTTCGAAATATTTATATTGAATGTAAAATTGAGAATGGAAATGGGGAATGTGTCAAAGAGGCAACAACCCGACCATTGAAAAAACAACAGCAGACATTATTTTTAAATAATAATATTATCTTTGCTAAAGGAGGTCAACTGTACGGAGTTCAGTTAGATTTTGTCTGAGTGAATTAATTCGACAATGTCGAGGCAAGGTATAACGTTTTTAAAATAGCAAATTACTCGAGTTTAACCACAATTATCTGTCGATGACACGTGTGGTTATCAGACTAGTCAGAGTATGAACTCATAGAAAAAAGAATGTACGGCAATTGAGAATGTTCACTTGATGTGGTTCAAATACGATACTTATCACTTCTGTTACATGTTCAGTAACAAAAGTATAGACTTTGTAATCTTTTTTAAAACATTTCACAAAACGTCTAAACAAATAATCCATGTAGATTTCTGTGGAGCCAACGCAATACAATTACCAAATGTTCAGATAGTAAGATACACCTTATACGCATAATAAACAAATAAACAAAAAAATCAAATACAATTGTTAACACGAAATACAGTGATGACATACAAAAGAAGGGATGTAAAAGGTAACAACTAGGACTATGTTTTTGGTGACTCTTTTGATTATTTTTTCCCTCACCAAAAAATAAATATAAAAACGAAAGTAAAGATTGGAGCGAGAAAAATTGCTCAATAAATTTACGAAAACAACCCACACACAACAGATAGTTGTCGAAAACATAAAAATACAGTAAGTTGTAATGAGTGCTTTTAAACTAACAGTACTAACTACTGTTGTTTTTTTAAATGAAACTTTTAATGAAACTTATCTCAGTTCTTTTTAGATATAAGAATACAAAAGAAACCATTAAAAAACGAAGCTTTAATTTAATTGTATTATGAAGTCGTGTGGTTGAATAAACACATATTTATTTAATATGATCACTGTCTTTAATAAAAAAAATTACGGATTTTTTATACATTATGAGTTCTGGTATGGGAAGGAAACAATCTATAAATACTTTTTTTTAAATTTTTTGTTCACCACACAATCCCAGAAAGTTAAACAATTCTAGTAGAATTAGAAATTAGTCTTTTAACATATTTTATTCTGAAATATGGGGAAACCTTGTACCTTTCATTACCTCAGAATTATCAATGTTCGTGCGTTCTTCAGATTGTTGAATATCCATAATCAAGATCACTAATTTCAATTATAATGCGCGTTTGACAGTTAACATTCATTTTAACAAAGATTGGACCGTCTGTAGTCCAACAGGCATTGCATTTTTTGTTGTTGTACTTTGGAGGTTTATCCTAACATGTTTTAGGTTTTCTATGAAGAAAGTACCATTAGGACCACCTTTCAAAGCCTTTTTTTGTATATATCTAGAATGATGCTATCAGTATCGACTGGCTGAACGATTATAAAATTATTTGTCTATGTCTGCTGGAATAGGAATATTGTTGATACACAGGCTTGTCCTTCTGGAATACTGCTCCTGAATTTCAAGCCTGTTTCATGTTTATCGATCCTATCGTAGATTAAGTTGATTTCTTGTTCACGTTCTTTGTTTGATGGGATCATGTCGTGGGTGGTGCGTTGCTTTTGTGTTTCAACTATACTAGACTGACTTTCTATTTTTTTGAAATATTGGTTGCATTTCTTCGGCAACACATTTTTAACTTCTGCTTTTATTATAAGCTCTAATGTAGCGCTGATTTGTTTAGACAAGATGGGTATAATAGTATTTAATACCTTTGGACTACCGAGGGCTTCAAGGACGCTGTCAGTTACAGACTTACGTAAACTATTGAAGCAGCCTTTTTTAAATGTTTTATGTCAGTAAGATCTCCAATCAAGTTACCGCTTCTTAGTTGTCATGTTTTCTGTTAAAGTGTCGCTGGGAGGGTATATGGGCTATCTTGGTAAGATCGCTTGTTTCCAATATATTGTTGTGACGTGATTGTGGAAACTGGTTGAGAGCAAGTAATCAAATCATCTGGATTTCACCTGGAGAGTCATATAAAAGCTGAAAACACATTTAGTTATCATTCTATATCAGTAGATACATAAAGTACGACCAATGCACATGCTTTAACTTTTAAGTGAGACTATTTTCCTTCGTAGTAAGAGGAACATCAATATCCGAATCGACCTTCGTCGCAGCATACAATTGATCTAGGTTAAATGAATACTGTATAATTTCTTTCTTTTACAGTGAGAGTTATAACATTTCGAACTTTCGGTAAACAGAAAGTGGCTTCACAGCAATTGTGAAAATAACATTACATGGTTGCTCAGAATTATCTAGCTGCAGTCCATTACACAAAATTTCCCCACAAGACGTATACAAATGTTTGATGTATGTTTTTTTTTCTTTTCGAACATCATGGCAAAACCGATAAAAAATCATTCTCGTAACACTAGTAGCAAAGTTTAATTCATGATGCAGAAACAAATAACAACATTAAAAATAACAAAGTCTAATTAACTAATTCGAAACTTATATAATCCTAAGACATGAAAAAAGTGTTTTAATTTGTTATCATTTCTATAAGAATAGCAAACGGTGAATGATTGTGTAATGCTACAAGTTAGACATCATTCTTTTTAAGTTAAAAAAACCAACATTATGGTAAACTTTTTATGTTGCAAGAATCACACAACTTTCAAAATCAAAACTAACATACAAATAATACAAGGAACAGTATTTTAAGATTGTTTGCAACTGTAGCATCAGAAGGAAGTGTTTTCTGCCCTTTCAGTATCTGTCAAATGTTTGTCACTGGCTGTCTCTTTACTGACTGATGAAGTACATCGATCTACAAAAGTAATATATCAAGTTTATAAGTGTTGTTATACATATGCGATATCTGCCTGCTGAATATAAATTGTTCATCCTCCTTGAAACGCATTGCAAGTAATAAACTTATGTAGAAGACACCCATAACACTTAAATAAAGTAATGTTGTTTTATGTAAGGACTTAATACATGTAAGTGAAGTCATACGTTATATTTTTATATAGCGAGTTTTTTATAGATAAATACAAACACGTCATTGCCTGTTTATTCATGTCATTTGTTTTCGTATTTATGTTAACTATGCTATGGAAATTAGAAATACTTATTTTATACCTCGTTAAAACTGATACAAAGTTATATAAAAGAAGACATATACTTATTTTCATTGCAAATTCATTGTTTAGATTTCCAAGCCATGCAAGGTGAAACATTTATGTGTTTTCGTTTTTATACTCACCCTCCACAAACACATCTGAAATAAGAACGGTTTATATCATATAAAACTATCTCTTCAACACTGTTGCATACATTTTTTCTATATTTCGGATTTTACTACAGATTGGACCTATCAGTGTGCATTTTCTCGTTCATATGGTTAAATTTCATTTACGAACTTTTTTAAGACAATTAACAGTATGTATGGTGCGCACATCTCTATACTTTACGACGTTATTATCACATGAACCAACAACGTATTTAATTTCGATCTATGATACTCAATGACTGATAGGTCAATAAAACGATGATATTTAAAAGATTAATATGATACATATATCATATACTATAGAGGATAGAACATATAGATTTTTTTTTCTCTATTGGAATTTCCTGAAATATGTTTTATATTTTGTTTCTTCAAGAGAGACCGAATGACAGAAAAATTATAGGTCACATAACGTTCTTTAACAAGTAACAAAGCCCATACCGCATAATCAGCTAAAAAGGCCCGGAAATGACAAATGTCAAACAATTCAAAAGAGAAAACTATTTTTTTTTCAAAACGTAATACAAATTTGTAACAACCACTGAATTACAGGCTGTTGACTTGTGACAGGAAGATACTCATAATTATATTATGTAATGCCTACCATATGCTAAATGGAAAAATAAAACAAAGCAACCAAAATACGTATGTCATATTTAATTTAATTAATAAACTAAATGAACATTTAATATCTACGTCGTTGTATAACCAATTTATACTATGAACTGCCATGTCATAGAAGAGAACTATGGATTGTAAGTTTTATCTGCAGTACTTACCCGCCACATGAACATCTACAATGAGAAATAAAACAAGTCGCTCGGACATCCATATCAAACTTTACGTTAATTGATTCACATAATGTCATATAGGGATCTGTACAGCTGCCAATACAGTTTTATTGTTTTACTACCACTACTTGCTTTAGAGAATGGTAAGGACGAACAGGTTGCGTGCGAAGACATTATTAATACGTCACATATGATCATTTTCGTATCGAATGTCATAAGGGACATTGCTATTTATTGTTTGGAAAAGTGTAGGCAACAGTTTATATTTGTTATAATAACTTGACAAAGGTGATGTTGATTATAACCTCTGAAAGACTATCTGGCTTTTTTATCTATTTGATAGCTCTTTTCTTGATGGGTTACCTCATTTTTTATGGATGTATATTCAATTGTTGTGATTTATTATTACACAAATTGAACTGAATGAGTCATACTAGTTAAAAATGTTGAAAGGTATTGTCGGGGACGGACAACCAGCTGTGTCATCAAACAAGTGATTGTAATAAGTCATAAACGACTTCAGTAAACCCCAAATACGTCTACATTAGGCTGGTTAATTATAGTATAGAACAAAATATGAAAAAGGTAGCTAAACATGTATAGACCCTAGTTTAATAAAAATTAATAATCATTTAACGATGAAACATAAGATATTCATTGGATTTAAAGCTTAATATATGAACGTTCTAATATAAGTCACAATACACAAATTTTGGAGAGACTTATGTAATATATGTAATCATCTCTATCTGATGTTATTCTTAAAAAAAACAGAATTCAAAATATCGCCTGGCTTCTTATAACATTTATATAAAAAAAAAAATGTTTTAACTGGCTTTATACTTTCCAATTTTTTAAAAACACCACACACACCAATCACTATATGATGTACATGCATTCTTTTTTGGTAAACTTATCACAATAGACTTATCTGTGTGGTACATAACACTCACCTATACCTACAAAATATAAAAAAAAAGTTTGAAGTATAAGGAAAATCTTCAAAAAATTCAGATACATATAAAACATCTTATCAATTTGCTAATTTTCATATTGCTTTAAATTGCTTGTTTGTTGCTTAGATGAAACTGTGTGAATGCTGTCGCTATTTAAACGCTATTTAAACGATGCTTAAATATAAAAAAAAACAAGTGGTAAAAATGAATATCTTCCCCAAAAAAAGGAAAATTACTGTTCGAACTGCCTTACTCTTTTGTACTCTGTACTTGTGTTGGCTTTCTAACTGTTTTTCATCTGCACACAGTTTTGTGAGGACGTAACGTACGTCTGGCGTATACATTTTTTAACCTTGTACCTTTTGATGGCTATTATTCGTTTGTTTCTCTGTCCTATACTTTCTTCGATTTATTTATTGTAGCCCTGTCGTGTAATGTTGTCATTTTAATGTTATCGTTAACATTACCATTAAAGCGGGACGTTTGATATTCCACAAAAACAGGTTTAACCCACCATTATTTCATAAAATGCCTTGTAACAAGACAGTAAAATGGATATTGTTACTTTATAGTTCGTTTCTGTGGAGACAATACAAATCATAATAGCATCAACTTTTTCTGTATGTGTTTTGTTTCAATAATGCATATGGTAATCATATAGCAATCATAGAACTGTGGCAAAAAAATCTTAACTAATTATGTCTTACTTGTTCCGCTTCGCCAAGTTTACGTTACCTTAACTAAAAAAGCGCGTCGGGCGTTTTGAAATTTTTAAAGTGTTCTGCCTTTTTTGAAAGACAGAATGATTATGGAAATGCAAAACATACAGAACTGCCGACATTCTTTTCAACATATGTATACAAAAACTGGCTGTACATATAAAAAAAGCACATGGCTCAAGCTTTAAAAACTCAGTCTCGAATATCTTATCATGTCTTATCACTTCACAAACAGTAAATTCACATAAATACTGAACTCAGTGTAAAATTCGAAAGGGTAGGACTCTAATCAATTTATTCTTATATTTGAAAAGCTGAGAGCTATTATTTAAGAACACAAATGCTTTCATTTTACTTTTTATCTTTATAAAAGGGTTTAAAAATAAAACAAAACACAGATAATGGTTATATACTAACAAATTTTAAAACACTTTTTAAGTATTTATCTTCATAAAATGGTACTGTTATGTTTATTATTTAACATGACTTCTCTGCTAACGCCATTGCATAACCATCGTTATATTATAAATTGCATATATAATTGTTTTCTATACTTATCTGTTTGCTACTTGACACTTACTGAAAAATATAAAAAAAAAGTTTGAAATATAAGGAAAAACTTCAAAATTTCAAAAACATATAAAACATCTTCTCAAAACATCAGTTATCGATTTGCTAATTTTTCATATTGCTTTAAATTGCTTGTGTGTTGCTTAGATGAAACTGTGTGAATGTTGTTGCTATTTAAACGATGCTTACATATAAAAAATAACAAACCAAGTGTTAAACATGAATATCTGCCCAAAATTATGTAAATGACTGTTCAAGCCGTTTATCTCTTTTGTACTTTGTATTTGTTTTGGCTTTCAAACGTTTTTCATCTGAGCATAGTATGGTGAGGGCATAACGCACGTCTGGCGTATAAAATGTTTAACCTGGTAACTTTTGATGGCTATTATTCGTTTGTTCCTCTGTCCTATGCTTTCTTCGATTTTTAATTGTAGCCCTGTCGTGTAGTGTTGCCATTTTAATGTTATTATTAACATTACCATTAAAGCGTGAGGTTTGACATGCAACAAAAACAGTTTAACCAACTATTATTTCATTATATGCCTTGTACCAAGTCAGAAAATGGCCATTGTTACTTTATAGTTCGTTTCTGTATGTGTTACATTTTGGTGTTGAATTTCTGTTGTAACGTAGTTCTCCTATATTTGATACGTTTCACTCAGCTTCAGTTTGTAACCCGGATTTGTATTTTCTCTATCGATTTATAAATTTCGAACAGCAGTATACTACTGTTGCCTTTATTTGGAGACAATACAAATCAAAATAGCATCAACTTTTTCTGTATGTGTTTTGTTTCTATGATGGTTATGGTAATCATATAGCAATCATAATACTGTAGCAAAAATCTGAATTAATTATGGCTGACTTGTTTCGCTTCGAAAAATGATAAATGGATAATAATTGCAATTGTTTTTGACAGTTACTAGATGGAAATTAGGTACAAAAGAACGAACAGAACTTGTCTTTTTGGTTATATCCTCAATTTCAAGTTCACTGTGAAATATAAAATATAAGCACACATTGACATGTGGTTTATTGAATTAAAAGACATTGTCGGTATACGTAATTGTTAATTAAAAGATCATTTCAATTTGTTTTATCATTGCTTTGAAATAAATATGAAATGAAAGTTATGGTTAAGATTTTTATAGATAGATCAGACATACATAGCAGGAGGTGTAAATCTTGCAATGGATAACTGTTTTATACTTGTTGTGACATGAACAGAGAAAAGTCACTTCTATAATCTAACGTAGTTTTATGTTTATCACTTGTAATACAAATGGAGATGTAATACGATTGCTAATTATATGTTGCTGTACGGTCTTTCATAATGTATATTAAAAAAAAACAGTTTTTTATCACACAATTTAGATTTATACATGCATTTTATAAAAGGTTATATGTCTGTAAAAAAAACATATCAGATAACTGACAATTTTAAATGAAAAGTACTTTATCAAATGGCAAATAAAAAGCTTTAACGCATCTGTCAAATAAACCTATTTGTCATATTCCTTGCTAGGTACAAGGATTTCCTTTACGAAAATAAAGGATTAAACCTGGTTGTACAACTAACCTAACCTATAATCTGTATAACAGTCGCACACAATGTCATTATATAAGCAATAATGTGTGAGCGATACAAACATAATATGTTATAAGGGGACTATGTTCAACTCCAGTATAATAGGTATCAATTGTTCATTTTCTTAAAGGATATTCACAACAAGATATGATGGACATTCGAAAATCATCAAAAGAAAATAAAAGCATACAACTCCTTTGCAATTAAAAACAAAAAATTAAATTTGTTAAATTAATTTCCTTAGTCGTATTGGGCACATCTTTTTGGAATTTAGTTCCTCAGTGCTCTTCAACTTTGTAATTGTTTGGCTTTATAAATATTTTGATACGAGCGTCACTGATGAGTCTTATGCAGACGAAACGCGCGTCTGATGTACTTAATAATAATCCTGGTACCTTTGATATTAAAACAATGCATAGACAACTCAGATGTAGCATTTGTCGTGTTGCTCACGTTAGAATGTAGTTTTTTTGGGAGTAAAATAAGACGAATTGTTGCACTGAAAAATGTCACATATCCATGGTTATGTATCATAACAATATTTGGATTCTATGTCTTCTGTGCCATCAATAATCCACAATCAAGAAAATCGTAAAATTTTCTAACTTGCCTGGTGAAAATAAAATATCTTATTGTTTAAAACCAAAAGACCTCATAAAACACCTCATAAATTAAAAATCGTAAACATGGTTAGCTTCAATCATATCCAGCTGTTATCATAAAGATCTTGTTTTAATATTGCAATATGTATCTTATTGTCAGTGTTTAATAAATTGTTCTTTTATTAAATGTACAGTATCAGAACGATCACGTGATTGAGATGCACGATATGTATTTGTAAACCTTGTTTGTAGTAGATGACTATTTTAGGTATTTGTCATTAACAATAGACGTAGATAATACTTACAAATGAGATCTCTTTTCCTTTCTGAAAGATGAAACAGATCAATAATGTCAGTTACACCTGATCACGTGGAATTTGTCTAAACTAACATACTGATAGATATGTTGCTGTTCAATGCAAAAATATGAAGCTGTAATATTTTACCGGGACATGAGTATAGTATTGTTAGACAGATTTTAAATCGTTCTCGCACCATACATGTTTCTTTTTAAGAATGACATCTATGTAAAGTTGAGAATGGAAATGATGAATGTGTCAATGACACCCACACCAGACTTAAGAGTAACAAAAGGTCGACGGCCAATAATGGGTCTGTAACACAGCGAGAAAGTTCTGTGAAAATAAAAAACGAGAAAGTCCTGCAAGTTCTGTGAAAATAAAAAACGAGAAAGTCCTGCAAGTTCTGTGAAAATAAACGTCATAATTATCTCCAATCACATTAAATAACTGAAATTAATATTGAAAAGACAAACAAAGACGAGAGCCTCCTGAATTTAGAAACACGCAAATATGCGGTGGCGTTAGAGAAGTTTAGTGAAATCTCAACTTTCCATATGCTACAATATCAAAGTATTTAAAAAGTGAGAGGTAGAATTCTTCTCCTAAACACTCTTTCTGTTTTTTTCATCAATGGGTTTAAAAGATTGCTAAAGCATTGCAAACATCTACAGTGTATGTTGCTTTATATTAAAACAAATGACAGAAGTTACATTTTCGAAGACAAAATATATTCTGCACTTCATTGAAATTAAGGAATAAACATGTTTTGTCTTCATATATTTGATACGCCATATGATGTAAATATACAATTGTTTGTCTTGTCCATCGAAACATGAAAACTTACCCACACTCGTCACATTTCAACAGGTGTCTCCCTTGCTCTTTTGGTGGTGTCACATCCTGTTTGTAATCACTACTGCAATGATCAACATAATTAATTAGATTAAGATTCAACTCTTTTTTAAGATGATAATAACACTGAGATTTTACGAACTGGTACACACATAAACATTGAAAAAATAAAAAAAAACCTTCGAAATATATAGAAGAGTCATATACCAAGTTAATGAATCTCGAATTAATTGAAATAATAATCTATAAGAAAAACAAATCCGCTCACACCCAGACTGAGATACATTTTTTCCAGGAAGATATATTGCTCAAATTCGGAGAGGTTACCTATAGTTCAGTGTTGATGTGCATGTGACCTTCATTAACAGATGATTGTAAATGTGAATGCTGAAGTGGTTGAACTTTTTATTGACAGTCGATTGCGAATAACGTTGTGAATTAATCATATTTTTCATGTTAAAAAGAGGTGACAATATCACAAAGAGGACATTTCCATATGAGGAAAGATATTGCATACAAAGGCTATTTACCAAAAGGACAAACTATACTTAACAAAACAGTATGTTGTTGTTATGTTGTTGTAAAACAGTTTGGCGTCTTTTGATTGCCTCTATAGTCCAGATAATTGTGATGAATGACTTTTATATTTTGGTTAAATCGTATAAGTTTAAAGAGGTTTTAATTATTTCAACTAGACAAGTAGGTGCATTTTAAGGAGAGATAATGCAATAAAAACTTAACGCTATTGAAAAATAATTGAAGCTACTAGTTTGCGTTTGCATATCATAAGAAGATTTATTTACTTAAATGTAATCATGCTCGAGCCAACGTACTTATTGGAAAAAAGAGGAGCGACATAAACCAGAGAGACTTTCTAATTGATTTGTCGAAAATAAGATTCAACGATATAAGGGTGTACACAATATATAATACAAACTTAATCAGAAGCCTTAAAACGTCAAATGGTGAGGTATGCAAGAAGATAATGTGTAATTTACTCAAACATTTGATAACAAGTTTACATTGTCAAATACGTAAATTTAAAAACTGTTTTATATGCAAATATATTTCCCTACCTCTTGGGTGAAGGCAATTCACTGTCTCTGTTCATGGTTTGTTGTGTACGCATTTCACTGATAAAAGACAAACAAAAATTTTTACACTTTTTTCTCAAAATGTTCTGTCAAGTATCAGGAGTATAACAGTTGTTTTAAAACACATAGTCATTTTCTTTGTATGTTGGCGTTTGTTTTTGTAGCAGTATACTGTTAATGTTGTTCTGTTGCTTTCCACTTTTAGTTAATGTGTGTTTCCCTCAGTTTTGTTTTGATTTGTTTTATCGATTTCTGACTATTGTAAAGCGGTATACTTCTATTGTCTTTATTCATATTATAATATTGCACAAAATTAATGAAATTATAATAAAATATTTAAATAACGAGAAAAACAGATACATCTGTACTAGTTTGAAAGCAAGTATTTTAACATATGTTTATGTATGGTCAAGTTTGTTTGCATTTCTACATATGTTTACGTATTGTCGAGATTGGTAAATGTAAATGTTTCAATACAAATTAAAATGTAAAATGCCATAGACCCCGTATTTATCTACTGGAGCACATTTTGAATCCATAATATTGAACAATACATTAGTAATGACCACATATTTGTATTTCATGAATTATCTCTTCTTCGTTTGTGATATCATATCCCGACATAAGTTGATATTTAAAAAAACAACATAATTGTGATTTTGAAAAATACGTGTCTCTTTAGGATACTATGGTTATATTACAACATGTATTACGACAACAAAATGCTCAGTTATTTTTAGCAGAAGTACCTGATTATGTATTAACCAAACAGCTGTTCAACATCGGTATCTGTTGCGGACTTAGCAGTATACTGTACGTTCGGAAATTCAGGTATAGGCTTTACCGTCAGCTTTCCGATGTCGTCTGTAAGCTTCTGTAAAGACTGCAACAATTTTCCATCGTTTCGTGTCTTGTTGAGTTCATGTATTTTCTTGTCTAATTCGCGTCCTGCCTTCAAATCCCTTTGAGTATCTTCCAATAGCTTGGTTAATTTGTCCCTTTCCTTCCTGGATTGATCCTTGACCGATGCAAACTTCTCTAAGATACATTTATCAACCATGGTCTTTATCTTTGTACCTTCTTCTGTAATAGCTTTGACTATTCCTTCCACCTTCCCATCAAATGCCGTCAGAACTTCTGCTATCTGCTTCATGTTTTGGGTTGCTTCATGTACCTTACTACGCAGGTCTGTTGTATTCGTCTCCTTTAGCTGTGATATGCTGCCGAGAAGTTTAGAAAAGGCATGCCCTAAGTGACTGCCAGTCACACAACTGCTACATACCGCTACGTTACAGGTATTACATACAAAACTTACGTCTTCATTGTGGTCTTTACATTTTGATTTCCCTTCCGGTATAACATCAGAGGAAGACTGAAACTTGTGGTGCTTTGTCCCTCTCTGCCGTTTATGAAAGCCTTTACAATTTTCACAAAAGTACTGTTCACATTCTAGGCAGTAATGAGATCTAAAAGCATTTACACAAATATCACACGTTTAAGAAGCTGCCTGAGCCATGTTGTCAATGATTCATTATAAGGTACTTTACATATGTATGGCAAATAACCAATGACAACAATATTCTACACTATACACAATTTACGGCTATTTATGTATGACGCGTCTTTTAAATAAAAACTGGTAAAATAATTATGATTTTTTTTATACAAAACTATGGTGTGGTTGAACAGCTTTCTGATTAGGTTGATTACTTTTTCATGTTACTGACATTTAGGTTTTACTTAGGCGTGTTATACAAATATCGTTATGTACATTACAATTGAAATAAAAAAATATAATCTTACTGTAAATGCAGAAATTTTCATTTCATATTTAATTTTGTGTATTTCGTGAATAAGAATTATCCACGACGGAATAAAAATTTGATTGTTAATTTACCAAATTTGAATTTAAAATACGTAATTATTTACATTTTTCTATTAGAGAAAATCATATTGACAACATATAAATGATGAACATCAATGCATACAAAGAAAATATTAGGTAAATGGATAAGCACAAAAATATCAAACCGTTAAAACGTATTCTTTCAGTCAGATGATAATTCTTATATTTTATTTGTACAGTAATAAATTATAATCAAGTAATTTTAAATTGCTAAATAAACCTAGACATACCTGGGCGTCTTTTAATAAAAGTGTGAATTTCGGACCCAAAAGACTGGAAAATCAATTTGTCAAAAACTGTTTTTGAAGAATTATTTTGAATACCTCTATTATAGACCTGTTTATAAATAAAAAAGAGTACTAGTAATCTAAAATACTCTTTAAAATGATATTTGTTCATAATTTATGCACTGTTTCGTAGGGAACATTTGTCCACTATGAAACTGCTTTTAAACGCACATCTTATTGCATTTTGATGTATTTTAGATACATTCCAGTTTGTTTTACCTTATATACTAGAACGATCACCTTTTTTTCTGAATTGGAGAACAATTTTGTATGGATAAATATTGGACAGGACTTCACATATGAAGGTACAACTCATGTTACGTAGTGGACATTTTGATGAGTTTCGTTGTTGACAAAACTGTTTCGAAGTGGACCAAAAATTTCGTATTGACATCAACACTATCATATGTTGATAAAACATACTGAAAATTACATGAAACTAACACGTGTTATTTGCTTTTTACGAATATAATTGCAAAAAGAGTAAAAAACGACTGCAAGGTATACAGAAGTGGTAGTGTCCACTACGAATTTATTTGCTCCAATACTTGTTTCGTGAGTAGACCGTTTCGTAGTGGTCATATTCGCATGTTTTATCTTTCACCAACACTTTCTATACTAGAACGAAACAATAATGATTCTATTCATCAAAACACGTCTTTAGATGTGCACTGATATTTTTTTCATAATTTTACAACCAGATTCTGAAGGAGATTTCACCCGTCCCGTAGTGGAAATTAACAAAAATACGGTATCATTCCGGTGCATCTGATGTGCTCAATTTTTTAGGGCCAACAATTTAACTGCCGTTTTAAAAGCATTAATACCCTAATGTTTATATCTCTTGCAAACATTGATTTAATAAAACTGTTTGTTAGAAAAATTAACCACTTTGTTTCGTAGTGAACATTTTGTCAGGAATGTCAGTGACACACCTTTTAAAATTAAACATCCTTTGTAAAAAGCTTTTTATTAATAAATGTTGGCTATAAACATACTTTTGAATAATTAAAGAAATTATATCCCAAAAAAAATAATTTATTTTTACCTTTTTTATACAATATTTTAGAGTATGAATGTTGAACAGGGGTTCTAGGGACATGCCATTTAGGTTATTTTGAACCTTTCATGAATCAATATCTTATTAATATCTCTAAAAGTGGTATACTTCCTTGCTTAACTGTGAAATCTTATTCAATATACTAACTGCACAAACAAATACTTGTAAAGATCAAACACATTTTTTTTCAAATTGTCTGGGACAAGAATTCACGTTTTTATTGAAAAACGCCCATCTATTGATTAACACTATACTTATGTATAAATATTTGTATGAAATCATGAAAATATGTTGCATATCGCAAACTTTAATTTCATTAGACATAATCACTGTTTCTTGTGTTTTGTTTTTATGTTATTATATTTAATAAACTTGTACATCCAAATAGGCTGTCTGACAGTATAACTTAACCCCGCAGATACACGTTTCTTCTCAAATCTGGCAACAATAGAAATGGATATGTGATGATGTTGTTTCAGTAAAACCCGTTCTCAAATAAAACTCAAAGGCAATTTTAGGGAATATATGTATTGCTTGATTATGAACAACATTAAGGCGTAAATTTCTATTTTGCACTGATTTCTCTAGCGGTAAACTATTCCAAAGAGAAAGTAATTTAATTAGTTTGACTTCAGAGAAATCTGTTATACATGATACGTGTACAATTGGATGTGCTATCGAAACCAGTCACACATGATAATTATACATGATAATGCTTTTTGGGAATTTATCTTAACATAATGATACCTTTTTGGAATTTGTCATTAATTTGTGTAATGTTATGCACTATACTATGCCTTTATACATCAATGCCATAGGTGAATCATTCATGCAAGTTTTCTAAATGCATTGATGACTTATCGGAATCTGTTATACAATATAGTCTTGTATAATTACTTCCTACGGTATTCGCTTTGAGGATTCTGACATGTAGTATTGTATGATAACCGTGATAACTGCATTTTAAGTGGAATATGTCATACCTTAAATATGGTTCCTTTAAATACATCAATACTTAATGTATTACTTTTATATAATGATACCCAAAAGGAATCTAACACACACAATGTATAAAGACTATGTTTGTTTTAATCCGCGGTGTTTCTTGAAGAATAATCCGCCATGTTCCTTGACAGAATCGCTATAGACTGAGTTATCTGAGAGACAATCTGTATCGTCATATATAGATTAGGCAGCCATTGTTGTCATGAAACATCAAGTTCATTGGTTGAAGTTGTATTGCCCCGTTCTTCCTACCTATATATGATAATATAGTAAACAAAATTTTGGAATGCACAGACACATATAGAGCAAAGACCAATGAGTTTAAATATTTATTATGGCCATAGGTTTGTTTGTAAAAGAGTTTCATTAAAACTGTGATGGATAGTTGAATCATTGACAATTTTCCACAATTAACTGTTTAGAGACAAAGTGATACACAGGTACTTTATTTGATAAGGCTTTACAACTTTTCACTATAGATTAATTTCAAATGAATACTCACAAAAGTAAGGCATCTAATAATTTCTGAAAATCTTCCCACATGTTTACGTCAACTATTTATTCAGAATAGCAAATAATGAAAATGGAAGGGATAAAACAATAAAACAGTATGCCAGTCAACGTATGCATGTTTTGCCTAGCAGACGTTTCCGATTTACTTTTGTTAAACCTTATATATTGTTTAGATGCACAGCGTGTCCTTATTATATAAAGAAAGAAAAGAATAACAACAAAACAACAAAATTAAAAAAACCGACCACTATATCAAAATGTTAAAATTTAAGAATCTGTCGTACTGGTCTCAGACGTAGATACAACATCAATTTTTCAGGTCGTTCACTTTTTTTATTATCTGTCGTTTACATTCACCCTCTTGTTGACATTGTTTGTTTTTCCTTCATCTTGTACAAAACTTATTCCTAGTATCTATGTTTTATTTACAACCACTGGGTCTACCACTGCTGGTGGAATTTTTATTCCCCGAAGGTATTACCAGCCCAGTAGTCAGCACAGAAGTGCTGACGTGAATTATCCTTGGTATAGTCATATTTATAAATTAACTGTTTATAACACATTTGATTTTTTTAAATACTAAGGCTTTTCTACCTCAGGAATATATTAGCTAAGCTGTACTTTTAGGAATTTTGGTCCTTAATGTTCTTCAAATTTTGTACTATATTTGGCTTTTTCAACTGTTCTGGATTCGAGCGTCACTGATGAGTCTTTTGTAGACGAAACGAACGCCTGGTGTAAATACAAAACAGTACAAACTGAAAACTAAGAGATTACTCACACACTACGGCTGAACATTATCTGTTTGCATACTTATTAAAAAACAAAACAATAATCTCAAGTAACGTGAAGAAACTTTGAATAATGGCATTCGGACTGACGTACGATTGAGGAAATGAGGTAAACGGTAATTAAACCTGTTCTAGCTATTGCCGTTTTTTCTTCTTTTCTAAATCATTTATTTAAATTGGGCCCTCATATAACTAGAACAAACCCATACAAAAAAAAATGACTTTATAAAAAGCAAAATCACAAAAATACTGAACTTAGAGGAAAATCAACATGGACAGTCCATAATCACATGGCAAAAGCAACTAACAAAACAATAAACGTCTATATCAAAACGATAAACGAGAAACACTTATGAGCCAAACAAGCAAAGGGCTACCATCAACAATTATCAATGTAACAACATTAAAAAAATAGAAACTTGCAAAACTAACCATATCAGCAAATTGTTTAACTGAAGAATTGGGAGGAGAGTTGCTGTAAGAATCGACGATTGGTTAGATATTGAACAGTGTGTTCCTCTTTGTTGAGTGTTATGTGTCATATCTGCATGAATATCTTTCGAATATGTCATTATAGGTTTTGGAGTAATAAAACAAGAACTCGGATAAATAATAGAAAACACTATTTCTGAGTATTCTAGATTTTAAAGGCAATCACATATACAACAGATTCTACACTTGTCGAAGATTTCTGACTACAAAAACACTAAGGTTTAAATGGTAAGGAAATACGATTCTCAGTTTAAATAGATATACAATAAGTATACTGGTTGACAGAAATTAACTATTTGACTTACAGAGAAGAGAGACTTACTGAACTTGGGAAGACAATATATTAGAAAATGTGTCCGAGATCAGTACAATATACAGCCAGGCAACTGACTTCTAAAACACTAGTTCTAATCTTATACATGATCTTCTATGTTTCAAATATATTGTCTTGTCTCATATGAAGCGGATCAAATTAAGATGTTCTACACTCTTGAATTAAATTGCCTAATAAATTTCTTTTCACAATAAGGTGAAATAAAACGCCGCACTCTTTAGATATGCTTTTTCAATTTAAATAGCAAAATGTAACATATGTAAACCAAAGATATTTTTTTTTAGAATAAACAGATCTACAATTCAACTCTTACAAACAATTGTCAAATAAAGATGCAGGTTGATTTCGAACATACGCAATTCTTTCTAAAACCATGAAAACAGTTATAACTTACTATCAAGTTCTTCAATAATTACATAAACTTCGCATTTAATTTTATGTTTAAATTATGATAATAAATTATTTCCGTGGGTGCATTTAACTGTCTCTTGTAAGTAAATACAACAATCTCTTCACACTATCAATCAGAAAAGGACATACGTTGAAACTAAGTAATTCAGCTGTGCTTAATTTCATTGAAGAAGTCATAGTATGCGTTGTAATTACGTCAACGATGATCGGAGAAAGTACTTACACGTTCAAAATATTGTAATGGAAAAAAATATATTAAAAAGTTTAAATAAAGACAAATGTTTAAAACATGGTAAAAAGGTATACGTCCAGTTAGACATGATCGAAGTATATGTATCAATGTATATCGTATGCCAAGGGTTTAGTTTAGTCTTGGATGGAAGTGTTTTAACTATCGCATCACCGTTACAAAATCGCATGACATAAAATGTGACTGAACTGCCATACATCAGTGAACTTAGGGAAACCTCTATCCCATGTTAGGGGAGGGTTGGGATGCCATTTACATGTTTAACCCCGACACACTCTCTATGTATGTGCCTGTACCCAGTCAGTAAACTGTAATGTAGTGTTTGTCGTTTGTTGATGTGTTACATATTTGTTTTTCGTTCATGTTTTATATTTAAATAAGGCTGAAAGTTTTCTTGTTTGAATTGTGTTACATTTGTCATTTCGGGGCCTTTACTGGCTTACTATGAGTTACAGGCTTTGATCACTGTCAAGGTCGTACGGTGAACTATAGCGGTTAATTTCTGTATCATCTTGTTGAGAGTTGTCTCATTGGCAATCATACAACATCTTCTTTGTTATTTTAGATAAGTGTATACTCTGAGCGACATTGATATATTAAAGATTTCCGTTCTAATATGTTCTGACTACAACTGGGCCACAAAATAACACAAAAGAAGTCAGTTTGGATCATTTTGAGAAAATCGAATAGATGAGAGATGTTTCTGATGAATCAGTGAAGTTTAGCAAAAACAAAAAAACAACTGTTTAGAGACACAGTATAAAAACGAAGGACAAACGATATATTGCAAAACTCCCTTGTACAGAAGATTTCCCAGAGTTGCTTAGTAGTCACGTGTTGCTAAAATTATATCAAACTCGCTATATAATCTAATTCAGTAGGTCACATTCGTAGTGAAAAGGGAAGTGGATTGTTGTTACGACATAAGGAACATATCTGATATAATCTGTGAAACGGTTATTCCAAAACGGTCACCATGCTCGTAAAGGCGTCCGTAAAATCAACGAAGGGATGATTTCAACTTAACTATTTAGAAATTTTGGTTTTATAGCTTCCTTGTGAGCAGCAACCCTCTATCTAGAAAACCATAATAGAAAATACAAACCCGGGAATTTAGTATCAATAGGGAGATACATACTCCGTATACAGGCGCTATGGCATGTTGCTATATAGATATGGAAAGTTCACAAATAGGAAAGCTAAAATATCTCTTTTGTTGTTAATATTGTTAACTGGCGGTTTGTTAAAAGCTATTTCATCAATTGTCTCCAAATTAGATTACGAACCCGACCTATGCTCTGACGGAGAGACATACGAACAGCAGTTAAATATTTCCGACCGCAGTGTAATTCTGAGAGGGAAAACAAGAACGGTATTTGATATATTTAATTTCGGAAGTGTACTTTGAAATAAATGGGTACCCATGCAGGGCTCGCAAAATAATCTGCGAGAAACTGGGAAGCCCCGCACCATATAGTTAGACTTTGTGCCTCAACATGTTTTGAACGAAAATTGTTATAAACAACACTCCAACTACTTGCTATGTATAACCATATCAAGCATATTCGGAGTCACAGAAATTGTTATTTTTTGTTTAAATTTTTGAAAATGAGCCTTTTCCAATAAATGGCGTTGCTTTGAAACTAATCAGCATTATGATGATACATACAAGATATAAAATCGTAATTAAAATGAAACACGAAAACTTTGTCGAATGTTAACTACCGAACAAAAAACAAACAAAATGCTGGAATGATGGATTTATAGACATAATAAAGCGGTTACAAGGCCTGTGTTTGATGTCTGCGAAACAGAAAAATACATATATGGTATTAACAAGGTTTATAGTTTAATTCGTTTACCAATACAAGAATATCTACAATCACATTATCTAAAATACATAGTTTTTTCACGGTTGAAATATACAATAATTTGAATCTACATAATACATACTCGGCATATGCACAAGATATACATCGTAAGAGATAGAATTGTACATGTCAAATCCAAGTTCTGTATATTTTGAGTTATAACTTACAATTCCCCTGTGCATCTTTAATCATTTCCAACTAAGTCGATGTAAAATAATATTTTCACATGCATACAAGTTTACATTCAGATTATTTGGAAACTTATTTGAAGAGTGAAACAGATTCAAAAGAATTTCTTTTTGTAGCAACGGATAATAACGCATTAGAATGTGCTGTGTAATAACTGTATTTATCAGAGTGCAAGAGTTTTTAGTTAGTAGTATAAGACCATTCCAAAGAACTGTGTGATGCAACACGTTTGTGGTCAAAACAGAATTGTAGCAACAAAGTCCATTCTTAAAAACAGATTCACTTTTAAGCAAAAATTTCCAAAATACATTATTTGGATGTAATTGAAATCTTTGCATAAGTCACGATAAAAAGCTTTTAAAAAAGAAAACAGTATACGTGTATATTTGTCACGGTTGTTTCGTTTAAAGGAAGTTTCTGGAATATTTCTGTTTCTAGCAAATGTTTAGTTTCTAATTGTCTCTTTACTGGACTCTATTCATCAAACTGAAGAAATAAATATAATTGTTATTTTGAAATCATTAGAAACTTTTGTTCGTTTATTTGTTTAACTAAGCATCTATGCACGACTTAAATCAGCAGGCACTTGGGATTGTGTTCGCTTTCAATTATCTTATTGAACAATTATTGAGTCATACAAGTAAAAGCGTTCACTGTATTCAAACTTCAATAAGAACTGCCTTTGTCCCTTGTACTAGTTGAACTATAGACTATGGTCGGGTTCTATGGTCGGGTTGTTGTTTATTTGGCACACTGCACATTTCCATTCTCAATTTTACTATTGTTTAACAGTACACGACAGTTTTAAGTTGTTTATATTGTTCCGTTGCTTTACTCTTATACATATTATAGTTCTGAGTTTCTCTGGGTTTTTGTTTGTGATCCAGATTTGTTTAAGTTAAATCAATTTATGACTATCAAACAGCAGATACTACTGTTGCCTTTATTTAATGTATATGTTACAGGCATTTTCTAAATTTAGGCATTTTGTAAAATGACTGAATTTTTAGGCATTTTCTAAAATGCCTGAAGTTGACAGACATTTTATAAAATGCCTAAAAAAACCTAGTCATTTTGTAAAATGCCTGAAATTTTTAATGAAAATTTTACAAATTGCCTGGTTTGTTTCAGGCAAATTATGTAAATATGAAATACATGAAAAAGATGATAAAAACTGTATTGTAAAGCTACAAAAAGGGTTGACTTATAAATTTAAGATTATTCTTTAAAAATGTAACAAGCGTTAATAAGAAAATCTGTAGGCTTCTAGGAGCCTGAATTGCTCATCTTACAAAATATTGAAAATAAAAGTATGATACACTCAAAGAATATTTTAAAAATTGGTCAAGTTAAAAAAAAGACATAATGACATATGAAGATTGAGTTAACGACTTCTGTTACCATTAAGTTGCCTTATAGGCCTATTGAATATGCATCAAATATTTGCCACTTGAAAAGCAAGCGCCATTCAATGTATGATACTATTACTTGTCCTCTGTGTTCAAATAAAGAGGTTATCAAACATGATGAAAGAAGGCATGCATCAGACTCAATGACAAAACAAGCTGTCAGGTTAGAAATCCATCGGAAAGAGTTTTGACAGAGGTATATATTGGAGTGAATGTATTAGTAACAATTCCCCATGTGAATGGAGGGAAAGGAGACCTGTGTAACCTTATGGATGTTGTTACCGGAAAGGAAGAGCATGGTTATCAACATGGAATTTAAGATGGAATACTATGTGGACTTTACATAAGGAATCAGTTTCAACGGTCTGACAGTAACTTTATTGCTATTCAATCCGTAAATTATGATATTGAAATATCCTTCAGTAAAGCTGTCAGTAAAGTTTCTTTGTGCGATGGTCAGGGTTACACAAAATGTGGCCGTAGTGCTAGTGGTAAGACAAGCTGTAACACTAAACGTTGTCTTTGCAAAAAGACAGAAAAAATGTGTAACAGTTGCTGTCATCCAATCATTACATGTAGCAAAAATAATTTTCATATTCAGTGTTAATGTAAATGATTTAATAACAATTATAAAACTGTAACTGTTTAAATTGCATGCTATATTTAATGATAGAATAAAATCTTCTCTTTGATATTTCCAGTCGTTAAATTTTGAGTACATTCCATTCAGTTTTAGTCTTTTAGGCATTTTGTAAAATGCCTTACAATTTTTTCAGGCATTTTATAAAATGCCTGAAAAAAATAGTCAATTTGTAAAATGCCTAAATCATGCAGGCATTTTAGAAAATGCCTAAACATTTCAGTCATTTTACAAAATGCATAAATTTAGAAATTGCCTGTAACATATATATCTAATGTAAGTTTTGAAGTAGTTTGTGTTCCACAAGTATGCATGCAATATGATAACGTACCAATGTTTTAAATATAAGCGAGTTGTTACAGAGACAGACATAAGACTGAAATAGACAAAATAGTGTCCTCTAAGAGACCTACTTGTAGAATACAAGTTCTGTCATTCGTTATATCTAAAGGAAGCAAAC
Organism: Mytilus trossulus; assembly: GCF_036588685.1. NCBI lineage: Eukaryota > Metazoa > Mollusca > Bivalvia > Mytilida > Mytilidae > Mytilus > Mytilus trossulus. The sequence continues at coordinate 9,817,232 of NC_086377.1, read as the reverse complement.
ACAACTGCTTTTCTCTGCATATTCGTTACGACCGATGTTGTAATAACGATTACATAATCATTGTTGATCGAAAGTAGCAAACACATACAAAAGTGATAATCATTTATAAAACATATTAGTTCTTTAAAAATTACCACCTCTACATCTTTGCATGACTAATTCATAATATGTACTGTCAAGCAATAGAAGAAGAAAAAATATGATGATGTTTAAATATATGGATCAAAGATTTATTTGCAGTACTTACCTTCCACATGAACAGCTAAAATGAGAAAATATCATATTATTTAGGATGAGTCGCTCTGAATTACCTATCGAAGTTGTCTAGGCGAGTTTCAAATTAAATTTACATTATATATTTTCATGAAGCGATCTGTTTACCTTATGTATAAATTCAGTCTGACCTTATTAATCCATACATATTTTTCAAAGATGAATAAGTACGAATCGACAATTGTGAATTAAAATATTATACCATAAGAAGAGCCAAAAGGAAACACAAAATGCAAGATTTACTATATAACATAATGTTTTGAATAATGTAAGAAATAATGTTGCTACATCAAAATGTCATATCAATTCTCATATAATATATAACGTTCGTTCCTTAAAATAGGTTGTATTATTTTAGAACCAAGCAGTACTATGATTGTGTATAAGAACACTATACACTATTAACATAAACTATATGATAAAATAAGATTTGATAACTGTATAGATATTTTAGAAAAAATGTCATGGTATACATGCCTGTATACAGAAGTAGCGGTGCAAATAAAGGTATAGGAATGTGTGGTATCAGTCCCAATGAGACAACTATTCATCAAAAGATCAATTTATGGAAGTAAATAATTATAGATCAAGTCACGGCCTTCAACAAGGAGCATTGGCTCACACCGAACAAAAAGCTATAAAGGACCCCAACATACCAAATAATCGCCACATATGAACATTTTATTTTGGTTGATTCTGAGCGCTGTTCCGACGAATTTAGTGAAAACAGAATGACAAAGAATATTTATTAAAAGGTAAGTTACTATATAAATATGAGAATTGGGTAGTGAATTTTGCGCATATTTGCCCCCCAAAAAAAGATAAATGACGTCATCAAATTCACGTTTAAAAACGCTGTCTTGCGAATTACAGTATTGTTTACAGTTAAAAAGTTGATTAATTGTATTGATACATTGTAAATAATATTAGGCTGAACCAGTTCTCCGCCAATGACCGTCCGTGGTTAAATGAAAATCATTTTTGTAACAGACGCCTTGTAACGAAAAAGTAAATCTATGGAAAGCCAATCTGGACATTAATTTAGTATTTAATGTTTATCTATAAAAAAAAACAGAACTGTACCATTTGAATGGAGCATTATTCATCACAAAAAGAAACAAAGCAAAAAAGCGAATATTTATACTGTTTTTTTACTATTTATAAGAAATGTAAGTATAAACTTAATGAATTTGAAGAAAAAAAGATAAAATTCTAATAAAAAAATCAATAATAAAAGTAATATTTGTTTTTCTCATTTTTCAGCATTGTTCAACTTCACGACTGTATTTTTCAAGGTTTACTCTAGAGAATTATATTGATTTAAATCACTATAAAATGCTGATGATGATTGTTTAGGTAACTTTAATTAATTCATAATTTTATAAAATAATCAATTTATCGGAATAACTTATAGTGTGGTCTTTTCAAAATGACCGTTAAAATGATAGAAAATTACAACCCATACAAAATAACCGGACGGTCGAAACGTATCTATTGATGGGATGTTAAGAAACAAAAGAAAATGGAACAAACATATCTGAATCAAATAGAATACTGTTCACAACACATACACTTACACGTCATAAGAAAAAGGATACATTAAAAACCACTGAAAATGCAATTCAATAAAAAAAAATCATTAATAAAAAAACATGACAATGTGTGATGTCTGCTTGACTATCTAGTGTTGTCGAAGAATTTTGTTTTCATTAACCTATTCAACTAGCCAATTTTAACTTTAATGTTGTATTAAGCCCTAGGAAAGATCCGTTATTAACAGTTTTTTTTCCTTGACCACTACTTTCAAGCAACAAAAAATAAAAAGAAAGGTAGTGAAGTTTATCCTGTACGAGCAGATGACTTTCAGACTATAATCATTCAAGTATGCAATGAATGTGATAATAAATAGGCTTCAAAAATCCAAGGAAGACTTCAATCAATAAGTGATCTGCATGCAGCAGATGCACTGTACCATCAAACATGCAGCATGAATTTCAGGAAAAACAAAAAGATTACTTTAGCGTTTTTACCTGCCCCCCCCCCAAAAAAAAAAAAAAAACAGCAGTAGGGGTAGGCCAATGAGTATTTTTTCTTAAACATTGTTGAATACCTAAAATTCGTGGTGATGAACAAATCACAATTAGTAACTCGTTGATAAGATGAACCATACATGTGAAGAACAAGCCTACAGTTCTGTTTATTTGCAGATAACACTTTTTTAAAGATGATATTCTTATTACTGATATATCTGGAAAAAGTAGTATTGTTACAATTAGAGATTATGCGACAACCATTCTAGAAAACTTTTACCATCGACCAGGCATAGAAATTCTGAGGATGAGAAACAAGTTTTAATTTTAGCAGCTGCAAAGCTGATTGAAAGTGACATTCGATCAGTAGCAACTTTGAAGGAGTACTACCTATTTCCCCTTAGACATAGCATCGATAGATCAGAATGTGTAATATGTCCTAGATATGAAAACATTTTTTCTTGAAAAAGATTAAAAACTGAAGATGCATCAATTTGACAGGCAGTTATGCAAGCGTCTAGACCTCGACCAGGATGGTCCGGAACGATGCAGATGGTACATAAAAAAGAATATCCAGGGAAATTTACAGAATCATTTCTCCCAATGATAGACATAATTGCAACAGATTTGTCCTGTATCTACTCAACATTGACATTCGTTTGCAATCAAGCAACTCGGTAGAATATAATACCTGTATTAACAGGCGACCAACCGCTGCATTTGAACGCACTGACCATTGTGCAGAATGAGGAACCAAGCAGTCAACTGAAGTCATTAGCCTTTAGTATGAGGTTTTCATACAGAAATGATCTTTTTGGGTAGCATTGGTCATATTATGAGTAACTCTGGGATTCAAGAACTTATCTACTCCCCAAATGCTGTCTCACATATACTCAACTGCAAGACGGCTGTGGCGTGTGCATTAAGAGCACACATGCTTATTGACACAGCTGTATTCTGGCATTGATTGGGGTTGGTGTACATCAGGAAATAAACTGCTTCTAATTCGATCAACATTAACACCTGCACCAGACACACTATTGAAAGTTATTCGCTGTAATTGTCAGCAGAATTGTGATAACAAGCGATGCACTTGCAGGAAACATGGTATTGAGGGTTAAATAGGCTGTATTGAATGTCGAGGTATACACTTCACAAATTCATCAAGTCTTACACAGAGTGACTTAGATTCAACGTAAATATGAAATTTCAACGAGTCGATCAAGAATGATATTTCTTTATTTGAAAACCATTATTTATACAAAGACTATTGAACAGCCTTTTGACTTTAAGGAAATGCGTGTTTACATATTGATATTTTATGCTGTGAAAATATGTTTCAGAATTTCATTTCAACTAGAAAATACCGATTTTCAACGACTTTTTGACAAAACACAAATTTTTACCATATAAATGACTTGACTTGGGTCCAATGCCTTTTAATTCGCTGATATGGCAAGATTTAAAAAGTTATGACTATTTGAAATCATATCATTTGAAGATGTTGTCCTTAATCTTATTATATACAACAAATCCAGTTTTCAGCGATTTTTTTTACAAAATCACCATTTTGTCCCAAAAACAGGCTTGACTTGGTCTTATGCCTTTTAAATCGCTAATTTTGCATGATTTAAGAAGATGAAACTATTTGAAATCATGTCATTTAAAGACTTTATTTTAAATTTCATTATATACTACAAATCCAGTTTTCAGCGATTATTTGACAAAATCACCCATTTTTACCAAAAAAAATAGCTTAACTTGGTCTTATGCCTTTTAAAATCGCTGATATGGCATGTATTAAGAAGCTTAAACTATTTTAAAATCATGTCAGTTGAAAATTTTATTCATAATTTCATTATATACAACAAATTCAGTTTTCAGCGATTTTTGGTTAATATTGCCTTGTTTTTTTGCCCCCAAAAAACATGTTTTGGGCAACTACGATTTCTTAGGACTTTTAATATTTGATAGAGGACATGTATAGCTTTCATATAAAACCAATTTGTTTCTGTTTCAATTTTTATAAGGTTGGGCCAAATTTCACTTAGATTGTGTGGACTATATTAGTTTATTCAACTAACAAAATGCTGCATTCCGATAAACTAATCTACTTCAACTTATATAATCGCTCACTAACTTTGCTTGGACGTGTGCATCAATAAAAATCAAGAAGTGCGTTGATTGAATTGTTCAGATACATGTTGAATACATTGTCTTGATACTATCTAATGTTCTGTAAGTTAATGTATTTGCGCAAATTGCATTACAGTTTTGTGAAAAAAAAGTAACAGTTGTGCAGGAAAGGGTTATCGTCCAGTGACTTTATATACATGTAGAAGTAAAACATACTGGTATCGACATTATATACGTTCATCAACATAATTTGGTTGTTTGTGTAAGTCATATCTTTTATTTCAAAATCAAAAATATTAATAACATAGACATTTTTTTATTTGGAAATCTTTCAATATAAGAATATGTCAAAATTTAACAATCAAACAAAATATGTTAACTAGTATCTTTATCAAATATTCTGAAACCACCCTACTGTAAGGCATTACATATCATATCGATTAACACATTCGTAAAAAAATAATAACAAACAAAGAAAAATGACAAAAGCATATATAAAATATAAGGTCAAAAATATAAAAAAGGAAACGTTCAACGTCAAGGATAAAAAGGAAAAGAGCATAAGGAAACCAACAGTGCACAAAAAACAACAAACCAAATATAAAAACGATCCCTTTAATAAACGACAAGAAATATTTAGCGAAAATTATCTTCGTACAACACTCGTTGAAACTATGCGGACACAGTGTATGACCAAACATAGATGCAAAGACTGTCTAAATGCTACAACTCAAAACTACCGATCTGAAGGGCAAGTGTAAAACCATGTTCTCCAGAGAAACCACAAAAACATGAGACATACAATCGAATTGAGGAGAGGCTGAAAAATCGTCGTAGTCAAATAGATACTAGATCAGTTTGTTTCAGGTAAATCATTCAGTAAAACCAATTTGAAAGTGTATTTCATATTGCAGAAACATTACATTTCATAATATAAGCAAACAATTATATAACATAAATGACATTCATAAAATATTTGTTATTTTGTGAATAATAGTTTTACTTTTGAAATGTTATAAGATATGAAATTCAATCTGCATTTTTTTTTTGTAATTCAAACTAATATATGTATTCGCAATGAGAGTGTATGGATAATTTTTGTGATGTTACACGCGTGCCCTTATTCGTTTGTGGTTTTAACAACATTGTAGTACATCATTTACAAAGCATTTATTGTTTGTGTAATTATATAATATAATTAAAACAAAAACACTATTCGGATAGTTTTCTATTATAGTTTCATTTGAAGACGGTTGTTGTACAAATTCTGTGTCTGTAATTAAGTTTCCTTGATTTGGAACCATCGTCTGCAAAAATAAAGTAAATAATAATTGTTTTTATTTAATTAATGCATCATAATCCTAGTACTTGCTCTTCAAAAATACACGTGTATTGGAATTGTTATAAATGGTTAGTCATGCTATTTGAATGCAATGCATTTACCTTTTTGAAACCTAATTCGTTAGCGGTGTGGTTGATGTTTTGCTTAATATAAGATCTTAGTAAATGTTTAGCTTTCGAAATGTCCTTCAGTGTTTTTAGTTTTAAAAAAAATAAATAAGTTTAATATACTTTACAAATCATTTGTCTTGTTGGTTAAGTTGTATGATCTTGCACTTAGTTTTGGTTTAAATCAGTAAATAGTTTGGATTATGTTTGCCTTCGATTATTCCATTGCACAACAGTCATATATAAAAGCGCTTTCAATGTATTCAAATTTTAATAATAATTTTGTTGTTATAATTAAACTTGACAAATCAAAATAAGCCAATATTCGTTCAAGTTTTTATACTAATATATTTAGGATTAACGATCTCTGTCTGTGTATGACTAATTAATAATATGTTCTGCCAAGTAATAAAAGAAACATATTGATCGTAACTTTTATCTGCAGTACTTAATATTAGCTAAAACAAATAGCTCGGACCTACCTATCGAACTTATCAGAGATAGTTTCCACTTTTACAAAACTTTACATATTTGATATGTTTATCTTACAAGACGGTATTATAGTGCCCATAACTTAAAGCCGTATGGTCAATTTATAAACCTCTGTTTATGATAAAACGTTTGTCATTGAAAGCTGTCTCATTGACAATATTTCTTTTTTATTTCTTTTTTCTTGTTAAATAATTTTTAGCTTAGGCGTAATGAATCTGGTTATTTTATCCACGTATATTTGATTTCCAGTACTTTTATTAATTCCCAGTAACATTGTTTCGTATGTTAAAATTAATTATCAAGTTGAATATTCCAACAAACAAATACACATTCACATCTTGATATTTTTTCTAAACAAACTGCCTTTTGTCATATCTTTCATATAACAATAAATGCTCAAAGCTATCATTAATACTTATGGTTGGGTAAGTGACACTTTCCGATAAAAAGTTAAGACAATTGATATGTTGAAATTGTCAATGATATTATTCTCGTATTACATCATGTAATGGACGAACATGGTGTACGCAAAGACAGTTATATATCATACATGGACATTTAAGTAGCGAATTAAACTAGGGACATTGTCATGTATTATTTAAAAAAAATAGACAATATCATACAATAGTTTAAATAGTTTGACAAAGGTGATTTGGATGATAGTCTTTGAAAGACTACCTAACTTCTTATTTATTTAGAAGCTTAATTATCGATGTGATCCCTCATTTTGTGTGTGAAGGCATATTCAATCGCTGTGATTGATGATTATATATTAAAATAAAGGTATCATAAAAGGTAGAAATGGAGAAAAATAATAACAAACTTTTGCATCAAACAAGTGGATGTAATAAGTCATACACGACACTAGTATAACAGCTTAGTAAACCCGAAACACGTCTTATCTGCATTAGAATTGGTTAATTATAGTCAAGTACAGAGTGTGCAAAAGGTAAATATAAAGACCCTAGTTTTACAAACTATTTAATATTTAAAATTTAAATGACTAGTCTGATGTGGATGGAATATAAGTTGTGCAGACGTCATGCATGCCCAAAACCTTGTACTTGTGCTATATGTGTAATCATTTCCAAATGATGTTATTCTTTAAAGACGAAAGTCAAAATATCGCATTGCTTATTATTCAGGAATGGGTTATGTAACCTTTACATAATAATAATTGTTTACAACTAGTTTAATATTTTCCCATTATTTAAAGCACGACACACAACATTCACTATCTGTTGTCCATTAATTTTAATAATGTTGTAACATTATAACCTTATACTTATCTGTTCGGTACATAACACTTACGGAGGACTGAAAAAGAAAAAAAGAAAAAAAAATGAAAATCTAAGGAATAACTAGGAAAATCCTGATACATAAAACAAGTCTTCACAAAACATCAGTTTATCAATTTTGATTACATAAAGTTTAGCATATTGCTTTAAATTGCTAATGTTTTTCTTAATGAAACTTAGTTTACTTAATGTTATAGCTATTCAAACGAAGCAAAAATATAAAAAAAAAAAATGATGAACATCTATTGTTTCAGAAAAAGAGAGAAGTTTTGGATCCATTAAAACGTTTAATCCCGCTGCAAATGTTTGCACCTGTCCTAAGCCAGGAATCTCATGTACAGTAGTTGTCGTTTGTTTATGTAATTTATACGTGTTTCTCGTTTCTCGTTTTTTATATAGATTAGACCGTTGGTTTTCCCGTTTGAATGGTTTTACACTAGTAATTTTGGGACCCTTTATAGCTTGTTGTTCGGTGTGAGCCAAGGCTTCGTGTTGATGGCCGTACATTGACCTATACTGGTTAACTTATTTTTAAATTATTATTTGGATGGAGAGTTGTCTCATTGGCACTCACACCACATCTTCATATATCTATATCTTCTTAATAAAATGTAAATGGAATTTCAACCCGTATTGTTTTCTCTTTTGAGGATAAAATAACACGTTGGTTGCATCCATTTTGGTGTATGTGTCTTGTTTCTTATTATGCCCACTGGTAAATTATATTCAAATCACTGTAGTAAAAACATAACAACGTATGTCTTATTATTCCGCCTTATCAATAACACGTCAGTGTTATTAAAACAAAGCGCTACGGACGTATGCAATGTCTTGAGTGTGTTTGTGTGTGTTTTTTTTAAGTCAAAATTATAATGAAAATGCACAATACATAAAACTGCCGACATTTTTATCATCATATAACAATAAAACAATGGAAGTACTTCATTCAACACGAATATGTGTAATATTTTTTTTTCTTCATTGAGTTATGTTAGATTTTAAGATAAATAACAACCTAAATTGCAATTATCATTTTTTTCAATTGGGAAATTATTAGTGTGTCGATATGATTGTGATATGTTTAAATTTAAACCATATGATCTAATAACATGAATGGTCAGCTCGTACTGGTCTATACGCGAATACTCATACGGTCCGACTGTACGCGTATGGCCGAACCGTACGAGTATACGTTTACTCATATGATGTTGAACATATATACACAATTGCTTTTACTTGTTCGGGTAACGATAACCTATTGATGAGTAGTTGCTACATAGTCCGGAGTAAATGCATTTAACATAGCACACTATTCTTTTTGGGAAAAATCAATTAATTGAGAGTAAACTAATGAACTGGATGAAACCCCGCAATAGTGTGACGTTAGGAAAACTTTCAATGTTGTAAACTTAACCACCACATTTAGGTTTCCACCAGCCTGAATGTATAAGCACACGCTTTGAGCTTTTAAAACTATGTCTTGAATAGTATAATCAAACTGTGAAATGGTATGACATGATTGTAATATTCAAGACATAGTTTTTGAAACTCGAAGCGTTGGCTTATGTATGCAGGTTTCTGTAAATAGCTGACAATAGTCATTGAAGAATACACATGTTTTTTTCTTCAGAAATTGGTTATTTGAAAAAAAACACAAATACCACCCAATTTCAAAACATCTTCTCCACTACCTTTCTCTTTAAAATGTATGTTTATTGTTTAATAATACTACTCTGAAAACACCTGTGTATATACATATATGAGTATTATTTAATACATTGCATAGATGAGTGTATGCTATACTTATCTGTTTGTTACTAGACACTTACGGGCTGAAAAAAAGTAATCTTAAATAGAGAACACCATTTAGCAATGAGTTATCACAATTAGAATGGAATTAATGTCATAATTAGTAAAGGGATTGCAGAACATGTTGGGATGACAGCTTGTTCTATCAGATTAATAATTTGGTATGGTCATAATTCATACATTGAAATGAGATAATGATATGATTTTGAAGTGTCGCTTTATAAATGTATAAAGTAACTTAGATTTAAACACCATCGACGAAAGCTGACCTTGGGTTTAACAATTTTTAGTTTTGTTCTCTATGTTTATATAGTTCTTTAAATGTGTTGGTAATTGGTTATTATACGTCATTGGATTTAACCATCTCTGCTGTTAACGTCTCCTATGCAGTAACATCTAGAAAACTGCACATGAAATCACCCGCTTTTCTTTCCTTCGAATACTGTTGTTTGTCATTTTAGGCTTTTGTAATGTCTTTGTCAGTTAATATTTGACTAGTGAGTTTGAATGTCGCATTGGTTTTTGCCGACCCTTTTATTGACTGCATGCGCGTCTGAGATAATTATATTATGTCAATGATAGGTTTATTGTTTTATTTATATATTCTACTACAATCAATGCATCGACAACCTTATATTGTGAATTGCATATATAATTGTACGCTATACTTATCTGTTTGCTACTTGACACTTACGAGCTGTAAAAAAAGAATCAAATGAATAATTATAAAATCCAGCATACAACATACAATTCAGCAATGAATTACACCCATATTAAATGGAAATAATTGAATAAGTAGTATCGAGAAAGGAGAACATTTTAAGATAACAGTTTTTTTATGCCAGATTATTAAAAAAAGTAAAGCCATCAATAATACAAAATAATGTGCTTTTTGAATAATTTGTCACTTTATACATTTAAAATATGTAAAGAAATCGTGGTTTAATCATCCTCGAAAAAGCTGACGTTATGTCGGTATAATCATATTGATGCACGTTCTCTATGGACATAACTTCAACAGTTTGGGTTATTATACGTGATATGATTTAAACATTTCTGCTTTAGGCATCTTCAATGAACGTTAATCAAGAAAACAGCGCATAAAATAACATAAGGTATTTTGTATACTGATAATTGACTTTATGTCTGAAAAGTTTTTTGTCAATGCATTATCACTTTCCATTTGACTAATGAGTTTAAACGTCTCGTTGGTATCGTCCGCCTCTTTCGTAGACATAACGTTAGTCTATCATACATCTTATAAATGGCATAATTATTGTTTCACTTTACACCTTTGTATAAATATCTTATATATAATAAACTACATATATAATTGGGAGCTATACTTATCTGTTTGCTACTTGAGACTTACCAGTACCGCCTGAAAAATAAAACAAATCATCATACAATAACAAACCATTTAGCATTGAATTATAAAAATGACAATAGAATTAATTGAATAAGTAGTGCAGTAAAAGTAGAACATTTTGAGACTACCTTTTGTTCTGTGAGAATATTGAATAGTGAAGACATTAATCATGTGTGATATTCTGTTTTATCATATTTTATTATAGTCTTTGAGATGATTTAAAATAATGCCTGATGTTGTTATAGCTGAATGAGACATTTAAGTTATGTCTGAGGGGTTTATAGTTCTATGTAACATTTAAAGTTACGTATGAGGTGTTCATAGTTGGAATTAGACACTTATAGATATGCCTGAGGTGTTTATAGTTGACATTTAAAGTTATGCCTGAGGTATTCATAGTTGAATAAGACATTTTAATTTATGCCTGAGGTGTTCATAGTTCGAATTAAACATTTTAAGGTATGCATGAGGTGTTTATAGTTGGATTAGACATTTTAAGGTATGCCTGAGGTGTTCATAGTTGCATAAACCATTTTAAGTTATGACAGAGGTGTTCATAGTTGAAATTAGACATTTTAAATTATGCCTGAGATGTACATAGTTAGAATTAGACATTTTAAGGTATGCCTCAGGTGTTTATAGTTGGATTAGATATTTTAAGGTATGTCTGAGATGTTCATAGTTGAATTAGACATTTAAAATTATGCCTGAGATGTTAATAGTTGGAATTAGACATTTCAAGTTATGCCTGAGGTGTTCATAGTTGGATTATACATTTTAAGGTATGCCTGAGGTGTTCATAGTTGGATTAGACATTTTAAGGTATGCCTGAGGTGTTCATAGTTGGATTAGACATTTTAAGGTATGCCTGAGGTGTTCATAGTTGGATTAGACATATACAGTTATGTCTGATGTGTTTATAGTTGGATTTCTGAGTAGGAGGCGTACATCCTGAAATATTTACCTTTTGCATACATATGAATGTATTTACATGTTATATACACAGGAGTGTGATAACCTATTGTATACATAGGAATGTTACTTCTATATCTTCCCTCTTTCTTTTGCTCGAGCAACCTTTGATATACCTATATGATATGGAAAACTTTTAACCAAAGTTTAAATGAAGTGGACAAATAGAAATGAATAGTATCGGTCGCAGAATGGCCTTTATGAACGATTTTTTTTTCAGGAATATTTGATTTGTAAAACGAGGTATGTATGTGTACAAACCACTTCACAAAATGAATACATAAACATAATTGCTTTTATTGACTAGTGTGTGGTTATCTTTATATTAAAAACAATGATTGTTTCTTGTTATTGATTATGACTAGCCGAAAAGATTTAATTATAAGGAGCTAGATATAAAACACTTTTGTCAATTACATAGTATGCAAACATATTATATACGTTTTTACCAAGTTGTTGGTGTAGTTGGTGTTGCTTGGTCTTTAGTTTTCTGTGTTATGTCTTGTGTTCTATTATTTTTCTGTTTGTCTTTGTCGTTTTTTATATTCCTAGCCGTGGCATTCTCAGTTTATTTTCTATCCATGAGTTTGATTGTCAGTCTAGTATCTCTCGCCAATCTTTTCGTACATGAATTTCCTGATGTAGGAAATTATGGATAAAACTTTGTTTATAACTAGCTTAACTTCTCAACCTTGTGAAAGTGGCATATAATTCCATTGAATTGACAACAATGTGCACGTGTGAGCAAAATAAGAGACACAATTACTGTAATGGGACCTTTTTTTTCTATTCCAATATAAATAGAGGTTAATTGCTTATTTTCTTAATAGATATTTTAAACAAAATTCGATGGGCATACGAAAATCATAAAAAAACCAACTAAAACATACAACACAGTAACAAAAAAAAGGCCTATCAAAACTTCTGATAAAAATACAAAGAAAACTCAGCATCTGTCGTATGGTTCGCATCAAAATTTATTGTAACTTAATTTTGAAAAAATAGAAGAAATGTACTGACAAATAGAACATATCCATTATTGTATGTAGTTATACATTTCAAACGTCCACTACTGAAAGTGTTTACCGATCTCGACTGGCAATTACATGGTCGGTAACTGATGACGTTCGATAACTTATTTAAGGGAAGCCATACCTTTAGAAATTGTATGCAATTATGTATGTGCTATATTTAATCCGCAGAGAAGTTATTAGTTTCCTGGTTGAAATAAGAAAATAAAGGAGATGAACACTATCAAACTCAGTAAAAACATCAAACATACAATTGTATGAGTGGAATAAATCGTAAGCATGGTAATCCTAAAACATATTCAGTTGATTAAATAAACTCATCATAGATACCAGGACTAAATGTAGTATATACGCCAGACGCACGTTTCGTCTACAAAAGAATCATCAGTGACGCTCGAATTCAAATAGATATAGGAAGATGGGGTGTGCGTGCCAATGAGACAACTCTCCATCCAAATAACAATTACATTTAGATAATCCTGCCTACAGCTGTGTTTTTAATCCGATTTATGAAGATAGATTTGCAAAACATGAAAATAAAGTTCCTCCGTTAGGTATAGGTTTAAAACCACATTTAGCTTCTTTTGATTTAAAATGTGTTGCTCAAGTTAAAACTTGGAAATGTCCTCCATGGGAACTTCCCAAACCAAAAATATTATTTGATCTCAGTGAACATAATAAAAATAAAACAAATCCTCTTTTAATTCAGCGATTATCTAGATTTTTCAACTGTCTATACTGTCTATACATGCTTACAAGCTATACGAAATACTAAAATTAAAAACCCAACAATTCTCAAAATTTTATATGTAATGATGAATAAATTCTTCTTAAAAAAAAATATTTCTATGAATATACCGCTGTTCAAAACTCATAAATCCATGGACAAAAAACAAAATCGGGGTAACAAACTAAAACCGAGGGAAACGCATTAAATATAAGAGGAGAACAACGACACAACACTGAAACGCAATACACACACAAAATGGACCAATCATCGGACAAAACACCACGAGAATGACAAATATAACATGAAAACCAAATACATGAATTTGGGATAGACAAGTACCGTGCCACGTCTTATCTCAATATCTCAAAAATAAGAGAAAACACAAACGACTCAACGTTAAAATGCAACACACACAGACACGAACAATACTATAACAATGGCCATCTTCCTGACTTGGTACAGGTTGAACCTGTTTTTTTGGCATGCCAAACCTCGCACTTTAATGGCAAAGTTAAATGTAACATCGAAATGACAACAAAATATTACAGGACTACAATACAAATAAATAGAACACATTAGACAAAGAAAAAACATGATTAATAGATAACAAAAAGCATCAGGTTTAAAATTCAATACGCCAAAAACGCGCCTTGTCCACACAAGACTCACCAGTGACGCCCAGATATAAAAGATCGAATGTGAAAAAATGTACAAAGTTGTACAGCACTGTAAAACGGTCTAAAGTAGACGTAGATCATACTTACATATCAGATCTCTCTTTCGTTCTGAAAGATGAAACAGATCAAGTGTGTCAGTTACACATTCTAAACAAAAATACTGATAGATGTGTTGCCGTTTATCCAGATAGCATTTCAAAAGCAATACAAATAGTTCTAATAAATCTTGTTAAGTTTACTTCATTTTATTACCTTTACAATGTACATGTTTAGTTAAATTGTATTGTGAGATAACCATTTAAAATCGTTATGTTTGAGCATTACATTATTATGATAACATTTGCGGCATTAACTTTATTGCATTATACAATTAATGTCTTAAAAGAAATATTTTGACTTGACTCAGCAAAACTGAGTAACTTAAATCTAATTCATATGTAAAAAGTATCTTAATTAATCAATATTTTCTACATTAAGAGCTATACGTCATCTACCTTATGCCTTTTTAACGTTTAAAATATCTGAAACAAAACCGTCAACAAGGGCAAATGTCGTTTAGTTTTAGATGCTTTTCAATTTAAAATATTCTGTGTCGTTTATTATTGAGGAATTTGGTTGAGCTATTCAATTTTCTTCTGGAATTTCAAACAAACAAAACTGCATTAGTGTACCAATGTGTATTCTATTTTAAGACCTTTCGACAATTGTCCAAACATCATATATGTTTCCCTCTAAGATTGATTTCCAAGTAAAATTGAGAATGGAAATATGAATATGTCAAAGAGACAACATCCCGAACAAAATGCAGAGAAAAATCGAAGGCAATCTATGGGTCTTAAACACAGCGAGATAATCCTTCGCTTAGACGCGGGCTTTAACTGGCCTCTAAACAAAAAATGTGAACTAACTCAGTTTTATTGACGTAATACCAAACTCCAAAACACATAAGTTAACTGAAATTAAAATTGAAAAAGACTAACAAAGACTCAGAGACTCCTGAATTTGGACAGGTGCAAACACCTGTTCAATGTCGACAGAAAAAACACACAGCTATCCAGATAGTACCAATAACAGCCACAGTAGTATACCGTAGTTCAACGTCATAAATATTTTGAGAGAAAACAAATCCCGGTTACAAACCTAAAATCGAGAGAAACACACCAATTATAAGAAGTCACAAATGAACAACAGAAACACTGAACTGCAATAAAAAAAAGGTCAATGCAACATACATAGAACCGAACTATTTGAAAACAATTTCAATATTCCTGACTTGAAACAGGACATTTTTAGAGCAATTGGTTTGTATAATCTGGTTTTATGTCTAGCCAAACCTCGTGCGATTAACTCAGTTTAAAAGAGTCTGAAGTCAGAAAAGGTAATTTAAAAACCTATGCAAAATGGCAATGATTCATATATTAACATAGACTATTAAATTTAGCAGTTACTGACAAGCATGCTAGCTCCAGACCACTACTTAACTGATAAAAAATGAATTTCTCCATATTATGCATATCATGCACAATACCCGTGAATGATTTAGTATCAAACCACCAAATGCTCACTATGAGTGATTACATATGAGTGTCGTCAAGTCTTTTTATTATAAATCCATTTACATCACTGCTGACGCAGGCGAATATATGTTGCTCATTACCTGCATACATATGTGTAAATTATTTACAAGTCAATGCTGCTCTTTATCACTCTTATTGGTTTGTTCATCAATGTTTCGTATTGATTTGTTCATCAATGTTTCGTATTGATTTGTTCATCAATGTTTCTTATTGATTTTTTAAAAAGTGCAAATATATGTGTGGCGTAAGCCAATAACAAATGACAACAGTTGCATTTTTCGAGAAAAAAAACAAGTTATTATGCACTTCATTGACACTTGGCAATTATACATTTGATACGCCACATGATATAGATATACAACTGTGTGTCATGTCCATAAAAACAATTATAATGAACTTACCCACACTTTTCACATCTATACAGGCATTTTCCCTGCTCCTTTGGTATCACATCCTGTTTGTAATCACTACAATGAGCAACACTATTGATTGACTTAAAAGTTACACTATTTCAAGATGATATTAAAATCCAACAAGCTATTACTAACTGGTACACACATAAACAGTGCAAAAATATCAAAAATCATTTGAAATATATACAAGAGTCATAAACCAAGTTAATGAATCTCGAATTAATTGTAATATTAATATAAAAGACGAAAAATCAGCTCACACCCAGACTGAGATACATTTCTTTTTCCGGGAAGATATATTGCTTAAATTCACAGAAGTTTCCTATGGTTCCGCGTAGAACAGAAACTGTTTACCCACGAAGAGTATCACAATTCACCATTTGTTGTAAGTGGGGGTTGTTGTTACGTAGTGTGTCTAATTTTTGACAAAACATTTTAATTAACTTCGACTTTTATTTAGCTGGAATGGTCGTATTGATGTTTGTCGTTCCTTTAAACAAAATTGGATGACATCACCAAAACAATATAAGAGTTTACATAGTACTCCAACCATTTAGTAATGACTGATAGTTCTTAAGTATACTATATACAATCGAAACTCATGGTACTAATTCCAGATGCATTTCGGGAATGTGGCTGATAAAATCATATACCCCGTCAACAAAAGTCGATTATGAAAGTGACTCCTGGATTCTTTTACTACCTAATCTACAGTCGACTGTGAATGTACCTGCTGAAGTCGTTTACTCTTTCATCAACAGTCGATTGTGAATGTGAATGCTGAAGTGGTTGAACTCCTCGACATATGAGGAAAGATATTGCATACAAAAACTATTTATAAAAAGACAAACTACACTTAACAAAACAGTATGACTGTGTTATGTTGTTGTAAAACAGTTTGGCGTCTTTTGATTATACGTGCCTCAATAGATAATTGTGATGAATAACTTTTATATTTTGGTTATATTGTATAAGTTTAAAGAGGTTCTGAATATTTCAACTAGAAAAGCAGGGACATTTTAACAAAATCTAAACACTATTGAAAATAATTGTTGCTACTAGTTTGCGTTTCCATATCATAAGAATATTTATGTACTTAAATGCAATCGTGCTCGAGCCAGTGTGTTCTAACGTACGTAGTTGATACAAGAGGAGATACATAAACCATAGAGACACTCTTTAAGCATAGAAAGGTTTTAAATATTTCAACTAGAGAAGCAGGCACATTTTAACAAGCAGTATATTTACGAAAATTAAATGCAACAAAATCTAAACAATATTGATAATAATGTATGCTACTAGTATGCGTTTCCATATCATAAGAAGATTTATTAACTTAAATGCTATCGTGCTTGAGTCAGTGTGGTTTAACGTACGTAGTAGGAAAAAGAGGATCGGCATAAACCAGAGAGACTTTTTAATGGATTTATCGAAAATAAAAATAAACGGTTAACTGGTGTACACAATATATATAGACAATAACTGTGTCTTTAAATGTAAGCTGTATTTGTACGATGCTAGGAAACAAGTTGTATGCGAGCTTTTCGCGAGCTACTACACCTGCTTCGAATCGAGTACAGCTGATATTTAAAGACACTAAACAGTTATTGTCTTTATCCTGCAAACGATTCTGTTTATTATTTTTGTTTTGAAAGACACAAACACATGTTTTGCATTTATTTTTGAATTGAAATCCCTCTTGAGATCCGTGTAGTCATACGATACAGTGATCACAAATTCAGTTGACGACGTGTTTGCAAATTAAGAATATCGAATGATCAACACCTATACATCGTTCTAGGTGAATAATTATCTAGTTTCGCATAACAACTAATTTCAACAGTAAAAACAAATCACACTACTTTGTCCAATTTGAAACATTCACTAAACATGCATGCTGAAATTGACATGGCTGTTTTTGTTACAAAATCATACACAAGTTTTGAAATAGAAGTCATCGTAGAAAAGACTGATGTTCATGAGTGTATGTTATCAAAACATTGGTGGGATTCTTGTTGCTCTAAAGAAATGTTTGAAAACAAACAGAACGTATTTATAAAGTTATCGTTAATTCACAATTAATACTTCATTGGAATGCAACTGCAATAAACAGTCTGATGTCACGCAGGTTCATACGATACTCAGTTTGGCAGTGGGTGGAGCTTTAAAGCGATATCTGTATAGTATGCAAGTACAGCAAAGCAGGCTGTATCTGTATAGTAGAACACCCAATTGCAGGATAAAATGCAAACTTAATCAGAATCGTTGCCACGTCAAATGGTGAGGTATGTAAGAAGATAATGTGTAATTCACTCAAACATTTGATGACAAGTTAACATTGTCAAAAGCGTAGTTTAAAAACTGTTTAATATACAAATATATTCCTTACCTCTTGGGTGATGGCAATTCTATTTCTCTGTTCATGGTGTGTTGTGTAGGCATTTCACTGATAAAAGAAAAACAGAAATTTTTATGTTTATTTTATCATAAAATGTTCTGTCAAGTGTCAGGAGTATGACAGTTGTTAACAAAAAGTCATTTTCTTTGTATTTCTGGCGTTTGTTTTTGTAGCAGAATAGTGTTTATGTTGTTCTGTTGCTTTCCACTTGTAGTTAATGTGTGTTTCCCTCAGTTTTGTTCAGATTTATTCTACATGTGGTTTAATCGATTTATTATGACTATTGTAAAGCGGTATACTTCTTTTGTCTTTATTTCTTTTATAATATTACATAAAATGCATGCAATTAGAATAACACATTTGAATAACGAGAAAAACAAATATATCTGTTCTGGTTTGAAAGCAAGTATTTTTGCATTTTTACATTTGTACATTTGTTAACGTATTGTCGAGATCAATACAAATTAAAATGCACACTGCCGTATTTATCTACTGGATCACATTTTGAATCCATAATATTAAACAATACATTTGTAATGAACACAAACATGTATTTCATGAATTATCTCTCCTTCGTCTGTCATATCATATCCAGACATGATTTGATATTAGAAAAAAACAACATTATTGTGTTTTTGCATTTTTTTCTCATTAGGATACTATGGGTTATATTAAAACATGTATTACGACTACAAAATGCTTAGTTACTTTTAGTATAATTACCTGATTATGTATTTACCAAACAACTGTTTAACGTCGTTATCTGTTGCGGACTTAACAGTATACTGTACGTTCGGAAATTCAGGTTTAAGCGTTACCGTCAGCTTTACAATGTCGGCTGTTAGCTTCTGTAAAGATTGCAACAATTTTCCATCGTTTCGTGTTTTGTTTAGTTCATGTATTTTCTTGTCTAAGTCGCGTCCTGCCTTCAAATTACTTTGAGTATCTTCCAACAGCTTTGTTAATTTGTCCCTTTCCTTCCTGGATTGATCCTTGACCGATGCAATCTTCTCTAAGATACATTTATCAACCATGGTCTTTATCCTTGTACCTTCTTCTGTAATAGCTTTAACTATTCCTTCCACCTTCACATCAAATGCCTTCAGACCCTCTTCTATCTGCTTCATGTTTTGGGTTGACTGTAGTACTTTTCTACGCAGGTCTGTTGTATTCGTTTCCTTCAGCTGTGATATGCTGTCGAGAAGTTTAGAAAAGGCATGCCCTAAGTGACTGCCAGTCACACAACTGCTACATACCGCTACGTTACAGGTATTACATACAAAACTTATGTCTTCATTGTGGTCTTTACATTTTGATTTAACTTCCGGTATAACATCAGAGGAAGACTGGAACTGGTGATGCTTTGTCCCTCTCTGCCGTTTATGAAAGCCTTTACAATTGTCACAAAAGCACTGTTCACACTCTAAGCAGTAATGAGATCCAGAGGCACTAACACATATCTCACACGTTTTAAAAGCTGCCTGAGCCATGTTGTCAATGATTCATTACAAGGTACTTTACATTAAACGGCAAATAAACAATGACAACAAAATCCTACACTATACACAATTGACAGCTAATAATGTATGACGCGTCTTTTAAATAGAACTAGTAAAACAATTATGATTTTTATACAAACCTATGGTGTGGTTGAACAGCTTTCCGATTAGGTTGAATACTTACTCATTTTACTTACATTTAGTTTTTACTTAGGCGTGTTATACAAATCGCTGATCAGTATGTACATTACAATTGAAATAAAAAATATAATCTTACTGTAAATGAAGAATTTTTCATATTTAATTTCCTGTATTTCGTGAATAAGAATTATCCACGAAATTAAAATTTGATTATTTATTTACCAAATCTGAATTTAAAATACGTAAATATTTACATTTTTTTATTAGAAAAAAACATATTGACAACATATAAATGATGAACACCAATGCATACAAAGAACATCTTAAGGAAATTGATAGGCACAAAAATATCAAACTGTTAAAGCGTATTCTTACAGTCAGATGATAATTCTTATCTTTTATTTGTACAGGAATAAATTACGATCAAGTAATTATAACTTGCTAAATATATCTAGACATATCTGGGCGTTTTTCAATAAAAATGTGAATTTTAGACCTAACACAAAATTATTAAAGTTATTTTGAATACCTCTATTAAAGACCTGTTTGTTAATAAAATGAGCAATCTTAAATACTCTTTAATATGATATGTTGTCATAATTTATGCACTGTTTCGTAGGGAACATGTGTCCACTATGAAACTGCTCCTAAACGCACATCTTATTGCATTTTGATGTCTTTTACAGACTAGAACGATAACCTTTTTTCTGAATTGGAGAACCACTTTTTATCGATAAATAATAGACAGTACTTCACATATGAAGGTACAACTCATGTAACGTAGTGGACATTTTGATGAGTTTGGTAGTTGATAAAACTGTTTCGTAGTGGACCAAAAATATCGTAGTTGACATCAAACATATCCTGTGTTGATAAAAACATACTGAAAATAACATGAAACTAAGACTTGCTTTTTGTTTTGCACGAATGTAATTGAGAAAAGAGTAAAAAAAAAACCGACTGCATGGTAGTAACCATTACGAAATAGTTTTCTCAAATCTTGTTTCGTTAGTAGACCGTTTCGTAGTGGACATATTCACATGTTTTATCTTTTCCCCACAATCTCTATATTGCAAATGTAACAATAATGAATGAATTATATTCATCAAATCATTTTTGTTAACACTATAATTGATTCTTTATTGCACATTTTGCTGTTTAACAAATAAACTTGGTGTACAGCATTTCATCAAGTTTCCTGTTAAATAACCACTGAATACCCATGGATAATATTCAGTTAAATTAAATAATACATTACATTGGTTTAATTCACATATGAAACTAGTATTATAGTTGTTACAAATAGTCTTTGCTTCTTCACAAAAAGTATTTTAGATATATTCATAAAAAAATATCTACACAGTAATATTTTAATTTTTACGGAAATTTATCATTCATCCGGAATGACTTTTTGGGTTCTTTTATTATCTATTTAGAAGCGAATTGCGGTCAAGTGATTTTCTGTCCCTCGTGTTTGGACATTTTCTGTAAGTGATTCGAGAATTTGGATTATTAATTTCTATGTGGTTTTAAATGCTTTGAATAATTTTACGAAAAGGTAAGTTGGAGTGTAACTTTTTTTTCAATCTTTATTAAATGTGTTATTGATTCGACTCAGATAAGTACCGTGTCGTGACCTTTACATGTCAAGGTTTGTAAACAATGCACACAAATGTAGCGTAGAAGTGTCAAAGTACCTATATATTAACAAGACACACACGCGCACAACTACATATATTAATATATATGAATTACCCACATTTAAATTTATACATTGTAGTAATAATTACTGTACAAACAAACTTCTGCAAATACAGTCATGCTTGTTCAGTGTCACATGATACATTTTACAAACAAATTTCTTTCCATAACTTTCACACATACTCATACCTTAGGCATAGCACTTATAGATAAGTACTTGCATAGTACATATATAATAAAGGAAAACAATCATATACAATCACACATTATCTAAATATATAGCACTTTTTTTTACTATACATGTAGCTTAAGTTAACTATAAAATGACTTCATTATTATTCTTCAAAATATTCAACACCTTTGTTAATAAACTGCTTATCTCTGTATTGGTCATACTATATAATTCTACAGTATTTTCTACCTCACATTTAAATTTGTTTAATGTGTCTACTGCTTTTGGGTTTTTTATTGGAAACATTATGTGTTTTATAGACTGAAAAGAACATTAAGCTAAGCAAATGATTTAGCGTATAGTATGCATCGTTATGAATTTTGTATCTTATAACCAACGAATGAAGACTTATTACATGTTCGCCTATGAAGACATTTTTAAGTAAAACTTTCATTGATTTCCAGAATGTTTTATGATATGAACATGTAATGAACTAATGATTACAATTATCTTTTTCATTGCAATATGAACACAAATTGTTTTGTGAAATTTTCCACTGAAAAGGCAGCACCTCATTTGGCCTGATAAATTGCATTAATTTCCACCTTAACAGTTTTATTTTATTATTTTTAAGATATTCAAAATTAAATTTAATAGAGTCTTTAAATTCATTGATTAGTCTTCCTTTGCTTAAGACTCTTTCTCATTTCAAAAATGCTACAGGTATTTCTGTTTTTGACCAACTTAATACTAAATTGTTTATGTTTATAAGAATCAGTTATGTAATATAGTGTAATTCCTGGATACAGCGACGCCTTCGTGAATCTGTTATGAAAGTTTTCTAAATGCATTGATAACTTATCGGAACCCGTTATACAATAAAGTCTTGTATAATAACTTTATATGGTGATCGCTTTGAGGATTCTGACATGTAGTATTGCATGTATGGTATGATAATCGTGATAACTGCATAGGTGGAATATGTCATACCTTAACTATGGTTCCTTTATATACATTTATACTTTATGTATTACTTTTATATAATGCTGCCTAAAAGACATCTTACACACACAATGTATACAGACTATGTTTCTTTTAATCCGCGGTGTTCCTTGAAGAATAATCCGTCATGTTCCTTGAAAGAATCGCTATAGACTGATTTATCTGAGAGACAATCTGTATCGTCATATATAGACAAGGCAGCCATTGTTGTCATATAAACATCAAGTTCATTGGTGGAAGTTGCATGGTTCCGTTCTTCCTACCTACATATGATAATAAAGTAAACGAAATTTTGCAATGCACAGACACATATAGAGCAAAGACCAATGAATTAAAATATCAAATCATGGCCATAGGTTTGTTTGTTATAGAGTTCATCCGCTTCATTCAAATTGTGATGGATAGTTGAATAATTGACAATTTTCAGCAATGTACTCTTTAGAGACACAGTGATACACATGTACTTTATTTGATAAGGCTTTATAACTATTTACTATAGATTGAATTCAAATGGATACTCACAATAGTAAGGCATATAATAATTCCTGGAAATCTTCACACATGTTTACGTTAACTATTGATTCAGAATAGCAAATTTTGAAAATGGAAGGGATCACTTTCCAGTAGTACTTGAACATCTTTTTACTTCTGCCCAACAGAGAGTTCCACGTTGGAAACTTGACAAAGCGGACTGGTCCTTGTTTGAGAATCTCTGTCAAGCGGAACTTCAGTCAAAGATGTTTGAGACTGTACATGATCCAATTTTAACTTTTAATACAGTTTTAATATCAATTGCTGACAGAACTATTCCTAAGACCTCGGCAAATCCAAGACATCCAAACAAACCATGGTTTGATGACGCTTGTGATCAAGCCATAGGTGACCGTAAAAAATCTGAAAGACGGTTTAGTCAACAACCAACGAAGGAAAACTTGAGTAATTTCCGTATTTTTCGCGCTAAGGCACGGCGAACTTGTAGGCAAGCGCGACGAACATCCTGGAAAAAATTTGTCTCGGGGATTACATCTCGCACTCCGATGACAAAAGTTTGAAATATGGTAAATAAAATAAAAGGTAAAAATTCTAAAGCCACTGTAAAACATTTGAAAGACGGCAATGATTTATTAACATCTGAAAAGGATATTGCCAACAAGCTTGGTGAAACTTTTGCGAAATCTTCTTCTTGTAACAACTACAGAGAAGACTTTAAAAAAGTTAAAAAACAAAAAGAAAAAAATAAATTAAACTTTCAATCAAAAAATGGTGAAAATTATAATAAACTATTTTCTCTTGAAGAACTTAAAACATCTCTGTCAAAAGCCCATGATACAGCTTGTGGGCCTGATAATATTCACTACCAACTCTTAAAACACTTGCCAGATTCCTCACTAGACGCTCTCTTGCAGTTCATGAATAACATCTGGGAATCTGGTGATTTACCATCAATCTGGAAGCTTGCAACCGTCGTGCCTATTCCAAAACCAAGTAAAGATCATACGGATCCTATTAATTATCGACCAATTTCTCTTACCAGTTGTGTCTGTAAAACACTCGAACGGATGGTCAATGATCGCCTTGTTTGGTTCCTTGAATCCAATGGGCTATCAGCCAATGTCCAGTGTGGATTCCGACAGGGCCGCAGTACTCTTGATCATCTTGTTCGATTCGAATCATTTGTCCGTAATGGTTTTGCGAAAAATGAACATGTATGAAGGGATAAAAAAAATTAAACAAGTATGTCAGTCAACGTATGCAATGTTTTGCCTAGCAGACGTTCCTGATTGACTTTTGTTAAAACTAATGTATTGTTTAGATGCACAGCGTGTTATTATTATATAAAGAAAGAAACGTAAAACAACAAATTAATAAACCCTATCACTATATCAAAATTTTAGAATTTAAGAAACTGTCGTAATGATATCAGATGTAGATACATCATCAATTTTTCAAGGCGTTCACTTTTTTTCATCATCTGTCGTTCACATTCTCTCTCTTGTTGACGTTGTCTATTTCTCCTTTATCTTATCATCATCAACATGACACAAAGTGCATTAGGCAATTGAGTGAGACATACTCTTAAAACACTTGCCAGATTCCTCACTAGACGCTCTCTTGCAGCTCATGAATAACATCTGGGAATCTGGTGATTTACCATCAATCTGGAAGCTTGCAACCGTCGTGCCTATTCCAAAACCAAGTAAAGATCATACGGATCCTATTAATTATCGACCAATTTCTCTTACCAGTTGTGTCTGTAAAACACTCGAACGGATGGTCAATGATCGCCTTGTTTGGTTCCTTGAATCCAATGGGCTATCAGCCAATGTCCAGTGTGGATTCCGACAGGGCCGCAGTACTCTTGATCATCTTGTTCGATTCGAATCATTTGTCCGTAATGGTTTTGCGAAAAATGAACATGTATGAAGGGATAAAAAAAATTAAACAAGTATGTCAGTCAACGTATGCAATGTTTTGCCTAGCAGACGTTCCTGATTGACTTTTGTTAAAACTAATGTATTGTTTAGATGCACAGCGTGTTATTATTATATAAAGAAAGAAACGTAAAACAACAAATTAATAAACCCTATCACTATATCAAAATTTTAGAATTTAAGAAACTGTCGTAATGATATCAGATGTAGATACATCATCAATTTTTCAGGGCGTTCACTTTTTTTTATCATCTGTCGTTCACATTCTCTCTCTTGTTGACGTTGTCTATTTCTCCTTTATCTTATCATCATCAACATGACACAAAGTGCATTAGGCAATTGAGTGAGACATACTCTTAAAACACTTGCCAGATTCCTTACTAGACGCTCTCTTGCAGCTCATGAATAACATCTGGGAATCTGGTGATTTACCATCAATCTGGAAGCTTGCAACCGTCGTGCCTATTCCAAAACCAAGTAAAGATCATACGGATCCTATTAAGTATCGACCAATTGCTCTTACCAGTTGTGTCTGTAAAACACTCGAACGGATGGTCAATGATCGCCTTGTTTGGTTCCTTGAATCCAATGGGCTATCAGCCAATGTCCAGTGTGGATTCCGACAGGGCCGCAGTACTCTTGATCATCTTGTTCGATTCGAATCATTTGTCCGTAATGGTTTTGCGAAAAATGAACATGTATGAAGGGATAAAAAAAATTAAACAAGTATGTCAGTCAACGTATGCAATGTTTTGCCTAGCAGACGTTCCTGATTGACTTTTGTTAAAACTAATGTATTGTTTAGATGCACAGCGTGTTATTATTATATAAAGAAAGAAACGTAAAACAACAAATTAATAAACCCTATCACTATATCAAAATTTTAGAATTTAAGAAACTGTCGTAATGATATCAGATGTAGATACATCATCAATTTTTCAGGGCGTTCACTTTTTTTATCATCTGTCGTTCACATTCTCTCTCTTGTTGACGTTGTCTATTTCTCCTTTATCTTATCATCATCAACATGACACAAAGTGCATTAGGCAATTGAGTGAGACATACTCTTAAAACACTTGCCAGATTCCTCACTAGACGCTCTCTTGCAGCTCATGAATAACATCTGGGAATCTGGTGATTTACCATCAATCTGGAAGCTTGCAACCGTCGTGCCTATTCCAAAACCAAGTAAAGATCATACGGATCCTATTAATTATCGACCAATTTCTCTTACCAGTTGTGTCTGTAAAACACTCGAACGGATGGTCAATGATCGCCTTGTTTGGTTCCTTGAATCCAATGGGCTATCAGCCAATGTCCAGTGTGGATTCCGACAGGGCCGCAGTACTCTTGATCATCTTGTTCGATTCGAATCATTTGTCCGTAATGGTTTTGCGAAAAATGAACATGTATGAAGGGATAAAAAAAATTAAACAAGTATGTCAGTCAACGTATGCAATGTTTTGCCTAGCAGACGTTCCTGATTGACTTTTGTTAAAACTAATGTATTGTTCAGATGCACAGCGTGTTATTATTATATAAAGAAAGAAACGTAAAACAACAAATTAATAAACCCTATCACTATATCAAAATTTTAGAATTTAAGAAACTGTCGTAATGATATCAGATGTAGATACATCATCAATTTTTCAGGGCGTTCACTTCTTTTTATCATCTGTCGTTCACATTCTCTCTCTTGTTGACGTTGTCTATTTCTCCTTTATCTTATCATCATCAACATGACACAAAGTGCATTAGGCAATTGAGTGAGACATACTCTTAAAACACTTGCCAGATTCCTCACTAGACGCTCTCTTGCAGCTCATGAATAACATCTGGGAATCTGGTGATTTACCATCAATCTGGAAGCTTGCAACCGTCGTGCCTATTCCAAAACCAAGTAAAGATCATACGGATCCTATTAAGTATCGACCAATTGCTCTTACCAGTTGTGTCTGTAAAACACTCGAACGGATGGTCAATGATCGCCTTGTTTGGTTCCTTGAATCCAATGGGATATCAGCCAATGTCCAGTGTGGATTCCGACAGGGCCGCAGTACTCTTGATCATCTTGTTCGATTCGAATCATTTGTCCGTAATGGTTTTGCGAAAAATGAACATGTATGAAGGGATAAAAAAAATTAAACAAGTATGTCAGTCAACGTATGCAATGTTTTGCCTAGCAGACGTTCCTGATTGACTTTTGTTAAAACTAATGTATTGTTTAGATGCACAGCGTGTTATTATTATATAAAGAAAGAAACGTAAAACAACAAAACAACAAATTAATAAACCCTATCACTATATCAAAATTTTAGAATTTAAGAAACTGTCGTAATGATATCAGATGTAGATACATCATCAATTTTTCAGGGCGTTCACTTTTTTTTTATCATCTGTCGTTCACATTCTCTCTCTTGTTGACGTTGTCTATTTCTCCTTTATCTTGTCATCATCAACATGACACAAAGTGCATTAGGCAATTGAGTGAGACATACTCTTAAAACACTTGCCAGATTCCTCACTAGACGCTCTCTTGCAGCTCATGAATAACATCTGGGAATCTGGTGATTTACCATCAATCTGGAAGCTTGCAACCGTCGTGCCTATTTCAAAACCAAGTAAAGATCATACGGATCCTATTAATTATCGACCAATTGCTCTTACCAGTTGTGTCTGTAAAACACTCGAACGGATGGTCAATGATCGCCTTGTTTGGTTCCTTGAATCCATTGGGCTATCAGCCAATATCCAGTGTGGATTCCGACAGGGCCGCAGTACTCTTGATCATCTTGTTCGATTCGAATCATTTGTCCGTAATGGTTTTGCGAAAAATGAACATGTAGTGTCGGTCTTTTTCGACCTTGAGAAGGCCTATGATACTGCATGGAAATAAGGTATTTTAAAAGATTTATTTGATATGGGATTGAAAGGCAATATGCCTAATTTTGTTTCTAATTTTCTCTCTAACAGACAATTTAATGTTAGAGTTAATTCGACCATGTCTGATCTGTATGATCAAGAGATGGGTGTCCCTCAGGGCAGTATTTTATCTGTTACATTATTTAGTCTTAAAATCAACAGCCTTGTTGAAGTTTTAAAAAGTAATATTGAAGGTTCATTGTACGTTGATGATTTTTTAATATGTTACAGAGGCAAAAATGTGAATAACATTGAAAGACAATTACAATTATGTCTTGGAAGAATTGAAAAATGGGCCTCGGAAAATGGTTTTAAATTTTCCACGTCAAAAACGGTCGGGATGCATTTTTGTAACAAAAGAAAATTGCATCTTGATCCAGAACTAACTTTGTACGGCAAGCCAAAAAAAATGGTTGATGAAACCAAATTTCTTGGTTTACTTTTCGATAAAAAGTTAACCTTTCTACCCCATATCAAAATGTTAAAAGCGAGATGTTTAAAAGCTTTAGATATTTTAAAAGTTGTCGGCAGCACCGACTGGGGTGATGATCGCAACATTTTACTCAATTTATATAGATCTCTAGTTAGATCTAAACTAGATTATGGCTCTATAGTGTATGGCTCTGCAAGGAAGTCCTACATACAGATTCTCGATGCTGTGCATCACCAAGGTTTGCGTCTCTGTCTTGGCGCATTTAAAACCTCACCAGTTGAGAGTCTGTATGTAGAGGCTGATGAGCACTCAATCTCTGACAGACGTTTGAAGCTTGGACTTCAATATGCTGTCAAACTAAAAGCCTATTCAGATAATCCTGCCTACAGCTGTGTTTTTAATCCTATTTATGAAGATATTTTTGCAAAACATGAAACTAAAATTCCTCCGTTAGGTATACGTTTAAAACCACATTTAGCTTCTTTTGATTTAAAATCTGTTGCTCAAGTTAAAACTTGCAAATGTCCTCCATGGGAACATCCCAAACCAAAAATGATATTTGATCTCCGTGAACACAATAAAAATAAAACAAATCCTCTTTTAATTCAGCAACACTATGCTGAAATTAAAGCCGATTATCTAGATTTTTCAACTGTCTATACTGATGGATCAAAAGATGGTGATAGAGTTGCATCTGCTGCTGTCTTCAGGGACAGAGCTGCAACCCTCCGTTTGACATCTGATGCATCCATCCTTACTGCTGAGGCAGAAGCAATAATTTTGGCTTTGAAATTTATTGCTTCTTCAGATAAATCCAAATTTATTATATGTTCGGATTTACTTTCATGCTTACAAGCTATACGAAATACTAAAATTAAAAACCCAACAATCCTGAAAATTTTATATGTAATGAGGAATTTAAAAATTCTTCTGAAAGAAATAATATTTATATGGGTTCCGAGTCATGTTGGAATCCTTGGAAACACAGCTGTAGACCTTGAGGCAAAGAATGCCCTGGGTGATCGTCTATCTAACTGTGATATACCATTTACTGATTTTAAATCTAATATTAGAGAATATGTTTTTAATATATTGAAAAATAAATGGAGTAAAAAAGATGATAATAAATTGCATGAAATTAAACCTAATTTAGGCAAACCTTTTAATAATATTATGTGCAGAAAAGATCAGTGTGTTATTACTAGATGTCGTATTGGTCATACTAGAATAACACACGAGTATCTTTTAAAAAATGAAGATGAACCACAATGTGTTCCTTGCAACTGTATACTATTAAACATGTTTTAATTAATTGTATTGACTTTGCTGATATTCGTAAGAAGCATTTCAATGTCAATAATATGTATGATCTATTTAATAATGTTCCATTTACAAATATTGTTGCTTTTTTTTTAAAAGAAATTGGAATTTATTATAGAATATAAAAATGTTATTATATTTAATTCGATTTTAATTTTTATCACGTTATTTTACTGTTGATTTTTATTTGTATATACTCAATTTGCTTTAGTCATGAATTTTAGTATATTGAAGTACTTTTTGTCTTATTTTAAAAATATGCTTTAAATTGTAAAAATATTCGAATTAGCTCTCGCCGCGATATAGCCTTTTTGTGCTTATGCGGCGTAAAGCAACCAACAATCAATCAATCAATCAATTTGCTTTAGTCAAGAATTTTAGTATATTGAAGGACTTTTTGTCTTATTTTAAAAATGTGCTTTAAATTGTAAAAATATTCGAATTAGCTCTCGCCGCGATATAGCCTTTTTGTGCTAATGCGGCGTAAAGCAACCAACAATCAATCAATCAAAATTTGTACTTTATTTTGCTTGTTCAACTTTTGTTGATTCGAGCGTCACTGATGAGTCTTTTGTAGACGTAATGTAGCAAACTGAAAACTAACAGATTACTCACACACTACGGCTGAACAATATCTAACTGCATACTTAATAATAAAAAAACAATCATCTCAAGTAACGTGAAGAAACTTTGAATAATGGCATTCTGACTGACGAACGATTGAGGAACGGATGTAAACGGTAATTAAACCTGCTCTAGCTTCTGCTGTTTTCTTTCTCTATATCATATAACTGAATTGGGCCTTCATATAACTAGAACAAACCCATACAAAAAAACCTTACCTTCTAGTCTGTTTTAAAACGATAAACGAGAAAGACTTATGAGCCACACTAGCAAAGGACTACCATCAACATTGGTTATCAATGTAAAAAAAAATAAAAAAATAGAATCGTGCAAAACTAACCATATCAGCAAATTGTTTAACTGAAGAATTGGGAGCAGAGTTGCTGTAAGAATGGACGATTGGATTATATATTGAACAGTGTGTTCCTCTTTGATGAGTGTTATATATCATATCTTCATGGATATCTATAGAGTATGTCATTATAGGTTTTGGAGTAATAAAACAAGAACTCGGATAAATAATTGAAAACACTATTTCTGAGTATTCTAGATTTTAAAGGCAATCATATATACAACAGATCCTACACTTGTCGAAGATTTCTGACTACAGAAACACTTAAGTTTAAATGGTAAGGAAATACGTTTCTCAATTTAAATAGATATACAATAAGTATACTGGTTGACAGAAAATAACTATTTGATTTACAGAGAGAATTACTGAACTTAGGAAGACAGTATATTAGAAAATTTGTCCGAGATCAGTACAATATACAGCCAGGCAACTGACTTCCAAAACACTAGTTCTAATATTATACATGATCTTCTATGTTTTCAAATGTATTGTCTTGTCTCATATGAAGCGATTCAAATTAAGATGTTCTACAGTTTTAAATGAAATTGATTATCAAAACATAATGTATCAATAGAAATAAATTTATGGTGGATAGAACAATAATATCAAGAGTTACCTAACATTAAATTTATAAAGACGTCGATTTAGTTTATACAAAGTAATCATACTTTTGTTAACCATACTTTAAAATCTGAATTGTCTTAAAACAGTACAAAAATTTATAATTTTATATATTGCATACATGTAATAATTTGCAAAATAATGGTTATGGTATTTATTTTATTATTGACACTTTGAGATACAGGTTCATTAATTAACGGGTTAGTAACCACACATATTTTGGTTTCAACCTTTGTGTAGTCCATGTAAGTTGAACGAATGCATAATTGATTGAAAAGAGCGACTTAAGTAATTCTTTATACAATCATTTTATATCCTTTGAGTTGAAATCAATTTCTATTAATATCATCCTTTGTCGTGTAACTTTTATCGCATGCTCTTATACTCAACTAATGGACAACTCGCAGGTATTACACGGGATTGTGTATTTGAAAGGAGAATAATAAACATAAATAAAATACATTGTCAGCAAAAATTAATGAACTTTTGAAAAATCATATAACAAAACCAATATGACAATGACAACGAATTAAATTGTTTAAATAATACAAAACATAATTAGTTACGCCGTGATAGTTTAACTGTAAACACTGTCGGATATATTTCACAATAAGGTGAAATAAAACGCCGCACTCTTTAGATATGTTTTCAATTGAAATAGCAAAATTTTATCTATTTAAACTAAAGGAATTTTTTCAGAAAAAACAAATCTACAATTCAACTTGTACACACAATTGTCGAAAAAAGATGCAGGTATATTTCGAACATACGCAATTCCTTCTAAAACCATGATTAAAGTTATAACTTGCTATCAAGTTCTTCAATAATTACATAAACTTTGCATTTAATGCTATGGTTAAATTATATTAATAAATTAATTACGTGGGTGCACTTAACTGTCTCTTGTTACTAAATACAACAATCACTTCACACTATCAATCAGAAGAGGTCATACGTCGAAACTAAGTAATTTAGTTGTGCTTATTTTCATTAAAGAAGTCATGGTATGCGTTGTAACGAAGATCAACGATGATCGGAGAAAGTACTTACACGTTCAAAAAATTATAATGAAAAACAAAATATATAAAAACGTGGAAATAAAGACAAATGTTTTAAACATGGTAAAAAGTTATACGTCCAGTTAGACATGATCAAAGTATATGTATCAATATATATCGTATGCCAAGGGTTTAGTTTAGTCTTGGATGGAAGTATCAAATGTCACTTAACTGCCATACATCAGTGAACTTAGGGGAATCTCTATCCCATGTTAGGGGAGGGTTGGGATGCCATTGACATGTTTAACCCCGCCACATTCTCTTTGTATGTGCCTGTACCCAGTCAGGAGACTGTAATGCAGTGTTTGTCGTGTGTTGATATGTTGTTTATTTGTTTTGTTCATGTTTTATATTTAAACAAGGTTGTAAGTTTTCTTGTTTGAATTGTGTTACATTTGTCATTTCGGGGTCTTTTATGGCTGACTACGAGTTACAGGCTTTGATCACTGTTAAGGCCGTACGTTGGACTATAGCGGTTAATTTCTGTATAAGTTGCTCTTTTGTTGAAAGTTGTCTCATTGACAATCATACAACATCTTCTTAGTTATATTAGATAAGTGTTTACTCTGAGCGACATGGATATATTAAAGATTTCCGTTCTAATAGGTTCTGATTACTACTTGGCCACAAAATAACACAAAAGAAGTCAATTTGGATCATTTCGGGAAAATCGAATCAATGAGAGATGTTTCTGATGAATCAGTGAAGTTTAGCAAAAACAAAAACCCAGCTGTTTAGAGACATTTTAATAACAAAGTATAAGAACGAAGGACAACCGATATATTGCAAAACTCCCTTGTAAAGAAGATTTCCCAGAGTTGCTTAGTAGTCACAATATTACAAAACAGTGTACACAT
This sequence comes from Mytilus trossulus, assembly GCF_036588685.1. NCBI lineage: Eukaryota > Metazoa > Mollusca > Bivalvia > Mytilida > Mytilidae > Mytilus > Mytilus trossulus. The sequence continues at coordinate 9,783,444 of NC_086377.1, read as the reverse complement.
TGTCAGTTCTTCTTTCCTTCTGTACCACCATTTTTCCTATCTCCAAGGATAATTCCTATAAGTCTGAATCAACCTGATTCAGTTTTCAAATCAACTTCTGATCTGATTTAATGATAACCATATTTTTTATGTAAATATTTTACTGATATTAGCATGATTAGGAGTTGGTTTAACATGATTAATAAACGTGTTCACAAATGCCTTCATTACGAGATCTTTTAAAAGTTTAGTTCTCTTTGGAAACATACATTATACAAATATAAGGATGTGGTATGTTAACAAGTACTATTCCAGTTTTGGGGGAAATTTTACAACTTGGTGGGGCTTTTCAAAATCAAGCCTTTATATATAAAATCTTCATGATTTTCTTAGTTTATTTGGGAAATATAACAATCTTACTCTTACATGTACAATATGTGTCGAAGCTTTCTGGTCAAGACCTTCAAAAAAAGTTCGTAAATACAATTTTTTTACAATATGATAACACCACAGATTTTAGTTTTCTTCGCCTACTATTTTTTTCAATCTTAAAAAAAGGGGGGAGGGCATTATATATAAGAGGGAAAGTCAAACTCGTAGACGGAAAATAAACTGACAAAGCCATGGCTTAAAAAATTAAAAAAAATAAACAGACAAATAAAACTTTAGAAGTTATTTTTTGAGGCCCTTTATAGCTGACTGTTCGGTGTGAGCCAAGGCTCAGTGTTGAAGGCCGTACCTTGACTTATACTGGTTTACTTTTATAAATTGTTATTTTTATGGAGAGTTTTCTCATTAGCACTCATACCTCATCTTCCTATATCTACATAAGACACAACATAGAAAACTAAGGACTAAGCAACACGGTCCCCAAAAACACAGTCGATTTCAGTCGATCTGGAAGGGTTAGCAGATTATGCTCCACATGTGGCACCTGTCGTGTTGCTAAAGTTATAACAAACCCGTTATATAATATAATTCGGTAGGTCACATTCGTAGTGAAAATGGAAGTGGATTGTTGTTACGACATAAGGAACATATCTGATATAATCTGTGAAACGGTTATTTCAAAACGGTCAACATGCTCGTAATGGCGTCCGTAAAATTAACGACGGGATGATTTTAACTTCATTATTTGGAAATCTTGGTTTAATAGCTTCCTTGTGAGCAGCAACCCTCTATCTAGAAAACCATAATAGAAAATACAAACCCGGGAATTTTGTATTAATAGGGAGATATAAACTCCGTATGCAGGCGCTGCTGGAATGTTGCTATATAGATATGGAAAGTTCACAAACAGGGAAGCTAAAAATATCTCTTTTGTTGTTAAGATTGTTAACTGGTGGTTTGTTAAAAGCTATTTCATAACTTGTATCCAAATTAGATTACGAACCCGACCTATGCTCTGACGGAGAGACATACGAACAGCAGTTAAATATTTCCGACCGCAGTGTAATGCTGAGAGGGAAAACAAGAACGGTATTTGATATATTTGATTTCGGAAGTGTACTTTACAATAAATGTGTACACATGCAGGGCTCGCAAAACAATCTGCGACAAACTGGGATGCCCCGCACCATATAGTTAGACTTTGTGCCTCAATATGTTTTGAACGACAATTGTTATAAACAACACTCCAAATACTAGCTACATATAACCATGATATCAAGCATAATCGGAATAACAGAAATTGTTATTTTGTGTTGAGATTTTGGAAAATGAACCTTTTCCAATAGATGGCGTTGCTTTGAAACTAATCATCATTATGATGCTACATACAAGATATAAAATCGTAATTAAAATAAAACACGAAAACTTTGTCGAAGGTTTACTACCGAACAAAAAACAAACAAAATGCTGGGATGATGGATTTATATACATAATAAAGCGGTTACAAGGCTTGTGTTTGATGTCTGCGAAGCATTAAAATACATATATGGTATTATAGTTTATCTCGTTTAACAATTCAAGAATATCTACAATCACATTATCTAAAATATATTAGGGTTTTTTCGCGGTTGAAATATACAATAATTTGAATCTACATAATCGAAATATGCACACGAAGATATACATCGTTAGAGATAGAATTGTACATGTCAAATCCAAGTTCTGTATATTTTGAGTTATAACTTACAATTCCCCTGTGAATCTTTAATCATTTCAAACTAAGTCGATGTAAAATAATATGTTTACATGCATACAAGTTTACATTCAGATTATTTGGAAACTTATTTGAAGAGTGAAACCGATTCAAAAGAATTTCTTTTTGTAGCAACGGATAATAACGCATTAGATTGTGCTGTGTAATAATTGTATTCATCAGAGTGCAAGAGTTTTTAATTAGTAGTATAAGACCATTCCAAAGAACTGTGTGATGCAACACGTTTGTGTTCAAAACAGAATTGTAGCAACAAAGTCCATTCTTAAAAACAGTTGATTCACTTTTAAGCAAAAATTTCCAAAATACATTATTTGGATGTAATTGAAATCTTTGCATAAGTCAAGATAAAAAAGCTTTTAAAAAGAAAACGGTATACATGTGTCACAGTTGTTTCATTTGAAGGAAGTTCCTGGAATATTTATGTTTCTAGCAAATGTTTAGTTTCTAATTGTCTCTTTACTGGACTCTATTCCTCACACTGAAAAAATAAATATAATTGTTATTTTGAAATTATTAGAAACTTTTGTTCGTTTATTTGTTTAACTAAGCATTTATGCACGACTTAAATCAGCAGACACTTTGGATTGTGTTCGCTTTCAATAAGAACTGCCTCTGTCACTAGTACTAGTTGAACTATAGAATATGCTCGGGTTCTATGGTCGGGTTGTTGTCTCTTTGGCACATTCCCCATTTCCATTCTCAATTTTACTATTGTTTAACAGTACACGACAGTTTTAAGTTGTTTATATTGTTCCATTGCTTTACTCGTATACATATTATAGTTCTGAGTTTCTCTGGGTTTTTGTTTGTGATCCAGATTTGTTTAAGTTAAATCGATTTATGACTATCAAACATCAGATACTACTGTTGCCTTTATTTAATATATATATATATCTAATATATTTAATGTAAGTGTTGTAGTATTTTGTGTTCGACAAGTATGTATTCAGTATGCTAACGTACCAATGTTTTCAAATATAAACGATTTGTAAATGAGACAGACATAAGACTGAAATAGACAAAATAGTGTCCGCTAAGAGACCTACTTGTAGAATACAAGTTCTGTCATGCGTTATCCTGTTATCTCTTAAGAAAGCAACTAAAAGAGATTAACACAGGAAACTGGTGTTCTCTGCCTGTTCGTTGCGACCAATGTTGTAATTTTGACAAACTGTTTCATAATCATTGTTGATCGAAAGTAGCAAACACATTACAAACGTGATAATCGTTTATAGGTCATACCGGTATCAATTCTTTTAAAATCTCTACATCTTTGCATGACTAATTCATGAAATGTACTGTCAAGCAATAGAAGAAAAAAACTGTTCAAAGTTTTATCTGCAGTACTTACCCTCCACATGAACAGCTAAAATGAGAAAATACCATATTATTTAGAATGAGACGCTCAAACTTACTTATCGAACTTATCTAAGCGAGGTACACATTTCACATATTGTCATGTACCGATCTGTTTAGCTTAGAATATGGTACTTTAGTGCCCATTGCTTATAGCCATGAGGTAGCCTAGTGTTGAAATGGGTACTACCACTAATATCATTACGTTTTTCCTTGACAACTGTTTAATTGGCAATATTTAATCACATCTTTTTTTTACTTTCTTGTTTCTTGATAAAGGACTTTTAATTAAGGCGTAATAAATACGATTATCGTATCCACGTATATTTGATTTCCAGTAATTTAAGTAATTTAAGTTATTCTCAGTAACTATGGTAACATTGTTCCATATGTTGAAATTATATATCAACAGTCCAACATACAGCCATTTTTCATTTATATCCAACATGTATATAAACAAATGCCTAAAACTATTTGTATAATAATCGGTTGGTAAAGTGACACTTATCAACAACACAAAATCGAAAATTGATGGGTTGATATTGTCAATGTTATCATACTTGTATGGGTTGTACTATTTTAGAACCAAACAGTACCATTAATGTGTATACGTACACTATACACTTATAACACAAACTATATGATAAACTACGAATTGATTACTGTATAGATTTTTCAGAAGTAATGTCATGGTATAGATTCCTGTATACAGAAGTAACGGTTCAAATATAGGTATATGAATGTGAGGTATGAGTCCCAATGATACAACTAATCATCTAAAGAACATTTTATGAAAGTAAATAATTATAGATCAAGTCACGGCCTTCAACAAGGAGCATTGGCTCACACCGAACAACAAGCTATAAAGGGCTCCAACATAACTAGTGCAAAACTATACAAACGGAAAAACAAACAGTCTAAGCTACATAAAAAACGTATAGACTTATAGACAAATATTAAATGTAATGCTATTGTAAAGCTAAAGGCATGAATATACTTTCATAAGATACAATTGACAATTCCTTACAAGGAAATTACCGTCTTATATAATGTGAGGGGACTGAAAAGAAAAAATATATTCTTACAACCTGATTTCTGAATCACAAATACCTTCTGCCAAAGTTTTAAGAAAATCCTATGAAAGTTTGACACATTATTTGATATGTAACAAACGTTAACCCTAGGCTCATATCTAACATCCTCGAGAAAAAGTTGTCCTAGTGTTGATTCAACAAGTTATGTAGATATAGGAAGATGTGGTGGGAGTGCCAATGAGACAACTCTTAATCCAAATAACAATTTAAAAAGTAAACCATTATAGGTTAAAGTACGGCCTTCAACACGAAGCCTTGGCTCACACCGAACAACAAGCTATAAAGGGCCCAAAAATTACTAGTGTAAAACCATTCAAACGGGAAAACCAACGGTCCAATCTATATAAACAAAACGAGAATATGTGTATGTTCTCTATGGCCATTTAATTCTTCAAATATGTAAGTAATTACACTTCATTGGCTTTCATTGTCTCTGCTGTCAGCGTTTCTCATGCAGACAATTGCCAATAAAACAACCCCGTTTTTTTACTGTTGTTTTGATATAAGAAGATGTAGTGTGAATGCCGATGAGACAACTCTCCATCTAGATAACAATTTAAAAAGTAAAAAAAAGAATATGTCAATGTACGGCCTTCATCACGGAGCTTTGGCTCACATCGAACAGCAAGCTATAAATCGCCCCAAAATTACTAGTGTAAAACCATCCAAACAGAAATACCAACGGTCTATTAGTCTCTTTATACTTTTGCCATGGTATTGCCAGTTTACATTTTACTTCTGATTTTGAATGTCTCTCTTTTATCTTTCGCCTCTTTAATGGTGGAAAGTGCGTCTGAAATACATCATTTAAGTTGTGGTTTTATTGTTTTTCTTAACTATGGTACCAACACCATTACAACAAAAGCCTTATATCACGAATTGTCTATGTACGGTACGGTATACTTATCTTTTTTCTACTTAAAACTTACGTGCTGTAAAAGAATACAAAAACATAATTATTGATTACAGCATACAATTCTGCAATGAATTAACCAATTTTAATTGAATTACTTGAATAAGTTACAACTAACAAGTCCTAACTAGCAAATAACATTCTTTTATAATGTGAAGGGACTTGTCTTGTATCAGACATCATCTGTAATAACATAATCGATACTAATTTTCTGTACCAGATGCGCATTTCGACAGTCAATGTCTCTTCAGTGATGATCGAGGCCAAAATGTTTGAAAATCCAAAGCTAAACTAAGATATGAAGAGCTGTATGCGAAATAGAAAGAAAAAGTATAGCCAAAGCCCAAGGGATTGCTTCTTTCACACGAATGTGTTTTGTTATTTATATTTAATTGTGTCTTTAATTATTCGATCTTTTTTTAATATAAGTTTCCATTTAATAAATATCAGATACAATTTTGAATATCACATGCTCTTTTATTTTTCATTTTGTTTAAACTTATCACAACATACTTATCTGGTTGGTACTTACATGCGCCTGAAAAAGAAATATAAATACAGTTAAAATTTGATGAATAATATGAAAGAACAACGAAAGGGGAAATACTCATCTAAAGGCACCAGATATATTTTAGTTATGCATTTTAGGTTTAGCATTTTGTCTGGAAATGTTTATCATATTTAGAAGAAATTGTAGTTTTCTGAATGTATGAGCTATTAAAAAAGAGTAAAGATATACAAACAAATGGCAAATCACATGATGAACATGAATATGTTACTTCCATAATAATTGTAAATGGATATTTAAACCTCAGGATCAATTATATATTTGGAAATTATAACCATCATGATAAAAAAAATACTTCTGTTTGTTTTGTATTCTATTGTGTCCAGTTGTAACTTATATAACAATCATGTTAGAAAAAAACAATACAAACGATTTCTTACTTTTATCGATTGCGTCTGTATTATATTTATTGGCGAGAAAACAAACTTTGAATTGGATTATTTACGATAAAACACTAACAACAAAGACTATCCGATAAGCGAAGTTTTAATAACTATCTATGATGAGTTTATTTATGAATTTATCAGATATTTCACATTGTATAAAAAACGATATACAGTATTAATAAAGCCCAAGTTTCATAAAAATCAATGCAGGTTTTAAAAATATTTCAAGTAAAACTAAATTAATTCAAAACCATCTATAAGAAAAAGACTGAAAATGAAAATATATTTTCAAAACCTGATTTCTGAATCATCAATACCTTCTGCCAAAGTTTTTAAGAAAATCCTATGACGGTTTGACAAATTATCTGATATGTAACAATCGTTTACCCTAGACTCCTATCTAACATCCTCGAGAAAAAGTTGTCCTAGTGTTAGTTCAACCAGTGTTGTGTATGTTCTCTATTGTCATTTAAAACTGTATTGGCTTTCATCGTCTCTAAAATCACCAAGTCTTTTTTTTTTTTTTTTTTTTTTTACTGTTGTTTGTCTCTTTATACTTTTGCCATGGTATTTGTTTAGTTTACATTTTACTAATGATTTTGATTGTCTCTATATTATCTTCCGCCTCTTTAATTGATGGAACGTGCTTCTGAGATACATCATTAAGTTGTGGGTTTATTGTTTTACTTAACTATGTTACTACCACCATTGCATCAAAAACCTTACATTATAAATTGTCTATGTAAATGTACGCTATACTTATCTGTTTTCTACTTAAAACTTACAAGCGGTTAAAAAAACAAAAAACATAATTATAAATTACAGCATGCAATTCTGCAATGAATTTACCAACTTTAATAGAATTACTTGAATACTTAATAAAAATATAGAAAAAGAACATTTTGTTAAATGACAGTTTCTTCTATTATACTCCTGTTTTTGATTGACTAATACAAAGGAGGCAATTAATTCTATGACAGGGCTGAGCAGGATACCATGTCTTTGAACGTCACTGCCTGGTGAAGACTTATCAAGAATCGGTAATTTAAAGGACAATCATATATTTAATTTATATTAAGTAATGATGCCAAATAACTTCAACAGTTTTGGTTATTATATGTCATAAGTTTTACTCATTTTTGATTTTGTATTTTCAATGAAGGTGAATCTAGAAGACAGGAAATGACATCAGATTACGTTTTGTTTTATAAACTGTGGTTTATCTGTATGTCTCACTAGGATTTAGCCATAGCGGTGCAAGTTTATATCCGACCAATGCTGTTGAATCTCTCTTTGATATCTTTCGCCATTTTATTAGACGGAACGAGTCTCACATATATTATATTTATGGTATGTTTATTGTTTAACTTTACTACACTTACAACACTTTATGTAATGTAGATATATAGAAAACAACACAATCCTGATTGTTGTATTTTGTAATCATTTGATTGTATTTTTGTCGTTCTTGGTACAATTACGTTATGCATTTGAATGTCTCATGGTATCTTCTGATTCTTTTGTAAACACACCGCACGGCTATCATATATCATATTATAAGCAGGCTTATTGTTTAACTTCACACACTTGTATTACTCTCTTTATATAATGAACTACAGTATATATGTAATACTCAAAAACGTGTCCTTCCCCCCAAACGTGTCCGATTCCCCCAAACATGTCTAGTTGAAAACTGCGCCAAAGCGTGTCATTTATATAAACGCCCAAACGTGTCCATTTCTCAACTAACCCACAAACGTGTCCATATCAAGCATTATTTGGTTATTGCTATTTCATTAACGTATACTAATTTTACCATTTCATTAAAAATGTTAGCACTTTTTCAAACCGGAAGAATAAAACTGGGTTAAAGTGGGGGCGTCATTTCGACTATATCGTATGTGAATTGTAAGCAGACATGTTGAGTTAAACTGTACAGTTAACGGGTCAAAGTGTCCCTTTCTCTGCGCGTTTAAACTTTAATGTTCTCTCTAATTATGCATGATTTTCAATCAACAGTCTAAAGTTGATTTATTCAGTAGAACTGGAAAAAAAAACATTCAAACTTGGCATGAAATACTTGCAACTGGACAAAACGCAACCAGCAGTCTAAAGTTTATCTGAACATTAATAGAACAGTAAAAACATTAAAACGTGTATGTTTAAATGTAAAAAAAATAAAAACAAGTAGTCTATGTTCTCTCTAACATGTCTAAATAGAACTGCAAAAACATTAAAACTTGTATGTTCTCTCTAAATATGCATGACATACTTGTAACTGGACAATACGCGATCATCAGTTTAAAGTTAGTTTAAAGTGAATTTGAACAGTACAACTGTAAAAACATTAAAACTTGCAAAACTATTGTGCGCTCTTAATATGCATAAAGTACTTGCTACTGGACAATACATAATCAACAGTCTAAAGTTAATTTATACACTACAAAATAAATTTGCAATTAAAACCGGCGTAGATCACATAACAGTTATATTTATAAAAACAAATAACTATAAAACTTATGCATGAAATATTTGGCACTGAACGTTATGTTTTTATTGTGTGTCTTTAGTGATGGTGGAAACCTAAAATTTATTAAAATACAGGATAGCCAGTTTATGATTTGATGAGCTTTTGAAATACACACAAACTATTGACAAAAGTGAAGAAAAAAAACGCTGTTAAAAGCCCGCCATGCAATATTCGGATAAATATAAAGGCATCATCGGAGTTTGAAGGTACAAAATAATTAACAAAGTTAACGATTAATTCAAATCCAGAACTATATGTATGTTTGCTCTAAATGAATATGAAATCTTTGCAACTGGACAATAAGCAACTGCAGTCAAAGTTACTTAATAATAACAGATTAATTTTGCAATTATGATAATCATGAAAAACCTACATTGACCTAACTTAATCTGATAAATGACAACTTCATCACGTGTGTCTCCCATCATAGAATTGCCGTACACGTTATCAGCAAATTATTTAGGAGATACATGTATTAGCGCTAAAAGACGTGTGACGTTTTGGCGTTAAATATTGGACACGTTTTGGCGAATAACAATTATCGGACACGTTTGGGGGTTGTGAAGTCGGACACGTTTGGGGAATATTGTATATTTCGGACACGTTTAGGGAGAAAAGACACGTTTGGAAGAATCGGACACGTTTGAGGGGAAGGACACGTTTGGGAGTGTTACATGTATAATTATGTTTTTCTGTTTGTTACTTGACACTTACACGCTGAACAAAAATCAGTCAAATTAATCATTATAGTGAACAGCAAATCATTCAGGCGAAAGCAAAAATCGTCTTTGGATTTTATTAAAAAAGTAATGCAATAAAAGTACAATACTTTGAGACTATCGAGTGTTCTGTCAGATAATTCAATAGTAAAGTCATTAGTATGAGTTATATTTTGTTTTCTCATCTTGCCTCATAGTTATTTAGATGATTTCACATTTTAAAGCTATGCTCGCGTCTTCCATACATCATTTAAATGGGCTATTTAATGTTCACTAGTACTTAACTAATTGGTACAAATATCTTTATATAATGACCTACATACACAATAATACGCTATACCTGTCTGTTTTCTACTTGACACTCACTTGTTTTCTCTCATTCGATAAACGACTTTCGAACAGCGGTAATGAGAATATTTCTCACTTAAATGTTATGTTCTTTGTTTAACTTTGTAACAGTACTAATACCGTTATATACAAATTAATTCATTTTGAAGTGCACGTTATACTTATCTGTTTGCTACTTGAACCTTACCAACTGAAATAATCAAATAAATAACCATATAATACAGAATACAATTAACAACGAATTAAGTTATCTTCAATACATTAATTGAATAAATTGTAACGTGATAGGAGAAAACTTGTAGATGACAGTTTGTTTTTGTCATATTTTTGAAAGGTATATTCAATAAAATATAATGATGCCAGTTATTGAAAAGTAACAGTTGTGTGATTTGGCGCTTTGCACATTTATAATTTGTTAAGAAACCAAAAAAAAATGACGTCAGGTCGATATAATCATATTATTGTTTGTTTTTTGTATTCATTTGATTGTCTTTTCGTCGTTCTGGGTACTAAATTATAACGTTAAGCGTTTGAATGTCTCTTGGTATCTCCCGCCTCTTTTGTAGACATAACGCACGGCTATCATACATCATATTATACGCATGCTTATTGTTTTACTAGACATATTTGTATTACTCTCTTTATATAATGAACTACAGTATATATAATTATACATTTCTGTTTGTTACTTGACACTTACACGCTGAACAAAAACCAGTCAAATTAATCATTATAGTGAACAGCAAATCATTCAGGCAAAAGCAAAAATCGTTATTGGATTTAATTAAAAAAGCAATGCAATAAAAGTACATCATTTCGAGACTATTGAGTGTTCTGTCAGATAATTCAAAAGTAAAGTCATTACTATGAGTCAGATTTTGTTTTCTCATCTTGCCTAATAGTTATGTTGATGATTTCAAATTTTAGAGCTATGCTCACGTCTACCATACATCATTTAAATGGTTTATCTAATGTTCACTATTACTTAACTTATTGGTACAGATATCTTTATATAATGACCTACATATACCTTTATACGCTATACTTATCTGTTTTCTACGTGACACCTACTTGTTTTCTCTCATTCGATATACGACTTTCGAACAGCGGTACTGAGAAAATTTCTCTCTCACAATGGCATGTTTATTGTTTAACTTTGCAACTCTTCTAACACCTTTATATACATATTATTACATTTTAAAGTGCATATTATATAAGTGTAAATTACTTATCTGTATGCTACTTGACACTTACATCCTGAAACAATCAAATATATAACCATTACATACAGCATACCATTTAGAAAAGAATTAAGTTGTCTCCAATATAATTATAGGAATAAATATTAATGTGAAAGGAGAAAATTTGTAGATGACAGTTTGTTTTTGTCATATTTTTGAAAAGTATATATAATGATGCCAGTTATTGCAATGTAAAAGTTGTGTGATATGGCGCTTTGTACATTTATAATTTGTTAAGAAACATAAAAAAAAAATGGACGTCAGGTCGATATAATCATATTGATGTGTGTTTTCCAAGGACATATACTTCAATAGAGAGACGAAAGATACCAAAGGGACAGTCAAACTCATAAATCTAAAACAAACTGACAACAGTTTTGGTAACTATACAGGTTTACACATTTCTGCTTTCAGCATTTCCAATGACGGTAAATGTATTAATCAGTGCATGAAATCACTCAATTTGTTTGACGACTGTTGTTGGTGTTTTTGTAGGATTAGGATCTAGCCATGGCGGTGTCAGTTTATATTCGACCGATGCATTGGAATGTCTTTTTGGTATCGTTCGCCTCATTTGTAGACGACCCGCGAGTCTCACATACATCACGTTAATGACATGTGTATTGTTTTACTTTTATTACTGAATTAATCACACGTTATGTAATGAAGATGAAGATACATATAGGAAACAACGCAATCCTGATTGTTGTATTTTGTATTCATTTGATTGTCTTTTTGTCGTTCTGGGTACTAAATTATAACGTTATGCGTTTAAATGTCTCTTGGTATCTCCCGTCTCTTTTGTAGACATAACGGGTACTATCATACATCACAATCATGACATGTTTATTGTTTTACTTAACACTTTTGTATTACTCTCTTTATATAATGAACTATAGTATATATAATTATACTTTTCTGATTGTTACTTGACAGTTACACGCTGAACAAAAACCAGTCAAAATAATCAATTTATTCAACAGCAAATCATACAGTTAAAAACAAAAAATCGTCATTGGATTTAATTGAAAAAGTAATGCAATAAAAGTACAACATTTTGAGAATATCGAGTGTTCTGTCAGATAATTCAATAGTAAAGTCATTACTATGAGTTTAATTTGTTTTCTCATGTTTCCTCATAGTTATTGAGATTATTTTAAATTGTAAAGCTACCTAACTAATTTATATAAATATCTGTATACACCAACACAATCAAACAAACCAACATATACAATAATACGCTATACTTATCTGTTTTCTACTTGACACTTACAACCTGAAAATGTCAAATAAATAATTATAAAAAATTGATAAATAGACTAAATGTAATTGAACAAGTAATGCAGTAACATGGTGAGTGTGCGGTGCAAACCCTGCAATGTTTACGTGCTGTATACATAGGAATGTGACAAATGAACAAACATTCGACATGACACTTCTATATTTTTACTTAGTGTTTTGTCCGAGCAACATTTGATTTACCTATCCGATATGGTAACTAGATAGAAAAAACTTTTAACCACAGTTCACATAAACTGGACACATAGTAAACGTCGCAGAGTGTCTTTATCAACGAGACAACATTATTCATTAATCTTTTTTTCATGAATTTTTAATTTGTAAAACCTTGTATTTATATATGTGCAATTAATCTCACAACGTTAGTACATCAACATGATTGTTTTGTTTGATATGTGTTTCTTTAAATCTCTATAGTATAAACAATGATTGTTTTTTTTTGTTCCTGTTTCTTTTTATATTTCTAAGACATGTGGTTCCCAGTTTATCATGGATATATAAGTTTGACTCTCAATCTGGTATCTTTCGCCCCGTTTTTGGTACATGCATTAACTTATGTAGAAAATGATGGATTTAACCTTGTGTTATAACTAGCTGAACCTATTAATCGTATTACAGTATCATATGATTCCAATAAATTGACAACACTATGCACGGGTAAGCAAAATAATAGACACAATGGCTTAAAATGGTATTTGTTTTCGATTACAGTATAATAGACGTTAACTGTTTATTTTCTCGAAATATGTTTTAAACCAAATACAATGGGCATTCGAAAATCATAAAAAACAACAACAACATACACCATAGCAAAGAAAAAATTTAAAAAAAGCCAAACAACACGTTTGATAAAAAGAAACAAAGAACACTTAGACCTAGCTTTCGTCGTGTTGCTCAAGTCACAATCTATGGTAAGCTTATTTTTGGAACAATTTGACGAATTGCGAATTTTTAATATTTGTCTTTTACAATAGACGTAGATCATACTTACATATCAGATCTCTCTTCCTTTCTGAAAGATGAAACAGATCAATGGTATCAGTTACACATTCTAAACAAAAAAACTGATAGATAAGTTGCTGTTTATCCAGAAAACATTTCCGAAGCAATACTAATAGTTTCTATAAATTAAAGTCAGTTTACTTTATTGTACCACCTATTGTTGAATTGTATTGTGAGATAAACATGTATGAATATTACATTATCATAACATTGGCGGCATAAACCTTTCTGCATCTGACAATTAATGTTTCAAAAGTGATAATTGACTCAGCAAATAAAAGGGTCTGAAATTTAATGCCAACGTAAATCGTCTAAATTCACAAATTTGTGCTGCGTTTAGAGCTTTACGTCCTCTACATTATGCCGTTTCAGCTTTTTTAAATATGTGAAACATTCCCAACGAAAAAGGAAAATGTCGAGTAGTTTGTAATAAATTTCAATGTAAAAATATTCTTAGTCGTTTATGGTTGAGGATTTTGGTTAAGCTGTTCAATTTTTCTCTGGAAATTTCATCCAAACTAAACTGCAATATTGTACAAATGAGTATTGTATTGCTTGACCTTTCGACAATTGTCATCACACCATATATGTCTCACTATAAGATTGACTACAAAGTAAAATTGAAAATGGAAATATAAATGTGTCAAAAAGACAACAACCCGACAAAAAGGAGAAAACATGTAAGGCAACCTATGGGTCTTACAGACAACGAGATAATCCTGCGCTGGCGTTAACTGGCCTCTTAACAAATCGTTTGTACTAACTTAGTTCCATTGATGTCAAACCAAACTGCAAAACACATACATTAACTGAAATTAAATTTGAAAAAGACTAACAAAGGCTTATAGGCTCCTGAACTTGGACAGGTGCAAACATCTGTTCAATGTCGACACAACAAGCACACAGTTATCCCGACAGTGCCAATAATGACATCAGTAGTTTTCCGCAGTTCAACGTCATACAAATTTGGAGAGAAAACAAATCCCGGTAACAAATCTAAAACTGAGAGTCCCACACCAATTACAAGAAGTCACAATGAAACAACAGAAACACTGAACTGCAATACAAACAAAGGGCAAAACAGCATACATAGAACCCAACTATTTGAATACAATTTCAATATTCCTGACTTGAAACAGAACATTTTTATAGCCATTGGTGTGTTGAATCTAGTTTTAAGTCTAAACAAACCTCGCGCGCTTAACTCAATTTAAAAGAGTCTGATGTCAGAGAAGGTAACTAAAAAAACCTATGCAAAATGCCAATGATGCGTATATCAACAAAGACAGTTACTGACATGCATGCAAGCTATAGACCACATCTTAACTGATTAATAAATGAATTTCTTGTTGGTCTTTTGTGGATAGTTGTCTCATTGGCATTCATACCCCATCTTCTTTTTTATATTCTCCATATTATGCAAATCATGCAAATCATGCAAAATACCCGTGAATGATTTAGAATCAAACCACCAAATGCGCCCTATGAGTGATTAAATATGAGTACCAAAATATGGCGTCCAGTATTATTAGTAAACATCCATTTTCATCACTGCTGACGCAGGCGAACCTATGTTGCTCATTACATTTGTGTAAATTATTTACAAGTTAACAGATATAATGCTGCTCTATATCACTCTTATTGGTTTGTGCATCGATGTTTCTTATTGATTTCTTAAACAGTCCAAACATCTGTGTGGCGCAAGCCAATTACACATGTCACCAGTTGCATTTTTCGAGATAAAAGACCCATGTATTTTGCACTTCATTGACACTTTGAAATCATACATTTAATACGCTAAATGATATAGATGTACAACTTTGTGTTATGTCCATAGAAACAATTATTATGAACTTACCCACACTTGGTACATCTGTACAGGTATTTTCCTTGCTCCTTTGGTATCACATCCTGCTTGTAAGCACTATAATGAGCAACACAATTGATTGACTTAAAATTTACTCTATTCCAAGATAATATTAAAATCTAACAAGCTGTTGCTAACTGATACTTACATAAACAGTGCAAAAATATCATAAAAGCATTTGAAATATAAACAAGAGTCATAAACAAAATTAGCCAATCTCGAATGAATTGAAATGATAATTTATATAAAAAATAAATCAACTTACACCTGGACAGAGATACATTTGTTTTACTAGAAAGATATATTTCTTTACTTCAGAGATGTTTTCAATGGTTCAGTGTAGAACAGAATATGTTTACCCACAAAGAGTATCACAGTTCACCATTTGTTGTCGTTACGTAGTATACGTAATGTTTGACAAGAACTTATAATTAAGTTCGACTTTTATTTAGCTGTAATGGTCGTATTGGTGTATGTCGTTCCTTTAAACAAAATTAGATGACATCAACTATAAACATATTCAATTTGAGGTCATATATATTTTATCTTTCCAATCATTATAGAATTATTTCTGATTGCATACGCTTTCCCTCTATTTCCCCGTCTTTCCTACAGACACTTACAAACTGAATGAAATGACGAACTATTTTAATTTAACCATTCATAAAACAGCATATGTGTAATCTCGTTTCAACTTGTTGAAGAAATATATACGATTACTCAAATCATTTTGTAATGACTGATAGTTCTCAATTATACCATACTATCGAAACCTCTTGTACTAATTTCATATGCATTTCGGAAATGTAACTGATAGAATCATTCACCCCGTCAACAAAATTCGATTGTGAAAGTGACTACTGAATTCGTTAATTTCTGTATCAGCAGTCGATTGTGAATAGGGTAAATGTGACTGCTGAAATCTTTTACCCCTTCATTGTGAATGTGAATGATGGCGTGGTTGAACTGTTTATTGACAGTCGATTGCGAATAACTTTGTGAATCAATAATATTTTTTATGGTAAAAAGAGGTGACAATATCACAAATAGTGCGGTGACAGAGGTGTAGAAAGTCGTCTAGATCGCGAGTTTAATGTACCAAATAAAACACGGCTAAAATTGTCTTAACTTAAAGACAAATATGTCTTTTTTTAATTTTTGCCCTGTCGTCAAAATTTCGTACGGTCACATTTTTCTAAAAAGTCGTTTTAATGACTAGTAGTATATTTGAGAGTTTCAACCCCCCTTTTTCAAAATAAAACAAATGTGTATGTTTGCTTACATGTAATTGAAATAGTTTTTCCTGGAGCTATTTTTATATGTCAAAGTATTCTATTCAGTATTTTATTTTCTTCTAATCTATGAAATTTGCGAAGTTTGGACTATCTAAAATCGAGGTAATTTTAATTGCAAATTCCGACACAAACTTTAGTTTCTTCTTCATAGTAGTAATAAACATTAACCCATAATATTTTAAGCATATAATATTTCATAAAACTAGTAAGTGATAACAATTTCGGAACCAAAATATCAAAGAAACGTTACGAAATCAATGGAAAAGAATTGAGTAAAAAACTTCAATTTCAACATTGAACTCAATCAGCAGTCGATTGTGAATAGGGTAAATGTGACTGCTGAAATCTTTTACCCCTTCATTGTGAATGTGAATGATGGCGTGGTTGAACTGTTTATTGACAGTCGATTGCGAATAACTTTGTGAATCAATAATATTTTTTATGGTAAAAAGAGGTGACAATATCACAAATAGTGCGGTGACAGAGGTGTAAAAAACATTGAACTCAATCACTTGATTTTGCCATGTGATTATGGACTTTCCAAATTGATTTTCCCCCTGAGTTCAGTATTTTTGTGATTTTACTTTTTGCCTTCCGTCACATATTGTGTATTAGTCAATAATTTTATCTCAACTGAAATATGAAATTACTACCTTCTTTGCTTTATATACACATGTTTTCAATTAAAGTGCACTGATATATGCCACATACTTTGTTTGTATATGTTTGTATTCTATAATTTCTTCTTATAAAACATCAAAAAAGACTTATTGTAAAATCAAAATAATTAACGGATAGTTTCAGTAAATATTCCGTGATATGTTAAGTTCGTTCCAACTTGCTCCATTATAAGTCTAAAATAGAGACAAAAGTCGTTAAATTTTATGCAGTGCTTAATATGCCAAAAATTATTTAACCAGTATAGGAAAGTCGATTTTGAATCTGCACTTGAAAAAAAGATTGGATGAGGTGAACATCAAGGTGTTGCATGCGGAAGCTGTTAATTCAAAGAACTCTGTGCAGGAAGTTTATAGTTGTTTATGTTAGAAAAGTTACACAAGTAAATATATTTGTTCCCCCTTTTAGAGTGAGGAAGCTTCCATCTGTCATTTAATGACGACATAAAATTATCGGACTGTTGTCCCTCAGTTTCGGGTATTTGTACGCGTTCTAGAATGCAGTCGCTCAACTGGAGCGCTTGTATATTTTGCTGCAACAAAACATTTTAGTAAGATCAAAAAACAACTCAAGTTTGAATCAGATGAGCGTATCAAGAATGTTTTATTCGTGTCAGATAAAGTTAAAGTTGAGAACAGTTTCCCGTCCATCTTTTTAACTTCAAGCACTACGGTCATTACGGTTGCATTACAAAATATTTGCTAAAAAACAAAAAAAAAACAAAAACAAATCGAAACCCGTAGAAGCAGATATTTCGGATTACGATACTGCTTTTACTAATTTCAGTTTGGCTATTGAGAACGATTCAATGGTCATTCCTCATGACACCGTTACTTGATACATATAGATCTTTTCTTCCGGCTGATTCTTATTTGAAATATTCTACTTGTAAAATGCTGTCTAAACTCATTAATTTCTATAGAAATTCAGTTGTCAAACATCTTTAAGGCAACTATAACATAATTTTTAGTAGCAAAATAACTATTTGAGATGCCATATCAACTGCTAGTCAATTGAAAACTGACCTCAAAATCTCAATGACAACTGTAATAGATATAAATAACGGACATATATTTCATTCCGCTGCATTTATTCTTCGAAAAGACTTCGAAACTCTACAGAAGAATACCCAACTTCGGATGAATTGTCTTTTCCATCTTCAATTCAGTCAATGCCTTCGTATTTATTGCAATTTATTTTATGCTTACTCGATGAAACTGCATTCAGGCAAGACTTTTCTCTGGAAATGGCACCATAACAATTGCGTAAATGTATACTATGACGTTACGCGCGATGTTCGTACCTTATTGGAAATTCTGTGTAGTTGGCAAGATGCAAGTCCAATTATATAATTTTGTGATATCATATCCATTGCTATTGTACGTATTTTAAAAAATAAAGAATTTTAAAATAAAAACGAAAAAAATAATCGCTGAAACTATGTTTTTTGCTGCATGCGACAAGCTTCACCTTTAAAAAAAACGACGATTTTAAGGCTGTCCCGCGTAACATAATTCATTTATTGTAACCACTAAACTATCATTTTCGTCAAAACGTTTTTTCCATTATTAAACAGAATGTTTCCTTCAGTCTTTTATGCACTTTTTATGATGTTATGATGACGTCATTGAAAAACCCGCGTTCCATATAACAAGAGCAAATCTGTCCCACGGGGAAAAAAATGGGATTCCAGATTTGAGAATCCCAAAACTTTTATCTAAAATGATAAAAGTTTAGTATTTGCATTTACTACATCAATGTTAATTTGCTTAATTTTATGAATTTAAAGACAAATATCCTGAAAAATGATATATAGTAATTTATGAGCGATTTTTCAAAGGCTTACAAAGTTGTCGCACCGCCATTTTTTGGCGTAAAAACGAACTTAACTCAAATGTACGTCAATTGTTTGCTTATCAGTGCTCTTATAATGGTAGTACCCTGTCGGTACTTGTAAAGAAAAACTCAAAATAATGTGTTTGCTTTGACCAGAACCTTATATGTGCAGAACTGTGGCCATGAGTGAAATTGGTAGAAATATTAAAACATGTCTTGGGACGGTTGATCAAAATACAGATGATGGAGATAACGGTGGATTTGGTATAAAGCTTGTTGCACTGGTACAAAATGTACCCACAGTTCCTTCCTCGAGGTTAGGGGAGTGTTGGCGCGACTTTAAAAAAGTTAAATCCCGCCACATTTTATTTGTTTTACAAGTCACGCGACGGTTATGCAGTGTTTGATGTTTGTTTCTATATACTATATTTGTTTGTTTCTTTTTTATTTTGTATATTAATCAGGCCGTTATATTTTTCTTTTGTTTTAATTTATTCATTTCAGGAATCGAAGACTATGCCGTATGAATTTTACTCATAGTTGAAGCCCGTACAGGACCTTTATTTGTTTATTTATGTCTCATTTGGTCTTATTTTAAGAGTTGTTTTATTTGCAAGCATATTAAATGGTTTTTTTTATATGGAATACTTTTGAAGTTTGTGGTACGTTGCAAAGGGAAAAAGAGGGGATATAGGTACAAAACCTATACTGTAATAGATATTAACCAGAGTAGAAAACACAACAACAGATACTACTATGGAAGCAGTAATAATTGTGAAAAACGAGTAGTCGATAAAAAAAAACTGAAGTATCCGCAAATTCAATTTGAGGTAATATTTGACTGTAGTTTTCTATTGCTTTGGTTTGATACCTCACCCAACATGATAGTTTAAAAAATAATTTTAAAGTACTGTTCTGCATGACACTTAATTTTTACCTGAAACTGAAAACTTTCATAAGGTTAAGGTGCTCTAAACATTTTATAGGTTGAAAACTTGATTTATGAAGTTTTGTTTATAAAACATCGTTTTAGTTTTTTTTTTATTCTCAATGATTAAGGTTTATGTATACATTTAATAACAAACGTTACTACAGCCAAAAACAGTATCATTTGTGTTTAGATAGAGTTTAGAAAAAAGAAAAAATGTCAAAATTGAAACCCTCCCGAATTTTCACAGCTTTTTACATATGACCTTTGACATTAATTAATAAAAAATGTGACCATATCAAGTCCTGACGACAGGCATATTATTATAGTTCGCGATTTCCTCTTTCCAATGATATATTATATAGATGTGTAGTCGGTGGGGAGATTAGATTAAAAAAAAATCTGCTTTCAGTCACCGCATTAAAAGAGCTCATTTCTATAGGAGAAAAGATATGACATACAAAGACTATTTACAAAAAAGACAAACTACACTTAACAAAACGGTATGGCTTTGTTATGTTGTTGTAAAACAGTATTTCGTCTTTTGATTATACGTGCCTCAATAGTCCAGATAAGTGTGATGAATGTCTTTTATGTTTTGGTTATATCGTAGAAGTTTAAAGAGGTTCTAAATATTTCAACTAAACACGCAGGCACATTTCAACGAAAATTAAATGCAACAAATCTAAACAGTATTGAAAATAATTTATGCTTATATTATGCGTTTGCATATCTTAAGACGATTTATTTACTCAAATGCAATTGTGCTCGAGTCAGTGTGTTAAACGTACGTAAAGAGGAGAGACATAAACCAGAGAGACATTATAATTGATTTATGGAAAATAAAAATAAACGGTAAACTGATGTACACAATATATAATACAAACTTAATCAGAACCCTTGCAACGTCAAATGGTGAGGTATGCAAGAAGATAATGTGTAATTCACTCAAACGTTTGATAACAAGTTTACATTGTCCAATACGTCACTTTAAAAACTGTATAGTATACAAATATATTTCCCTACCTCTTTGGTGAAGGCAATTCTCTTTCTCTGTTCATTGGTTGTTGTGTACGCATTTCACTGAAAAAAGAAGAACTGAAATTTTTACATTTTTTTCTCAAAATGTTCTGTCAAGTGTCAGGAGTATGACAGTTGTTAACACATAGTCATTTTCTTTGTATGTTGGTGTTTTTTTGTGTAGCAGTACAGTGTTAATGTTGTTATGTTGCTTTCCACTTGTAATAAATGTGTTTTTCTTTCACTTTTGTTCGGATTTTTTTCCAGTTTAATCGATATATTACTAGTGTAAAGCGGTATACTTCTATTGTCTTTATTTGTGTTATAATATTGCATAAACTGCATACAATTAGAATAACATATTTAAATAACGAGAAAAACAGTTATATCTGTACTAGTTTGAGAGCAAGTATCTTTGCATTTCTACATAAGTTTACGTATTGTCCAGATTGGTAAATGTCCATGTATCAATACAACTTAGGATGTACACTGCCATATAATACAAATTAAAATATACACTGTCATATAATACAACTTAAAATGTACACTGCCATAGACCTCGCATTTATCTACTGGAGCACAATGTGAATCCATAATATTAAACAATACATTTGTAATGAAAACATATTTGTATTTCATGAATTATCTCTTTTTCGTTTTTGATATCATATCCCCACATAAGTTGATATTTAAAAAAAACCATAATTGTGATTTTGAAAAATACGTGTCTCATTAAGATGCTATGGGTATATTAAAGCATGTATTACAAATACAAAACATGCAAAATGCTCGTTATTTTTAGTAAAATTACCTGATTATGCAGTTACCAAACAGCTGTTTAATGTCGTTATCTGTTGCGGACTTAGCAGTATACTGTATCCTAGGAAATGCAGGTGTAGGCTTTACCTTCAGCTTTGTGATGTCGTCTGTAAGCTTCTGTAATGACTGCAACAATTTTCCATCGTTTCGGGTCTTGTTTAGTTCTTGTTTCTTCTTATCTAAGTCGCGTCCTGCCTTCAAATCCATTTGAGTTTCTTCCAATAGCTTTGTTAATTTGTCTCTTTCCTTCCGTGATTGATCCTTGACCGATGCAATCTTCTCTGAGATACATTTATCAACCATAGCCTTTATCTTTGTACCTTCTTCTGTAATAGCTTTGACTATTCCTTCCACCTTCACATCAAATGTCTTCAGACCTTCTTCTAGCAGCTTCATGTTTTGGGTTGTCTCATGTACCTTACTGTGCAGGTCTGTTGTATTCTTCTCCTTCAGCTGTGATATGCTGTCGAGAAGTTTGGAAAATGCATGCCCTAAGTGACTGCCAGTCACACAACTGCTACATACCGCTACGTTACAGGTATTACATACAAAACTTACGTCTTCATTGTGGTCTTTACATTTTGATTTAACTTCCGGTATAACATCAAAGGAAGATTGAAACTGGTGGTTCTTTGTCCCTCTCTGTCGTTTATGAAAGCCTTTACAATTGTCACAAAAGTACTGTTCACACTCTAAACAGTAATGAGATCCAGATGCACTAACACATATCTCACAAGTTTTAGATGCTGCCTGTGCCATTTTGTCACTTATCATGTTAACGTTGAATGTATAATACACAGGTAATGTATATAACCAATGACTACAATGTTCTACATTTAAATCAAT
Source organism: Mytilus trossulus (assembly GCF_036588685.1). Lineage (NCBI taxonomy): Eukaryota > Metazoa > Mollusca > Bivalvia > Mytilida > Mytilidae > Mytilus > Mytilus trossulus. Next base: position 9,760,556 of record NC_086377.1, on the reverse strand, counting down.
ATCGGTTATATATGTATGTCGTATATTTAAATGAAACACTCCAAGTTATAATTAGGATATCATTTGAATATTTTATATAAAGACCTCATTGTGTTGACTAATGGGCTTTGGTACGGCTTTATTAATGTATTTGGTCATTGACCTAGCTTTATGATAAACTAATGTAAACATAATGTATATGTTCCAGACCGTATGATTATTAGGACCGGACGCGTACGAGAATATTAAGAAATTAGTCAAATATATTAGATATAAATGTATATGACAGATCAACTTATGTCTCAAATTAATAGTAAAAGTTCTACAGTTATTGACATAAAATCCAAATATTCTAACTATTTTTTTTTAAATATACGCTTGTAATCTATTAATTTCCTGTATCTAATCATTAATTGCAGCCAAGTATGGTAATCAAAATTGAAGTTATCGGAAGTAAACATAATGTGGGAGGACAATTGTTTCCGAATATTTATGAAATTTACAAAAAAATGAGAACGCAAAGGAATATGCATGAACACAACATGTAAATTTAAAAAAATGTAATGTCCTTTGTAAAAGCAAGTATAACCTTGGGTCAGAGTAACAATATAGAATTCATTGATATACAATTAAACAAATATTTAATTTCAAATGTTTGCTTATTCACTTTACCCATTTAATTGTAATGATAAGACTTTATATAGATAAATGTATAAAAATAAGACTGATAAAATGTTTGTTTGAATTTAACCAATATGATCCCAGAACATGTATGGTCAGATGGACCGTACGCGTATGGTCGGACTGTACGAGTATACGTATACGGTCTGGACCGTACGCGTACGGTCCAAATACTCACATGGTCTGAAACATATATAAACAATTACAAGTATAATTATATTATTATAACTGCAGTATGTATAGATAGACTTATCACACTGTAGGAAATATTAAATCGTTAGCCAGGGGTGTACGAAATCATAAAAAGATTTATGTCAAAAACATATAATTTATACAGCAAAAGTTTTATTATATTCACGAGTCCTACTTTTTTTTAAATTTTATATGTATAATCAAGATAAAGATTTAAAGGAAACTGTTCTACAATTTAATCAAACCGTATCCGCTCAATATATGTTCAGTGTTAAGTGATTTCTGATTTGAGACAGCTGTGATATTCTCAGGTGATATTAGTCGTTACTAAATATCAAACTGAATAAATTGTCTACCGGAAACGTGGAAAGATCACACATCTTTCGTTATACACAGTAACTAGCATAGTCTGAAAATCTGTTAAACTGATTCGAATTATCCATATAAATATATAAAATATATATATTAGTACAGTCATTCCTTAAGTAAATTACGTCCCGCAATTTCTTGTTAAAAAAGGCATTACTATAATATTAAATGCTGACTCATGAAATGGATGAGGAAACGGAAACGTATTATCTTAAGAATCAACAGTTTGAAGGTTTATTGGGACACGTAGTTCATCATATACAAGCTTATCAACACTGTGTGTGTGCACTTGAATATTTCTTTGGCAAGTCTGACTCCTGTTTTAATTGACTTTGTTCTGATATGAAGCTGCTGCTTCCAACGTAATCAAAATATGACGGCCGTGGTATAGAAAAAGTAATATGTTGGCGTTAAAATCATCCACTCTTTTAAACAATGAGTAGTTGGACCAAGAATGCTGCATTAAATTTACTCATATTTTTGTCAATATTGAGAGAAATATAGCTTATCACAAAAAAGTATCTTCCAAAGCTCCTGTAACTGTCTTTTATAACAGGAGAAATTGGAATGTTTAAGATTGTGTTTATACTTTCATGTTTATGATTAATCATTTAATGAGACCTACTAAAATTTCCATTAGTCCAAGTCATGCATATGAAATCAAAGGATATTTGTAGATTTAAAATCCATTTAATAAGCCAATTAAATCCTTGAACTGTTTTGTATCGCAAACAGGAATTACTGGTTTAAATAGTTGAAACGTTGTGAATTTGATATTTAACTTTAACTGCATTCAAGTGTAATAGTATATGTATTAATAAGAGAACAAACTCAACAATAAAGTAAGAAACATACTTGAATTCGTTTGTTAAATCATGCATCAAAATAATTAACTGCGTCAGTAAAACTTTAATAGTTGTAAACAAAATTCACAGGTAAAATTTACAATAACCTGTAGCAATAAATGTTTTGTTAAATGGCCAAGTTATTTAAAAATCGAACTTTGATTCAAACCAAAATTATTTAGAAAATACACAGTTCGATGTATACAATTTATAATTAGAAATAACTTGTAGCTGATATTTCTTTTCACATATATAATAGAGTTTATTATAGTAATCATTTAATCATTAAGTGTTTAACAAATATATATATATATATATCAACAAGATACACAGCTAAACCATTTTGGTAGAACAACCAATTTGTAAATGTTCATATGACACAAATCGACCTAACTATTTTTTTAATTTCGTTTTATTTTCAAATGAACATTATATAAGTTATATACTCTTTTATGTACAATAGTTAAATACAGTAATCAGAAGATATGTAATATATTTGATAGACACAGATGTAATAGTTTGGTACATTGCAGATTATGATTATAAGACATAGACTGACATGATATAAAATATATATATTATATGTGGTGTCTGTAGATTTGTTACGACAATAAAGGAGTCCAGGTATTTTAGTCATGCCTACAATTCGAAGTATTAATCTGTATTGAAACCACTGCAATTTTGAATTCTTGGAAATATGAAAGGGCATCATATAGATATTTTTCCAATCGCGGTTGGTATTGAGAATTAATGGCCATTTGGGTTCACATGTATGTTTAGGATTTGACTTTCAAATATTATACATGTCTGGGAACAAATAAAAACTGAGGGCAATCAGGGACCATTTTCTCTCTCTCAGTCATTGGGGCTTATAAATTATTCTAGTCTTTTCAATACTTTCTTATTGCAGAAATTAAGCCTTGATATTTAAAAATATTAGTTTTAATTTTGTTTTCTTTTTTAAAGTCATCAAAAGTCATAAAATTTACATCCTTCTCTAACAAGTCCTTACTCACTCAAACCCCTTTCTTTGTCCAATCTTTATAAAAAAAAAATGAATTGTTACACCATTCTTTATTCCTTCATTCTTTTATACATGGCATGTGTTAATTTAAGAGTTTATTCTGTAGAATTTGAAAATCTTGCCAAGCATCACATTTTTCTTCTCAAAATGGATAATTCAGCTTTTTTAAGGAGCCTAGAAATTGCATTTCCAAAAAATGCATATTTTCTGACAGAAGAATAGTTTCACTAGTTTTGAATAGTTTATATTAATTCATAATTTGATTTTTAAAACAGTTATGCATATTTCAATATTTAATATGTTTAGTCCTCCTGATCAGTGTAGTTTGGATTAATTTTATCTGGTTTGTTATCCCAGATAAAGGAAAACATTTGTCGGTTAAATGTTTGAAATGATTGTACTAGGTAGATGCATGGAAAAGAATAGATGCCTAAATTTTGATAACTGTAATGTGTCCGGTTGGCGAGAGCATTTGGTGTGTTCAAGAGTAATTACTCACAAGAAGGGTAAATCTGCTAGAACCTTAGACCAATACCTACTTAAATCACATAGTGTCTTGGATTAACTTGTTCTTCCAATTACAAACAACATTGGTCTTTTCTAAATTTATGTTAAGACCTGTTGAATCCGCATATTTTTATAGATTTCGGAGAGATGCATACAAAATACCATAATCAGTTTATGAGATAATTTATTTTTTATATTTGAATTTAAAAAAAGCAAAATCGACAAATAAATTGAAATATTGCGATGCGATTGCTAATAATGGATCTTAAATCTGAATCTGAGTCTGCGCTTTTTATAGATATATGGAGAATGTTATCTCGCTTTTGTATATAGTCCAGTCAAACTAAGATGTAACCTCAAACTAATTTCAACAGAAAGTATTTTAGTTCTAATCTAAAGCATAATGCCCTTTATATACACAGAAAAAAGTCCCATAAAATCTAACTTCAGGGAAACTCAAAATCAGCATTTTTAATTTCCTATGGAAATTAACATTGGAAGGGGAGATAACTCTTGTAAAAATTAGTCTTTTTTGGTCAGTTTTTGGTTGTTTTTCTTCAAATTTATGTAGATTATGATACTTTGATGGGGTTCTAAGTTTGTATTTGACTAAATCATATAATCTTCTGCTCATGAAATGTACAAAACTAAAGTGTTATGGGTAGTTTTATTTTTTTCGTGTATTTTTCATTAAAGAAATTGCAAATTTGAAGCTTTGTAAACATTTTGAAAAAATAATGTGAAAACTTGGTAATGTTTATATATGTATATTATATTTTTTCAGCAACCTACTTATCTAAAGAAACTTTAAACCACAAAAAGAAGAATACATGCTTAATTTTTTTTTATTAAATTTGAGATTCTTTACCTTAACATGAAAAATTCAATAAATGGTCAACTAATGAATTTAGAAATCTAGGTTATAGCTCGATAAAATATATGAAAACACCTTTAGAGTTGTTTGTTATACTCTAAAGACCCCTAAAAAATCAAGAATCAATACATTAAGTCGGCTCGTTATCATTTTATAAAATTTTTACTTAATATTTACTTTGGTGCTCTGACAAAAACATCGAAATCTTAAAAACTTGTCTAGACACTTTATCTAAAAATGGTGGTTGGATAAATTACGGTTTGATAAACACTATTTTAAATCATTTAGAAGCTTAGCAATAGAACGTGATAAAAAAAACAGCTAAGTTTACAAGTTCTCTTCCTGCAGTGTTATGTACATCCTCATGGGAACACCTTCAGCTTTGTTTTTTCATTCGTATGAGGTCATGTTTTGAAAGGACTGTAATGCGCCAAGAACATTAATGCAATTTCGCAGTATACTATTTCATTTTGATTGTGTGCATTTTTCCGAGCTCTAATGCATTATTTCTTTTTGTTATACCTCAGAATAAACATACACGTTCTGTTGGTTTATTATTTTCAAATGCACTACTTGACAGAGAAATATGCATAGCGTTTACAAGTGAACATGTTTGATGACATGTCCAAAATGTTACTGGATATTCACTGATCTTAAATCTTAAATCTTTGATCTTAAATTCTTAAATCTCTTAGAATAATGCAAAGAAGTAAACACTAACCTACAAATTAACCTTTCCGCCGTACAGAAGGTGTTGCTGCTGACAAGACAGATATTAAACCAAGAGTTCCAAATGATATCTAAATCAATTTTGAGAATGCCTTCTCTAAATAATACTATAGAGTATGATGATATTCACATAAACATGATTTTGTTCGATTATGCATTATTCATATTCAATGAGGAAGACAATCTAACTTATTCTTATTCTTTTGTCATTGTTTTTGGCAATGCAAAATATCAAAATACAGCAGTGATTTAGTTTCGTTTTAGTTTTATAGTTTTGTTACAAATCAAGCCATGCTGACTAAACGGTATGTGGTTGCTCGTTTTTGAAGATTGGGCGGTCGTCTGTTGTTTTATAGATAAACTTTATGACCAACATAACTAGAGAAATTTAATCAACTTACGCCCCTCATTGGCGGATCCAGGGGGAACCCCCGGAATCCCCCTCCCTTTTTTTGCCGCTCAATGCATTTGAATGGGGTACCATAGTTAAAACCTCCCCCCTTGTTGGCCGCTCAATGCATTTGAATGGGGACACATAGTTAAAATCCTCGCACCTTTATCCTGGGTTGGGACCCCCTCCCCTTTTTGTAAATGGCTGAATCCGCCCCTTTCTCCAGAGCATATGAGATCAACCTGTTTTTAATTGGGTTCGTGTTGGTGAATCGTACCTTGTCTATGGAATATTATGTAAAATTGTCTATCGTTTCGAATTAGTAGATGTATCTTTTACCTTGATGTTGTCACTTTCTCTTCGATCTACACGTTTCAAATGTTCACCTTGTAACGTGAGCCTTTTTTGTTGGACACTGATTAAAAGTTGTATCGTTTAGGTGTAACACCACTAATTCGGGCCCAGCCAGAAAGTAGTACATATTTAACACAAAAATAGATCCTACGCATGAGTGTAACTTTCAAAATATGTAGGATATTTATATATTGTTGGCATCAAATGAAAGCTGAAGGACTGGTGGTGATTATAAAACACGTTAGGACTTATAATTTTGAATATTATAAAAATTGCATCAAATCTTAAAAAGATGGTTCATTTTCTCTGTTTGTCAGATCTGAAGTACCTGTTTTGGAAATCCGAAGTTCCGGGAACCAGTTTTTTCTTATATGCCATTAAAGGTATGTTGGTATTTTTAGTACAAGGCACCATAAAGTGTTGCTTTGACATGTAATGTTTACCACTTTATTTGAACTTAAAAAGAAAGAGATATGCCTGCTTGAAATTGAGGAATGTAAAATAGAAAACAATTGGATCATGAGTCAGTGGTGTACTTCCTTTACAAGAACACAACATAAACTATTATAACATAATACCAAATGGTTATTCTTTGGTGAAATTTTGCCAAATGGTACACTTGTTACACATAATGTTTACTCAATATATACACACCCTTATAGGTTGAAAAACAATGCAATTTCACATTGGATAAACTCATCATAGATACCAGGATTGAAATTTCATATATTTCAGGATGTTATGGCTAAAACTGTTGAACTTTAAAAACTAAGTTTCGTAAAAAAAATATATCCTAGATTGGAATGTTCATATGCACTTCTGTTTTCAATGGTCAACACATACAGGCCTCTGCGGCATATTTTCAACATTGTATATGTCCTGAATTTTTACTTATATTATAATTCTGTACTATCCCTTCCTTTACTGAGGGGTTTCCTTAAATTTCAGTTTGACCACTATTCCTGTGTATTTATATTGGTTGCATACCCAAGTTATGTCTCTATGAGATGATACATAGAGATCATATCAGGAAACCAGTATTAAACAAAACAAAATGTATATGACTATTATATATCTTTTTAAAAGAGGCGGTGTGTATATTTTGAGGATAAAAGGTTTTTGGGTATTTCTTGTTAACGTTGAGAACATTCTTGTACACCACAATAAATAGCCTTGCAATAGATAAATGTTTAGCTGGCCACGGCTACAAACAATCATGGTCGGTTGTAACAGGTTGTGTGTCTATATCTTTAAGTTGTAAACAGTGTTTTAGATCGGGAAGCCACGGCTACAAGCAATCATGGTCAGTTGTAACAGGTTGTGTGTATATATCTTTAAGTTGTAAACAGTGTTTTAGATCGGGAAGCCACGGCTACAAACAATCATGGTCGGTTGTAACAGATTGGTTGTCTATATCTTGAAGTTTTACGCAGTGTTTAAGAACGGAATTGCTAGTAACGGGACAACTTGAACTGGAATCACTTAAGAACAGAATAACTTATTGTTGTGTTCCTCCCAACCGGCAGTAAACCCTTGCTAAAGTTAAGCGTGAATTTGGTTGTTTATGATGCATACATTTGCCGCTACGTTTGGTAAGAATAGTGACGTTGAATGCTTTATCTCATGTAGATAGAACGTCATGCTTCCTACAAATTAAGAACACTTGCAATAACTATCGATATGGTCCGTCTGTCGAAAAGCTATATTGTTGTTCCTATCCAAACCCCCTCATTTTCCATTGACATTTTGAATATTTCATCAAGGTCCACTCCTATTGAAAGACCTACTGTAATTTAGTTCTTGTCCTTCACACCTTCTAGTGCAAGACCTACTGTAATTTAGCTCTTGTCCTTAACAACTCCTCCTGCAAGACCTACTGTAATTTAGTTCTTGTCCTTCACACCTTCTATTGCAAGACCTACTGTAATTTAGTTCTTGTCCTTAACAACTCCTATTGTAAGACCTACTGTAATTTAGTTCTTGTCCTTCACACCTTCTATAGCAAGACCTACTGTAATTTAGTTCTTGTCCTTAACAACTCCCATTGTAAGACCTACTGTAATTTAGTTCTTGTCCTGAACACCTCCTACTGCAAGACCTACTGTAATTTAGTTCTTGTCTTTCCCACCTCCTATTACAAGACCTACTGTAATTTAGTTCTTGTCCTTAACAACTCCTCCTGCAAGACCTACTGTAATTTAGTTCTTGTCCTTCACACTTCCTATTGCAAGACCTACTGTAATTTAGGTCTTGTCCTTCACACCTTCTATTGTAAGACCTACTGTAATTTAGTTCTTGTCCTTAACAACTCCTCCTGCAAGACCTACTGTAATTTAGTTCTTGTCCTTCACACCTCCTTTTGCAAGACCTACTGTAATTTAGTTCTTGTCCTTAACAAATCCTCCTGTAAGAACTACTGTACATTAGTTTTTGTCCTTCAAACCTCCTATTGCAAGACCTACTGTAATTAAGTTCTTGTCCTTAACAACCCCTCCTGCAAGACCTACTGTAATTTAGTTCTTGTCCTTAACAACTCCTCCTGCAATACCTACTGTAATTTAGTTCTTATCCTTCACATTTCCTATTGCAAGACCTACTGTAATTTAGTTCTTGTCTTTCACACTTCCTATTGCAAGACCTACTGTAATTTAGTTCTTGTCTTTCACACCTTCTATTGCAAGACCTACTGTAATTTAGTTCGTGTCCTTCACACCTCCTCCTGCAAGACCTACTGTAAATTAGTTATTGTCCGTCACACCTCCTATTGCAAGACCTACAGTAATTTAGCTCTTGTCCTTCACACCTCCTATTGCAAGACCTACTGTAATTTAGTTCTTGTCCTTCATACCTCCTATTGTAAGATATACTGTAATTTAGTTCTTGTTCTTCACACCTCCTATTGTACAACCTACTGTAATTTATTTCTTGTCCTTCACACCATTTATTCATCACCTACTGTAATTTAGTTCTTGTCCTTAACAACTCCTCCTGCAAGACCTACTGTAATTTAGTTCTTGTCCTTCACGCTTCCTATTGCAAGACCTACTGTAATTTAGTTCTTGTCCTTCACACCTCCTACTGCAAGACCTACTGTAATTTAGTTCTTGTCCGTCATACCTCCTATTGCAAGACCTACAGTAATTCAGCTCTTGTCCTTCACACCATTTATTCATGACCTACTGTAATTTATTTCTTGTCCTTAACAACTCCTCCTGCAAGACCTACTGTAGTTTAGTTCTTGTCCTTCACGCTTCCTATTGCAAGACCTACTGTAATTTAGTTCTTGTCCTTTACACCTCATATTGCAAGACCTACTGTAATTTAGTTCTTGTCCTTCACACCTCTTATTCATGACCTACTGAAATTTAATTCTTGTCCTTCACATGCATGAAATATTTGCCATTGGATGTAAGGAAAACAACATCAATCTATCAATAAATAAATCTATAAAAATCGAGTTGTGCTGAGTTGTTACCTGTCTTCATTTTTATTTCTGCATTACTCAATTGAAGTGGTGCATCAGGCAACCAGTATAGGGATGTGCTGAGTTGTTATTTTGGGGTAGGTTTCTTTCTGCATAACTCAATTTAGATGGTGCATCACACAATCGGAATCGGGATGTGCTGAATTTTTACCTTGTGTTAGGTTTTCTTTTCGTTTTGTTCATCAAAGCGTGTCTCTTCTACTTACATTGTACGGTTGCCGAAGTACTAGTGAGAGCTATCGTGCATACAAAAAAAAACCGTACAACTAATTAAAGTGTAGGAGTACAATAATTCAAACGCACTATATTTCTAAAGATTTTGGTAAATATGAAATATTTTCCTTTTTTTTAATTCAACGTGTCATAAAATTTGAGGAAACCACAGCTTTCTTATAATGCACATCTGAGTTATCTCGCTATTAGTGTATTCAACTAACAAAAGGTTGCATTCCGATAAACCAGTCTACTTCTACTTATGTAATCGCTTACTAACTTTGATTGGTCGTGTGCATCAATAAAAATTCAGAAAATGCGTTGATTGAATTGTTCGGATACATGTATAATACATTGTCTTGAAACTGTCTAATGTTCTGTAAGCTAATGTATATTGCGCTAATTGTAATACAGTTTTGTAAAAAAAGTAACGTTTGTACAGGAAAGGGTTATCGTCCAGTGACTTTATATACATGTAGAAGTAAAACATACTGGTATCGTCAATATATACGTTCATTAACTTAATTTGGTTGTGTGTGTGTGTCTTATGTTCTATTTCAAAATCAAAAATAGTAATAACATAAACATTTGTTTTTTAAAACCTTCAATACATGAATATGTCAAAATTTAACAATCAAACAAAATCTGTCAACTAGTATCTTTATCAAATAATCTAAAACCACCATACTTTAAGGCATTACATATCACATCGGTCAACAAATTCGTAAAAAAATAATGGAAAACAAAGAAAAATACCAAAAGCATATTTAAGCTCAAAGGTCACAAATATAAAAAAAAAAGGAAACTTTCAACGCTATGGATTAAAAAGAAACGTGCATTAAAAAACCAACATTGCACAATTTTGTTTTTATAAACAACGAGTCCTTCAATAAACGACAGGAAATGTTTAGCGAACAATGTCTTCGTACGACACTCGTTGAAACTATGCGGACACAATGTATGACCATACATAGATACAAAGACTGTTTAAATGCTACAACTCAAAACTATCGATCTGAAGAGCGAATGTAAAACTATGTTCTCCAGAGAAACCACAAAAACATGAGACGTCAATCGAATTAAGAAAAGACTGAAAATCGTCGTAGTCAAATGGTTACCAGATTAGTTTGTATCAGGTAAATCATTCAGTAAAACCAGTTTGAACGTTTATTTCATGATGAAGAAACATTACATATCTCAATATAAGCAAGCAATTCTATAACAAAATAGCATTTATAAAAATATTTGTTATAATGTGATAATAGTTTTACTTTTGAAATGTTGTAAGATATGAAATTCAATCTGCATGGCTATAAGTTCCATTGTGAAATTTTTTTCCAGTATTTGCTTTTACATGAAGAAATAAAATGCAAGGTAGAGATATTTTAAATTTAAATTTTATATAGTTAAGTAAAATAAAATATAGGTACTTGTATACAGTACTTTTTTTAAATAGTTTAGAATCAATCAATGTTTCACAATAAAGTACTGGTCTACAGTAAAAATATTGGTAATATTATTACAAAAGGGAAATAAGTTTGAATAATTGGTGTTATATTTCTAACAACTTACTTTAAATTTGTAACAATTGTTTGCAGTGTAGTAACAGTAGCTAATTCGGATTTATATATGTATCCGCAATGATAGCGTATAATGTTATAATTTGTGAAAATTAAAAAAAAACACCGAAGTATGGATAATTTGTGTGATGTTACACGTGTGACCTCTCGTTTGTGGTTTAACCAACATTGTAATACATCATTTACAAAGCATTTATTGTTTATGTAATCAGAATCATATCATAATTCAATATAATGAAAACAAAACATTAATTCAATTAGTTATCCATTATAGTTGCATTTTGAAGAGAGTTGTAGTCCAATTTCTGTATTTGTTATTTGATTTCCTTGATTATGTGCATCATTCTGCAAACAAAGTAAATAATGATTGTTGTTATTTTAAAATAAATGCATCATAATCGTTGTACTTGCTTTCCAAAAATACATGTGTATTTCCATGTGTATTTCAGCTGTTATAAATGTTAAATCATGCTATTTGAATACAATGCATTTATGTTTTTTATGCAAATTACAAGTTAAAATTTATTCGTTGGCGGTGTGGTATATGTTCTGCTTAGATCTTTGTTAACAGATATAGGAAGAACTCTCCATCCAAATAACAATTTAAAAATAAGAAAACCATTATAGGTCAATATACGGCTCAATTTTCAAAATTTCCTTCCATGGTTTATTTTTTTTCCAAAACAACAAAAATTGTTTCATATACTTAACGAATCAAACCTCCTGTTGGTTCAGTTATATTTTCTGGCACCAAGTTTTGATTTAGAGCAGTAAATAGTTAATGAAAAAGGGATTATGTTTCCATTCGATTATTTTATTGAACAGCTGTCAAACAAAATAAATCAAATTTCAACAAAAGTTGAACAGTTGCTTTACCGTCTTGAAAAGGAAGGAATAATTACAAAAGTGCCATCTTGAGAATGGGCAACGCCTATTGTGCCTGTCATGAAGAAGTCAGGAGGCGTCAGAATAAATCAGCAGCTTCAAGTGGATCAAATAGATGTAAGACAGGCATATATACAGCTCGATATGAAAGAGGAATCAAGGAAGTACTTGACTATAAATACGCATAGAGGACTTTATCAGTACAACCGAATGTTATTCGATGTAGCTTCCGCACCTGCAATCTGACAGAACACCATTGACCAAATACTTCAAGTATTGACAGGAGTACAATGCCTATTAGATGATATGGTTATAACCGGTAAAAATGACCGTGGACACTTAGTGAACTTCGAGAAAGGTATGAAGCGATTAGAGATGTACAACCTTTCAGTTAATAAGGACAAGTGCAAGTTTTTCAAAGATGAAATCGATTTTTATGGACATAAAATAAATAATCATGGATTACACAAAACAGAGGATAAAATCAAAGCGATTTTAAACACACCAGAACCACAAAATGTTACCCAGATACGTCCAATCCTCGGATTAATGAATTACTCAAAATAATTCGTACCAAATATCTCATCAGTTGTGCGCGTCCACTACACAGACTGTTAGAAAAAGATGACAAATGGGATTGGAATGAAGAATTCTAGAGGGCCAAATATTTGGTAACATCTGAGCAGGTTCTATGTCATTATGACCCCGAACTACCTATTCGATTAGCTTGTGATGCTTATCCATTTGGATTAGGGGAAGTTTTGTCACTTAAAAAGCAAGATGGAACAGAGTGCCTTATTGCATTTGCGTCAAGATCACTTAATAAAGCCGAAAGAAACTACAGTCAAATCGAAACTGAAGCTCTAGGTTTAGTTTTAGGCGTTAAAAGTTTCAAACGTATCTATATGGTCGTAAATTTACAAACCATATGACGCTTGTATCAATATTCAATCCGAAAAGGGGAATTTTTACCACTTCAGTAGTACGTATATAGAGATATGGGTTGTTTCGAAGTGGATATACATATGACATCGAGTACAAAAACACTAACAAGCACACAAACGCAGATGTGCTTTCGAGAATACCACAGGAATTTACAGAAGCAGATGGTGATGAATTTGATGCAGTTGATGTTTTATATGTTGTGATGTTATGCTATTGTTTCAGAAAAAGGGAGGTTTTAATCCATTAAAACGTTTAATCCCGCTGCAAATGTTTGCACCTGTCCTAAGTCAGGAATCTTATGTACAGTGGTTGTCGTTTGCTTATGTAATATATACGTGTTTCTCGTTTCTAGTTTTGTTTATATAGATTAGACCGTTGGTTTTCCCGTTTGAATGGTTTTACACTAGTAAGTTTGGGACCCTTTATAGCTTGTTGTTCGGTGTGAGCCAAGGCTCCGTGTTGAAGGCCGTACTTTAACCTATAATGGTTTACTTTTTAAATTTTTACTTGGATGGATAGTTGTCTCGTTGGCACTCACACCACATCTTCCTATATATATTTAAGCTTAACAAACTATAACATTAGACGAGAAACTGAGCGTGACAAGATCTTATCAAGAGTCCATGAATTAGTACAAAAAGGGTGGACCGTCAATGATGATATTGATTTGAAACCGTATTTCAACCGGAAAAAGAACTGTCGATCAGTCAAAGTTGTTTGCAGTGGGGAAAACTTACTATTGTTCTGACAAAATTTAGACAGCAAACTTTAGAACTGTAACATTCTGTGCACCCAGTGAAAATGAAATTATAGGCAAGGAGCTACGTATGGTGGTCACATATTGATTCTGAGATAAAATCACTAGTAAAACGTTGTCCCGGATGTCAAAAGCACCATCTTAACCCAAAACAGTCACAACTTCATCCATAGGATTGGCCGTCAAGTCCGTTGAAGCGAATTCATATTGACTTTGCTGGACCATTTATTGATCACATGTTCTTGATTGTGATTGATGCTCATTCTAAATGGCATGCAGTTATTCCAATGACAATTAGAGTTTTAAAGACTATATTTGCGAGAGCAGGCTTGCCAGAACAAATAGTTAGTTGGGAACGGACAACAATTCGTATCTGCAGAATTTTAAGCTTTTACTGAAATGGATGGAATAGCAAAGTGCAACAAAAAACCAAACGACACACGCAAACAGATTTAGATACGAACAACAAGATAACTAACTACCATGTTCCTGACCTGATACAGCACGTTTTAAGAAACAAATGTGGATTGAACCCGATTTATCGCTTGCCAAACCTACATTTGTGAATATAGGAAATATGTTGATAGTTTAAACTAAGCATAAAGCCACACTGGTTTATTTCAAATAATAAAAAAAAATGTCTTCGACTGGAAAAGATATTTGCTCTGCATTTATAGAATCAAATATCATCAGGGATGTTTTTTTAATGAATGATGTTATTACTTTTATCATCATCTTTATGTATAATTTGTTTGCGTGATCTGTCTTTAATTAAACTTCTTATCGTAATTAAAAAAATGAACATTTGAGACAATATTACAAGCATTTATCAAACCAGTTTGCAAGTTGGACAGTTCATTCTTGCATTAACTTTAAATGTTTCTCTAGATTAAAATGTCGTAGAGTCCCGTTCGTTTATACAGTCCAACCACATCTACAACCATAGTCGCTCTCTACACATTGTTGCCAAACGATGTGAATTGAACTTTGAAAAGTAGTGGTTGAAAAGTGGTAATATTTCGTGCCAACTTTGGAATCCATTCCTTTGGTTATTCCGATTGTTGTAAAATTGGAAGAAATTCAAAAGCGTTTTTAAATTATTGTAGTTCTATGATTGACAGTTATATTTTCATAAGAATAAGTTTCCTTCTGACGTCTCGGTTTTGTGACTTGAATGCTCACTACGTGGAGTATTTCAGCAAAATCTACCGGGTAATCTTGTTTCCGAGAATAATGTTTCAATAATGCAAGTTTGTTTCCCTCCTATAGTTTCATTGGCTACTATAGTACATATGCGATTGGTCAGATTTTAAGGGATATTTCTGTGTTCTGAATGGCATATTCTGATATTCGAATATTCATAAATGCTTGTAATTCAACTTTTTTTTTAGAATATTCGACCCTTTTTTAGAATTTTTTAGAAAAGAAAACTGTTTCTGATAATTTTTCATGGCTAAACAGTTGATAACGGTCCAAAATGTGTTAATGACTCGAAACAGTCATACTTAACTCCGAATTATACACAAGAAACACAAATTTAAAAATCATATAAGGCTAACAGAAACTTCTTAACTAAAACCCAAATATAAACATAAGATATAACGTCTCGGTACAAAAATTGCACAGAGTACCCAAATTGAACCTATTAGTAAAAGTAGCAGAGATAATGTTGCATTTCTGTTAATATTGACAATGCAACTTTCCATAGGAATTTCTTTTACGGCGTAAACTGTACCATTTTTACTATCAACTATCAACTTTTACTGGGAACTATATTCTTCTTCTTGTGAATATATGACTTCATTCATATTCGACTTTATAGGGGAGATTCTCAGACAAAAATGAAAATAAGGTAGAATTATCATTTAACTGTATGTACTGCTATATAAATGCTATATAAATGATGTCATTTGCCTTAAATAATTAAAAGTAATTATGTTGAATGCATCAGAATCAGATGTCAGAATCTTTTGATGTTTGTTAATGTTTCCAACAGTGTGGTCAAATCAATTATCTCTAAATCAATTTTCCCATGCAATCTTACCAGCTATTTATTTGCTGTTTGTGCTTTTGATCCTATCATTTTGACATTTTCAACTTATTAACATTAACAATATATAATAATGAAAAATTAAATTACTACAAATGTATCCTGAAAACAATTTCTGATGTGTTTAGAAATGGCATTGTATCTTTCACCTGTTAAATACATGTATACTTTAGGTTTATCTTATTTTCATAAAAAAAAACACTTATTTGCTTTTATGACAGATATACATTTTTAACAAGTAAAAAGCCATATATAATTATATAAACGGTAGTCCAAATAGTTATGACATCTTTGAAGGCTATTTTAAATTTTGCTTTGACGACTCCCATTAATGAAAGGCGTAAAAGAAAAAATACAATAGCCTTTCAAGACGTCATAGTTATTAGGACAAATATACAAGGGTAAACCTACAAAAATGTAGTTTTTAATCAGTAATATGTTAGGACCTAGCTTTTAGATACGCTTCTCTCGGTTACGACTGCAAATTGTATAAACATGAATTACTGAGTAAATCCTGGAATTCCAGACAATTTTGGCAATGCATTATGGTGAAAATATTTCCATGGAATTTTTATTTCACAACTGATGTCTTCCATAAGGGGGTGGCTTATTTCTGGAAAAGTTATGGTTTCTCAATAATAAAACAATCACTAATCTGTCATTAACTAATCCCTTATCCATCAGTCATCGGTCTTAAATCGATCAGTAATCTTATCGATCACTAATCGATCAAACCCCCGAGAGAGTTTGATCGATTACTGATCGATGACTTTAAGTCATCAATCGATTACTGATCAAATATGATCGATTAGTGTTCGATGACCGATCTGATCGATTTGTTAAGTCTGGTCACATGTAGCTAAATACAGCAGTGTCTTAGTACGCGGAACACAGTTCACATTCAGGAATAAAAACAAATCCAAGGATATAATTCGCCAACCAGACAAAGAACAAAAACTGAATAATAGTATTTGTATGCAGCAATTCCTGAAATGTTCATTAGTCAGCAATTTCAATAAAATATCCAATCAATAATTGAAATCTTTGTTTATATACGATTTTTCCGGAGTTGTGTTTTTTTCTTTTGGCATGACTCAGTTTATAGTATGTTGCTGCTTGAAATGAAGGTTTTTAGCAGATTTTTTTTAATGAAAATGATGAGCTTCTATCTTCAAAGGTTAACTGACGCCCTGTTGATAACGTTGACTGTTATGTAATTGTTTTGTCACATTAAACGACGCTCATGTTGCCAAGGTTAAACCACAATACCGTGTTTTATTCGCCAGTTACTAAAAACAACGTATCATTGAATATTTATGATATAAATTTATATGTTCACTACATGTTTCCTGACAGATGTTTGTTATTTTGACCTTTGTTTGTTCCTTCCTATTAAAGAAACAATACAGATATTGTAGTCAGAAGCCCAACAAACTTATATTCTGGAGTTTTGATAGTGTATTTAAAACATTTGTTAGGCTTTAAACTCTATACATGACTTTGATAATGATAAAACTACTCCTGTCAGAAACAACATTTTAGTTAACTTTTTGCAAAGATTATTTTATCCGTAGCTATAATCATAAATCATATCAATAACAACATTTGTACATACAAAAGGAAAACATTAGGTTCTTCAGTTTAGAAGGAAATACATTTCTACTTCTATTTCTTTGTCTGGAAAATGCTTGTTGCAGACTGTCTCTTTACTGTCCTTTGGTAAATCCCATATATCTGAAAACATGAATACCATGGACAAATATTATCAATATAATGTATGCACCATAATTACATTATATCATTCCAAAATAATCGTACTAGTATAAATTTGTTGTTATTTGTATTCTATGCGATTTTATTGCAATTGACAATAAAAACGATCTTTAACAACGAGCAAAGCCAATACCACATAGTCAGCTTAAAAGGCCCAGAAATGACAAATGTAAAACAATTCAAAAGAGAAAACTAACGACCTAATTTTTGTTCAAAACGAAAAACAAATATGTAACAACCACTGAATTACAGGCTGTTGACCTGTGGTAGGCACATACTCATAAATTATATTAAGTAATGCCTATCATATGCTGAATGGAAGAAAAAATACGCATGTCATATTTAATTTAATTGATCAACTAAATGAATACTTTAATATCTACGTCGTTGCATGACGAATTCATACTATGAACTGTCAAGTCCTCGACGAGCAATATGGATTGTAAGTTTTATCTGCAGTACTTACCCGCCACATGAACATCTACAATGAGAAAAGACTTAATTATATAAAACAAGTCGCTCGGACATCCTTATCAAACTTAACGTTAATTGGTTAACATATTGTCATGTAGAGATCTGTATAACTGCCAATACAGTATTATTGTTTTACTAACACTACTTGTTTAGAGAATGGTAAGGTCGAACAGGTTGCGTGCGAAGACATATATAATACGTAACACATGCTCATTTTTAATAAGGGACATTACTATTGTTTACAAAAATGTAGGCAACACTTTACATTTGTTATAATAACTTGACAAAGGTGATGTTGATGATAATCTCCGAAAGACTATCTGGCCATTTATTTTATTTTATAGCTCTTTTCTTGATTGGTAGCCCCATTTTTTAATGGATGTATATGCAATCGTTGTGATTGATGATTACACAAATTAAAATGAAGGAGTCATACTAGTTAAAAATGTTAAAAAGGGATTGTCAGGGACGGACAACCAGCAATGTCACCAAACAAGTGGTTGTAATAAGTTATGAACCACTACGGTATTATATTTCAGTAAACCCCAAATACGTCTACGTTAGATTTGTTAATTATAGTATAGAACAATATATGAAAAAGGTAGCTATCATGTATAGATCCCAGATTAACAAAATATATAATTATTTAACGATGAAACATAAGATATTCATTTGATTTAAAGTTTCATGTACGAACGTTTTAATATTAGTCACAATACGAGTATTAAATTAGACATAGCTGTGTTCAATAAAGTGGAGAGACTTATGTAATATGTGTAATCATCTCTTTCTCATGTTATTCTTGAAAAAAAGAAGCAAAATATCGCATTGCTTCTTATATGGGAATGGGTTTTATAACATTCATATAATAATGTCTTTTTTTTCGGAACTGGCTTTATACTTTCCCATTCTTTAAACAGACCACACACACCATTCACTATATTTTTTTGGTAAACTAATCACAATATACTTATCTGTTTGGTACATAACACTTACTGATAACTGAAAAATATAAAAACAAGTATGAAATAAAAGGAAAACGTCCAAAAATCCAGATACATATAAAACATCTTCTCAAAACATCAGTTATCAATTTGCTAATTTTTCATATTGCTTTAAATTGCTTGTGTGTTGCGTAGCTGAAACTGTGTCGCTATTTAAACGATGGTTAGATATAAAAAGATGACAAAGCAAGTGGTAAACCTGAATATCTTCCCCAAAAATGTAAATGACTGTTCAAACCGTTTATCTCTTTTGAACTCTGTACTTGTTTTGGCTTTCAAACTATTTTCATCTGATCATAGTTTTGTGTGCCTGTCACTCACGTCTGGCGTATAATTTTATCCTGTTACCTTTTGAAGGCTATAACTTGTTTGCTTTGCTCTATGTATTGTAGCCCTGTCGTGTAATGTTGTCATTTTAATGTTATAATTAATATTGCCATTTAAGTGGGAGGTTTGACAATCCACAAACAAAACCAGGTTCAACCTATCATTATTTCATAAAACACTTCTAAAATATTTCTCTTCATAAAATGGTACTATAATATAAAAAAAAGAAGATGTGGTATGATTGCCAATAAGACAGCTATCCAGTATATGTTTTGTTAAACTTTACTACTCTGCTAACGCCGTTGTATAACTATCGTTATATTATAACTTGAATATATAATTGTTTTCAATACTTATCTGTTTGCTACTTGACACTTACGCGCTGAAAAATTAAAAAAAAATCACTGAATACAGCATAATATTTAATTATAATTTAAAAACAAATAAATTTGACCTTTAGTTGATTTAACCATTTTTATTTATTTTGATATGTTAATACAGTTCTCCAAATAAATTTGTTTTTAAACTTTTTTTATTTCACCATCTCTGCTTTCAGTGTTTCTCATGCAGTTTAATCCATGAAAGAGGGCTGAAAAATTTCTGATTTGTTCCGCTTCGCTATAAAACATGACTCAAAATATTGATTTTGTTTTTGTGTATACTGCTGTTTGTCATGGCATTGTCTCCTTGTAGACGAACCTGTCTGAGATACAACATTAAGTTTATATTATTTTCTATTAATCTAATAGTCTACTACTACCATTTTAACAAAACCTTATATTATAAATTACTAATGTCCATACCTATGTGTTTGCCTAACTTGACACTAACTTGAGGGACAACTTATAGAAATATAACCACAGAAAACAGCATACAATTTAGCAATGAGAGATAACAACGACAATATAAAAATACCATAGGTAGTTGTGACAGTAGAATATTTTTAAGTCAGATTATTGAATTAGTTTATAAATCAAGCTTGTCAAACATTGGAATGTGGTAGACAGTATGTGTATGAATTAAACGTGTCGCTTTATAGATTTAGGAATCATTTGAGAACTAAGGTTGCACCACACAAAAGTAAAGTTGAACTGAGGTTGAGTAAACTTGTTTTGCTTATGCTTTTTATGGTCTAATATTTCAACTGTTCCGGTTATCATATGTCATTGGCTTAAACCATTTCTGGTTATACCATTTTAACGATACTCTATATCTTCCGACTCTTTTGTAGTCGTAACGCACGTCTGTGTGACATTATTTAAAGGGTATGTGTATTGTATTGCCTAGCTATTTTAATAACAACATTACATCATACAACTTCTATTATCAATTGCATAATTTATGTGATTTTTGTTTTTATACACCAAGAATTTTGAAAGACACTTTGGTGTTTTCATCCTTAAACAAGTTGACGTAAGTTAGTTATAATCAAAGATAAATAAGTACAAATCGACAATTGTGAATTAAAATAACATACTACATGTATATGAAGTTGCAAAATGAAACACAAGATGCAAGATTTACTGTATAACATAATGTTTTAAATAATGTAACAAAAATGTTGCTACATCAAAATGCCATATCAATTCTCATATAATAGATAACGTTGCTCCTTAAAATGGGTTGTATCATTTTAGAACAAAACAGTACCATGAATGTGTATACGTACACTATACACTTATAACATAAACTAAAGGATACAAGAGGAACGAACTTTTTTTTAATATATTTTCCCATTTAATAAAAATAAATATCAGATACAATTTTCAATATCACATGCTCTTTTATTTTTCATTTTGTTTAAACTTATCACAACATACTTATATGGTTGGTACTTACAAGCCCCTGAAAAAAGAATAATAAATTCAATTAAAATCTGATGAATAATTTGAGAGAACAACGAAAGGGGAAATACTCATCTAAAAACATCAGATACAACGTTTTACTTGTGCATATTAAGTTCAGCATTTTGTCTGGAAATGTTAATCATATTTAGAAGATACTGTAGTTTCCTAAATGTGAGGGCTATTACAAAAAAGTAAAAAAATATACAAATAAAAAGCAAATAAAATGATAAAAAATATTTCTCCCATAATAATTGTAAATGGATATTGAAACCTCAGGATTGATTATATATTAGGAAATTATAACAATCATGATAACAAAATACTTCTGTATGTTTTTTTACTCTATGGTATCCAGTGGTTAATTATTTAACAATCATGTTAGAAAAAAACAATACAAACGAGTTCTTACTTTTATCAATTACGTCACTCTGTATTATATTAATTGGCGAGAAAAAAGACTTAGAATTGGATTATTTACGATAAAACGATACAACACTAACAACAAAGACTATCTGATAAGCAAAGATTAAATAACTTTCTATGATGAGTGAATTTATGGATTAAGTTTCATAAAAATCAATGCAGGTTTACAAATATTTCAAGTAAAACTAAATTAATTCAAAACCATCTATAAGAAAAAGACTGAAAATGAAAATATATATTAAAAACCTGATTTCTGAATCATAAATATCTTCTGTCAAGGTTTATTAGAAAATCTTATGAAGGTTTGACAAATTATCGGATATGTAACAAACGTTAACCCTAGACTCTTATCTAACATCCTCAAGAAAAAGTTGTCCTAGTGATAGTTCAACAAGTTTTGTGTATGTTCTCTATTTTCATTTAAAACTGTATTGGCTTTCATCGTCCCTAAAATTACCCTGTCTTTTTGGTTGTTTTTTTACTGTTGTTTGTCTCTTTATACTTTTGCCATGGTATTTGTTTAGTTTACATTTTACTAATATTTTTCAATGTCTCTATATGATCTTTCGCAACTTGCTTCTGAGATACAGCATTTAAGTGTTTTTCTTAACTATGTTACTACTACCATTGCATCAAAAACCCTACATTATAAATTGTCCATGTACGCTATACTTATCTGTTTTCTACTTAAAACTTTCAAGTGGTTAAAAAAACGAAAAATATAATTATAAATTACAGCATGCAATTCTGCAATGAATTAACCAACTTTAATGGAATTAGTTGAATACGTAATAAAAATATAAAAAAAAAAATTGTTAAATGACAGTTTCTTCTATTATACTCCTGATTGACAAATACAAATGAGACAATTAATTCTATGACAGGGCTGAGCAGGATACCATGTCTTTGAACGTCACTATCTGGTGAAGACTTATCAAGAATCGGTTATTTAAAAGGACAATCATATATTCAATTTAAATTAAATAATGATGCCAAATAACTTCAACAGTTTTGGTTATTATATGTCATAAGTTTTACCCATTTTTGATTTTGTATTTTCAATGAAGATTAATCTAGAAGACAGGAAATGACATCAGATTACGTTTTGTTTTATAAACTAAGGTTTATCTGTATGTCTCACTAGGATTTAGCCATAGCGGTGCAAGTTTATATCCGATCAATGCTGTTGAATCTCTTTTTAATATCTTTCGCCATTTTATTAGACAGAACGAGTCTCACATATATTATAATTATGGTATGTTTATTGTTTAACTTTACTATACTTATAACACTTTATGTAATGTAGATATATAGAAAACAACACAATCCTGATTGTTGTATTTTGTATTCATTTGCTTGTCTTTTTGTCGTTCTTGGTACTAAATCATAACGTTATGCGTTTAAATGTCTCTTGGTATCTTCCACCTCTTTTGTAGACATAACGGGTGCTATCATACATCACAATCATGACATGTTTATTGTTTTACTTAACACATTTGTATTATTCTCTTTATATAATGAACTATAGTATATATATTTATACTTTTCTGATTGTTACTTGACAGTTATACGATGAACAAAAAACAGTCAAAATAATCAATTTATTGAACAGCAAATCATACAGTTAAAAACAAAAAATCGTCATTGGATTTAATTGAAAAAGTAATGCAATAAAAGTACAACATTTTGTGAATATCGAGTGTTCTGTCAGATAATTCAATAGTAAAGTCATTACTATGAGTTTAATTTGTTTTCTCATGTTTCCTCATAGTGATTGAGATTATTTCAAATTGTAAAGCTTCCTAACTAATTTATATAAATATCTGTATACACCAACACAAACAAACAAACCAACATATACAATAAGACGCTATACTTATCTGTTTTCTACTTGACACTTACCATCTGAAAATATCAAATAAATAATTATAAAAAAATTGATAAATAGACTAAATGTAATTGAACAAGTTATGCAGTAACATGGTGAGTGGGCGGTGTAAACCCTGCAATGTTTACGTGCTGTATAAATAGGAATGTGACAAATGAGCAAACATTCGACATGACACTTCTATATTTTTACTTAGTGTTTTGTCCGAGCAACATTTGATTTACGATATGGTAACTAGATAGAAAAAACTTTTAACCACAGTTCAAATACACTGGACACATAGTAAACGTCGCAGAGTGTCTTTATCAACGAGACAACATTATTCATTAATCTTTTTTTTCATGAATTTTTAATTTGTAAAACCGTGTATTTATATATGTGCAATTAATCTCACAACGTTAGTACATCAACATGATTGTTTTGTTTGATATGTGTTTCTTTGTATCTCTATAGTATAAACAATGATTGTTTTTTTGTTGTTCCTGTTTCTTTTTATATTTCTAAGACATGTGGTTCCCAGTTTATTATGGATATATAAGTTTGACTGTCACTCTGGTATCTTTCGCCCCGTTTTCGGTACATGCATTCACTAATGTAGAAAATGATGGATTAAACTTTGTGTTATAACTAGCTGAACCTATTAATCGTATTACAGTATCATATGATTCGAATAAATTGACAACAATATGCACGGGTGAGCAAAATAAAAGACACAATGGCTTAAAATGGGACTTGTTATCGATTACAGTGTAATAGACGTTAAATGTTTATTTTCTCGAAATATGTTTTAAACCTAATACAATGGGCATTCGAAAACCAAAAAAAAACCATACACCATAGCAAAGAAAATTTTTAAAAAAGCCAAACAACACGTTTAATAAAAAAAACAAAGAACACTTAGACCTAGCCATCGTCGTGTTGCTCAAGTCACAATCTATTGTAAGCTTATTTTTTGGAACAATTTGACGAATGGCGAACTTTGAATATTTGTCTTTTACAATAGACGTAGATCATACTTACAAATCAGATCTTTCTTCCTTTCTGAAAGATGAAACAGATCAATGGTATCAGTTACACATTCTAAACAAAAAAACTGATAGATAAGTTGCTGTTTATCCAGAAAACACTTCCGAAGCAAAACTAAAAGTTTCTATAAATTTAGGTATGTTTACTTTATTTTACAACCTATTGTTGAATTGTATTGTGAGATAAACATGTATGAATATTACATTATCATGATAACATTGGCGGCATCTGACAATTAATGTTTCAAAAGTGATAATTGACTCAGCAAATAAAAGGGTCTGAAATTTAATGCCAACGTAAATCGTCTAAATTCACAAATTTGTACTGCGTTTAGAGCTTTACGTCATCTACATTATGTCGTTTCAGCGTTTTTAAATATGAGAAACATACCCAACGAAAAAGGCAAATGTCGAGTAGTTTGTAAAAAAATTCAATGTAAAAATATTCTTTGTCGTTTATGGTGGAGGATTTTGGTTAAGCTGTTCAATTTTTCTCTGGAAATTTCATCCAAACAAAGCTGCAATATTGTACAAATGAGTATTGTGTTGTTTGACCTTTCGACAATTGTCATCACACCATATATGTCTCACTCTAAGATTGACTACAAAGTAAAATTGGGAATGGAAATATAAATGTGTCAAAAAGACAACAACCCGACAAAAAGGAGAGAACATGTAAGGCAACCTATGGGTTTTAAAGACAACGAGATAATCCTGCGCTGGCGTTAACTGGCATCTTAACAAAACGTTTGTACTAACTTATTTCCATTGATGTCAAACCAAACTGCAAAACACATACATTAACTGAAATTAAATTTGAAAAGACTAACAAAGGCTAAGAGGCTCCCTAATTTGGACAGGTGCAAACATCTGTTCAATGTCGACACAACAAACACACAGTTATCCAGACAGTGCCAATAACGACATCAGTAGTTTTCCGCAGTTCAACGTCATAGATATTTTGAGAGAAAACAAATCCCGGTTACAAACCCAAAACTAAGAGTCCCACACCAATTATAAGAAGTCACAATGGAACAACAGAAACACTGAACTGCAATAAAAACAAAGGGCAATGCAACATACATAGAACCCGACTATTTGAATACAACTTCAATATTCCTGACTTGAAACAGAACATTTTTATAACCATTGGTGTGTTGAATCTAGTTTTAAGTCTAAACAAACCTCGCGCGCTTGACTCAGTTTAAAAGAGTCTGATGTCAGAAAAGGTAACTAAAAAAACCTATGCAAAATGGCAATGATGCGTATATCAACAAAGACAGTTACTGACATGCATGCGAGCTCTGGACCACATCTTAACTTATCAAAAATGAATTTCTTTTTGGTCTTTTGTGGATAGTTGTTTCATTGGCAATCATACCACATCTTCTTTTTTATATTCTCCATATTATGCAAATCATGCATAATACCCGTAAATGATTTAGTTTCAAACCACCAAATGCACCCTATGAGTGATTAAATATGAGTACCAAAATATGGCGTCTAGTATTATTATTATACATCCATTTACATCACTGCTG
Organism: Mytilus trossulus; assembly: GCF_036588685.1. Classification (NCBI taxonomy): domain Eukaryota; kingdom Metazoa; phylum Mollusca; class Bivalvia; order Mytilida; family Mytilidae; genus Mytilus; species Mytilus trossulus. The sequence continues at coordinate 9,734,395 of NC_086377.1, read as the reverse complement.
ACAAAGGCGAACCTATGTTGCTCATTACATTTGTGTAAATTATTTACAAGTTAACAGATCTAATGCTGCTCTATATCCCTCTTATTGGTTTGTTCATCGATGTTTCTTATCGATTTCTTAAACTGTCCAAACATCTGTGTGGCGCAAGCCAATTACACATGACACCAGTTGCATGTTTCGAGATAAAAGACCCATGTATTTTGCACTTCATTGACACTTTGAAATCATACATTTGATACGCTAAATGATATAGATGTACAACTTTGTGTTATGTCCATAGAAACAATTAAAATGAACTTACCCACACTTGGTACATCTGAACAGGTATTTCCATTGCTCCTTTGGTATCACATCCTGTTTGTATTCACTATAATAAGCAATACTATTGATTGACTTAAAATTTACTCTATTCTAAGATAATATTAAAATCCAACAAGCTATTACTAACTGATACACACATAAACAGTGCAAAAATATCATAAAAGCATTTGAAATATATACAAGAGTCATAAACCAAATTAGCCAATCTCGAATGAATTGAAGTGATAATCTATAAAAAAATAAATCAACTTACACCTGGACAGAGATACATTTCTTTTATTAGAAAGATATATTGCTTTACTTCAGAGATGTTTTCTATGGTTCAGTGTAGAACAGAAGCTGTTTACCCACAAAGAGTATCACAGTTCACCATTTGTTGTCGTTACGTAGAACAGAAACTGTTTACCCACAAAGAGTATCACAGTTCACCATTTGTTGTCGTTACGTAGTATACGTAATGTTTGACAAGAACTTATAATTAAGTTCGACTTTTATTTAGCTGTTATGGTCGTATTGGTGTATGTCGTTCCTTTAAACAAAATAAGATGACATCAACCAAAACAATATATTCAATTTGAGGTCATATATATTTTATCTTTCCAATCCTTATAGAATTATTTCTGATTGCATACGCTTTTCCCTCTATTTCCCCGTCTTTCCTACAGACACTTACAAACTGAATGAAATGACGAACTATTTTAATTTAACCATTCATAAAACAGCATATGTGTAATCTCGTTTCAACTTGTTGAAGAAATATATACGATTACTCAAATCATTTTGTAATGACTGATAGTTCTCAATTATACCATACTATCGAAACCTCTTGTACTAATTTCATATGCATTTCGGAAATGTGACTGATAAAATCATTCACCCCGTCAACAAAATTCGATTGTGAAAGTGACTACTGAATTCGTTAATTTCTGTATCAGCAGTCGATTGTGAATAGGGTAAATGTGACTGCTGAAATCTTTTACCCCTTCATTGTGAATGTGAATGCTGGCATGGTTGAACTGTTTATTGACAGTCGATTGCGAATAACTTTGTGAATCAATAATAATTTTTATGGTAAAAAGAGGTGACAATATCACAAATAGTGCGGTGACAGAAGTGTAAAAAGTCGATCGCGAGTTTAATCTCCCAAATAAAACACGGCTAAAAATTGTCTTAACTTAAAAACAAAAATATGTCTTTTTTAATTTTTGCCCTGTCGTCAAAATTTCGTACGGTCACATTTTTCTAAAAAGTCGTTTTAATGACTAGTAGTATATTTGAGAGTTTCAACCCCCCTTTTTCAAAATAAAAAAAATGTGTATGTTTGCTTACATTTAATTGAAATAGTTTTTCCTGGAGCTATTTTTATATGTCAAAGTATTCTATTCAGTATTTTATTTTCTTCTAATCTATGAAATTTGCGAAGTTTGGACTATTTAAAATCGAGGTAATTTTAATTGCAAATTAAGACACAAACTTTAGTTTCTTCTTCATAGTAGTAATAAACATTAACCCATAATATTTTAAGCATATAATATTTCATAAAACTAGTAAGTGATAACAATTTCGGAACCAAAATATCAAAGAAACCTTACGAAATCAATGAAAAAAGAATGGAGTAAAAAACTTCAATTTCAACATTGAACTCAATCACTTGCCTTCCGTCACATATTGTGTATTAGTCAATAATTTGATCTCAACTGAAATATGAAATTACTACCTTCTTTGCTTTATATACACATGTTTGTAATTAAAGTGCTCTGATATATGCCACATACTTTGTTTGTATATGTTTGTATTCTATAATTTCTTTTTATAAAACATCAAAAAAGACTTATTGTAAAATCAAAATAATTAACGGATAGTTTCAGTAAATATTCCGTGATATGTTAAGTTCGTTCCAACTTGCTCCATTATAAGTCTAAAGAAAAGACAAAAGTCGTTAAATTTTATGCAGTGCTTAATATGCCAAAAATTATTTTACCCCCTTTTAGAGTGAGGAAGCAACTATCAGTCATTTAATGACGACATAAAATTATCGGGTATTTGTACGCGTTCTAGAATGCAGTCGTTCATATATATACAACTGAAGCGCTTGTATATTTTGCTGCAACAAAACATTTTAGTAAGATCAAAAACAACTCAAGTTTAAATCAGATGAGCGTATCAAGAATGTTTTATTCGTGTCAGATAAAGTTAAAGTTAAAGTTGAGAACAGTTTCCCGTCCATCTTTTAAACTTCAAGCACTCTGTCATTACGGTTGCATTACAAACTAGTTGCTAAAAACAAAAAAACAAAAACAAATCGAAACCCGTAGAAGCAGATATTTCGGATCACGATACTACTTTTACTAATTTTAGTTTGGCTATTGAGAACGATTCAATGGTCATTCCTCATGACACCGTTACTTGATAAATATAGATCTTTTCTTCCGGCTGATTCTTATTTAAAATATTCTACTTGTAAAATGCTGTCTAAACTCATTGATTTCTATAGAAATTCAGTTGTCAAACATCTTCAACAAGTTCAAGGCAACTATAACATAATATTTAGTTAAAACTTTTACAAATTTTATCATCGGTATAAAGACATCATTCGTAAATATAGCTCAACATGCAGACTTTTTATACGTTCAAGTATTTCACATCCAATTGTTTATGGAAATATTCTTTATAAAGCACAAAGGTGTCAGTATTCACCTCAGAAACTTACAAAACCTTTAAATAGACTGATTAAGAAGGGATATAATTACGATACTGTTGTCAAGTCATTAAAGATTGCATATTTTGGCATTAATAATGAATCACTGATAAGGTCTTTGCGTCGGAACTAAAGACATTTAATCTAAAAACAGTTGTTGGCATGACACGGGTTATGTTCTTCTCATATATGTTATGATGGTATGATACTAAACCCCTAACGGGAAGGATTGTGCCTGAGGTTCATATGATGAAATCATAATCTTTCAGTCAGTTTAATTGAAGTCTGGAGCTGGCATGTCAGTTAACTGCTAGTAGGCTGTTGTTATTTATGTATTATTGTCATTTTGTTTATTTTCTTTGGTTACATCTTCTGACATCAGACTCGGACTTCTCTTGAACTGAATTTTAATGTGCGTATTGTTATGCGTTTATTTTTCTACATTGGTTAGAGGTATAGGGGGAGGGTTGAGATCTCACAAACATGTTTAACCCCGCCGCATTTTTGCGCCTGTGCCAAGTCAGGAGCCTCTGGCCTTTGTTAATCTTGTATTATTTTTATATTAGTTTCTTGTGTACAATTTGGAAATTAGTATGGCGTTCATTATCACTGAACTAGTATATATTTGTTTAGGGGCCAGCTGAAGGACGCCTCCGGGTGCGGGAATTTCTCGCTACATTGAAGACCTGTTGGTGACCTTCTGCTGTTGTTTTTTATTTGGTCGGGTTGTTGTCTCTTTGGCACATTCCCCATTTCCATTCTCAATTTTATTTTAGTTTTCTCTTTCAGCTGTGTTATGCTATCCATAAGCTGTGAAAAGGCATGTCCTTTGTGATTTCCAGTTACACATTTGCTGCATACTACTACGTTACATGTATTACACAATAAACTGACATCTTCATTGTGATCCTTACATTTAGATTTAGCTTCCGGAATATCGTCTGCTGTAGACTGAAACTGGTGATTTTTTGACAATTTCTGTCTTTTATGAAAGATTTTACAATTTTCGCAAAAATATTGTTCGCACTCTAAGCATTATTGTGATCCTGAGGCGATAACACACATTTCACATGTTTTGGATGCTACCTGTGTCATTTTGTTACTTATCGTCGTTATTGTAAGGTAATATGAATATCCGATGACAACACCGTTATCAATTAAATCCATAATGGTTGTCTATTAGTTTGTCGTGTAGTTTATTATAACACTATGAACAATAAGATATTAAATGGTCATTCAAATTCAAGAATGTATGTACCTGACTATTGTATTATTGACAAATGTATTGTTTTAATTGATACTCATATTAACTGATTTGTTATATCAGGTGGTGTATTGTACATAAATCTAAAGAAAATTACCAAAACAATAAATTTAAACTAGTTCAAAGCTGTTTGTGACAACCATGATGAGGAAAATTATACATTGATTGTAAGATTGTTACCAGTCCCCTAACCGATATAGCTACACTTTGTAATATATGAAAAAAATGATGATTCAAATTAAGGTTTGATATAATCATGCACACATACATACATAAAAGACATAACGGGAAGGATTATGTCTGATATTTATATGATGTGTTGATGGCATGATACTAAAACCCTAACGAGAAGGATTGTACCTGATATTCATCTAATGAAATCATAATCTTTCTATCAGTTGAATTGAAGTCTAAAACTGGCATGTCAGTTAACTGCTAGTAGTCTGTTGTTATTTATGTATTATTGTCATTTTGTTTACTGTTTTTGTTTGCATCTTCTGACATCAGACTCGGACTTCTCTTTAACTGAATTTTAATGTGCGTATTGTTATACATTTAGTTTTCTACATAAGCTAGAGGTATAGGGGGGATTGAGATCTCATAAACATGTTTAACGCCGACGCACTTTTGCGGCTGTCCCAAGTCAGCCTTTGTTAGTCTTGTATTATTTTTAAAGTTTAGTTTCTTGTGTAAACATTTGGAGTTTTTTTTATGGCGTTCATAAACACTGAACTAGCCCTACCTACATACCTACATACATACCGTCTGCTTCACATCATATTACCTATTTCAAGTTCACTGTAGTGTAATGTTTGCGAAATGTTCAATTTCACTTATTATAGTATAGAACTGTTGATAATAACTCGGGAGTCAAGACGTTGCGTTTTATTGTTATGTATCTAGGGTTGACGTTAGTCTTGGACGTCGCCTTAGCAGTTCTGATATAATGAAGTAAATGTCAAACTGTATGGTTGTTATCATTTTCTGGATACGATATTAGAAATTAGCCTCGACATTTATGGTGCCGTGACCAAAAGGGAAAATGAATACAAAGCTGAAAGCCGTTCGTTCCGGACATAAAGGAGCAATATACTTAAGAAGAATTTGGAGAGATACGAGACACTTCCGAAATGGAGGACGTCACAGCTATTTTAGATTCCGTGTTCAAAAAAAGGATATTCCTCAAGATCTGAATAATAAAATTGGGGATGAAGACGTGGTGGATGAAATTTGACAAACAGATGAGTATATGTTCGATTTAGATTTAAAAATTCGTCAAATTAGAAAACTCATCAATCCCTCCCAGTCGAAAAGTTATAACTTACCCGTCAATACTACCGTTTTTTAAGCTAGTCACCTCACTCCATCTGATACAGCCATGTATACCTTGATTTCACCTACATCAAATAGTGTACCCGCAAGCCACTTTTCTCAATTTAACCCGTACGCCAATTGGTTCACGTCGACATCTCATGTAAAATCGAATGCAGCCTCGTTTTATACAAGTATCCCCGCTATATCAGAGATTACCCCTACTACGAACCCGTCTATGCGTATTCCAAATTTACATTCGTCTTCTAGCAAAACTAATCAGTACCACAAATTACCAAACTTGAACTTGCCTACTTTTAAAGGGAATATTCTAGATTGGCAATCCTTTTGGGATTCATATGAAACATCTATTCACACAAATCCAACACTCAGCGACGTACAGAAATCTAACTACTTAAAGTCCCTTCTATAGGGACAAGCGTTTCAGACCATATCAGGTTTTCTATGACAAACACTAACTACGGCAAAGCTATTTCGTTATTACAAGAGAGGTATGGACAGATACATACTATAATACAAACATACATGCAAGCTCTACTTGAGATTTCGCCGCCGATTTATACTTAAGTAAGCCTCCGCAATTATAATGACAAAACTGAATTTTACGTTCGAGCTTTAGAGTCACTCGGACAGACTACAGACACTTATGTTTCACTACTGGTACCCGTTATTTTGAACAAGTTGCCCGCAGAAATACGCCAAAACCTAGCAAGACAATACGGACCGTCAAGTTGGAATTTGAAAGATTTGAGAAAGAGTATACTTAACGAAATTCAGATCATGGAGGCGGGAAAAAATACAGGTACATATCTCGAGTCTTCAGAAAATCACTTCACAACCGCATCTACATGTATATTTCATACAGGAATAGAATCACCGCGAATACACGCACAACTCGAAGAGCCAACCACAGAAATTCACGGAGAGACCATGTGTTTTTTGTAAAGAGATACATTCGCCAACAAACTGTACCCATATTAGGGATACCACAGCCCGAATGTCTATCGTAATTCGTGATATTTATGCTATAATTGTTTAGGAAATCATCATGCTAATGAGTGTAAATCTAAAAGAACATGTAGACAATGTGACAAGAGATATCATTCCAGCTTATGTAATGACAGTAACAATGGTAACAGGGAAACTGCAAACAATCAAGATATACAGAATAATCAAAGTCAGAATCAATCTACATATATAAGTCTCATCAATACTACTGAAAACAAGGAAGATACGAACATTTTACATTCGTCGACACAAATGCGCACAACTGTGCTATTGAAGACAGCTTTAGCTCCTGTATGGTCAGGTAGTATGTGTACGGATACGAATATTTTATTTGATGAAGGTGCACAAAGATCTTTTTTAACAGAGAATCTAGCGAAAAAAATGAATTTGAAAACTGAAGGAGTTGAAGTTGTACACCTATCGGCATTTGGAAAGGAAAACACTAGCACGAGAGAACTACGTAAATCCACCGTACACATTGAAACATGAAATAGGCGTAAATTTCCAATTGAAGTTTTAATTCACCCTACAATAGCAGTCCATCTTCACAATCACATGCGCAACGTTAACCGAGATACGAACTATCAAAAAGGATTGAGACTCGCTCATCTAGTTACCAAATACGATTATTTTGAGATATCATTAATTAGTGGTGCCAACCACTATTGGGACTTTATCGAAGACAAAGAAATACGAGGAGATGGACCGATCGCTATGAAGTCAAAGCTTGGATACTTACCATCAGGACCCTTACAGCAGGGAAGGGTACTTTCGTCTACGACATACAGCATCTTCAACGTTACTGGTTTCGAATAAACAGAGGAATTTGGCTTTGAAGAAATTATAAAGGAACAGACACGTTGCCAAATTATCGAGAGAGTTGAGGAAGCAGAACCGACAGTGAAAATATCAAAGATGGACTGAATTATAATGATACGTATCTATTGAACTGTTATGACGTATTATGGACTGTTACAAAAATATTTGATTTATTGACTTACTTTCAAAAACCTATAACATGATGCTATTTCATTGAAAGAAGGAACAGTTACACAGAAAAAAATGGACATACTGTGATTTGTGTATACGAAATAGACTAATTGGGGTTCAACCGAAAGATAACTAGTCTGGAAGCAAGTAACTGTGCTAAAGTTTAAGTTAAAGTTTTGAATGTAAGAGACAGTAGTTTTAATTCGTTAATTCAGAGTTTGCTGCAATAACAATGAATTAAATACAGTTAACAATTTTTATCCATTGTACAGTAGATTTGTGCAAATTGGATACCCAAAACTTGGCAAAAAATATCCAATTACTGGCATTAGCAGATATATTCAATTAATTGATAATTGAATATTCACTAAATATTCTGTAATAATGCGTTGCCCAAATCCCGACATGATACAAGTCTTCACCACTGCTATAAATGGGTATATAAAGGATTGGAAGGTTTTTACCAGATACATTATCGGGTTTGTTTAAATGAATTACCAGCTGCTTAATTATGTAATGCTCATATTTGTTATAAGTTTATAAAATCTAACCACAAATATTTATGTGAATAAATATCACCATCAATAGCTTTGGTCTTTTATAATTGTTTTATAAACGAAGTTCAGTAATGTTCATATTTAAATGTATCACAGGTAAGCTAAATGTGGGCTTTAAATAGTTTGAAACTGATGATGATTCTATGGATAGACCTTCTTTCGTGACCTTAAAATGTGGGGATTTGGTTGTTGAAAAAATAAAAAAAAAATAGAGATCTAGAAACCCTGACAGTTTTGTGTGTTTTGGTATGTGAGTTTTTTCTTGAATGTGATTAATAAATTTGTGACAGAATTGTGCATTTCTGGTTGCTTATGTTTGTGTTTGTCGTTGATTCTATGTTTTCGTGTTTTACCTTTAAATATATTTTCAACAGCCGTTAATTGCTCTATTTTTCAATGTTAAAAAAATGCACCATTGTATCAAGAAATATAGAACGTATGCTTCTTTTCATTCAAAATCAAGACTTTTGGAAATTGCCCTCCCCCTTTTTTATTGGTCCTTTACGATTTAAAAATTAATTAAAAATTAGCCTGCGTTTTAATAAGATATGATGTGTTCCATTTAATAAGGAATAGTACTGAAAACTTGGTTATTTTTACATTTTTCTGTAAATAAGTGCAAAACAAAACTTTTGATATACCCTTAAATAAGTCCCTTTTAAACATTTTGGACACTTTTTTCGAAAGTCTAACACCTCTTAAAATATTCTTCAGATATTACTCTTTAAATTTATACATAAAAAATTGCGGTACCCTGGGGTGTAACACAGAATTGAAATTTTGCCCTACCAGCTGATGGACTATATATATATTTTAAATTTTAAACTTTTTACAAAGAAGTCTTTATGTTATTGACTTCTAATTTATCAACTTGGTGTACTCAAAATATTAGTTGTCTACTTGTTCGTGTTATATATTGCATTTTATATAATTGTAAATAAAAATGAAAGATTAAATTGCACTATATTATTCATGGAAGCCATAGATTTATTAGAAATCTAAACTTGCCCTTGGCCGTGCTATTCGAATTTTATCCTGGGCTTACATGAATATTTTCGATTCTAATTGGAAAAATACGGTAATTTAAATTTGATCAAAAATGGTTCGCCGTGTGTTTTGCTGTTCAATTAACCCCCTGCTAGATAAATTTAATAATAATAATAGAACTGTAGCTGGCATGAATTATTTTTAGAATAACTGCTAGACAAAATGTTTTAATTCATATCATTTTCAAACTATTTGTAATTTTAAATTTGGTATTTTTTTTCCTTGAAAGATACCATCAACTCCACTTGTTGACATTGTGTAACTTGTGAGCAGCCATGTTGACTTGATGAAATTAGATAATATTCGAATAACGCAATATGATATAAAACAAAACAACAGCTACCTCAAATTACATTTTATTGTAATATAATTCGGATCTGGTGGGTTAAGGTTGTACCTTTCATCTCGACTTAAATTAAGTCGGATCCTTTTCATTGTGTACAACGGCACATGTGGGGTGTCGGCTATGTTTGACATGGATCGGATCGTTATCATTTCATAAAATTTTCACTCAATATTTACTTTGGTCCGCTGACAAAAATATCAAAATGTTAAACAACTTGTACTAGAAACTTTATCTGAAAATATTTGTTGGATAAATTACAGTTCGACAAACAATATTTTTTATCATTTAGAAGCTTAGCAATAGAACGTGAGATAAACAAACATTCAGCTGAGTTTACAGAGTTCTCTTCCGAAGTGTTATGTACATCCTCGACCTAATTGGAACACCTTCAGCTTTGTTTTGTCATTCGTATGACGTCATGTTTTGAAAGGACAGTAATGCGCCAAGAACATTGATGCAATTTTGCAATATTTTATTTCATTTTGATTTTGTGCATTTTTTCGAGCTCTAATGCATTATTTTTTTTGTTATACCTCATAATAAGCATACAGGTTCTGTTGGTTTATAACAGGAAGTTGTATAAATGACTGTTTTTCCCGGATTGGACTAAGTAGCGATAAGGTATAAGGAAATTGGGTGTTACTGATTGATAATTCAGTCTCAGATGCATGATTTTTCCTTTAGTTATTAGTGGCTTTCAACTAGCTGTCAGTGACTGCGAATATTCTGTATTTAGTGTCTATGATTTGTTGGGATATACCAGTACCAGGCTCAAACTGTATAGTATTTGAATTTGTTTCCATCTGATGACATAGGCCTTTTTTAACTGATTTTTATAGTTCGTTCTTATGTTGTACTCAGTTTATTGGGAGGGTTGAGATCCCGCTAACATGTTTCAATCCGCCACATTAGTTATGTATGTACGCAAATAAAAGAAATGTATCCAAGTCAGTACTGTGACATATGGTTGCTTATTGTTTACGTATCTTTGGAGAATAGTTTTATAAAATGTATAACATGTTTTCGTCATAGTAGACTCTTTATTATTTTTGGTTTGTTATGCACTTTTCGCTTTGGGATATTTTTTAAACGCTTTTGGCGGCAACGTTCATGCGTTTTGTGTGCTAATATATTATATTTAGCTATAATTTGTGTACATACACCTATAAAGTGATGACGAAATAACATATTAAGAAACATTACGTATACTGCCTTTTTAAGAAAATGTATATAAAGGACAAAGGGGGAATTGGAACTAAACAAACTTTTCGTCTAGTAAAAAGTAATGAAGAATGGTTTGTCAGTGTTGTTTACGTTTGGCTGGTGACATTATTAACAAGCTGATCAAAATAACCTCACAATTATCTGTCGGCAACAATAAAAAAGACAGCGGTTTATGCAAGATGTTTTTTTGTAACATTTATACATTCATTGCAATGCTAATAAAATATCAACTGAATAACACAGCTTAAATATTAGATTTTGGCATACATATTATTGAAATAGTTCCACACTGAGTTATTACAATTGAGAATGGGAAACGACAAAAAAAATAGACAACAACAAGAGAACAAACAGCACAAGGCCTACATTTGGTTTTTAACACTTAAATAGAGCGTGAAATTCCTACGTTTTAAAATTGGACTACACCTGCTCTTAAAAAATGTATGCTCTTTCAGCGGAAAAAGACGTCACTCTAAACTCCGAAGCCTTTTGTGACTTGTGACCTTTTAGTCTATATCGGATTATATACACTCGAAGCATTGGGTTGAATACCGTTAATATATATGATCTGACAACTTAGTAAACATAATATATATGATCTGACAACTTCGTAAACATAATATATATGATCTGACAACTTAGTAAACATAATATATGTCAAGACCCGAAAAGTATCGAATGTAAACCTCGCAGGAGTACTATATTATATTTCAATGGACATCACGATACATCCACGTTCGGAAAGTTGAAACTTAATGTCGTGTTTGTACAGTGGATATCAGAGTTACAATGTAATCCATGCCTATGCATGCGGGAATGTCTGTCCAAGACGTTCGGAAAGTTAGATGCATATGCCTTGTTTGTACAGTGGTTATCACAGTTAATCCATGCCTATGCATTTTGGGGTCAGTTTTGTCTTTCATACCTGTAGTGATCTAAGGGGCCTAGATTACCATCGTGTTATTGAGATGAAAAAAATTGTTCGTGTCGCAATTCGTATATCTCCGATTGAAATAGCCATCGAAAAAGCAAATCATTTCAGAGCTTCTCTCAGAAACAAATTCAAATAAAAAACATACTGTAAGACACAATATAAACGGAGACTTACATGGAAAGTGAAATTCGAGGTTGTCGAACAAGTTAAAACATCTTCGGTTACCAATATGAAAGTTTATTACATGCCGAAGATAGAATACAGTTTTTAATATATGACATTCTATAACACACAAAAATTAACATGCACATATGAAAGATCTAAGATATGTATAGTAAATTCATTTAGGTACTATAATTAAATTGTAATCTAATAAAAAATATAAGTTTAATCGCGGAAACAATATCTTTTTTCACATATGCATGTGTGTCTTATTACACATTTAATCTGTTGTGTATCACTCACTTGTTTTAAATGCTATTAATTATGTACATTAAGTAATAAGATGACTTGTAATAGATTAGTAGATAGGTGACTTCAATTTGAAGCCTTATATTTCTAGCCATGCATAATAATACATGTACTATGAATTGTAGTATCAATTGTTAGTAGTAGAGTAAAACACAAACTAATTCGAAATTAACACAGTCGTTTTCATGAGTTATAAATATATAAGTTTGAATGATCAATGTGATGCAACACGTACAGCATTATTTATAATAATTTGTAGCTAAATCAACAGTGAAGTAAACTGTTTGTAAAGTTTCTATTCTGATGTAACTTAAATCGTACATTTATCAACAAAAAGTCACATCAATCAGAAAAAAAACATTAAGTTTAAATCTTTTCTTTTGTTCAGTTCAGGAGGAACACAATGAGTGTTGCAGACTGGTTCTTTAATATCAAAAAAGAGGTACAAATAGTCTGAAACAAATTATTTGAAAATATACTATTATTGTAATGTATGCATCATAATAACATTATTTGCATTCTAGAATAATCGTGCTCATATGTAGTTGTTGTTTACTCTATGTAATTTGAATGCAATTGGTTTATCATTCATTGAACGCAAGTTCGATCTTAGTCGTGAACGTTGTGGATTTTCTTAAACATTGAGAGTCGTTCAGTCTTTTAAATTACCTGTCGTTGTTTGTTTTAGCTCATAAATGACAAATTGATTTAATATATTGAATAAATGAGTAGGGACTGTTGTTTTTCAATTGCTTGCTCTTTGATTTGGTTAAGATTTGACAAGATAAATAGTATTTATGGAAGTTTAAATTCAGTTTTAATTGTACAGACGTCTTTTTAGTCAATGCTTCCGATGTATAAATATCGTACTGTATTGTTCAAGTTGTATTTCAGACCCTATTTAACAGTATATGACAGTTCTGTTTATTTTTTTTATAGCTTATATTAATACGTTTTACGTTGAAATGATCATGTTTTCAGTGAGTAGTATAATAGCTTACCAATGTTTTCAAATGGAAACAATTAAAATAAGAGAACCCATTATAACTAACTAAACAATTAGACAAGTGTCTTTCTAAAAAATCTAGTCATTCTTCATCTCCTATGCAACGCAAGTGAAAGGTATTACTACAGTTAAATTAATATAGAAGATGTTGTATGATTTTTAATTAGAAAACTCTTCAAGAGAGATCGAATGACACATTCATAAACAATTATAGGTCATCTTACTACTTGCGACAATGAATCAATCCCATATCGTATAGTCTGCTAAAAAGGCCCTGACATGAAAAATGTTAAGCAATTCAAACGAGGGAACTAGCGACCTAAGTTTTGTTAAAACGAAAACAAATATGTAACAACCACTGAATTACAGCCTGTTGACTGTTGACATACTGATAATTATTTGAAGTAATGCCTATCATATGCTAAATAAAAGAAGAAAATAACAAAACAACCAAAAATACGCATGTCATAATTATTTTAATTGGATACACTAAATAAATACTTTAATCTCTACGACGTTCTATGACGAATTCATGCTATGAACTGTCAAGTCACCGAAGAGTAATATGGATTGTAAGTTTTATCTGCAGTACTTACCCGCCACATGAACATCTACAATGAGAAAAGAGCTAATTATATAAAACATGTCATTGGACATCCCTATCAAAGTTTACGTTTAAATTGGTTCACATATTGTCATGTAGGGATCTGTATAGCTGCCAATACAGTATTATTGTTTTACTTCCACTACTTGTTTTAGAAAATGGCAAGGACGAACAGGTTGCGTGCGAAGACATTATTAATACGTCACATATGATCATTTTCGTATCGAATTTCATAAGGGACATTGCTATTTATTTCTTTAGAAAAAAATAGGCAACAGTTTACATTTGTTATAATAACTTGACAAAGGTGATGTTGATGATAATCTCTGAAAGACTATCTGGCTATTTGTTTTATTTGATAGCTCTTTTCTTGATGGGTAACCCTATTTTCAATGGATGTATATTCAATCGCTGTGATTTATTATTACACGAATTGAACTGAAGGTGTCATAATAGTTTAAAATGTTGAAAAGGTAGTGTCAGGGACTGACAACAAGCTGTGTCATCAAACAAGTGATTGTAATAAGTCATAAACGACTACAGTATTTTAATTCAGTAAACCCAAAATACGTCTACATTAGACTCGTTAATTATAGTATAGAACAATATATGAAAAAGGTAGCTATACATGTGAAGACACATTGGTGGCCTTCTGCTGTTGTCTGTTCTATGGTTGGGTTGTTGTAGCTTCGACACATTCCCCTTTTCCTTTTTATTTTATAGACCCACGTTTAACAAAATATAGAATTATATAACGATGAAACATCAGATATTCATAGGATTGAAAGCTTAATGTACTATGAACGTTCTAATATTAGTCACAATACACAAGTATTGGAGAGAATTATGTAATATGTGTAGTCATCTCTTTCTGATGTTATTCTTAAAAAAACATAATTCAAAATATCGCCTAGCTTCTTATAACATTTATAGAATAATGTCTTTTTTTTGAACTGGCTTTATATTTTCCCATTCTTTAAAACACCACACACACAATTCAATATATATGATGTCTATTCATTCTTTTTGTTTGGTAAACTTATCACTATATACTTATCTGTTACATAACACTTACCGACAACTGAAAAATATAAAATAAGGTTTGAAATCTAAGGAAAAACTTTAAAAAATCCAGATACACATAAAACATCTTCTCAAAACATCATTTATCAATTTGCTAATTTTAAATATTGCTTTAAATTGCTTGTTTGTTGCTTAGATGAAACTGTGTGAATATTGTCGCTATTTAAACGATGCTTAAATATAAAACAAAATGACAAACCAAGTTGTTAACATGATTATCTCCCCCCCAAAAAAGTAAATGACTGTTCAAACCGTTTATCGCTCTTGTACTCTGTACTTGTTTTGGCTTTTAAACTTTTTTCATCTGAGCATAGTTTTGTGAGGACGTAACGCGCGTCTGACGTCTACATTTATTTTTAACCTGGTACCCTTTGATGGCTATTATTCGTTTGTTTCTCTGTCCTATTTTTCTTCGATTTATTTATTGTAGCCCTGTCGTGTAATGATGTCATTTTAATGTTGTTATTAACATTACCATTAAAACGGGCGGTTTGACATGCCACAAAAACAGGTTTAACCCACCATTATTTCATAGAATGCCTTTTACAAAGTCAGGAAAATGGCCATTGTTACTGTATAATTCGTTTCTGTGTATGTTGCATTTTGGTGTTGAATTTCTGTTGTAACGTAGTTCTCTTATATTTGATACGTTTCACTCAGCTTTAGTTTATAACCCAGATTTGTTTTTTTTTCTCTGTCGATTTATGAATTGCGAACAGCAGTATACTATTGTTGCCTTTATTTGCAGACAAAACAAATCATAATAGAATCAACTTTTTCTGTATTTGTTTTGTTTCTATGATGCTTATAGTAATCATATAACAATCATAGTACTGTAGCAAAAAATCTGAACTAATTATGTCTGACTTGTTCCGCTTCGTCAAGTGCACGTTACTTTAACCAAAAAAGCGCTCTGGGCGTTTTGAATTTTTTAAATGTTTTGCTTTTTGGAAAGACAGAATAATTTTGGAAATGCAAAACGTATAGAATTGCCGACATTGTTTTCAACATATGTATACAGAACACACGGGTATTACGCATAAACAAGAACACGGCTTTAGCTTTAAAATTTAAAAACTCAGTTTCGAATATCTAATCATGTCTTATCACTTCACAAAACAATAAACTCACAAAAAAAAACAGAACTTCGTGGAAAATTCAAAACGGAAGTACTCTAATCCATTTATTCTCATATTTGAAAATCTGAGAGCTGTTATTTAAGAACACAAATGCTGTGATTTTACTCTTTATAAAAGGGTTATTTTTACTACTCTGCCAACGCCATTGTATAACTATCGTTATATTATAAATTGTATACATATTTGTTTTCTATACTTATCTGTTTGCTACTTGAAACTTACCCGCTGAAAAAAAATCAAAAATAATCGTTGAATCCAGCATAATAATTATAATTTAAAAACGAATAAATTTGACTTTGAGTTGATTTAACCATTTATATATATATATATATATATGTGTACTATTGTTTTTCTGTTTGTCTTTTCGGGCGTTTGAATTTTTTAAAGTGTTTTGGTTTTTTCTGCGAGACAGAATAATTATGGAAACGCAAAACATACAGAATTGCCGACATTCTTTTCAACAAATGTATACACAACACGGGCAGTACACATAAACAAGCACATGACTCAAGCTTTAAAAACTCAGTCTCGAATATCTTATCATGTCTTATCACTTCACAAATAGTAAACTCACAAAAATACTAAACTCAGAGAAAAATTCAAAACGAAAGGAATCTAATCAATTTATTCTCATATTTGAAAAGCTGAGAGCTGTTATTTAAGAACACAAATAAAAGGGTTTAAAAAAAAACCCACAGATAATGCTTATCTGCTTACAAAATTTAAAACACTTCTTAGATGTTTATCTTCATAAATTGTCTTACTATCGTTATATTATAAATTGCTTATATAATTGTTTTCTATACTTATCTGTTTGCTACTTGACACTTACCGGCTGAAAAAAAATCAAATACATAATCATTGAATACAGCATAATATTGAATTATAATTCAAAAACGAATAAAGTTGACCTTGAGTTGATTTAACCATTTTTAAGTATGTTGATATGTTAAAACAGTTTTTCAAATAAATTTGTTTTTAAACTTTTTTTATTTCACCATCTCTGCTTTCAGTGTCTCTCACGCAGTATAATCTATGAAAGAGGGCTGAAAGGTACCAGATAGTCAAACTCAAGAATTGAAATTTTCTGATTTGTTCCGCTTCGCTATAAAACATGACTCAAAATATTAATTTTGTTTTTGTGTATACTGCTGTTTGTCATGGCATTGTCTCATTGAGGACGAACCTGTCTGAGATACAACATTAAGTTGATGTGATTTTTTATTAATCTAATAGTCTACTTCTACCATTTTAACACAACCTTATATTATAAATTACTAATGTCCATACCTATTTGTTTGCCTAACTTGACACTAACTTGAGGGACAACTTATAGAAATATAACCACAGAAAACAGCATACAATTTAGCAAAGAGAGATAACAACGACAATAGAAGAATACCATAGGTAGTTGTGATAGTAGATTATTTTGAAGTCAGATTATTGAATTAGTATATAAATCAAGCATGGCAAACATTGGAATGTGATAGACAGTATGTGTATGCATTAAACGTGTCGCTTTATAAAGTTAGAAATCATTTGAGAACTAAGGTTGCACCACACAAAAGGTAAGTTGAACTGAGGTTGAGTAAACTTGTTTTGCTTATGCTTTATATGGTCTAATATTTCAACTGTTCCGGTTATCATATGGCATTGGCTTAAAACATTTCTGGTTATACCATAAATATAAGGAAAAACTTCCCAAAATCCAGATACATATAAAACATCTTCTCAAAACATCAGTTATCAATTTGCTAATTTTTCATTTTGCTTTAAATTGCTTGTGTGTTGCTTAGCTGAAACTGTGTGAATGTTGTCGCTATTTAAACGATGGTTAAATATAAAAAGATGACAAAGCAAGTGGTAAACCTGAATATCTTCCCCAAAAATGTAAATGACTGTTCAAACCGTTTATCTCTTTTGAACTCTGTACTTGTTTTGGCTTTCAAACTATTTTCATCTGATCATAGTTTTGTGTGCCTGACACTCACGTCTGGCGTATAATTTTATTCTGTTACCTTTTGAAGGCTATAACTCGTTTGCTTTACTCTATGTATTGGTACTATAATATAAAAAAGGAGATGTGGTATGATTGCCAATAAGACAGCTATCCAGTATATTTTTTGTTAAACTTTACTACTCTGCTAACACCGTTGTATAACTATCGTTATATTATAACTTGAATATATAATTGTTTTCAATACTTATCTGTTTGCTACTTGACACTTACCCGCCGCTGAAAAATTAAAAAAAAATCACTGAATACAGCATAATATTTAATTATAATTTAAAAACAAATAAAGTTGACCTTTAGTTGATTAAACCATTTTTATTTATGTTGATATGTTAATACAGTTCTCCAAATAAATTTGTTTTTAAACTTTTTTTATTTCACCATCTCTGCTTTCAGTGTTTCTCATGCAGTTTAATCCATGAAAGAGGGCTGAAAAATTTCTGATTTGTTCCGCTTCGCTATAAAACATAACTCAAAATATTGATTTTTTTTTTTTTTTTTTGTATACTGCTGTTTGTCATGGCATTGTCTTCTTGTCGGTCTGAGATACTACATTAAGTTGATATGATTTTTTAATAATCTAATTATCTACTACTACCATTTTAACAAAACCTTATATTATAAATTACTACTGTCCATACCTATGTGTTTGCCTAAATTGACACTAACTTGAAGGAAAACTCATAGAAATATAACCACAGAAAACAGCATACAATTTAGCAGTGAGAGATAACAACCACAATATAAGAATACCATAGGTAGTTGTGACAGTAGAATATTTTTAAGTCAGATTATTGAATTAGTTTATAAATCAAGCTTGTCAAACATTGGAATGTAATACACAGTATGTGTATGACTTAACAGTGTCGCTTTATATATTTAGAAATCCTTTAAGAACTAAGGTTGCACCACAAAAAGGTAAAGTTAAACTGAGGTTGAGTAAACCAGTTTTGCTTATGCTTTTTTATGGTCAAATATTTCAACTGTTCCGGTTATCATGTCATTGGCTTTAAACATTTCTGGTTATACCGTTTTACCGAAACTGAATCTTCTGAATCTTTTGTAGACGGAACGCACCTCTGTGTGACATTATTTAAATGGTATGTGTATTGTATTGTCTATCTATTTTACTAACAACATCACATCAAACAACTTCTATTATGAATTGCATAATTTTGTAAATGTACGCTACTTATCTGTTTGCTACTTGACACTTACTAGCTGAAAAATGCAAATAATAATCATAAACTACAGCATACAATTCAGAAATGAAGTAAAACAACTTCAGTAAAATTACTTGAATAAGTATTAATGTGATAAGAGAACATTTTGAAATGAATTGTGTTATTTCAGATGATTGAAAAGTTTAGTTCATATTGATGTCAAATATTGATATGTGGTATTTATGTGATTTTTGTATTGATACTTCAAGATTTTCTACAGACACTTTCATGTTTTCATCCTAAAAAAAGTTGACGTAAGGTAGTTATAATCATATTGATGTATTTTTTTTGTCATATACACATACTTCAACAGGTGTGTCTATTAGACTTAGAAATGCTAGATTGGAAAATTTAAAAACAAATTTAAGAACAGTTTGTGTCCATTGTTTATGTTTACATCTACGTTTTACCTATTTTGAAATAAATGAGTTATATTTTCAGGATTGGAAGACCTAAATGCATTTTTTTATCGATATTAAGTAAAAAAATTAACAAGCAAAAGACGTGTGCCAAAGTTCACCAATTGTATTCACTAAATAGGTAAAAGAAGAGTTTTGAAAAAATAAGAATGTCTTTTTACTGTAAAGCATACATGTAATGAGGTAATTACACCTTATGTTAATGCTTTATGTATGTCATGTCTTAAAGTGTTTCACAAAATTTTTGAATTTAATTGAAACAGATTTTTACTGCAAATATGAAACGCATTTTTTTGTCTGTATATGCTTTCTATCTAAAGTTTTAACTATTTTGAAGGAATTCAATCAGTAATATTTCAGAATTGAAAAAAACAAAATAAATGCAAACATTTGAATTCCGAGATGTATGAGTACCGACAACGTTGACGAGCTATATGACAAACATACATAAAATTGATAGTTAAATTCATTTAAAGTCAACCTTGCCTGAGGGAGTTGAAACCGTAGTTTCCTAATAATTTCAAAATTAAAATAAACGGATTATTTAAGAAAAGTATGTTAAATCATGTCAGTAACGAAGTACTGACTACTTATCAATGATAACCGCATATATCGATATCGACTTAGCGATGTAAAAAATTGAAAACAACACGTTTAATAAGCGCTTTTCTGGATTAACCTTTATCTGGAACGCTCAAAACCAAACATTTGAAATCCGAGGATGTATAAGCATGATAAGTACTGAAACCGTTGAAGAGCTATATGACAAAAATACATAAAATTCAACAAGCCATTTACTAAATTAGTAAAACACGAGTTTAGAAAAAAAAAGGATGTCCTTTAACTGTTACCCACACATGAAGTGAGGTAATTACACCTTATGTAAGTGCTTTTTGTATGTCATGTCTACAATTTTCAAAAAAATTATTAAAATTCAATTAAAAAATTTCTACTGCAAATTTGGAACGTAAACTGATAAAGCTTTACTATAGTGTAATGTTGAAACTCTAAAGAAAGTTGTCATTCTTTAAATTGAATAAGCTGCTTCTTAATAATTAAATTTTTACTATTTTATATATATCATGTGTATATATTGAGAAAAAGATATGTTCATTGTTTTAATAAGTAAATTCAAGTGACACAATATGTATATAAAATGTATAATGAGCATTTAAAGTTAATTGTGAAAAAGTCAATAACAATACAATATATCTGAAACATTAATATTTATTTTTTTTATTTCATTAGGAAATTTTAGTCACAATTCAGTTATAATATAAAAAAGAAGATTTGATATGATTGCCAATGAGACAAATGCCCACAAGAGACCAAACTGACACGGACATTAACAACTATAGGTCATCGTTACGCCTTCAATAATGGCAAAGCCCATACCGCATAGTGAGCTATAAAAGGCCCCGATATGACAATGTAAAACAATTCAAACGAGAAAACAATCAACCTTATTTATATAAACAAAATGAACAAAAAACAAATATGTAACACAAAATCAAACGACAACCACTAAATTACAGGCTCCTGACTTTGGACAGGCACATATATAAATAATGTGGCGGGGTTAAACATGTCATCGGAATCAAAACCCTCCATCTAACCTGGATAAATGGTATAACAGTACAACATAAGAACGAACTATAAAAATCAGTTGAAAAAGGCTGAACTCATCAGATGGACAAAAATACAAATGGACGTAGCCGGATACTTGTATATTCCGACAACAAAACGACAATAGGAACAGATCTGAGAGTTCGTGCAGTTGTCTTACAGCTAGTTCAAAGCCACAAACAACTAATAAAAAAAAAATCCTGAATCTAATTCGAATGAAACATTTTGATCAGCTTGTGTTAATTTTTATTAAAAATGTGATACATAATGATGTAGGTGTTGATGATAAAGGTGTTAAAAGTATATAGAAACTTCTTAGGAAAGATAAGAAGTTAGCAATATCCTTTAACTCTACTTTCCGATATATAGATGACGTTCTTTCACTAAACAATTCAAAATTTTTCGACTATGTGGATCGAATCTGTCCCATCGAATTGGAGATAAAAGATACTACAGATACAGTTAAGTCGGCTTCATATCTTGACTTACATCTAGAAATTGATATTGAGGGTCGGTTGAAGACAAAACTTTACGACAAAAGAGATGATTTCAGCTTTCCAATTGTGAACTTTCCATTTCTAAGTAGCAACATTCCAGCAGCACCTGCATACGGGGTATATATCTCTCAATTGATACGATATTCCCGTGCTTGCATTTCCTATTATGATTTTCTTGATAGAGGGTTACTGCTCACAAGGAAGCTATTAAATCAAGAGTTCCAAAAGGTGAAGTTGAAATCATTCCTTCGTAAATTTTACGGACGCCATCACGAGTTGGTTGACCGTTATGGAATAACCATTTCACAAATGACATCGGATATGTTCCTTACGTCGTAACTACAATCACCTTCCCTTTCATGAATTTGACCTACCGAATTAGACTATTTACCGGATTTGTAATCACATAAGCAACACGACGGGTGCCGCATGTGGAGCAGGATCTGCTTACCCTTCCGGAGCACCTGAGATCACCCCTAGTTTTTGGTGGGGTTCGTGTTGTTTATTCTTTAGTTTTCTATGTTGTGTCATGTGTACTATTGTTTTTCTGTTTGTCTTTTTCATTTTTAGCCATGGCGTTGTCAGTTTGTTTTAGATTTATGAGTTTGACTGTCCCTTTGGTATCTTTGGTCCCTCTTTTATATCATATTTGTTGTAAAATTTTGGGTTCAATGCCATATTGAAAATACATTTGTAATTTCAAATTGTTATTCAAATTTTTACTGAGAGAAAATAACTGTCATTCAAAAATTTGCCTTTATTGGTGAAATACAATAAATACATACATAAATCGGTCTTTGTTGGTTGCGATTAGGTCGAGTTTTGATCAGACTACATCGAGAATGGTTCATACTAAGTCAATATTTATAGGAATATGTGGTGTGAGTGCCAATGAGACAACTCTCTATCCAAATAACAATTTAAAAAAGTAAACCATTATAGGTAAAAGTCGAGTATGGTTAAGGCTAGATGGAGTATGGTTCAGACTAGGTTGAGTATGTTTCTGACTAGGTCGAGCAGGGTTAAGACTAGGTCGAGTATGGTTCAGACACGTATAAAATAGTTTAGTACTTGTCGAAAAAAAAGGCCGCCGATTCAGATTGTTAAGTATGGAGCAGACTACAGTCGATTTTTTTACAATCAATATCAGACTTATTTAGGCTGATCGAGTAAAAATCAGTACAGTCGAGAACAGATATTTATTGGCATGTAGTGAAAGTTAACCAATGTTTATATTCTACATGGTCATATATTTTAAATGTTTTGTACAAAAATACGTCTTTGACTTTAACCGTTTCTGCTTTGAGCGTTTCCAATTTAGGTATATCTACAAAAAAGTACATGGAATAACCGCAAGTTGCTTGATTTTTGTATACTGTTTGTCTTTTTGTGTAAAAAAGGTCCATGGCATGACGTTGAAAGATTATATTCGACTTAGATATAGAATGATGTGGTATGAGTGCCAATGAGTCAATTTGCCATTAAAATAACAATTTGAAGTAAACCATAATAGGTCAAAGTACGACCTTCAACACGGAGCATTGGCTAACACCGAACAACAAGCTACAAAGGGCCCCAACATTACTAGTGTATAACCATTCAAACGGGAAAACCAACGGTTTAATCTATATAAAAAAACGAGAAACGTGAAACACGTGGAAATTACATAAACAAATGACAATTACTGTACATCAGATTTCAGACTTAGGACAGGTGCAAACATTTGCTGCGGGATTAAACGTTTAAATGGTCCCAAACCTTCTCCTTTTCCTTTTTCTGAAACAATAGTATAACATTACATCAAAGAAAAACACAAGATAAAATATCTATTGGAAGGATTAACTCAATCAAAAACGTAAACTAACTGTATGTTTGGTACCTTTTGAAGATGGGACACACATTTATCAACATCATGTTAATCCTGTTTTTTTGTTAATACGAATTTGATTGTGTTATATGTATGTTTCATACAATATACTTATCTGTGTGGTACATTACACTTACATTAATCTGAAACAATAAAAAAAATGTTTCTCTACTAAGGCAATCATGTGAACATAATTTAATACTTTCAATATATAAAAAAGTATATTTTTTATAGTTATATTTTGAAAGGAAGGTTATGATTAAGATTTTTATAGTACGATCAGACATACATAGCAGGAGGTTAATAATGTTGAAATGTTTTATACTTGTTGTGACATGAACAGAGAAATGTCACTTCTATAATCTATCGCAGTTTTATGTTTTATTACTTGTAATACATTACTATTAATTGAAGATGTAATACGATTGCTATTAATATGTTGCTGTACGGCCTTTAACAATATATATTGAAAAACCAGCTTTTCATCACACCATTTAGATTTAATACATGCATTTTTTTAATTGCTTTATTGAAATTTGTTCTTTTCTCCTTTAGGATTCAAAACTATATTCAGGTTAAGAGGTTTTATGTCCATAAATTAACATATCAGATCACTGACAATTTCAAATGGAAATTACTTTATCAAATTGCAAATCAAAAGCAAAAACGAAACAGCCAAACAAACCCAATTTCTCATATTTCTGACTACGTACAGGGATTTCCTTTACGAAAGTGAGGGATTCAAATTTTGTTTTTACTTAACCTATAATCTAGATGACAGTCGCACATGCATGCCATGTCGTT
Organism: Mytilus trossulus; assembly: GCF_036588685.1. Classification (NCBI taxonomy): domain Eukaryota; kingdom Metazoa; phylum Mollusca; class Bivalvia; order Mytilida; family Mytilidae; genus Mytilus; species Mytilus trossulus. The sequence goes on along the minus strand of NC_086377.1, from coordinate 9,709,921 downwards.
ATATGGGCAACAATGTGTGAGCGAAACAAATATAATATGTTAAAAGGGAACTATTTTTTTTTCAATTCCAGTATAATAGATATCAATTGTTTATTTTCTCAAAGGATATTTTCAACAAAATACAATGGGCATTCAAAAATCATAAAAGACAATAAAAACATACAACTCCTTGGCATAAAAAGATAGAACTTTTTAAACAAACCATAGACAACTCAGATGTAGCATTTGTCGTGTTGCTCATTACCTTAGCCTTATTTGGCACAACTTTTTTGAATTTTGGATCCACAATGCTCTTCAACTTTGTACTTGTATGGCTTTATAAATATTTTGATATGTGCGTCACTGATTAGTTTTATGCAGACGAAACGCGAATCTAGCGTTTCAAATTATAATCCTGGTACCTTTGATAACTTTTTTATGTAAGAATCTAGTTTTTTGTACAGTAAAATAAAACGAATTGCAGTACAGAAAAGTGTCACATATCCATGGTTACGTATCAAAACAATATTTGGATTCAATGTCTTCAACAATCCCCAATCAAGAAAATCATGAAAAATTATATATTGCGTGGTGAAATTAATAAAATAAATTGTTGAAAACTAAAAGACCTGGTAAAACACCTCAAAAATTCAAAATCGTAAACATGGTTAGTTTCAACCATATCCAACTATCCAACTGTCCAACTATCTTGTTTTAATATTTCAGTTTGTATGTTATGGTCAGTGTTTCATTAATTATTCTTTTATTAAATGTGTAGTATATAAACAAACTCATAGATACCAGGACTAAATTGTGTATATACGCCAGAGGCGTATTTCGTCTACAAAAGACTCATCAGTAACGCTCGAATCAAAAAAATATTAAAAAGCCAAATAAAGTACGAAGTTGAGGAGCATTGAGGACCAACATTCCTTAAAGTTTTGCGAAATCCAGCTAAGGTAGTGTATCCCTGAGTATCAAAACGATCACGTGATTTAGATACATGTATGTGTAAACCTTATCTGTGGTAGATGACTATTTTAGGTATTTTTAACATTAGACTTAAATAATACTTACTCGTCATATCTATGTTCGTTTCTGAAAGATGAAACATATGAATGGTGTCAGTTACACATTGATAAGTGCAATTTGGCTCAACAGACATACTGATAGATATGCGGCTGGTTAATGTGAAATAATGACGTGTTTTTATTATTGAGAACTGTGGTCAAGTTCTTCGATGTTGTTCTGGAAATTTCAATCCAACGAAGCTGTAATAGTTTACCAGAAAATGAGAATAGTGGTGTTAGACAATTTCAAATCGTCCTCGCACCATACATGTTTCTCTTTAAGAATGACATCTATGTAAAGTTGAGAATGGAAATAATGAATGTGTCTAAGACACACAAACCAGACTTAAGAATAAAAAAAGGCCGACGGCCACCTATGGGTCTGTGACACAGCGAGAAAGTTCTATGAAAATAAACGTTATAATTATCTCCAATCACATTAAAGAACTGAAATGAATATTGAAAAGACAAACAAAGACCAGAGCCTCCTGAATTTAGAAACACGCAAAAATGCAGTGGCGTAAGAGAAGTTTAATGAGATCTCAACTTTCTATAAGCTTAAATATCAAAATATTTACAAGTTGAGAGGTAGAATTATTCTCTTAAACACTCTTTCTGTTTTTATATCAATGGGTTTAAAAGATTGCTAAAGTATTGCAAGTATCTACAATGTACGTGGCTTTAAATTAAAACAAATGACAGAAGTTGTATTTCGAAGACAATACATGTTCTGCACTTCATTGAAATTAAGGAATAAACACGTTTTGTCTTCATATATTTGATACGCCATATGATGTAAATATACAATTTTGTGTCTTGCCCATCGAAACATGAAAACTTACCCACACTTGTCACATCTGTACAGATATCTCCCTTGCCCTTTTGGTTTCACCTCCTGTTTGTAATTACTACAATGAGCAAAACTAAGCTATAACTAACTAGTAGACAAATAGACAGTGTTAAAATACCGATAGGCAATTAAATATACTTGAGGCATATACCAAGTCAATGAATCTCGAGTTAAAAAAAAAAATCCGCTTACACCCAGACAGAGATACATTTTTTTTTTACCAGAAAGATATATTGCTTAACTTCAGAGAGGTTTCCTATGGTTCAGTGTACAACAGAAACTGTTTACCCACCAATAGTATCACAGTTTCACCATTTGTTGTAAGTGGGCAGTTGCAGTTACGTAGTGTGCCTAATGTTCAACAAGACCTTATAATCAACTTCGACTTTTATTTAGCTGTAATGATCTTATAAGTGTATGCTGTTCCTTTAAACGAAACGGGATGATATAACCAAAACAATGTAAGAGATTACACCAACAAGGAAATAATTCATTAACCTCATTCTTTTTTTTATTTTCCAAATCCTTATAGAATTATTGCTGACTTGCAAACACTTTTCTTACATTTTCCTTGTCTTTCCTATGAACAGTAAAAAACTGAATGAAAGGACGAACTATTTCAATTTAACCATTCATAAAACAGCATATTTGTAATCTCGTTTCAACTTGTTGAAGAACTAAATACGATTACTCCGATCCTTTTTTAAAATTATACAATCGAAACACCTTGTACTATCTTCATTTTCAATTCGGTAATGTGACTGATAAAATCATATACCCCGTCATTAAAAGTCCATTGTTAAAGTGAATACTGGAATTCTGGATTAGTTAATCTCTTCATCTACAGTCGACTGTGAATGTGACTGCTGAAGTGGTTTACCTCTTCACCAACAGTCGATTGTGAATGTGAATGCTGAAGTGGTTGAACTCTTCATTGATAGTCGATTGCGAATAATTTGTGAATCATTAATTATTTTTATGTTAAAAAGAGTTGACAATATCACGAAGAGGACATGTCAATATGAAGAAAGATATGACATACAAAGGATATTTACAACAGGACAAACTACACTATTCCGTCAATAAAACAATATTACTTCGTGTTGTTGTAAATCAGTATGGCGTCTTTTGATAAAACGTGCCCCAATAGTTCAAATAATTGTGATGAATGACTTTTATATTTTGGTTATATCGTATAAGTTGTTGAGGTTCTAAATATTTCAACTAGACAAGCAGGCACGTTTTAACAAAAATTCAATGCAACAAAATCTTAAAACTATTGAAAAAAAATTATGTAATAGTATGCGTTTGCATTTATTATTTATTTATTTATATGTAATCTTGCTCGAGCCAGTGTCTTCTAACCTACTTAGTGGAAAAAAGCGGAGATGCATAAACCATAGCGGAATTATATAAGTATAAACAGGTTTTAAATATATTTTAACTAGACAAGCTTGCACATTTTAACGAGCAGTATATTTACGAAAATTAGATGCAACACAATCTTGAAAAAAATTATGCTACTAGTATGCATTTGCATATCATAAGAAAACTTATTTTATTGTGTAATTCACTCAAACATTTGTTAACAAGTTAACATTGTCAAAAACTGTATAATATACAAATATATTCCCTACCTTTTGGGGGAAGGCAATTATCTTTCTCTGTTCATGGTGTGTTGTGTACGCATTTCACTAAAAAAAGGTCAACTGACATTTTCAGATTTTTTCTTCAAATGTTCTGTCAAGTGTCAGGAATATAACAGTTGTTAACACATTTTCTTTGTATGTTGGTGTTTGTTTTTGTAGTAGTTCAGTGTTGATGTTGTTCTGTTGCTTTCCACTTGTAGTTAATGTGTGTTTCCCTCAGTTTTGTTCGGATATTTTTCTCAGTTCAAACGATATATTACTACTGTAAAGCGGTATACTTTTATTGTCGTTATTTCTATTATAATATTGCATAACATGCATGAAGTTTTAATAAAAAATTTAAATAACGAGAAAAACAGATATGTCTGTTCTTGTTTGAAAGCAAGTATTTTTGTATGTTTACGTATTGTCGATATTGGTAATTGTACATGTATCAATACAACTCAAAATGTACACTGCCGTATTTATCTACTGGAGCACATGTTGAATCCATAATATTAACCGATACATTTGTAATAAACACATATTTGTATTTCATGAATTATCTCTTCTTCGTTTGTGATATCATATCCCGAGATAAGTTGATAATTAACAAAACAACATAATTGTGATTTTGAAAAATACGTGTCTCATTAAGATGCTATGGGTATATTAAAGCATGTATTACAAATACAAAATGCTCGTTATTTAAAGTAGAATTACCTGATTATGTAGTTACCAAACAGCTGTTTAATGTCGTTATCTGTTGCAGACTTAGCAGTATACTGTATCCTAGAAATTTTAGGTGTAGGCTTTACCGTCAGCTTTGCGATGTCGTCTGTAAGCTTCTGTAATGACTGCAACAATTTTCCATCGTTTCGTGTCTTGTTTAGTTCATGTATGGTCTTGTCTATGTCGCGTCCTGCCTTCAAATCCATTCGAGTATCTTCCAATAGCTTTGTTAATTTGTCCCTTTCCTTCCTGGATTGATCCTTGACCGATGCAATCTTCTCTGAGATACATTTATCAACCATGGTCTTTATCTTTGTACCTTCTTCTGTAATAGCTTTGACTATTCCTTCCACCTTCACATCAAATGTCTTCAGACCTTCTTCTATCTGCTTCATGTTTTGGGTTGCTTCATCTACCTTACTACGCAGGTCTGTTGTATTCGTCTCCTTCAGCTGTGATATGCTGTCCAGAAGTTTGGAAAAGGCATGTCCTGAGTGACTGCCGGTGACACAACTGCTGCATACTGCTGTATTACAGGTATTACATACAAAGCTTACGTCTTCATTGTGGTCTTTACATTTCGATTTAACTTCCGGTATAACATCAGAGGAAGACTGAAACTGGTGGTTCTTTGTCACGCTCTGCCGTTTATGAAAGCCTTTACAATTGTCACAAAAGTACTGTTCACACTCTAAACAGTAATGAGATCCAGAGGCACTAACACATATCTCACATGTTTTAGATGCTGCCTGTGCCTTGTTGCTACTCATCGTCTTCGATGTATAATACACAGGAACCAATTGTCAACACTACTATCTAAATAAATCAATGACGAATATATGTGTACGCTTTGTATTTAAATGTAACGCTGTAAAACATCAAACTTAATAATAGTTTGGATATGGAATTACCATTTACATACAATAATCATTTAAATGCCTATTGTATTATTGATCAATGTTCTGATTTAAAGATACTAATATTGTTTGACTTGAGTTATTGACTGGTGTGTGTATTTTATAACGATATATGGCAACGCATAGTTAGACATAACAGATAAAGTAACAAACTATTATGTGAACATCTGAGTGTTGAATTTTATTTGTAAATAAACAATTGGCTTTGGACTTCAAATATAGTTTATTGAAGGACCTTCTGTCCTATTTTTAAAATAAACATTAAATTATAATTAAAAAAAATGGAATAAGCTCTCGCCACGTTATAGCCTATTTGTGCATATGCGGCATAAAGCATTTTACAAATCAATCAATCATTCAAAAAAGAATTATTAACGTATACATTGGCATATATTTTTGAGAAAATTGTATATCGGTAAGTATAAAAAAGAAGATGAGGTATGATTGCCAATTAGACAACTATAAATAAAAGACCAAAATGACACAGACAATTACAATTATAGGTCACCGTACGGCCTTCAACAATGAGCAAGGCCCATACCGCATAGTCAGCTATAAAAGGCCACGATAACACAATGTAAAATAATTCAAACGAGAAAACTGACGGCCTTATTTATGTAAAAAAAATGAGAAAACAAAAATATGTAACACATAAACAAACGACAACCACTGAATTACACGCTCCTGACCTGGGACAGGCACAAACATAAATAATGTGTCGAGGTTTAACATGTAAGCGGGATCCTAACCATCCCCCTAACCTGGGAAAGTGGTATAACAGTACAACATAAGAACTTGTATCAGATCCTAAACATTCCGTAATATTCGCAATCTCAGATTCATGGTGCTATTTGGTGTCGCTTATCTAGGCAGACGAACCTTAATCGCCAAAATACGTTTTGCCAATAAGTATGACATTTTGATAAATACAGCCCGTAACAGAGAAGTGATCGAATTCGCGTTTCTTCACCGTCAGAATAAGTTACGTTATCGACAAACTTATTTCAGAAGTGACATAATTTAATTTTCTTCATCGACTAAATATTTCATGTCCAATGTGTAAGTTTTCATTGTTTAGGTCGAAGTTTTCTTCTTTATATCGTCTATAATCTTTTTACTTTCGTTTCCATGAAAAGGCAAATATAGCTTACGTTTACATACAACAAGAACGAATTGCACTGTACATGCTGTAGTTTATACATTGTTTCTTTGAAAGTTGTTACTAGTATAAAGAATTATTTATCAAGGTTCATTTAATTTTAGAAATCACCGACTACTTATTATACACTGCTTGCACTGTGAATATTTATGGGATTCAACACGGTAATACTTTTTCTTTCGTCTGATACAGAATACCCCATATCTTTTCTCTTTCATACCTATCTATTAATTATGTCCCTGGGATTATGTCAATAATACATTGTTGCAATACCAACCTATAAAAAAGAAGATGTGGTATTATTGCCAAGGAGAAAACTATCCACAAAAAGACCCAAATGACACAAACATTAACAACTATAGGTAATCGTACGGTTATGCTTGTACTTTGTCACAGAAAAAACTGAAATAAATTTCTTTCATATCGAAGCAAAAAATACAAATGTACCCTTTAACATTTGAAAATTGCCCTTCATCTTAAGTTATTGACGAATATTTGAAATTTAAACCTCTATAAGATGTGATGTACGGCATTTCATTTTATCATTGGTAATAATCCATATCTGACAGAGAAGAAATATTCATAATTCTCAGAAAGGTTTCGTAAATAGTTGTTAGATACCACTAATCGTTCCAACAATCAAGACAACAGAGACAAACAGGGAAACAAATATGAAAATGAAAAGATATGACTTAAATGTTAGCATTTTATGGGAAACGGCACTTAATTTCCAAAAAAAAAAATGATGTTTAAAGGAACTGTAGAGACCTCCACAGGTATTCAACAAGGGTAGAATTCAAAACCTTGAATATGAAAGCCTGGAAATCCATGATACTTTTTCTTTGCGGTAGTTATATCTACAAAATCAATCCATGTACACGGCATATAATACATGTATATTCATACATGTATATTTATATATTGGGAATTTATTTTTGTTTCCAAACAGAATTATAAGGTTATGTATAAGTGCCTCCGTTCACTATAAATTGTAAATTGTCTTCCTAAAGACCAGCAAAAATAAATGGAACAAGTTCACATAGTCATAAAAAAGTCGTATAATTTACGTTATTGCACAAAAAATCAGAAATACGGAATATTATAAGTGAACGGTTAGGAAATCCGTTTTTAAGGTCAAAGAAAAATGTTTTCCCTGATACAAACGTTTCAAGAACTTGCTTTGTGTACCCTATAGACAAATTCGACTGTATATAAGGAAGTTAATATGCTTGCTCTGATTTGAAACTATCTTATAGAACTTTTTTTAGTAATCGAGAACCTATGTTGTTTATGGGTAATAGGTGAAATGTTGCATGATCCATTAAAATGACAGCAAGCGCAGTTTTGAGGACGAATTTTATTTTTACACTGATAAAATCTGTTAGGTTTTGATCATGGTATATATTTGAGAAATTATTTTTACTGATTTTTACTAAAAAAATATTCTTTGTGTGTGCCATTGCAAGAAATAGTTTTACTAGTTATTTTGTCATATTAAAAAAAATCTCAACAAAATTTTCCCGTTTAAACTGTACTAGAAAAAAGTTTGGCATGTGAAACGGACGAAGACATATTCTATCAGAAGTACAAATACCAGTCCTCCTTTTTGTGTATACATATGAGAAAACATTTCAAAGTTATTGATTGAATTCAAATCCATCACACATAATAAAGGACATCATTCCTATCAAACACCTTTTTAATTGTTTACCAGTATATTTCTTTAAGTTTTTGGTAGAATTGTAAAGGAAATTATACTATCAAGACGTCCTTCCATAAACCTGTTTTTTTCTGTTCTGACTTTAAAGAAATTACTACTTTTCGCCCAATCGAAATGATGCATGGAAATATTTTGTTTCATATTATTAGAAATATTTTCAATATTATCGGTATTAAACTTGATTATCGACATATGAAAGTTTGTCAGCATTGTCAATCTTTTTAAACGTTAAAGTACCAAAAGTTCGGTCACTACTCAATTAAGTTTGTCGATAACGTAGCTAATTTTGACGATAAAGAAACACCAATTCGATCACTTCTCTGTTACGGGCTGTATGTGAAATAGCTAGAGATGTTGGGAATAACTTATTTATTTAATAGTATCTTTATCTATTATGAAGCATCTGTAAGGCTTTGTAAGCAAATATTAAACAGTGTCAAATTTAACTAAAGTTGTTTGTCAACCATACTACTCAAACAAATGATGTATTTTATTAAATGTCACAATGGTGCGTGTTGCTTTAAATGAGTGACAGAAACCCTGATTAGTCCACAGATAAACTATGTATACAATAATAATTTGATCAATAAATCCGATGTGAAGTTATTTAAATTAGTTAAGATTGCTAGATATTATCGAATTAAATATATACTGTCTACAGCTATGTACGTCATCTATATTAATTTATCTAATTTGTACTAATTAATTAGAGACTATTAATCCGCTTCACGAAACTAATCCAAAATATACCGTATCATTTGTAATAAAACACACAAATCTGTACAACAGCGAGTGGAATTATCTGCACGGTTAGAGATGCAAAGGTTCACTGATGAGTTACAGGACATGATCGATATATTTGAAAAATAGAAATTAACGGTACACAATCCCCAGCTGCATTGCGTTAAATTCAACATCTTCTTCCATGTTTTAAGGGTACATGTTTTATTTTCATTTTTCTATTATTTAAGAAAAGAAAGAGTACTTCCTTTTATTAGTTGTTTACAACTGGATAACTTGATACTTAAATAGAAAATACATGCCAGAAAGTGATATTTTATCACAAAACGCATGAAATGTAATTACACAGTGGTTCAGGGTTTAAGTATGACAATGTGATATAAAAATGACCATGGAAAGAGACAAAGGCTATTATGAGCAAGGCTTACTGCAGAAGTTCCAGAACAACAGTTCTAGTTTTAAAATGTTGCAGCTACCTCGTGCAAATGTTTCAAAAGGCAATGTGAGGATATGAGATACTAAATAATAATGTATACACTTTTTATTTTATCTTTACAAATAAATAAAAACAAAATGTTTTCTTTTATTTATTCAACAACAATTTTTTTGCTAAAATTGTAAATTTAATATTTCATTATCGATGAACACTCAATATTTATTTAAGGCAACAATAAAACAACTCGTATAAACACACGAACTCAAATATGCTAATCCGTTTAAAATGCATCACGACCTAAATCTACATTACGTATAAACACACGAACTCAAATATGCTAATCCGTTTAAAATGCATCACGACCTAAATCTACATTACGTATAAAATGTCGCAAATAGAACATAGAAGGTAAATTTACAGTTTATAAGACTATTTTTGAATTCCAAGATAAATGACCATGCAACCATGTCGCAAAGGACTTGAAACATACGTACACTAATCGCCAAATATTTCATTTAATGCAGTTATAAGTCGTCCACTAGTAGCAATATGAAGGACAATATCAAGCAATGAGGTAGATCTTAACCATTCTGTAATATTTGTTATCTCAGGGTTATTGTGCTGTTCGATTTCGCTTATTTTAGCGGACGAACCTCAATCGCCAAAATAAATTTTGCCAATAAGTGTGACAATTTGATAAATATATGAACTAGCTAGATATATTAGGAACAGCATACTTATTTAATATTATATAGATCTATTATGAAGAATCTTCAAGGGTTGATAAGTAAATATCAACCTGTGTCAAATTTAACAACAGTTGTTTGTCAAACATACTGCAGTCAATTAAAAGATGTTTGTATTTAATTAAACCATTTATATGACACAATGATGCGTGTTTAATCAGACTAGTGACAGAAACCTCGATTAGTTCACAGATAAACTACCCATGCAATATTTATATGATCAATATATCCGATATGATGTTAGTTAAATTAATTAAGATTGCTAGATAATAAAACAATAAAAATATACTGACTTCAGCTGAGTACTCTATCTAACTGATTTATATTAGTGTATCTAGTTTGGAATAATTATTTAGAGATTACGAATCCGCTAAGACGAAACTTATCCAAAATATTCCTTTCTGGTATTTACTTTCTATTGACATACCAGGTGACCAAGTTGTAAACACACTGTTAAACAAATGATAGACGGACAATACTGATTCTTTTTCTTAAATACTAGAAAATGCAAATAAAACGTTTACCTTTTAAACCTGGAAGAAGATGTTGAATTTTAACTCAATGCACATATCATTAGTATTCAAACAAATGAGAAATAAGGCTTGTTCCAAAGCCAACGAAATGTAGCGTTTGTTTCTAACTTTCAGATATATCGAACATGTCAGGTCACACATTACATTTATTTTTCAGTGAGCGTTTGCATCTATTACCGTATAAATAATTTCATTCGCGGATATATATATTATGGGTTGTCATCCTAATAAGCTTTTCCTCACGGTTCTTATGTTGAGACTTCAAATGGATATACACAGTTTTCTAGTGGTTGTGTTTCGTTCACTGTCGGTACGTTCGATTCATTAGGAAAATTTGTTCCCGGTTTTGTTTCAACATTTCCAATAATAAGGATAAAATGAAGTACGTATAACGGAAATATTGTCTGATCTTGGATTAATAGAGAGCACGTCCACGTGTATTTTTTCCATCTGATGAGTTGAGCCTTTTCAACTTATTTGTATGACTCGTTTTTATGTTGTACTGTTAAACCACTGTTCCAGGTTAGAGGCGGGTTGCGATCCCGCTCGCATGTTTTTTTTTTGTTTTTTTTTAACGATAACAAACGTTTTTATTCATTTTTTTTCCTGATTTATACCGCAAACATGCTTAAACCCGCCATACTATATATATATGTGCCTGTCCCAAGTCAGGAGCCTGTATTTCAGTGGTTGTCGTCTGTTTATGTGTTACATATTTGTTTTTCGTTCATTTATTATATCAATAAGGCTGTTAGTTTTCTCGTTTGAATTGTTTTACATTGTCATTTCTGGACCTTTTATGGCTGACTATGCGATATGGGTTTTGCTCATTTTTGAAGGCCGTACGGTGACCTATAGTTATTAATTACTGTGTCATTTTGATCTCTTGTGATGAGTTATTTCATTAGCAATCATACCATATCTTCTTTTTTACAGAGATTGAAGATGAGGAGACTGCAGCGTTAGTTGATTAAAAATATGTCTAGATAAGAAGCATTTACTATATGGGATGAAGGTCCACAGTGTTTTTACCGTGATTAAATATACCTATAGCACCCCTGTTATCTTGAACATGGTTATCCTTTACATGAATAAACAGTTACAAGACTAAAGAGAGGGCTGCTGAAGGGAAACATTACCAAACTGACGCATATATATTTCATCATCATCACAGAAAAATACAGAAAAATAAGTACAAGAAAAATTGAAAATTATAAAAGGCCAAAAAATGAGCTCCTCATATATGGATATTCATTTGTATTGTAGTCATGTGGTGTTGTCATTTTAATGTTATATTTAACATTGCCATACGAGCGGGAGGTTTGGTATGCCACAAAACCAGGTACAACAAACTTTTTTAAAACCGTTTTCTTGGAATGTCCCATGCCATGATTGTTAAATTATAGTTCATTTCTGTGTTTGTTACATTTTAGTGATGTGTTTCTGTTGTGTCGTTATTCTTCTCTTATATTTGATTCATTTCCCTAAGTTTTAGTTTGTAACCCGGAATTGTTTTTTTTCTTAATCGATTGATGAGTTTCGAACAGCGGTATACTACTGTTGCCTATATTTATATGGAAGTCATGAACAAATAGTGAAACAGGCCTAGGGATTTTTAAATACTGAAGAAATTATGTATTATATTAAAAAAAAAAAAAAAAAAAATGTAAATAAATAAATAAAAAGTAATCGAAACTGTATTTGATACTAAGATAATAAAGTATGATAACCAATGATACGACTATCAACCAATATACATGTCTGTAAGCAGGTTTTGTATCCAGGTTGTACAAGACATTAACCAGATATATTATTATTGGGTTTTTTTGTTATCATTATTTGTGTTTTATCACAAACTTCATGAAATGCTATTAGCGTAAAATGATAAAGACAGGATATAAACATTAGATAACAAAGTTTGATATTATACACAATAGGTTAGAACATAAACATACAATTTACAATTTACAAACAAGCAAAAATGCAACTCAAAAAGTCATATCGTAAGGCTCATCTAATTATGGAACATTGAATTGTTATGCTTGAAAGACTAATACATTAATATTCGTTGGATACCAATTTTCGTGGATTTCGTGGGAACAGGAGAACCACGAATTTCAGTGTTTAACGAAATACAAAATTTCAATAGGAATGTATGCAAACTTTTCTCACACAACGAATTTTAATATCCAGGAATATGCAAGTTTTCCGCAATCCACGAAAATTGGTACCTAGAAAATAAATGAGTCCACAGTAAATGACATATTGGATAACCCTTTTCCTCGACGTATTAAAATTCAAAATTTTGGTTTTTTCGAAATATTTATATTGAATGTAAAATTGAGAATGGAAATGGGGAATGTGTCAAAGAAGCAACAACCCGACTATTGAAAAAACAACAGCAGACATTATTTTTAAATAATAATATTATCTTTGCTAAAGGAGGTCAACTGTATGGAGTTCAGTTAGATTTTGTCTGAGTGAATTTATTCGACAATGTCGAGGCAAGGTATAACGTTTTTAAAATAGCAAATTACTCGATTTTAACCACAATTATCTGTCGATGACACGTGTGTTTATCAGACTAGTCAGAGTATGAGCTCATAGAAAAAAGAATGTACGGCAATTGAGAATGTTCACTTGATGTGGTTCAAATACGATACGTATCACTTCTGTTACATGTTCAGTAACAAAAGTATAGACTTTGTAATCTTTTTTAAAACATTTCACAAAACGTCTAAACAAATAATCCATGTAGATTTTTGTGGAGCCAACGCAATACAATTACCAAATGTTCAGATAGTAAGATACACCTTGTACGCATAACAAACAAATACAATTGTTAACACGAAATACAGTGATGACATACAAAAGAAGGGATGTAAAAGGTAACAACTAGGACTATGTTTTTGGTGACTCTTTTGGTTATTTTTTCCCTCACCAAAAAATAAATATAAAAACGAAAGTAAAGATTGGAGCGAGAAAAATTGCTCAATAAATTTACGAAAACAACCCACACACAACAGATAGTTGTCGAAAACATAAAAATACAGTAAGTTGTAATGAGTGCTTTTAAACTAACAGTACTAACTACTGTTTTTTTGTTTAAATGAAACTTTTAATGAAACTTATCTCAGTTCTTTTTAGATGTAAGAATAAAAAAGAAACCATTAAAAAACGAAGCTTTAATTTAATTGTATCATGAAGTCGTGTGGTTGAATAAACACATATTTATTTAATATGATCACTGTCTTTAGTAAAGAAAAATTACGGATTTTTTTATACATTATGAGTTCTGGTATGGGAAGGAAACAATCTATAAATACTTTTTTTTTTTTATTTTTTGTTAACCACACAATCTCAGAAAGTTAAACAATTCTAGTAGAATTAAAAATTAGTCTTTTAACATATTTTATTCTGAAATATGGGGAAACCTTGTACCTTTCATTACCTCAGAATTATCAATTTTCGTGCGTTCTTCAGATTGTTGGATTTCCATAATCAAGATCACTAATTTCAATAATAATGCGCGTTTGACAGTTAACATTCATTTTAACAAAGATTCGACCGTCTGTAGTCCAACAGGCATTGCATTTTTTTTTGTTGTACTTTGGAGGTTTGTCCTAACATGTTTTAGGTTTTCTATGAAGAAAGTACCATTAGGACCACCTTTCAAAGCCTTTTTTTGTATATATCCAGAATGATGCTATCAGTATCGACTGGCTGAACGATTATAAAATTATTTGTCTATGTCTGCTGGAATAGGAATATTGTTGATACACAGGCTTGTCCTTCTGGAATACTGCTCCTGAATTTCAAGCCTGTTTCATGTTTATCGATCCTATCGTAGATTAAGTTGATTTCTTGTTCACGTTCTTTGTTTGATGGGATCATGTCGTGGGTGGTGCGTTGCTTTTGTGTTTCAACTATACTAAACTGACTTTCTAATTTTTGGAAATATTGGTTGCATTTCTTCAGCAACACATTTTTAACTTCTGCTTTTATTATTAGCTCTAATGTAGCGCTGATTTGTTTAGACAAGATGGGTATAATAGTATTTAATACCTTTGGACTACCGAGGGCTTCAAGGACGCTGTCAGTTACAGACTTACGTAAACTATTGAAGCAGCCTTTTTTAAATGTTTTATGTCAGTAACAGGGCAGGGTTTCCGCTGGCGGTCGCCATTTTCGCAATTTGCGAAAAAATAACAATTGTGGCGATTAAAATTCGTCATTGGCGAAAGAATTTGGCGAAAGAAATATATAACGATTTATTTTCAGCCATCTTGTTTATTTACTTTTTTCGGGTTTCTCTGACTTTACCGATCAGACAATACTCGGAATTCACCTTGAACTCGTTAAGATTTTGACAGAAATCAATAATCGGCTGATTGCATTCATAGCTATCGACATCAAAGGACTTATTAATAAAGGTGTTGATTGTATGATATGACAAAATGATATAGTTAAATGGCTTCTGTCATATGTCACAAAAAGGTTTCTTAACCACTTTGCGACGCACGTGTTCGAAGCAAAATTTTTACGCTTCCTCTCCTTCTTTTGTATGATAGTCCAGAAACGAAAATTGTTGTTATGACGAAAAATTTTCAAAAGCAAGAAAGGTCTCTGATTTAAAACTTTATCATTTAACTTTCATATAGATTATTGATTTAAGTGGGAACTTCAAAGTCGTTTCAGTGATACACGTGTTTCAAGCATATACTTTTACTTATTTCCCATGGTCTAGAAAAGAAAACTCGTTATGAAGAGATCTATTCAAAAGGTTGGCACGAGAGTAACCCTTCAATGTAATAACTACACCTTACACGAGGTATCAATTCCAAGTGATAAGATGCTTCGTTTTGTTGTAAAAACCACTTCTTACTTAGTGTGTGTGGGGGGGAGGGGGGGCTGAAAAAAGGAAAATTTTAAAAGAAAAATTTATTTGTATTACTTAGCGAAAAAAATTATAAAGTGGCTAAAAATATATAGTTTTGACGAAAGAAGTGGCGAAAAACATAATTGACCCAGGGGAAACCATGGTCAGTAAGATCTCCAATCAAGTTACCGCTTCTTAGTTGTCATGTTTTCTGTTTAAGTGTCGCTGGGAGGGTATATGGGCTATCTTGGTAAGATCGCTTGTTTCCAATATATTGGTGTGACGTGATTGTGGAAACTGGTTGAGAGCAAGTAATCAAATCATCTGGATTTCACCTGGAGAGTCATTGTTTACTTTCAAAAATATTCAAAGATTATCACTGTTAAATCATATAATTGAGCAGATGCGTGTTGCTGCAGGGGAAATATAAAAGCTGAAAACACATTTAGTTATCATTCTATATCAGTAGATACAAAAAGTACGATCAATGCACATGCTTTAACTTTTAAGTGAGACTATTTTCCTTCGTAGTAAGAGGAACATCAATACCGGAATCGACCTTCGTCGCAGCATACAATTGATTGAGGTTAAATGAATACTGTATAATTTCTTTCTTTTACAGTGAGAGTTATAACATTTCGAACTTTCGGTAAACAGAAAGTGGCTTCACAGCAATTGTGAAAATAACATTACCTGGTTGCTCAGAATTATCTAGCTGCAGTCCATTACACAAAATTTCCCCACAAGACGTATAAAAATGTTTGATGTATGTTTTTTTTTTTCTTTTCGAACATGGCAAAACCGATAAAAAATCATTCTCGTAACACTAGTAGCAAAGTTTAATTCATGATGCAGAAACAAATAACAACATTAAAAATAACAAAGTCTAATTAACTAATTCGAAACTTATATAATCCTAAGACATGAAAAAAGTGTTTTAATTTGTTACCATTTCTATAAGAATAGCAAACGGTGAATGATTGTGTAATGCTACAAGTTAGACATCATTTTTTTTAAGTAAAAAAAACCAACATTATGGTAAACTTTTTATGTTGCAAGAATCACACAACTTTCAAAATCAAAACTAATATACACATAATACAAGGAACAGTATTTTAAGATTGTTTCCAACTGTAGCATCAGAAGGAAGTGTTTTCTGCCCTTTCAGTATCTGTCAAATGTTTGTCACTGGCTGTCTCTTTACTGACTGATGAAGTACATCGATCTACAAAAGTAATATATCAAGTTTATAAGTGTTGCTATACATATGCGATATCTGCCTGCTTAATATAACTTTTTCATCCTCCTTGAAACGCATTGCAAGTAATAAACTTATGTAGAAGACACCCATAACACTTAAATAAAGTAATGTTGTTTTATGTAAGGACTTAAATGGATGTCTACGAGAAAACCATGCAAAATCAAAAAAAAAATATGAAAGGGGTTGTGGAGTTTTCAGCTGATTTTGGGTTCCTAGTAAAGTATTAAGTACATCTAATAGTTCTATGTATAAAAAATGACAATTTATCTCAAAATATGTGAATACAGGGCAATTCTATTTTAGTACCAAATTTGCTGAAAAATGTTGTTGAAAATGGACATTTTTTTATTTTATTTATTTAATAGTTCAAAGTATTATATGACCAAAAAAATAGTTTTACCTTAAAATTCTGACTTTATACTAAAATAAACTGTAATTTTGATCTTATTTCAACCTTTATTTTTGTTTTTATTTTTATTGACATAAATGTGTTTTTCTAAAATTTGAATTCAGCCTTTACTGAAAATGTCCATAAAACCTCAAAAGTCACTCAAATTGAAACAATATTTTGTTAAACGTTATTGTTCACTACAAACTACTATTCCTTAACGGGATTTTCGTTGCAAATTGATATAAGCTTATTTGAATAAAAGATGAAAAACTGAAAAATATACCTAAAATTATCTCCCTTTGTAAAACTCTTCACAATAAAAGGTAGATTTAATGTCAATAACAGAAGGAGGGAAATCAACAAATGTGCAGAAGGATAGAAACTAATGTTATTTTTGATGAATATGGTGTAGCCAAAAACTTATTTTCATTGAAAGAGTGTAACAAAGACATAGTAAACCATGTGGCTAAGACATTCCCACTGCCATTGGGATAAGTCTGATCCTGATCAGATAGTCTAGACATGACTCATGACGTATGCAGTATACAATATGCAGTTTCCGAGTTTATAGACGATACTCAAAGATTTGATCATTTGTTTTTATAAATCAGTATCAACAGCGCCTACCTAAATTAAAGTGAAAGTACAAAGAGAAAATACAAACGTGATTAATGTATACAAACGCGCAAGTGACCAAAGTACATATGAGAAAATCAGTCTATCATGTCTAGGTTTTAGACTCCCATAACATAATTTTAAATGCATATGCTGCAAATATGGACAGGAGTTGGATTGCATTGGACAAGAAGACCAAATGAGTTGCTGTCATTCTTTCATGACCCTTGCAAATCTAGCAACGGAAATTCGAAGGCAAAACTTTCAGTTTCATTTGGTTCTGGTAAGTTTGTTATTTATTTCTTTGGTTAGAAAAAGCAATTTGACACCATAAGACCTACTGTAGAAACATCACATCAACTCATAAATATAGGAAGAAGAGCATTGACCATTTGTCTCTGGGAGAAAAAGAAGGGGGGGGGGGGGGGGTATTTTCATAATTTTCTTGAAGCAAACACTGATTTAATTTTCATTGACATACATTTATAATGATTCAGAATTCTTTTGAAACTAAAAAATTGATGTGTTTGCCTTCTTAATTTTAAGAGAAAGACTTTTTTCTTTCTCTCAAGAAATCTATAATAATCATGATAAATGTATATTTGATTACAAAGTTCGCCCTGAGTTTGTTTTCCAAATTGTCAATATTAAAGAGTCCGTTGACTCAGGTTTTTTCTCCTAATTCAAAATTAATGGTTGCTTTAAATCCCTGTTTTTAAATATAGCCCATTGAAATAGAAAACATTCAGTAGATAGATATAGGAAGATGTGGTATGAGTGCCTATTCATCCAAATAACAATTTATAAAAGTAAACCATTATAGGTCAATGTACGGCCTTCAACACAGAGCCTTGGCTCACACGAAACAACAAGCTATGAAAATGATAAAGGACCCCAAAATTACTAGTGTAAAACCCTTTGAACAGGAACTCAAAAACATGTTTTACAGACTATGAGCTTGTTTTTTTCTCTCTAAATATTTGTTACTGTGAGACTTTTTCTTTATGTTTCCTAATTGAAGGTCATCTATCACAGTTATAAACATGGAAAGAAAACTTGTACATGTATTTACCTCTATCAGTTAATAAAATAGAATCAGAATAGAATATGCTTACAAATGTATTCCAAATTAAAGGGCACAGAAGGGGCAACATGAGATTATAACATTACAGATTACTCAGATAAAACAAATTCAAAATAACAATACTGAAGAAATGAATTACTTGATGATGTGATTGATATCGTAGTATTTATGACATTTACACAGATTAATTATCTTATCTACAAACCTTTTTTTTCAATGATCCAATGCATTTTTATGAAGCCAACTCAATGTACAATGTACATGTAGATGTAACTCACTGTACTGATCATGCAAATGCACACATATACAATATTTTATTTCTTATCAACAGGTTAATGTTGAAGATGGAAAAGCACAAAAAAAAATGGGAATGAAAGCAGATATGATAGATCATATAGGTAAATATATGATATAATTGATAAAAATATGAATCAGACAAGTCATAACAAGAGACTACTAAATAGACAGCAAATAAGACCTGTGTTGTGGCATTATTTGTGAAATATAATCATATTTAGAAATTTGAAATTGACCGGTTACATTTATTATTGTAAAAACATGATAAATGTTCAGTAAATAAGATTAACCCTTCAATTTTGAAAAGTTGAATCTGGTAAACTAAAAGTAAAAATAACAAACAGAACACTCAAATTCTTATTTTATGATCAATTAAGGGCCATATCAGTACAATTTACACAACAACATTTTCATTACTCATCAAATTGAAATTGGTTTTTTTATAAGAATTAAACCTAGAAAAAAATATATGTGTCCTTGTCAGCTTGACAGATCCTCATTTATAGTATACATGCATATATTGTAAACCCGAAGACTACATTTGTATTTTTCATTTTTGAAAAAGCACTTTGAGCATTATTACAGCTTTTTTCCTTCAAAATGTAGAGTAAAACTTTGGAAGGTTTGCTTGCTCCGTTGTATAAATATTAATTCAAGCTTTGTAATTAATGTTGATATCTTCTTGTAGAGTACTTTTAAATTTGATTAGACGTTATGCCAATTGCAATTGTACAATATACAAACAAACCATGCAAGCTAACCGAAGTCTTAGATTTACATGCCTTAGGAATTTAGCTGTAAAATTAATTATATATTTGTTTTCAATGCTTATTGTTTTACCAATTTCAAATGTTTTGGCTTGTTTTTAAATGATCCATATCAGCTAGGGTCAAAAGCGTCCAAAGTTAAACTTTAGGTATGTTTTACTTGTGTCTAATCCTTTTTTGCTTTGAGCAAATAAAATATGTTAAAATCTAAATAAAGTTAAACTTGATTTGATAAAACAATGGAATAATTGGTGTTCTTTGATATTATGCAAAACTAAACTGTGCATTATAGTCATATTTTTTCTAATTTCGGGCATGTCTTAAAATCTTTAAATTGAACCACATCAAGGTATAAGGGATTCAGAACTAAAGTTAGTTTGATTTTTTGTCGAGCCTGCAACTTTTGTTGTAGAAAGCTTGACATAGGGATAGTGATCCGGCGGTGGCGTGGCTATGGCGCCGGCAGTGTTAGCTAACTTCCTCAAAGCTTTATATTTTAGAGGGTAGAAGACCTGGATGCTCCATACTTTGCATATATATGCATCATGTTACGAACTTTCCGTCGGTCACATGTCCAATGTCCTTGACCTCATTTTCATGGTTCAGAGACTACTTGAAAAAAAAGTTAAGAATTTTTGTAATGTTAAATTCTCTCTGATTATAAGTAATTGGATAACTATATTTGGTATGTGCGTACCTTGCAAGGTACTCATGCTCATCATACAGTTTTCACTTGACCTCGACCTCATTTCATGGTCAGTGAACAAGGTTAAGTTTTGGCGGTCAAGTCCATATCTCAGATACTATAAGCAATAGGGCTAGTATATTCTGTGTATGGAAGGACTGTAAGGTGTACATGTCCAACTGGCAGGTGTCATCTGACCTTGACCTCATTTTCATGGTTCAGTGGTTATAGTTAAGTTTTTGTGTTTTGATCTGTGTTTCTTATTCTATATGCAATAGGTCTACTATATTTGTTGTATGGAATGATTGTAAGGTGTACATGTCTAGCTGACAGGTGTCATCTGACCTTGACCTCATTTTCATGATTCAGTGGTCAAAGTTAAGTTTTTGAGTTTTGGTCTATTTTTCTAATACTTTATGCATTAGTCAACTATATTTGGTGTATGGAAATATTTTATGATCTATATGTCTGTTACACAGGTTTTATTTGACCTCATTTTCATGGTCCATTAATAAGTATTAAGTGTTTGTGATTTGGTCTGTTTTTTTAATTTATAAGCAATACGTCAACTGTATTTGTTGTATTGAAGAAATGTTAGCTGTACATGTCTGCCTGGCATGGTTCATCTGACCTTGACCTCATTTTCATGGTTCATTGATCAATGTTTCCTTTTCTTTGGTTAATGTTGAGTTTAAGTGACAGTTGTAATAAAGCTTTATAGTTAGGTCTATCATTATAATAGCAATGATTAGTAGGAAGGCGAGACATTTCAGCGTGTGCACTCTTGTTTAAAAGTACTTTTTTGGGTTAAAAGCTTTTTATAAATATGTTTAGATTTTTAATATTTGTTTTCAAATTGAAAAAAAGATCAAAGGGGCAAAACATGCTTTGTTAGTTTATTAAAATATTATTAAAGGTGTTTTTTTCTATGCTAAATGTTATCATGCATTTAGCATGTTTAGATTTATAATTTGGGCTCAGTTTTCAGTTGATTCAGATTAACTTAAACTTTGTATAAATTCATTAAAAATGGAATATATGGGGTTCTTTGATATGAGAAATCTAATCATGTCTTTTAGACTTTAGAATTTGGATATTGGCACAAGTCCAATTTTAAAATCATAAGTTCTTTTACCACAATCAAATTTTGAACTGTATCATGTGGATTAAGTTTGAATGTAGTGTCTATACTAGCCCCCCCCCCCCCCCCCCCCCCCCCCCAACACCACCAACCTCATAAAGGTGCAATCTCTGCGTTGTAATAAAAAGTACTTGAGCTGTTTAAATCTCATTGTTGAAGGTTGTACAGGGGACTTACATTCATTTCATTTGATCTTTTTTGGATATTTGTCTCATTTGTAATCAATACTCATCTCCATATTTTGTGCTGTCATAATGTCATTAATTAAATCAAGATGAAATCTGCAAATTTAACTTCATTAAAATTAAGTTTGCTGCAGCTTGGAATAAGAAAAAAATCAAATTTAGGTCCATTTTTAGCTAGTATACTTTATTTCTTATTCTATGTACTGGAATGTCAGAGTTGTGATAATCGAAACACATTTACACTAAGACCAAGTTAATAATTAATTTCTTTTTAGGAAATTTCAATCATTTAATGGATAACAACTGTTTTCTTATTATTTTTTACAGACATTTGGTGATCCAAAAATAACTAGAGTTCATGAAACAAGACTGATTACGAATACTTGAATATGGCTCTGATCTGTCTTTGATTTTTCCTGTTGGTGTGAACAAATTGCAAGCTCAAATAAAAACAAATTGAAATGGAACTCATAGGTATGCTTTGAAAAAAAGAAAGAAACAGCAATGAATCTTGCCGAAGTCTTAACAACAACCAAGTCAACACACAGTTGCAACACAAATGAGAAGAGAGAGACATTTGCAAGGACTTAGAGTGTTCTCACTGTCTCACCATCAGAATGGCTTTCTCATCAGCAAAGAAGAAGTTCAAAATTACTTCTGTATAAAAAGGTCATCAATATTGAAGACAATCAAGAAGATTATGGTTGTACTTGCCCATTTGATAAATATTAAAATATTTTCATTTGTCAGAAATTGTTACTTAGATTGACTAACTAGTTTTATTGATTGAATTATTAGTAAATTACCTTTCGTAGTTCATGTAGTTACATGTATGTAAAAATTTTTCAGATAGTATGGAAACAATTTAATATGTCCCTAAATTCCATACATAATGCAACAATTGTCTTGGGCTGCTAAGTCAATTTGAATTAACTTTTATGTTACTTTGTATGTTTATAGTACATGTAATCTTATTCTTGCATTTAAACATCATTTTGTGTTATTGTATCATCTTCATTGATTGTTAAATATAATACTAATGCTATAAAAAAAAACATTTATGATCATTTAAACAGATTGAAATATTTAAAAATATATCAATGCTAAAAGGAATTTATAAATTTAGACATTTCTCGAGGAGAATTTTAGAAAGTACTACAACAAAAGCAAACCAATAGTATATGCTCAAATGCACTATTATCTTTCTCACCAGATAACCAAATAGAGATATGTTTATATTTTATTAAATTGATGAAGCTTATGTTAGTTTAAATAAATATGTACATGCAATTTTAAGGTTTTAAAAAACGACATTTTTATTGGATTATCTCCCTTTGTACAATAGAAATTCAGATTTTATCATCACTGTCTCAGGTACTCATGATCAAAATGACTTATATTGTTACCAGCATGCAAGTAAAAGGTTGCAACTTTCTTAACTTTGTTTACCTGTAGAACACATATTCTGAATGTCAATACTTAAGATTTTTTAATATGATGAATTTGACATTAAATTTCATATCATTTTTGAGTAACCAGAATAAAACTTTAGTAATTAGCAAGCTGCAATAAATAAAACAGGATTACTAGGAAGAAATGAAAGGATTTTACTCTTTAAAGTAATAAGGACAAGTGTACTGAAGGAACGTGTAATAAAAAAAATACCAAAAAAAAAATTGTTTTTGGCAGCTCCCCCCTTTTTTAAGCCTGATGCTTACTATTGTTTATGACACAAAAATCTATTTCACTTTGAATTTTCTATTTGAATTACCTATTTTGCATAATACAATCTGTATAATTCAAGTATTCATTTTTGAATGCTTGGTTTAATTGAAATATGAGACTTTCCTCAATTTATTATGAAAATACACAAAAAAAAGGGGGGAGGCTATCTAAATGATCAATAAAATCTATAAAATTAATTTGCAACCGAAATCCCTTCAACATATTTTGAACCAAAGAAAATGCAATGTATGTCTGACATTTAGGGTAAATTAAAGCGACTTTTGGGCTGTAGTGTCTGTTTTTGTGTGATTTGATGAAAAGGCCATATTTTTTATCACTTTATGTGTTTTGCCACGCCCTTATTTTCTATATATATCATTATGTTTTATAAAATTATGTGATTTTTACTTCATACACATCCTATCTGTGCTATTAAAGTATTTAAACACTCAGAAGTTTTATAGTATTTATTTTTATTTGAGAAATCTATGAAATCTATGCATTTCAGTATATGCATCTATAAAAAACTCGGAAATACCCTAAATCTCTATCGTTGCCATGATTACCAGCAGTGTAAGGGCTTCAAACTTGCATGACTTTCATATAAGGTCAAACTGAACATGTCAGCAAAGTTTTATCAAAATCAAACAACTTTGCATGGAGCACCATCTGCATGGTTTTCTCATAGATGTCCATTTAATACATGTAAGTGAAGTCATACGTTATATTTTTATATAGCGAGTTTGATAGAAAATCATACAGACACGTCATTGCCTGTTTATTCATGTCATTTGTTGTTGTATTTATATTAACTATGCCATGGAAATTGGACATACTTATTTTATACCTCGTTAAAACTGATACAAAGTTATATAAAAGAAGACATATAACTTATTTTCATTACAAATTCATTGTATAGATTTCCAAGCCACTTAAGGTGAAACATTTATTTGTTTTCGTTTTTATACTCACCCTCCACAAACACATCTGAAATAAGAACGGTTTATATCATATAAAACTATCTCTTCAACACTGTTGCATACATTTTACTACATATTGGACCTATCAGTGTGCATTTTCTCATTTATTTTGTTTAATTTCATGTACGGCATTTTAAAGACAAATATAAATCAATTGCTTTTGAAAAGCAATTGTGCATGGTCTTTCCCCCTTTGAAATTGATTTTAGGGGGGGGGGGGGTGTTGTTTATTTGTTTGTTCGTTTGTTTGTTTCGGTATGGGGTCTATATTATTGTGTTACCGGAGAAGTTTCATGTTTAGGTTGGAAAGTTTTTATTTTATTTTAGGTACAGCGCGCGCGCCAGATTGACGAGACATCACGTGACACGGGTTTATAATAACGAAAACTTAGTCTTTTTATTTCTTTTTAGGTCGGGACGTTGAACAGACAACATGTATATAGATGGAATGTACACAATGTAATTTCTTTTGTCATTGTAGGAAATTGACATCTTGATGACAGTTCACGGGCAGTGCATGTTTTGGATTTAATTGATCCGGTGTAACTTTAAAACACATTTATTGATTATTTTCTGTGTTGTACATTTTTCAGCACCTGTTTGTAACACAGATTAGTATTTCAATCTCGGAGCGGACATTTTATTGTAGGTTTTTACTCAGATTTACGGACCTAGCAAGCGATTTTTACGGCATTGCAATTTCTTTTCTCCAGGAAAAGCTTTAAAAGATATCTGCATCAAGTTTTTTTATAAACTTTTAGTACATGTATGCCCTGCTGACTGCAAATTTTGAGGTCGATTGTACTCGTAGTTTCAGAGTACATGTGGATTTTTTTTTCAGAAGTGACGCAAGAACAATATTAAATTTCAATTTTTCATGAAACATGATTGCTTGATCATGATTGCTTGATTGCTTGATTGCTTGATTGCTTGATTGATTGATTGATTGATTGATTGATTAGTTGGTTGGTTGGTTGGTTGGTTGGTTGATTGATTAAACACGTTGGATAGGGTCAATTGAAACAGCGAAAAAGAAACAAAGAAGATCTTGAACCCTATAATAAACACATGAGACGGAAACATGATTGATTGATCATGATCATTATTGGTTGATTGATCATGATCATGATTGGTTGATTGATCATGATCATGATTGGTTGATTGATCATGATCATGATTGATTGATTGTTTGATTTGTTGGTTGGTTGGTTGGTTGGTTGGCAAACACATAAAACTCTTCAAGTAGTGCCCCAAATCACATATGTACATGACCTTGACTTTTGACATTGTGACCTTTGTCAAGGTCATTGCTTCACAATGTCATTGCAAAAGACCTTATGGGTCAAGGACATTTGGTTAAAAGTTTTGCCTAAAAATGGCTTTATATAAACCATTAATGGGGATTATGTCCCTTACACAATGGTAAAATCAATACAGTCATAATGTAACAAAGTTGCCCCTTGGAGTACCAAGCATTTTTCACTATCTAAATTTTCTGTATCTATAACAATTCTAAAGTTATAGGGAAATCAAAGACAAATAAAAATTTAAAATACGACCTTGACCTTTGACCTTGACCTAAATTTCATTTTTTTGGACCAAGGATCTCAAATCAAAAGACCCTTGGTCCCTATCACTTATGGTTTTCCAGTTTAGAATATTTTCAAAATTTCAAATACAAAAGGGGGAATAACTCTCATATGGAATCTCTTTACGGCTTCGGTCCAAATAAATAACCTAATCCTGAAGAAGTAACGAGCAATTTGGTAAAATAAATTTGTCGTACTATTTTACGGTTGCGAAGGAGTAGTGGCCACAAGAAAAACAGTGTTTGGGGAGATAACTCTTACAAGGTAAAGTTTTTTGTTACGCAGTTGTAAAATTTTAAAGCGTATAAACTATACGACATCATATTCCAAATTTCTAAGCGACATTTTTTTAAACATCAATATTACGCAAGAAAAAAATTTAGGCGGAAGAAAAAAAAAAAAAAAATAATAATAATTAAAAACCAATTGTTCAGAGAACAATTGTAGGTCTTTCCACTAGTAAAGATCTATTTTGATATTGAAATATGAAAAATCAGTTTAAAATGTTAGTTCCTATGGCTTTATGATGTATTTATATGAATTTAAAGCAAAGGTCAAAATCTAGAACGTCATCTTAACCTATGACCTTGACCTCAATGTCAAGTTCACAAACCAAGGACCTTAAATCAAAAGACCCTAGGTCTTTAATATGTTTGGTTTATTAGTAATATCACTTTACGAGTAATTCTAAATGTAAGATGGCCAAAAACTCCCATTTATTGTCTGCGCACCCTTTCAACCAAAATATACAAGTAAGGACATGTCGCAACTAACAATTTATTAAAAATTATTTGTTGATATGTCAAAAGGTATTTGAAAATAATGAAAATAAGCCAAAATCAAAATTTAGAATATGACCTTGACCTTTGACCTTGACCTCATTTTTATTTTTTTGGACCAAGGACCTCGAATCAAAAGACCCTATGTCTTTATCACTTATCGTTTACCATTTAGAAATGCATATCACTTAATTAAATGGAAAAGGGGGAATAACTCTCATATGGAGTCTCCGTAAAGCTTCGGTCCAAATGAATATCCTAATCCTGAAGATGTAACGAGCAATTTGGTAAAATAAATTTGACCTAATCTTTAATGGGTGCGAAGGAGTAGTGGCCACAAGAAAAACAGTGTTTGGGGAGATAACTCTTACAACGTAAAGTATTTTGTTACGCAGTTGTAAATTTTTAAAGGGTATAAACTATACGATACCATATTCCAAATATCTAAGCGACATCTTTTGAAACATCAATAATACGCAAGAAAAAAAATTAGGCGGAAGAAAAAAAAAAAAATAATAATTAAAAAGCAATTGTTCAGAGAACAATTGTAGGTCTTTCCACTAGTAAAGATCTATTTTGATATTGAAATATGAAAAATCAGTTTAAAATGTTAATTCCTATGGCTTTATGATGTATTAATGTGAATTTAAAGCAAAGGTGAAAATTTAAAACGTCCTATTAACCTATGACCTTGACCTCAATTTCAAGGTCACAAACCAAGGACCTTAAATCAAAAGACCCTAGGTCTTTAATATGTTTGGTTAATGAGTAATATCACTTTACGCATAATTCTAAATGTAAGATGGGCAAAAACTCCCATTTATTGTCTGCGCACCCTTTCAACCAAAATATAAAAGTAAGGACATGTCGCAACTAACAATTTATGAAAAATTATTTGTCGATATGTCATAAGGTATTTGAAAATAAATGAAAATTAGCCAAAATCTAAATTTAGAATATGACCTTGACCTTTGACCTTGACCTCATTTTTCTTATTTTGGACCAAGGACCTCATATCTAAAGACCCTATGTCTTTATCACTTATAGTTTACCATTTAGAAATGCATATCACTTAATTAAATGGAAAAGGGGGAATAACTCTCATATGGAGTCTCCATAAAGCTTCGGTCCAAATGAATATCCTAATCCTGAAGATGTAACTAGCAATTTGGTAAAATAAATTTGTCGTAATCTTTAACGGTTGCGAAGGAGTAGTGGCCACAAGAAAAACAGTGTTTGGGGAGATAACTCTTACAATGTAAAGTATTTTGTTACGCAGTTGTAAATTTTTAAAGCGTATAAACTATACGATACCATATTCCAAATATCTAAGCGACATCTTTTGAAACATCAATAATACGCAAGAAAAAAAATTAGGCGGAAGAAAAAAAAAAAAAAAAATAATAATAATAATAATCAGAACAAATTCAATAGGTCTTTCCACGGAAAGGTGGAAAGACCTAATAATAATAATCAGAACAAATTCAATAGGTCTTTCCACGGAAAGGTGGAAAGACCTAATAATAATCAGAACAAAAACTATAGGTCTTTCATCTGAAAGGTGAAAGACCTAATTAACAGTATTTATGATGCGCACTTTTAAATACCTCACGAAGTTAGTAACACATGAACCTACAACGTATTTTAGTTACGATCTATGATACTCATATGGTTATATATAATATTTATACAATGAGCGGAAGGGGAGTCTGGAAAAGAAACGCCGACAACACATTTGAAAGGGTTTCGTATATAGACACACCGTATTCCGAAGTGTATAACTTACTTGCCTCCGATACTAAATTCTGTATTTGTTTACATTGATTATATATAAAAGGTAATGTAACGGAAATCAATACTAATTAAAAACCAATTGTTCAGAGAACAATTGTAGGTCTTTCCACTAGTAAAGATCTATTTTGATATTGAAATATTAAAAAATCAGTTTAAAATGTTAAAATTTAGAATATGACCTTGACCTTTGACCTTGACCTCATTTTTATTTTTTTGGACCAAGGACCTCGAATCAAAAGACCCTATGTCTTTATCACTTATGGTTTATCATTTAGAAATGCATATCACTTAATTAAATGGAAAAGGGGGAATAACTCTCATATGGCGTCTCCGTAAAGCTTCGGTCCAAATGAATATTCTAATCCTGAAGATGTAACGAGCAATTTGGTAATCTAAATTTGTCGTTATCTTTAACGGTTGCGAAGGAGTAGTGGCCACAAGAAAAACAGTGTTTGGGGAGATAACTCTTACAACGTAAAGTATTTTGTTACGCAGTTATAAATTTTAAAGCGTATAAACTATACGATACCATATTCCAATAATCTAAGCGACATCTTTTGAAACATCAATACTACGCAAGAAAAAAAATTAGGCGGAAGAAAAAAAAAAAATAATAATAATAATTAAAAACCAATTGTTCAGAGAACAATTGTAGGTCTTTCCACTAGTAAAGATCTATTTTGATATTGAAATATGAAAAATCAGTTTAAAATGTTAGTTCCTATGGTTTTATGATGTATTTATATGAATTTAAAGCAAAGGTCAAAATCTAGAACGTCATATTAACCTATGACCTTGACCTCAATTTCAAGTTCACAAACCAAGGACCTTAAATCAAAAGACCCTAGGTCTTAAATATGTTTGGTTTATTAGTAATATCACTTTACGCGTAATTCTAAATGTCAGATGTGCAAAAACTCCCATTTATTGTCTGCGCACCCTTTCAACCAAAATATACAAGTAAGGACATGTCGCAACTAACAATTTACGAAAAATTATTTGTCGATATGTCATAAGGTATTTGAAAATAAATGAAAATAAGCAAAAATTCAAAAAAATCCAAATTTAGAATATGACCTTGACCTTTGACATTGACCTCATTTTTATTTTTTTGGACCAAGGACCTCGAATCTAAAGACCCTATGTCTTTATCACTTATGGTTTACCATTCAGAAATGCATATCACTTAATTAAATGGAAAAGGGGGAATAACTCTCATAAGGGGTCTCCGTAAAGCTTCGGTCCAAATGAATATCCTAATCCTGAAGTTGTAACGAGCAATTTGGTAAACTAAATTTGTCGTTATCTTTAACGGTTGCGAAGAAGTAGTGGCCACAAAAAAAACAGTGTTTGGGGAGATAACTCTTACAACCTAAAGTATTTTGTTACACAGTTGTAAATTTTAAAGCGTATAAACTATACGATACCATATTCCAAATATCTAAGCGACATCTTTTGAAACATCAATACTACGCAAGAAAAAAAATTAGGCGGAAGAAAAAAAAAAATAATAATAATAATAATAATTAAAAACCAATTGTTCAAAGAACAATTGAAGGTCTTTCCACAAGTAAAGATCTATTTTATTATCAAAATATTAAAAATTAATCTAAAATGTCAGTTCCTATAACTTTATAATGTATAAATATGAATTTAAAGCAAAGGTCAAAATCTAGAACGTCCTATTAACCTTTGACCTTGACCTCAATTTCAAGGTCACCAACCAAGGACCTCAAACAAAAAGACCCTAGGTCTGTAATATGTATGGTTAATGAGTTATATCACTATAGGCATGATTTTAAATATAAGATGGGCGAAAACTCTCATTTATTGTTTACGAACCCTTCCAACCAAAATTTATAAGTTACAACATGTCGCAACTCACAATTTAGTAAAACGAATTTGTCGATATCTTTCACGGTTGTTGAAAATAAGAGAAAATAAGCCAAAATCAAAATTTAGAATATGACCTTGACCTTTGACCTTGACCTTATTTTCATTTTTTTGGACCAAGGACCTCAAATCTAAAGACCCTAGGCCTATATCACTGATGGTTTACCAGTAAGAAACACATATCACTTATATCAAATGCATAAGGGGAAATAACTCTCATATGGAGTCTCCACATAGCTTCGGTCCAAATGAATATTCTAATCCTGAAGACGTAACAAGCAATTTGGTAAAATAAATTTGTTGTAATCTTTTACGGTTGCGAAGGAGTAGTGGCCACAAGAAAAACAGTGTTTGGGGAGATAACTCTTACAACGTAAAGTATGTTGTTACGCAGTTGTAAATTTTTAAAGCGTATAAACTATACGACATCATATTCCAAATATCTAAGCGACATCTTTTGAAACATCAATACTACGCAAGAAAAAAATTTAGGCGGAAGAAAAAAAAATAAAAAAATAATAATAATAATAATAATAATTAAAAACCAATTGTTCAAAGAACAATTGAAGGTCTTTCCACAAGTAAAGATCTATTTTATTATCAAAATATCAAAAATCAATCTAAAATGTCAGTTCCTATGACTTTATAATGTATAAATATAAATTTAAAGCAAAGGTCAAAATCTAGAACGTCCTATTAACCTTTGACCTCAATTTCAAGGTCACCAACCAAGGACCTCAAACAAAAAGACCCTAGGTCTGTAATGTGTATGGTTAATGAGTTGTATCACTATATGCATGATTTTAAATATAAAATGGGCGAAAACTCTCATTTATTGTTTACTCACCCTTCCAATCAAAATTTTTAAGTTACAACATGTCGCAACTCACAATTTAGTAAAAAGAATTTGTCAATATCTTTCACGGTTGTTGAAAATAAGAGAAAATAAGCCAAAACAAAAATTTAGAATATGACCCTGACCTTTGACCTTGACCTAATTTTCATTTTTTTGGACCAAGGAACTTAAATCCAAAGACCCTAGGCCTGTATCACTGATGGTTTACCAGTTAGAAACGCATATCACTTATATCAAATGCATAAGGGGAGATAACTCTCATATGGAGTCTCCGGATAGCTTCGGTCCAAATGAATATCCTAATCCTGAAGAAGTAACGAGCAATTTGGTAAAATAAATTTGTCTTAATCTTTTACGGTTGCGAAGAAGTAGTGGCCACAAGAAAAACAGTGTTTGGGGAGATAACTCTTACAACGTAAAGTATTTGGTTACGCAGTTGTAAAATTTTAAAGCATATAAACTATACGACATCATATTCCAAATATCTAAGCGACATCTTTTGAAACATCAATACTACGCAAGAAAAAAATTTAGGCGGAAGAAAAAAAAAAAAAAAAATAATAATAATCAGAACAAATTCAATAGGTCTTTCCACGGAAAAGTGGAAAGACCTAATAATAATCAGAACAAATTCAATAGGTCTTTCCACGGAAAGGTGGAAAGACCTAATAATTAAAAACCAATTGTTCAAAGAACAATTGAAGGTCTTTCCACAAGTAAAGATCTAATTTATTATCAAAATATTAAAAATCAATCTAAAATGTCAGTTCCTATAACTTTATAATGTATAAATATGAATTTAAAGCAAATGTCAAAATCTAGAACGTCCTATTAACCTTTGACCTTGACCTCACTTTCAAGGTCACCAACAAAGGACCTCAAACAAAAAGACCCTAGGTCTGTCATATGTATGGTTAATGAGTTATATCACTATAGGCATGATTTTAAATATAAGATGGGCGAAAACTCTCATTTATTGTTTACGCACCCTTCCAACCAAAATTTATAAGTTACAACATGTCGCAACTCACAATTTAGTAAAAGGAATTTGTGGATATCTTTCACGGTTTTTGAAAATAAGAGAAAATAAGCCAAAATCAAAATTTAGAATATGACCTTGACCTTTGACCTTGACCTTATTTTAATTTTTTTGGACCAAGGACCTCAAATCTAAAGACCCTAGGCCTATATCACTGATGGTTTACCAGTAAGAAACACATATCACTTATATCAAATGCATAAGGGGGAATAACTCTCATATGGAGTCTCCGGATAGCTTCAGTCCAAAGGAATATTCTAATCCTGAAGACGTAACGAGCAATTTGGTAAAATAAATTTGTCGTATTCTTTTACGGTTGCGAAGGAGTAGTGGTCACAAGAATAACAGTGTTTGGGGAGATAACTCTTACAACGTAAAGTATTTTGTTACGCAGTTGTAAATTTTTAAAGCATATAAACTATACGACATCATATTCCAAATATCTAAGCGACATCTTTTGAAACATCAATACTACGCAAGAAAAAAATTTAGGCGGAAGAAAAAAAAAAAAAAAAATAATAATAATCAGAACAAATTCAATAGGTCTTTCCACGGAAAAGTGGAAAGACCTAATAATAATCAGAACAAATTCAATAGGTCTTTCCACGGAAAGGTGGAAAGACCTAATAATTAAAAACCAATTGTTCAAAGAACAATTGAAGGTCTTTCCACAAGTAAAGATCTAATTTATTATCAAAATATTAAAAATCAATCTAAAATGTCAGTTCCTATAACTTTATAATGTATAAATATGAATTTAAAGCAAATGTCAAAATCTAGAACGTCCTATTAACCTTTGACCTTGACCTCACTTTCAAGGTCACCAACAAAGGACCTCAAACAAAAAGACCCTAGGTCTGTCATATGTATGGTTAATGAGTTATATCACTATAGGCATGATTTTAAATATAAGATGGGCGAAAACTCTCATTTATTGTTTACGCACCCTTCCAACCAAAATTTATAAGTTACAACATGTCGCAACTCACAATTTAGTAAAAGGAATTTGTGGATATCTTTCACGGTTTTTGAAAATAAGAGAAAATAAGCCAAAATCAAAATTTAGAATATGACCTTGACCTTTGACCTTGACCTTATTTTAATTTTTTTGGACCAAGGACCTCAAATCTAAAGACCCTAGGCCTATATCACTGATGGTTTACCAGTAAGAAACACATATCACTTATATCAAATGCATAAGGGGGAATAACTCTCATATGGAGTCTCCGGATAGCTTCAGTCCAAAGGAATATTCTAATCCTGAAGACGTAACGAGCAATTTGGTAAAATAAATTTGTCGTATTCTTTTACGGTTGCGAAGGAGTAGTGGTCACAAGAATAACAGTGTTTGGGGAGATAACTCTTACAACGTAAAGTATTTTGTTACGCAGTTGTAAATTTTTAAAGCGTATAAACTATACGACATCATATTCCAAATATCTAAGCGACATCTTTTGAAATATCAATACTACGCAAGAAAAAAATTTAGGTGGAAGAAAAAAAAAAAAAAAAAAATAATAATAATAATTAAAAACAATTGTTCAGAGAACAATTGTAGGTCTTTCCACAAGTAAAGATCTATTTTGATATTGAAATATGAAAGAATCAGTTGAAAATGTTAGTTCCTATGGCTTTATGATGTATTTATATGAATTTAAAGCAAAGGTCAAAATCTAGAACGTCATATTAAACTATGACCTTGACCTCAATTTCAAGTTCACAAACCAAGGACCTTAAATCAAAAGACCCTAGGTCTTTAATATGTTTGGTTTATTAGTAATATCACTTTACCTGTGATTCTAAATGTAAGATTGTCAAAAACTCCCATTTATTGTCTGCGCACCCTATCAACCAAAATATACAAGTAAGGACATGTCGCAACTAACAATTTATGAAAAATTATTTGTCGATATGTCATAAGATATTTGAAAATAAATGAAAATAAGCCAAAATCAAAAATTTTGAATATGACCTTGACCTTTGACCTTGATCTCATTTTTATCATTTTGGACCAAGGACCTCAAATCTAAAGACCCTATGTCTTTATTACTTATGGTTTACCATTTAGAAATGCATATCACTTAATTAAATGGAAAAGGGGGAATAACTCTCATATGGAGTCTCCGTAAAGCTTCGGTCCTAATGAATATCCTAATCCTGAAGATGTAACGAGCAATTTGGTAAAATAAATTTGTCGTAATCTTTAACGGTTGCGAAGGAGTAGTGGCCACAAGCAAAACAGTGTTTGGGGAGATAACTCTTACAACGTAAAGTATTTTGTTACGCAGTTGTAAATTTTTAAAGCATATAAACTATACGATACCATATTCCAAATATATAAGCGACATCTTTTGAAACATCAATAATACGCAAGAAAAAAAATTAGGCGGAAGAAAAAAAAAAAAAAAAAATAATGATAATAATAATCAGAACAAATTCAATAGGTCTTTCCACGGGAAAGTGGAAAGACCTAATAATAATAATCAGAACAAATTCAATAGGTCTTTCCACGGAAAGGTGGAAAGACCTAATAATCAGAACAAATTCAATAGGTCTTTCCACGGAAAGGTGGAAAGACCTAATAATAATCAGAACAAATTCAATAGGTCTTTCCACGGAAAGGTGGAAAGACCTAATTAAAAACCAATTGTTCAAAGAACAATTGAAGGTCTTTCAACCAATAAGAATATTTTTTTATATGAAAATAAGAAAATTCAGTTAAAAATGTCAGTTCATATGGCTTTATGATGTATAAATATGAATTTAAAGCAAAGGTCAAAATCTAGAACGTAAAATTTACTGATGACCTTGACCTCAAGTTCAAGGTCATAAATCAAGGACCTTAAATCAAAAGACACTAGGTCTTTAATATGTATGGATAATGAGTTATATCACATAACACATTATTCTAAATATAAAAGGGGCGAAAACTCCCATTTACGGTCAACACACCCTTGCAATCAAATGTTTAGTGTTACAACATGTCGCAACTAACAATTTAGTAAAAAAAATTGTCTATATCTTATAAGGTTAATGAAAATAAGTGAAAATAAGCAAAAATCAAAATTTAGAATATGACCTTGACCTTTGACCTTGACCTTATTTTCATTTTTTTTGGACCAAGGACCTCAAATCTGAAGACCCTAGGTCTCTATCACTTATGGTTTACCAGTTAGAAATACATATCACTTGAATCAAATGAAAAAGGGGGAATAACTCTCATATGGAGTCCCCATAGAGCTTCAGTTCAAAGGAATATTCTTATCCTAAAGATATAACGAGCAATTTGGTAAAATAAATTTGTCGTAATCTTTTACGGTTGCGAAGGAGTAGTGGCCACAAGAAGAACAGTGTTTGGGGAGATAACTCTTACAACGTAATGTATTTTGTTACGCAGTTGTAAATTTTTAAAGCATATAAACTAAATGATATAATATTCCAAATATCTAAGCGACAACTTATTAAACAACAAAACAACAATACTACGCAAGAAAAAAAATTAGGCGGAAGAAAAAAAAAAATAATTAAAAACCAATTGTTCAGAGAACAATTGAAGGTCTTTCCACAAGTCAAGATCTATTTTTTTTTCAAAATATTAAAAATCAATCTAAAATGTCAGTTCCTATGACTTTATAATGAATAAATATGAATTTAAAGCAAAGGTCAAAATCTAGAACGTCCTATTAACCTTTGACCTTGACCTCAATTTCAAGGTCACCAACCAAGGACCTCAAATAAAAAGATCCTAGGTCTGTAATATGTATGGTTAATGAGTTATATCACTTTAGGCATGATTTTAAATATAAGATGGGCAAAAACTCTCATTTATTGTTTACGCACCCTTCCAACCAAAATTTATAAGTTACAACATGTCGCAACTCACAATTTAGTTAAAATTATTTGTCAATATCTTTCACGGTTGTTTAAAATAGAGAAAATAAGCCAAAATCAAAATTTAGAATATGACCTTGACCTTATTTTCATTTTTTTGAAACAAGGAACTTTAATCCAAAGACCCTAGGCCTATATCACTGATGGTTTACCAGTTAGAAACGCATATCACTTATATCAAATGCATAAGGGGAAATAACTCTCATATGGAGTCTCCGGATAACTTCGGTCCAAATGAATATCCTAATCCTGAAGTAGTAACGAGCAATTTGGTAAAATAAATTTGTCGTAATCTTTTACGGTTGCGAAGGAGTAGTGGCCACAAGAAAAACAGTATTTGGGAAGATAACTCTTACAATGTAAAGTATTTTGTGACGCAGTTGTAATTTTTTAAAGCGTATAAACTATACGACATCATATTCCAAATATCTAAGCGACATCTTTTGAAACATCAATACTGCGCAAGAACAAAATTTAGGCGGAAGAAAAAAAAAAAAAAAAATAATAATAATAATAATAATAATTAAAAACCAATTGTTCAGAGAACAATTGAAGGTCTTTCCACTAGTAAAGATCTATTTTGATATTGAAATATGAAAAATCAGTTTAAAATGTTAATTCCTATGGCTTTATGATGTATTAATGTGAATTTAAAGCAAAGGTGAAAATTTAGAACGTCCTATTAACCTATGACCTTGACCTCAATTTCAAGGTCACAAACCAAGGACCTTAAATCAAAAGACCCTAGGTCTTTAATATGTTTGGTTAATGAGTAATATCACTTTACGCATAATTCTAAATGTAAGATGGGCAAAAACTCCCATTTATTGTCTGCGCACCCTTTCAACCAAAATATACAAGTAAGGACATGTCGCAACTAACAATTTATGAAAAATTATTTGTCGATATGTCATACGGTTTTTGGAAATAAGTGAAAATAAGCCAAAATCAAAATTTAGAATATGACCTTGACCTTTGACCTTGACCTCATTTTCATTTTTTTGGACCAAGGACCTCAAATCTGAAGACCCTAGGTCTCTATCACTTATGGTTTACCATGTAGAAATGCATATCACTTAATTCAATGGAAAAGGGGGAATAACTCTCATATGGAGTCTCCGTAAAGCTTCGGTCCAAATGAATATCCTAATCCTTAAGATATAACGAGCAATTTGGTAAAATAAATTTGTCGTAATCTTTTACGGTTGCGAAGGAGTAGTGGCCACAAGAAAAACAGTGTTTGGGGAGATAACTCTTACAATGTTACGTATTTTGTTACGCAGTTGTAAATTTTAAAGCGTATAAACTATACGATACCATATTCCAAATATCTAAGCGACATCTTTTGAAACATCAATACTACGCAAGAAAAAAAATTAGGCGGAAGAAAAAAAAAAAAAATAATAATAATAATAATCAGAACAAATTCAATAGGTCTTTCCACGGAAAGGTGGAAAGACCTAATAATTAAAAACCAATTGTTCAAAGAACAATTGAAGGTCTTTCCACAAGTGAAGATCTATTTTATTATCAAAATAATAAAATCAATCTAAAATGTCAGTTCGTATGACTTTATAATGTATAAATATGAATTTAAATCAAAGGTCAAAATCTAGAAAGTCCTTTTAACCTTTGACCTTGACCTCAATTTCAAGGTCACCAACCAAGGACCTTAAACAAAAAGACCCTAGGTCTGTAATATGTATGGTTAATGAGTTATATCACTATAGCCATGATTTTAAATATAAGATGGGCGAAAACTCTCATTTATTGTTTACGCACCCTTCCAACCAAAGTTTATAAGTTACAACATGTCGCAACTCACAATTTAGTAAAAAGAATTTGTCAATATCTTTCACGGTTGTTGAAAATAAGGGAAAATAGGCCAAAATCAAAATTTAGAATATGACCTTGACCTTTGACCTTGACCTTATTTTCATTTTTTGGGACCAAGGACCTCAAATCTAAAGACCCTAGGCCTATATCACTGATGGTTTACCAGTAAGAAACGCATATCACTTATATCAAATGCATAAGGGGAAATAACTCTCATATGGAGTCTCCGGATAGCTTCGGTTCAAATGAATATTCTAATCCTTAAGACGTAACTAGCAATATGGTAAAATAAATTTGTCGTAATCTTTTACGGTTGCGAAGGAGTAGTGGCCACAAGAATAACAGTGTTTGGGGAGATAACTCTTACAACGTAAAGTATTTTGTTACGCAGTTGTAAATTTTAAAGCGTATAAACTATACGACATCATATTCCAAATATCTGAGCGACAACTTTTAAAACATCAATACTACGCAAGAAAAAAATTTAGGCGGAAGAAAAAAAAACAAAAAAACAATAATAATAATAATTAAAAAACAATTGTTCAGAGAACAATTGTAGGTCTTTCCACTAGTAAAGATCTATTTTGATATTGAAATATGAAAAATCAGTTTAAAATGTTAGTTCCTATGGCTTTATGATGTATTTATATGAATTTAAAGTAAAGGTCAAAATCTAGAACGTCATATTAACCTATGATCTTGACCTCAATTTCAAGTTCACAAACCAAGGACCTTAAATCAAAAGACCCTAGGTCTTTAATATGTTTGGTTTATTAGTTAAATCACTTTACACGTAATTCTAAATGTGAGATGGGCAAAAACTCCCATTTATTGTCTGCGCACCCTTTCAACCAAAATAGACAAGTAAGGACATGTCGCAACTAACAATTTATGAAAAATTATTTGTCGATATGTCATAAGGTATTTGAAAATAAATGAAAATAAGCCAAGATCAAAATTTAGAATATGACCTTGACCTTTGACCTTGACCTCATTTTTATCATGTTGGACCAAGGACCTCAAATCTAAAGACCCTTTGTCTTTATCACTTATGGTTTACCATTTAGAAATGCATATCACTTAATTAAATGGAAAAGGGGGAATAACTCTCATATGGAGTCTCCGTAAAGCTTCGGTCCAAATGAATATCTTAATCCTGAAGATGTAATGAGCAATTTGGTAAATTAAATTTGTCGTAATCTTTAACGGTTGCGAAGGAGTAGTGGCCACAAGAAAAACAGTGTTTGAGGAGATAACTCTTACAACGTAAAGTATTTTGTTACGCAGTCGTAAATGTTTAAAGCGTATAAACTATACAATACCATATTCCAAATATCTAAGTGACATCTTTTGAAACATCAATAATACGCAAGAAAAAAAATTAGGCGGAAGAAAAAAAAAATTAATAATAATTAAAAACCAATTGTTCAGAGAACAATTGTAGGTCTTTCCACTAGCAAAGATCTATTTTGATATTGAAATATGAAAAATTAGTTTAAAATGTTAGTTCCTATGGTTTTATGATGTATTTATATGAATTTAAAGCAAAGGTCAAAATCTAGAACGTCATATTAACCTATGACCTTGACCTCAATTTCAAGTTCACAAACCAAGGACCTTAAATCAAAAGACCCTAGGTCTTTAATATGTTTGGTTTATTAGTAATATCACTTTATGCGTAATTCTAAATGTAAGATGGGCAAAAACTCCCATTTATTGTCTGCGCACCCTTTCAACCAAAATATACAAGTAAGGACATGTCGCGACTAACAATTTATGAAAAATTATTTGTCGATATGTCATAAGGTATTTGAAAATAAATGAAAATAAGCCAAAATCAAAATTTAGAATATGACCTTGACCTTTGACCTTGACCTCATTTTTATTTTTTTGGACCAAGGACCTCAAATCTAAAGACCCTATGTCTTTATCACTTATGGTTTACCATTTAGAAATGAATATCACTTAATTAAATGGAAAAGGGGGAATTACTCTCATATGGAGTCTCCGTAAAGCTTCGGTCCAAAGGAATATCCTAATCCTGAAGATGTAACGAGCAATTTGGTAAAATAAGTTTGTGGTAATCTTTTACGGTTGCGAAGGAGTAGTGGCCACAAGAAAAA
This sequence comes from Mytilus trossulus, assembly GCF_036588685.1. Taxonomy (NCBI): domain Eukaryota; kingdom Metazoa; phylum Mollusca; class Bivalvia; order Mytilida; family Mytilidae; genus Mytilus; species Mytilus trossulus. Next base: position 9,669,601 of record NC_086377.1, on the reverse strand, counting down.
CAGTGTTTGGGGAGATAACTCTTACAACGTAAAGTATTTTGTTACGCAGTTGTAAATTTTAAAGTGTATAAACTATACGACATCATATTCCAACTATGTAAGCGACATCTTTTGAAACATCAATACTACGCAAGAAAATAATTTAGGCGGAAGAAAAAAAAAATAAATAATTAAAAACCAATTGTTCAGAGAACAATTGAAGGTCTTTCCACTAGTAAAGATCTATTTTGATATGGAAATATGAAAAATCAGTTTAAAATGTTAGTTCCTATGGCTTTATGATGTATTAATATCAATTTAAAGCAAAGGTCAAAATCTAGAACGTCCTTTTAACTTATGACCTTGACCTAAATTTCAAGGTCACAAATCAAGGACCTTAAATCATAAGACCCTAGGTCTTTTATATGTTTGGTTAATGAGTAATACCACTTTACGCGTAATTCTAAATGTAAGATGGACAAAAACTCCAATTGATTGTATGCGCACCCTTTCAACCAAAATATACAAGTAAGGACATGTCGCAACTAACAATTTAGGAAGAAATATTTGTCAATATGTCATACAGTATTTGAAAATAAGTGAAAATAAGCCAAAATCAAATTTTAGAATATGACCTTGACCTTTGACCTTGACCTTATTTTCATTTTTTTGGACCAAGGATCTCAAATCAAGAGACCCTAGGTCTCTATCACTTATGGTTTACCAGTTAGAAACGCATATCACTTATATCAAATGCATAAGGGGAAATAACTCTCATATGGAGTCTCCAGATAGCTTCGGTCCAAATGAATTGCCTAATCCTGAAGAAGTAACGAGCAATTTGGTAAAATAAATTTGTCGTAATCTTTTACGGTTGCGAAGGAGTAGTGGCCACAAGAAAAACAGTGTTTGGGGAGATAACTCTTACAACGTAAAGTATTTTGTTACGCAGTTGTAAATATTAAAAGCGTATAAACTATACGACATCATATTCCAAATATCTAAGCGACATCTTTTGAAACATCAATACTACGCAAGAAAAAAATTTAGGCGGAAGAAAAAAAAAAAAAACAATAATAATAATCAGAACAAATACAATAGGTCTTTCCACGGAAAAGTGGAAAGACCTAATAATAATTAAAAACCAATTGTTCAGAGAACAATTGTAGGTCTTTCCACTAGTAAAGATCTATTTTGATATTGAACATTAAAAATCAGTTTAAAATGTTAGTTCCTATGGCTTTATGATGTATTTATATGAATTTAAAGCAAAGGTCAAAATCTAGAACGTCATATTAACCTATGACCTTGACCTCAATTTTAAGTTCACAAACCAAGGACCTTAAATCAAAAGACCCAAGGTCTTTAATATGTTTGGTTTATTATTAATATCACTTTACGCGTAATTCTAAATGTAAGATGGGCAAAAACTCCCATTTATTGTCTGCGCACCCTTTCAATCAAAATATACAAGTAAGGACATGTCGCAACTAACAATTTATGAAAAATTATTTGTCGATATGTCATAAGGTATTTGAAAATAAATGAAAATAAGCCAAAATCAAAATTTAGAATATGACCTTGACCTTTGACCTTGACCTCATTTTTATTATTTTCGACCAAGGACCCCAAATCTAAAGACCCTAAGTCTTTATCACTTATGGTTTACCATTTAGAAATGCATATCACTTAATTTAAGGGAAAAGGGGGAATAACTCTCATATGGAGTCTCCGTAAAGCTTCGGTCCAAATAAATATCCTAATACTGAAGATGTAACGAGCAATTTGGTAAAATAAATTTGTCGTGATCTTTAACGGTTGCGAAGGAGTAGTGGCCACAAGAAAAACAGTGTTTGGGGAGATAACTCTTAAAACGTAAAGTATTTTGTTACACAGTTGTAAATTTTTAAAGCGTATAAACTATACGATACCATATTCCAAATATCTAAGCGACATCTTTTGAAACATCAATAATACGCAAGAAAAAAAATTAGGCGGAAGAAAAAAAAAAAAAAAAATAATAATAATTAAAAACCAATTGTTCAGAGAACAATTGTAGGTCTTTCCACTAGTAAAGATCTATTTTGATATTGAAATATGAAAAATCTGTTTAAAATGTTAGTTCCTATGACTTTATGATGTATTTATATGAATTTAAAGCAAAGGTCAAAATCTAGAACGTCATATTAACCTATGACCTTGACCTCAATTTCAAGTTCACAAACCAAGGACCTTAAATCAAAAGACCCTAGGTCTTTAATATGTTTGGTTTATTAGTAATATCACTTAACACGTAATTCTAAATGTAAGATGGGCAAAAACTCCCATTTATTGTCTGCGCATCCTTTCAACCAAAATATACAAGTAAGGAAATGTCGCAACTAACAATTTATGAAAAATGATTTGTCGATATGTCAAAAGGTATTTGAAAATAAATGAAAATAAGCCAAAATCAAAATTTAGAATATGACCTTGACCTTTGACCTTGACCTCATTTTTATCATTTTGGACCAAGGACCTCAAATCTAAAGACCCTATGTCTTTATCGCTTATGGTTTACCATTTAGAAATGCATATCACTTAATTAAATGGAAAAGGGGGAATAACTCTCAGATGGAGTCTCCGTAAAGCTTCGGTCCAAATGAATATCCTAATCCTGAAGATGTAACGAGCAATTTGGTAAAATAAATTTGTCTTAATCTTTAACGGTTGCGAAGGAGTAGTGGCCACAAGAAAAACAGTGTTTGGGGAGATAACTCTTACAACGTAAAGTATTTTGTTACGCAGTTGTAAATTTTTAAAGCGTATAAACTATACGATACCATATTCCTAATATCTAAGGGACATCTTTTGAAACATCAATAATACGCAAGAAAAAAAATTAGGCGGAAGAAAAAAAATAAAATAATAATAATAATTAAAAATCAATTGTTCAGAGAACAATTGTAGGTTTTTCCACTAGTAAAGATCTATTTTGATATTGAAATATGAAAAATCAGTTTAAAATGTTAGTTCCTATGGTTTTATGATGTATTTATATGAATTTAAAGCAAAGGTCAACATCTAGAACGTCATATTAACCTATGACCTTGACCTCAATTTCAAGTTCACAAACCAAGGACCTTAAATCAAAAGACCCTAGGTTTTAAATATGTTTTGTTTATTAGTAATATCACTTTACGCGTAATTCTAAATGTAAGATGGGCAAAAACTCCCATTTATTGTCTGCACACCCTTTCAACCAAAATATACAAGTAAGGACATGTCGCAACTAACAATTTATGAAAAATTATTTGTCGATATGTCATAAGGTATTTGAAAATAATGAAAATAAGCCAAAATAAAAATTTAGAATATGACCTTGACCTTTGACCTTGACCTCATTTTTATTTTTTTGGACCAAGGACCTCAAATCTAAAGACCCTATGTCTTTATCACTTATGGTTTTCCATTTAGAAATGCATATCACTTAAATAAATGGAAAAGAGGGAATAACTCTCATATGGAGTCTCCGTAGAGCTTCGGTCCAAATGAATACCCTAATCCTGAAGATGTAACGAGCAATTTGGTAAAATAAATTTGTCGTAATCCTTTATGTTTACGAAGGAGTAGTGGCCACAAGAAAAACAGTGTTTGGGGAGATAACTCTTACAATGTAAAGTTTTTTGTTATGTCGTTGTAAATTTTTAAAGCGTATAAACTATATGATATCATATTCCAAATATCTAAGCGACATCTTTTGAAACATCAATACTACGCAAGAAAAAAAATTAGGCGGAAGAAAAAAAAAAAAAATAATAATAATAATCAGAACAAATTCAATAGGTCTTTCCACGGAAAAGTGGAAAGACCTAATTAAAAACCAATTGTTCAAAGAACAATTGAAGGTCTTTCAACCAATAAGGATCTATTTTGATATGAAAATATTAAGATTCAGTTGAAAATGTCAGTTGCTATGGCTTTATGATATAAAAATATGAATTTCGAGCAAAGGTCAAAATCTAGAACGTCCAATTAACCTATGACCTTGACCTCAATTTCAAGGTCATAAACCAAGGATCCCAAATCAAAAGACCCTAGGTCTGTATTATGTATGGTTCATGAGTAATATCACTTAACGCATAATTCTAAATATATGATGGGCAAAAACTCCCATTTATTGTCTACGCACCCTTCCAATCAAAATTCATAAGTTACGACATGTCGCAACCAACAATTTAGTAAAAAAAATTGTCGAAATCTAATAAAGTTAATGAAAATAAGAGAAAATAAGCCAAAATCAAAATTTAGAATATGACCTTGACCTTTGACCTTGACCTTATTTTCATTTTTTTGGACCAAGGACCTCAAATCTAAAGACCCTAGGCCTATATCACTGATGGTTTACCAGTAAGAAACGCATATCACTTATATCAAATGCATAAGGGGAAATAACTCTCATATGGAATCTCCGCATAGCTTCGGTCCAAATGAATATTCTAATCCTGAAGACGTAACGAGCAATTTGGTAAAATAAATTTGTCGTAATCTTTTACGGTTGCGAAGGAGTAGTGGCCACAAGAAAAACAGTGTTTGGGGAGATAACTCTTACAACGTAAAGTATTTTGTGACGCAGTTGTAAATTTTTAAAGCGTATAAACTATACGACATCATATTCCAAATATCTAAGCGACATCTTTTGAAACATCAATACTACGCAAGAATAAAATTAAGGCGGAAGAAAAAAAATAAAAAAAATAATAATAATAATAATAATAATTAAAAACCAATTGTTCAGAGAACAATTGTAGGTCTTTCCACTAGTAAAGATCGATTTTGATATTGAAAAATGAAAAATCAGTTTAAAATGTTAGTTCCTATGGCTTTAGGATGTGTTAATATGAATTTAAAGCAAAGGCCAAAATCTAGAACGTCATCTTAACCTATGACCTTGACCTCAATTTCAAGTTCACAAACCAAGGTCCTTAAATCAAAAGACCCTAGGTCTTCAATATGTTTGGTTTATTAGTAATATCACTTTACGCGTAATTCTAAATGTAAGATGAGGAAAAACTCCCATTTATTGTCTGCGCACCCTTTCAACCAAAATATTCAAGTAAGGACTTGTCGCAACTAACAATTTATGAAAAATTATTTGTGGATATGTCATAAGGTATTTGAAAATAAATGAAAATAAGCCAAAATCAAAATTTAGAATATGACCTTGACCTTTGACCTTGACCTTATTTTATTTTTTTTGGACCAAGGAACTTAAATCCAAAGACCCTAGGCCTATATCACTGATGGTTTACCAGTTAGAAACGCATATCAATTATATCAAATGCAAAGGGGGAAATAACTCTCATATGGAGTCTCCGAATAGCTTCGGTCCAAATGAATATCCTAATCCTGAAGATGTAACGAGCAATTTGGTAAAATAAATTTGTCGTAATCTTTTACGGTTGCGAAGGAGTAGTGGCCACAAGAAAAACAGTATTTGGGGAGATAACTCTTACAACGTAAAGTATTTTGTGACGCAGTTGTAATTTTTTAAAGCGTATAAACTATACGACATCATATTCCAAATATCTAAGCGACATCTTTTGAAACATCAATACTGCGCAAGAATAAAATTTAGGCGGAAGAAAAAAAATAAAAAAAATAATAATAATAATAATTAAAAACCAATTGTTCAAAGAACAATTGAAGGTCTTTCAACCAATAAGGATTTATTTTGATATGAAAATATTAAGATTCAGTTGAAAATGTCAGTTGCTATGGCTTTATGACATAAAAATATGAATTTCGAGCAAAGGTCAAAATCTAGAACGTCCAATTAACCTATGACCTTCACCTCAATTTCAAGGTCATAAACCAAGGATCCCAAATCAAAAGACCCTAGGTCTGTATTATGTATGGTTCATGAGTAATATCACTTTATGCATCATTCTAGATATATGAGGGGCAAAAACTCTCATTTATTGTCTACGCACCCTTCCAATCAAAATTCATAAGTTACGACATGTCGCAACTAACAATTTAGTAAAAAAAATTGTCGAAATCTTATAAAGTTAATGAAAATAAGTGAAAATAAGCCAAAATCAAAATTTAGAATTTGACCTTGACCTTTGACCTTGACCTAATTTTCATTGTTTTTTACTAAGGACCTCAAATCTAAAGACCCTTGGTCTCTATCACTTATGGTTTACCATTTAGAAATGCAGATCACTTAATTTAAATGAAAAAGGGGAATAACTCTCATATGGAGTCTCCGTAAAGCTTCGGTCCAAATGAATATCCTAATCCTTAAGATGTAACGAGCAATTTGGTAAAATAAATTTGTAGTAATCTTTTACGGTTGCGAAGGAGTAGTGGCCACAAGAAAAACAGTGTTTGGGGAGATAACTCTTACAACGTAAAGTATTTTGTTATGCAGTTGTAAATTTTTAAAGCATATAAACTATACAACATCATATTTCAAATATGTAAGCGACATCTTTTGAAACATCATTACTACGCAAGAAAAAAATTTAGGCGGAAGAAAAAAAAAAAAAAAAATAATAATAATCAGAACAAATACAATAGGTCTTTCACCTGAAAGGTTGAAAGACCTAATAATAATAATAATCAGAACAAATACAATAGGTCTTTCCACGGAAAGGTGGAAAGACCTAATAATCAGAACAAATACAATAGGTCTTTCCACGGAAAGGTGGAAAGACCTAATAATCAGAACAAATTCAATAGGTCTTTCCACGGAAAGGTGGAAAGACCTAATAATAATAATAATAATCAGAACAAAAACAATAGGTCTTTCATCCGAAAGGTTGAAAGACTTAATTACAATATCAAATCATTATTAATTGCAAGAAATGGAAGTCTTTGAAGATTTAGGTCCACTTATAACCTTTTTTGACGATATTTAATCACATTTGTAACAAGCGAGTTTATTTTACAAAGTTGCCTTCTTGCATATTCCCGCATATTCAAATACAAGTTCTGTATATGTATTTTTGTACAACTTTGCCATGTGGGACTAATATTTTAGCTTCAAGCAAAGGAGTATTCAAATGTCTTTTTGTATTGATAATAGATACTTCATATTTTTTTGCTATTGGAGTTTCCTGAAATAGGTATTTAATATGTCTTGCAACAACTTCAAGTGAACACTACGTGTAATGTCTTATGCTAAGCTATTAAAAAAATCCTATTGCTATGAAAAACAATAGAATGTGCTTTCGGGATGTCGTAGCAGAAACCCAGTCCGCCATACACTGTTGTCACAACCTGTTGTGAACACTACGTGTAATGTCTTATGCTCAGCTATTAAAAAACATCATATTGCTATGAAAAACAATAGAATTTGCTTTTGGGATGTCGTAGCTGAAACCCCGTCCGTCACACCCTATTGTCACAACCTGTTGTGAACACTACGTGTAATGTCTTATGCTAAGCTATTAAAAAAATCCTTTTGATATGAAAAACAATAGAATGAGCTTCGGGATGTCGTAGCAGAAACCCCGTCCGTCACACCCTGTTGTCACAACCTGTTGTGAACACTACGTGTAATGTCTTATGCTAAGCTATTAAAAAAATCCTATTGCTATGAAAAATAAAAGAATGTGCTTTCGGGATGTCGTAGCAAAAACCCAGTCCGCCATACCCTGTTGTCACAACCTGTTGTGAACACTACGCGTAATGTCTTATGCTAAGCTATTAAAAAAAGTCCTATTGCTATGAAAAACAATTGAATGTGCTTTCGGGATGTCGTAGCAGAAACCCAGTCCGCCATACCCTGTTGTCACAACCTGTTGTGAACACTACGTGTAATGTCTTATGCGAAGCTATTAAAAAAAATCCTATTGCTATGAAAAACAATAGAATGTGCTTTCGGTATGTCGTAGCAGAAACCCCGTCCGTCACACCCTGTTGTCACAACCTGTTGTGAACACTACGTGTAATGTCTTATGCTAAGCTATTAAAAAAATCCTATTGCTATGAAAGACAATAGCATGTGCTTTCGTGATGTCGTAGCAGAAACCCCGTCCGTCACACCCTGTTGTCACAATCTGTTGTGAACACTACGTGTAATTTCTTATGCTAAGCTATTAAAAAAATCCTATTGCTATGAAAAACAATAGAATGTGCTTTCGGGATGTCGTAGCAGAAACCCTGTCCGTCACACCCTGTTGTCACAACTGTTGGGTATACCACGTGTAATGTCTTATGCTAAGCTATTAAACAAATCCTATTGCTATGAAAAACAATAGAATGTGCTTTCGGGATGTCGTAGCAGAAACCCGGTCCGTCACACCCTGTTGTCACAACCTGTTGTGAACACTACGTGTAATGTCATATGCTAAGCTATTAAGACAATCCTATTGCTATGAAAAACAATAGAATGTGCTTTCGGGATGTCGTAACAGAAACCCAGTCCGCCATACCCTGTTGTCACAACCTGTTGTGAACACTACGTGTAATGTCTTATTCGAAGCTATTAAAAACAATCCCATTGCTATGAAAAACAATAGAATGTGCTTTCGGGATGTCGTAGCAGAAACCCCGTCCGTCACACCCTGTTGTCACAACCGGTTGTGAACACAACGTGTAATGTCTTATGCTAAGCTATTAAAAAAATCCTATTGCTATGAAAACCAATAGAATGAGCTTTCGGGATGTCGTAGCAGAAACCCAGTCCGTCACACCCTGTTGTCACAAACTGTTGTGAACACTACGTGTAATGTTTTATGCTAAGCTATTAAAAAAATCCTATTGCTATGAAAAACAATAGAATGTGCTTTCGGGATGTCGTAGCAGAAACCCCGTCCGTCACACCCTGTTGTCACAACCTGTTGGGTATACTACGTGTAATGTCTTATGCTAAGCTATTAAAACAATCCTATTGCTATGAAAAACAATAGCATGTGCTTTCGTGATGTCGTAGCAGAAACCCCGTCCGTCACACCCTGTTGTCACAATCTGTTGTGAACACTACGTGTAATTTCTTATGCTAAGCTATTAAAAAAATCCTATTGCTATGAAAAACAATAGAATGTGCTTTCGGGATGTCGTAGCAGAAACCCCGTCCGTCACACCCTGTTGTCACAACTGTTGGGTATACTACGTGTAATGTCTTATGCTAAGCTATTAAAACAATCCTATTGCTATGAAAAACAATAGAATGTGCTTTCGGGATGTCGTAGCAGAAACCCCGTCCGTCACACCCTGTTGTCACAACCTGTTTTGAACACTACGTGTAATGTCTTATGCTAAGCTATTAAAACAATCCTATTGCTATGAAAAACAATAGAATGTGCTTTCGGGATGTCGTAACAGAAACCCAGTCCGCCATACCCTGTTGTCACAACCTGTTGTGAACACTACGTGTAATGTCTTATTCAAAGCTATTAAAAACAATCATATTGCTATGAAAAACAATAGAATGTGCTTTCGGGATGTCGTAGCAGAAACCCCGTCCGTCACACCCTGTTGTCACAACCTGTTGTGAACACAACGTGTAATGTCTTATGCTAAGCTATGAAAAAAATCCTATTGCTATGAAAACCAATAGAATGAGCTTTCGGGATGTCGTAGCAGAAACCCAGTCCGTCACACCCTGTTGTCACAAACTGTTGTGAACACTACGTGTAATGTCTTATGCTAAGCTATTAAAAAAATCCTATTGCAATGAAAAACAATAGAATGTGCTTTCGGGATGTCGTAGCAGAAACCCCGTCCGTCACACCCTGTTGTCACAACCGGTTGTGAACACAACGTGTAATGTCTTATGCTAAGCTATTAAAAAAATCCTATTGCTATGAAAACCAATAGAATGTGCTTTCGGGATGTCGTAGCAGAAACCCCGTCCGTCACACCCTGTTGTCACAACCGGTTGTGAACACAACGTGTAATGTCTTATGCTAAGCTATTAAAAAAATCCTATTGCTATGAAAACCAATAGAATGAGCTTTCGGGATGTCGTAGCAGAAACCCAGTCCGTCACACCCTGTTGTCACAAACTGTTGTGAACACTACGTGTAATGCCTTATGCTAAGCTATTAAAAAAATCCTATTGCTATGAAAAACAATAGAATGTGCTTTCGGGATGTCGTAGCAGAAACCCCGTCCGTCACACCCTGTTGTCACAACCTGTTGGGTATACTACGTGTAATGTCTTATGCTAAGCTATTAAAACAATCCTATTGCTATGAAAAACAATAGCATGTGCTTTCGTGATGTCGTAGCAGAAACCCCGTCCGTCACACCCTGTTGTCACAATCTGTTGTGAACACTACGTGTAATTTCTTATGCTAAGCTATTAAAAAAATCCTATTGCTATGAAAAACAAAAGAATGTGCTTTCGGGATGTCGTAGCAGAAACCCCGTCCGTCACACCCTGTTGTCACAACTGTTGGGTATACTACGTGTAATGTCTTATGCTAAGCTATTTAAACAATCCTATTGCTATGAAAAACAATAGAATGTGCTTCCGGGATGTCGTAGCAGAAACCCCGTCCGTCACACCCTGTTGTCACAACCTGTTGTGAACACTACGTGTAATGTCTTATGCTAAGCTATTAAAACAATCCTATTGCTATGAAAAACAATAGAATGTGCTTTCGGGATGTCGTAACAGAAACCCAGTCCGCCATACCCTGTTGTCACAACCTGTTGTGAACACTACGTGTAATGTCTTATTCGAAGCTATTAAAAACAATCCTATTGCTATGAAAAACAATAGAATGTGCTTTCGGGATGTCGTAGCAGAAACCCCGTCCGTCACACCCTGTTGTCACAACCTGTTGTGAACACAACGTGTAATGTCTTATGCTAAGCTATTAAAAAAATCCTATTGCTATGAAAACCAATAGAATGAGCTTTCGGGATGTCGTAGCAGAAACCCAGTCCGTCACACCCTGTTGTCACAAACTGTTGTGAACACTACGTGTAATGTCTTATGCTAAGCTATTAAAAAAATCCTATTGCTATGAAAAACAATAGAATGTGCTTTCGGGATGTCGTAGCAGAAACCCCGTCCGTCACACCCTGTTGTCACAACCTGTTGGGTATACTACGTGTAATGTATTATGCTAAGCTATTAAAACAATCCTATTGCTATGAAAAACAATAGAATGTGCTTTCGGGATGTCGTAGCAGAAACCCCGTCCGTCACACCATGTTGTCACAACCTGTTGTGAACACTACGTGTAATGTCTTATGCTAAGCTATAAAAAAAATCCTATTGCTATGAAAAACAATAGAATGTGATTTCGGGATGTCGTAGCAGAAACCCAGTCCGCCATACCCTGTTGTCACAACCTGTTGTGAACACTACGTGTAATGTCTTATGCGAAGCTATTAAAAAAAATCCTTTTGCTATGAAAAACAATAGAATGTGCTTTCAGGATGTCGTAGCAGAAACCCCGTTCGTCACACCCTGTTGTCACAACCTGTTGTCAAAACCCATTGCTATAAATAACAATAGATCTATTCAATTAACACTTGTTGCAGTAATATAAATTATGACATTTAAGAATAGAACTGGGGTGTACATTCATTCATTAAAAGGAACCGATTGCAATTGTAAAAATTATAAGAATAAAAACATGATATCTCATGTGTACAGCATATCATGTATCTGTTAAAAAATGTAGAAAATAAAATACAATTAAGAAGAAGTTGTATGATTGCCAAAATAAGACTACTCTTCATATGCTACTGAATTCACCTTACGAAGATTAACAATGAAGAATCACCGTACAGCATGTCAAGTTGGAGAAAGGTCCTTTATACCACATACATAAAAACAATATGACCATCCTGATAATTGATTAAAGCTTGATAAATAGTGTCTGAAATTTCTAAAACGATGTCCTAAATATAATACATGATGAGTATATTCTTATGTTTGAATACTGGCAATATTTGCAAAAGTAGTTTAAAATGCAGATGATATAAATGTTCCTACAATCTGTCATAATTGTTCATATTTATTACGAAGATCATGGTGGTTTATTAATCCATTTCGGATACAATTTTCAAATACTTTATTATTAAAACTATACGTTTATTATTAAACTGTTTACATTTCGGTAGAGGTTTTTGTTTTATTTACATTTGATTGATGTTAAATAGGATTCACAAATCTGGCTTTGCAACATATCAACAGCGGACTGCACCAACACCTTGTGTTATCAATTTCATAATTTATATAAATGCTAGATATTATACTTATCTGCTTTATACCTCACACTTACCTCCTGAAAAAGTTAAAATACATACATCAGGGAATACAGCATATCAATTATCAATCATGATGAAAGTACAGTTTAGTTCTTGGATTAAGTTGTGTTTAGTGATAGTAACACATTTTGATAAAACATTTCGTTCTGGCAAATTATTGAATAGTATAGTCATTTTTCATGTCACATATTTAAATGTGATATTAGTACCAGCACATTATACCGGAACAAATAATAGATTTGCATTTAAAAACTGGGAATATGAATGAATATCTTCAAAATCTATAATATCTTTTTAAGTAAGAGCCAACCAAAAAAAAATAAGTTAGATTTACCAGTTTTGATATGATAACTGGACTTGAAGTTTGTCTAAATATCTTTGTTTTCGTATGGAGATTCCGTATATCAGACTTATCAGAGTTATCAGAATTCAAATTTTGACAAACCACTTATTGCACACCTGTATTTATCTTGTACCAAATCTACTTATTTTCTTGTCACCAAAATTAGTTTTGTACATTTTGCTGTTTTTTTTTAATAAAACTTGATGTACAGCATTTCATCAAGTGTCCCTCATGTCCCTGTATTATTTTTTTTTTGAATATTATCCAAGGAAAATATCCAATAGAATCAACTATACATATCATAAATATCTGAATGCACAAATTACTGTTACAAAACATCAGTTTATTATCTATAATCTTAGATATCATGTTAAAATAGTTTTAGGTGAAGTTTATTTGAACGGCAACTCCGGAATAGGTTTTTATACATTATATCTTATGTTTTAGAAACAAATTACGACTAGTGACCTCGCATGTCTTTTTATTTTATTGTTTAAAAAGTGAAAATTCATTTAGACATGTAAGTAAATGAACTGATGTATTTTTTTCTTTGACAATTCAATTATCTAATGAATCTTTACGGGACATAAATTTTAGTTTTTATTATTGGTATTATGTTTATTGTAGAAAGTTTGATAGATCACATCTCTGTTGTGTCCAACATAGCATCCTAATATGAAGTGTAATATTTGTATCTGATTATTTTATGATTGGCATTTGGTTATGTTAGCCTTAAAGTGCGTGTTGCAACAATACAGTGTTAAGTCCTCTGTGAGTGGTGTACTTATTAGTTTGGACTGTATTTGTGTATTATTGTTTGCTTTCCGTCTTCTCAGCACAACATGGCTCTCTTGTGGTGACAGCACATTTTTATAATAAGAAAAACGTATCGGTTATTAAAATCATACAAAGGACGCCTTCGGGTGCTGGACTAGAGTTTCTCGCTACCATGTGGACCCATTGGTGGTCTTCGGCTGTTGTCTGCTCTATGGTCGGGTTGTTATCGCCTCAACACATTCCCCATCTACATTTTCATTTTCTCTGTAAATACATCAATTCCCGAAACAAAAATACATATTGTCCAAAATAGAAATACGAGCTATGACAATCGCGTAATAGCTCTAATAAGTATATCTAGTAATTGCATCTCTTCAAATACACGAAGAAGCCATACAACGACTATTTACTTTATTACTTACTTACTGATCTATTTTGTAAGTTGTTTTTTTTTTGGTTATCATCATGGAATAAGTGTTTCCACTACAATGTCATCCCTATTTACTGACTGCGACCTATCGAATAATACTTATCACGGGGTTTGTACTTACATAAACAACACTGCGTCTGACACATTTGGGTATGATCTGCTGACCCTTCCATCGCACCTGAGATCATCAAATATTTGTTTGGTTTTGTGCTACTTAGTCTTAAAGTTGTGCACTGTTTTTTGGCTGTTGGTCTTGTTTTTTTTCAATCATAGCTTTAGCAGGTGTTGCATTGTAGAACAGTTAAAACGAACATAATTTCAATTGTAGCACCTCATATACAAAATTTTCTATCTATTATCAGTGCATTATCAATTATTTATAAATTCTTCACAATATACTTATCTGTTTGGTTAGTATCACTTACCGTCTACTGAAAAAATAAACAAAACATAGACTAAGTAATGCCCCTGCAACACACTATGAAGTAACTATAATGTAAAAAAAGGCAATGTAGGACTTTCTTTGAAATAGTATTGTGGCTTAAATGACACTCTACAGTATTATTGAAAGGAAAAATTGTAATAGTTATGTTGCAGCTATAAAAGCATTGAAATACTATATGTGTTAAAAAGGTAAAGCGAAATATAGTTAAGCACTTACATAGGTAACAATAGAAAAAAGACATCACAAACATTAATTCTATGGGGCAATTTGGCATTTATATATTATCCTCTGTTTGTGATATGCTATCCTTCGAAATGAAATAAACGCTACCAATTTTCTTGCACCAGATGCGAATTTCGACAAAATATGTCTCTTCAGTGATAATCGTGGCCAAAATATTTGAAATCCAAAGCTTATATAAAAGATGAGGAGCTACAATCCAAAAAATCCAAAAAGTATAGCCAAATCCGTGAAAGGAATCAGAGATTTGCACGAGGGAGATACATTCCTTAATTTATAATAATTTCTAATATTTTGTGACAGCAAATTTTAATAACACAAACAATCCGTATTTTCATGCCAGTACCGAAGTACTGGCTACTGGACTGGTGATTCCCTCGGGGACTAATAGTCCACCAGCAGAGGCATCGACCCAGTGGAAGTAATAAAATAAACGCTACCAATTTTCTTGCACCAGATGCGCATTTCGACAAAATATGTCTCTTCAGTGATGCTCGTGGCCAAAATATTAATATCCAAAGCTTATATAAAAGATTAGGAGCTGCAATCCAAAAAGTCCAAAAAGTATAGCCAAATCCGTGAAAGGAATCAAAGCTTTGCATGAGGGAGATACATTCCTTAATTTATAATAATTTCTAATATTTTGTAACAGCAAATTTTAATAACACAAAAAATCCGTATTTTCATGCCAGTACCGAAGTACTGGCTACTGGGCTGGTGATACCCTCGGGGACTAATAGTCCACCAGCAGAGGCATCGACCCAGTGGAAGTAATAAAATAAACGCTACCAATTTTCTTGCACCAGATGCGCATTTCGACAAAATATGTCTCTTCAGTGATGCTCGTGGCCAAAATATTTGAAATCCAAAGCTTATATAAAAGATGAGGAGCTACAATCCAAAAAGTCCAAAAAGTATAGCCAAATCCGTGAAAGGAATCAGAGCTTTGCATGAGGGAGATACATTCCTTAATTTATATTAATTTCTAATAAAGACACGGTTGAACACTTATCTTATATATATATATTTACATAGACAGGTTTTTCCAATTATCTGCCTTAGTTTCTGACGTTACCCCTAGACTTCTTCGTACTAACTCACGGTATTAGATACGTTTGAACCCGGACATGTCAATACCCAGGTTACAAATCGATTAAGTTGTATTGATTATTTTAACACATTGACAAATACAAAAACATTGTCTTGCAGGGTCGAATGTGATAAATCAGAGGAATTTTTTTTATGGAACTTAAGCACATTGCTGTGGACAGTCCTTAACTTTTTCTGAGTAAACAAATGTCTAAAGACATGTTCCGTTTGATGATTGAGTGACGTTTTTGTATGGCAACGGTCAGTATGTCAAACATAGTATAAATTACCTCTACGATTTAATTTGGCCGAAAAAACAATTTAATTTCACAGGCCTTGTTATCGTATAGTTATTAAAAAGTTTTCGATTTTTTCTGAGTTAATGTTGTCGGAACGTCTATCCATTTTGAAGTATAAATCATCTCTTAATACTCGGTTGAAATTAATAAGATTATAACTACGTAATACTGCATGTAGTCTCTGGGTGGTAGGTGTCATTGTTATTATGTGAAGAAATGTGCAGGAATGAATAAAGAAGAGTGCCCGGGTCCCCTTGTGAAGCTTCATTAATGGTTAGTCCATTTTATTAACGCTCACTACAGATTGGGAACCTGCGACCCCCCTTCCTTGATCAACATCCGATGTGTAAATATTCTATACAAACAGAGGCAGATGAAATTTAGTCGTTGAATTTATTTCCATAGATAATTTGAGCTTGACGACGTGGAAAAAGTTTTGTACAAAAACACCGGATTGTTTATATCTTATATTTACATATTTTATTGATTGAGTATTCCACCGTCTGAAGTTGTCTCTCATTTTTTGTACAAGTTTTCGTCGAAAAAGAAATTCCTCCCCCTTTTTATAATCTTCGGTAGCATTCATAGTGAAATGAATAAGAACATTAAAATGTAAACAGAAAATCGATAATGTTTTGATCAATACACATGCTTTTTTTTTCACGGTTTTAAAGTCGGAGCGGTCAAGGGAGTGGTTAATAAATGGGCCCATGTTTTATAGGACAGAAATAGATACGGTTTTGATTTTGCATTTTACTTTATCATAATTGCGACTTTTGAAAACTTTAATATTACCAATTTTGAGGAAAATCACCACATTCAGAAATTCACAAGTCATTATACTTTTCATATTGCGTTAACTTATCTGTTTGGTACATTTCACTTACGTTCCGCTGAAAAACAAATATAATTTGAGTGAATAAGATATACCATCAACATAACAACTTATAATCATGTAGACTCATCAATTGATACATAGAAAAAGTAAAAACATATCATATGACTTGTTCTCTTTTTTTTTAATTCAAATTGTGTTTCTATAATGTGGTATATATTAAAATTATACATGGAAAATTATGTCATAAAAGCAAACAGACAACGTGTACAAGAAAAGTACCGAACTCTAAGGAAAATTCAAATCAAACAGTACCTTATCAAAAAGTAGAATCATTTACATCAAAATGACGAAAATTTATTTTTCATGTTATCATTATCTCAAAACAAAAGAAATATATAAAAATGAATAAAGAAAATACATGCATGTTCATCTAAATGTATAAACCAAACCCTAAATAGATAAGGCGCTACTTTTGCAAGGTTCACGTTCCTTTAATGAATTGTTACGGACTTATTATCATGACGTTACGTTTCCAATATTTACAATCATTATCATCCATTATTATCACAAAAATGCGCAACCGCTTAGAGAACAAATGTAGAAAATTAAAGGACTTTAAAGGCATTTCGCAATTTAATCTAATATATAGTTATTTTATAGAATTGGTAAAACAATCTGTTCTAAAATACTTAATAATTATTATACTAGGAGTAAGGGGCATTAGTTACAATAGTAATGGTCCCTTTGAATTGTGTTGTTACATTAGAAAATGCTTGTACCAATTCAGGAATATGGCATTTGTCGTCCATCGTTTGAAGTGTATAAGCTTTTGATGTTACAAATTGATTGGGGACTTTCCGTTTCTAAGTTTCGTCGAAGTCGAGCATTTTAATTTTACAGTTTGCTATGGCAGTGTGTATAAAAGAGGGACGAAATATACCAAAGGGAGAGTCAAACTCATAAATCGAAAATAAACTGACAACGCCATGGCATGGCTAAAAATGAAGTAAGACAAACAGACAAACAATAGTACACATGACACAACATAGAAAACTAAAGAATAAGCAACACGAACCCAACCAAAATCTAGGGGTGATATCAGGTGCTCCGGAAGGGTAAGCACATGTGACAACCGTCGTGTTGCTTATGTGATAACCAATCCGGTAAATAGTCTAATTCGGTAGGTCACATTCATGAAAGGGAAAGGGTGTTGTAGTTACGACGTAAGGAACATATCCGATATTATTTGTGAAACGGTTATTCCATAACGCTCAACCAACTCCTGATGGCGTCCGTAAAATTTGCGAAGGGATGATTTCAACTTCACCATTTGGAATTCTTGGTATAATAGCTTCTTTGTAAGCAGCAACCTTCTATTAAGAAAATTATGATAGGAAATGCATGCACGGGAATATCGTACCAATTGGGAGATATATACCCCATATGCAGCTGCTGCCTGAATGTTGCTACTTAGGAATGGAAAGTTCACAATTGAAAAGCTGAAATCATCTCTTGTGTCGTAAAGTTTTGTTTTCAACCGACCTTCATTGTCAATTTCTAGATATAAGTCAAGATATGAGGCCGACTTAACTGTATCTGAAGTATCCTTTATCTCTAGTTCGATGGGATAGATGCGTTCAACATAGTCACCAAATGATGAATTATTTAGTGACAGAACATCATCTATATAGCGGAAAGTAGAGTTAAAGGATATCGCTAACTTCTTATCTGTCTTCCAAAGAAGTTCCAGCATGCAGTCAGCCTCATAATAAAACAGAAACAAGTCGGTGAGTAGAGGGGCACAATTTGTTCCCTTTGGAATGCCGACAGTCTGTTGAAAAACACATCGTCCGAACGTTACAAATATGTTGTCAATCAAGAAATCAAGCATCTTGATAAAGTCAGTTTCTGAGATTTTTTTGTTTGAATCAGAGTGATCCTTTACAAAGTAGGGTTTATCCATCCCTGAGACAAGATACTTGTATCTATCATTGTCTACGTTTACCATTCTTTTTTATGAAGCAAAACGATACCAACTCTTTCGATTTGTCTTTAGGTTCGGAATGTGGAATACTTGTATAAAGAGTAGAAAAGACAATTGTTTTAATAATATTACAAGATGAAAGAGAGTTAGATTGTATGTACTCTAAACGATCTTTGGAATTTTTTAAGTATGCACATCTGATTCACTCCACCTCTAGAATATGCAGTTTCACAATAACTTTGAAGACCATCTTTGATTGCTGATAAAATAGATTTTGATCATTTAGAAAGAGGTTTCGTGGAGCACTTGAAAGACCAAGTAATATACAGTTGTTTGTAAGGACATTTATGTAGTTTAGGTATCCAATACAATGATGGAAGATCCAGTTCTTCAACTTTGGTAATGATAGACCCATTCAGTTTCTTAATTCTGATTTGTATCAACGACCTCACTGCCTTAATCCATAAGGTGCATACCACAAGAGAAAACATAATTTGTTTCCCGCTGATTATTAATATGTATGGTTTTAAGATTCAGATATACGAAACATTGAAGCTATGTAGTCATTTATGATATGTTGTAGGTGAGATATGTCTTTAAGACACAAAATATCTAGGAAATTCAGATAGTCTATATGAGTCTGGGATGGAATTCTGAACAATTTTTAAGATAAGTTACACATATTTTATATAATCTGGCCAAGGCATGACCACACACATATAAATAGTTTTTATGTGACCTAACTAAATAATGTATTTGTCCGTGACCTTATAATTGACATTAAAAGTTAAAGTTGAGGTAATCGTGCATGACACATGACACACTATTTTGAAGTTATGCATACATGTGTCAACTATTAAACAGATTGTGTAAAGAGGGCACATCAGAGGACTAAAATACATATGTTATCCGTACAAAAAAGTGTATAACAAATAAAGTATGTATTACAGTATTGAAAATTACCCATTTCAAATATGTTACGGTGATTTGTTAGCGGGAGCCCATCATCTAGCTATACAAATATAAAGAACGCATGTTCTGTTCTTTCAACGACCATAACATATGGTAAAAACGTCATGTCATTAGGAGAACATGTAATTTGGATCAAGCAATAAACAAAAACGCATGGTTATACTATAGAATTGGTGTGTATATGTTCTCTAAAGCTTGGTGTGTCAAATAAAGTTACTTTTTAAGTATGACAGAGGGCTGTTACAATGAAAATATAATATACAACATGTCTCAGTGTTTGGTATAAATTATCATGTGGATGAGCTTTCAATCGAAAGTAGTTGTGTATAAAATATAAGGTATGGCAACAACAACATTCAAAATACACAGTGATCTTTTAGATTTTATATTTTTCAATAACCACATACATTTTAAATGTATTTTTAATATAACCCTTCATTTCAACTTTGTGTGTATGCATTTACAAAATATACTTATCTCTTGTAAATATCACTTACAATGGGCTGAAAATAAAAGAAATAACAGTTAATATCAGCTTAAATTACTAACGCCAAAAGCGAAAAAAACCTCATAATCTTGTAAATAATAAATCATAAGTCTTACAAATTATGATCAGAATAATATATTAACGCCGAAGATCGTAAGTAATACAAGAAGTTGTTAGACCCAATTGAACATATTGTATCAAGGCAGATTCCACAAAATATTTCCTGACTAGTCAAATGCATTCATTGCCTTATGTAAACATGGTTGGTTATTATAATCGTATAGACTAATTCATTATTTGATTGTGGTAGTGTTTTTTTATTGTTGAAAATCAGATCAAAATGATTTTGTCTGTGTTCACAATCTTATACACGATATATGTAGTTATCCTTTTTAAAACTGGGTGGGTGTTGCTCATTGTCGAAGGCCGTACGGTGACCAAAATATCACTTTTTTCTGTAGAGAGTTTTCTCTTTTGCAATTATATCTTATCTTCTTATTTTTATGTTAATTGCTTGATTAGTGTTAGAAACAACGCAATTGTTTACTGCTGGAATGTTTGTTTGGTGAAAGTAGCTGAAGTTCGAGGAAAGAACCACCGACCTTCAGTAGGTAAACTGACAATCCTAGTCAACCGAGTTTGGAGTAGAGTGTGCCTAAAATGTGCGGGATTCAAATTCACAACCTCATAGCTGCCTAATGAGACAGTTGGTCGACTTCTCCAATCATTCGCCCAACTAGGTCACTCTACAACGCTTGACGGTAAATAACATTATATCCAACAGTAAAATAAAAGAACTGTGTAAGATTTCTTTTATTCTTTGTCTTGAAAAGGTTTTGGAATTATAGTTATGCATAATGTGCTTCTATGTGGACTAGACATACATATTACGGGAAGAACATCCTCTAATGTTCACGTGTTCATTACCTAGTAGTGAGATATGTAGGCTGAGCATGGAAATAATACTAGTAGATCAGAAAATGAAACCGGGTATGCGTCAAAGACACACTTCTGTAATTGTTATAAAAGTTTAAATGTTTCGACATGAATTAAAGCAGTTACACCCCAGCTCTATTGTTATACTTCATAGTTTATTTTTGAAACACGTGTAAATTGAATAGATCTATTGTTACGAATAACAATGGATTTTGACCACAGGCTGTGACAAGCGGGGTTTCTGGAAACCCCTGCTTCTACATCCCGCAAACAAAGTCCATTGTTATTCGTAACAATAGAAATTTATTATTCTTTAAATAGCATGAACACAAGAAATTACTTACAGTGTTCACTACAAATTGTTTCAAGATATTAAAAAAAAACATTTAAGGAAATTCCAATAGCGAAAAGAAAAAATTAAGCATTTATTTTAAATTAAAAAAATCCTTCAATTACTCCTTTGCTGAAAGTAATATTTTTTTTTATCCCAGTCATATGTTTCTATTATAAAAAAGGGGGGATTCTAACTCCCGACCCCTCCCCCCTCCCCCGTTATTTAGTGTCCGATCCGGGGTAGGGGTTCCGCAGGTTGGACCACATTGAAAAGATTAATGTATTTGACTTATTTGAACCCCCGCCCCTTTATTTTCAGTTGGGAACCCCAGCTGGATCAGCCCCTATTCCGCAAAAGAGAGAGTTACGAAATATTTTAAAATATGTATCTTTGTTTGCTGAGCGTGTCTGGAAGTCGGGTTTCTATTGCAGACCCACTTGTCCCTTTGTAGGTCCGAATATGAATGTTTATTCATTCTCGAGAAGAGGGCGGCTTTTTTCCCCCATAAAATCACAAGATAGAACATATAGTTATGATTACCTTTATTAAACTGATACTTTGGGTTATAATATTGCCTTTATTTTTTAAATTAGTCTCATCTACCCAATCCAACGCTTGCTAAGAAATGTCGTCCGTCTCATACCCTTCCATATTGACAACTGCATACAAGGAGAATGACGTATTTTTGTTTTTAATATGAATTCACGATACGGTCAACCTTGACCTGCTGATCCATATCAACCCAAGGATTTATTTGGAATATGCAAAACAACCTTGACATTGGTAAAACATACTCACTTGTCAAAGTGTGAACGAAGATAACCAAAAAAGGTTACTAGTGGGTTTTCATGTAATAACAAAAAAATCTTATAAATCATGGTTTGAAATTGTCAATGAAATATATGCTATCGGTTTTTTTTTCATTTGGTAATCAATGTTAACAATATAGAGTTTAGAATGGGGCGTAAGTTAGTTATACACCTCGGGATACGGTCGACGGGGTTTCTTATCCAGACATACCTTTCCCTTAGTGTATAACTATTACTTATTTTAAGTAGTTAGTTATTCAACATCTTTTCAAATATTTAATTTTAGGAACAAAGTATTCAGATGTCAAACACATTAAATCATTTCACGTAATTTCACGAAGTTGATCTATGCGTAACTGCAACTTTGTTTTCCTGATATGAGCAATTTTATACCAAGAAAATGGTGATTTTCTAATTTTATTCGTAGACATACTATTTAGTACTTACTTATCAGTGCTCTCTTCCTTCCGAAAAAAACCCAGAAAGAATGCTTTTGTGGTATACATTTATCAGTTAATTTTTTCTAAAGAAAACTACAGATGGATTGGAAATCATAAGGACAAGTATGACATTATTGAGATAACAATAAAGGTATTACACGTGCTGCATAAGACGTGAATTTCGACTGTGAATTTCTTCTCAGTGATGATCTACTTTAAAATCGAACAGTTAAAACCAACTTAAAGTGTCTGAAATAGCCGTTTACAACAACAGCTAACTATAACAATACACCTAATCGCTATGTATTCCATTCAGGATAAGTTCTAAAATTACACAACTTTTTTTCATCCAGTTGACCCTGTTTAAACAAATCACCATGCATGATACTTTTAAATGAGACCTGTTTAAACAACCATTAATACTTCAAACAAAATATGTTTTTTACTTCAATTTTAATTTCGAACAAGAATGTGTCCAAAGTACACGGATGCCCCACTCGAACTAACATTTTCCATGTTCCATGGAACGTAAAATTGGATAAAAATCTAATTTGGCATTAAAATTAGACAGATTATACTATAGGGAACATATGCAATAAGTTTAAGGTTGATTGGACTTCTATTTCATCATTAACCTGTAACACTTTCATTTTCTATTTCATTTTCTATTTTCAGAGGACCGTGAAATTGGGGTCAGAAATCTAATTTTGGTTTAAAATTAGACAGATCATTTCATAAGCAACAATTGTGCTAAGTTTCAAGTTGATTGAACTTCAGATTCATCAAAAACTACCTTGACCAAAAACTTTAACCTGAAGCATGACGAACGGAAGCACAGACGAACGAACGGACGGATGCACTAACGAACAGACGGACGAACGGAGACACAGACTAGAAAACATAATGCCCTCTACTATCGTAGTCGGGGCATAACAAGTGGATCATACTCTATCAAAGTTTCTTAATGATCGCTTTCTACAGTTTTCCCTCCCTCAACTCACTACTGATGACTTTTATTTTCGGCGGCCTGACCCAAACAGGAAGTTGTTTTTCCCGGATTTGACTTAATAGTGATAAAATTGAGAATGGAAATGGGGAATGTGTCAAAGAGACAACAACCCGACCAAATAAAAAAAAAAACAACAGCAGAAGGTCACCAACAGGTCTTCAATGTAGCGAGAAATTCCGGCACCCGGAGGCGTCCTTCAGCTGGCCCCTAAACAAATATGTACTAGTTCAGTGATAATGAATGCCATACTAATTTCCAAATTGTACACAAGAAACTAAAATTAAAATAATACAAGACTAATAAATGCCAGAGGCTCCTGACTTGGGACAGGCGCAAAATGCGGCGGGGTTAAATATGTGTGTGAGATCATAAACTGTATATGATTGATGCTTGTACGCTGTGTCTTTAATAATTCAAAAATAGATTATGCTTTATGTTGTTATGGAATTCCCATCGAAACTCAAGTTTTTACCAATATATGAGGTTATGTTTTTGATTATCTTACTAAATATACGACACAACCAACATCATGCTTTTACATCATAAGTTCGGTATCCACAAATCTATAAAACGTCGATTGATGTAACTGTTGGCATATCTAATAAATATTAGCAGATGTGGTTTGAGTGCCAATAAGGCAACTCGCAATCCATTAAACCTGCTTAATTCTTTTTCTGAACATTGTTGTTTAACGCATTAACATATTTACAAGATCTGCGTGTCTTATAGGAATTATTTTTTTTAACATTCTTTCGGTGAGCAAAATCATAACGTCGATAGCCAATGCAAACCATTTTCCTGCGTACAATGGTTTAGTACCTCAAAGTACTAACTGAGTTAATTTCTACAAGGAAACGTATTCGAAAAACTTTTGTTTTACGTCAATAGTTCCATAATGATTTTCTGAAACATTGCAAACATCTTTGTGGTAATACATTTTTGTAACTTCTTACAAATGCCAAAACTCGCATAATATTCTTCATTTCTTTGAAAATTTATATTGGAAAACCTCTCTTTTGTCAATCATTAGATACGCCGTGTCATAAATGTAATATAATTATACATATTAACGTTATGTCCATTGAAATTGTACTTAGTCGTTTTAATAATTTATTGTAACAAAACTTTAAATTTTTCGAAAAAACTAAGGATTTTCTTATTCCAGGAATATATTACCTTAGCCGTATTTGGCATAACTTTTTGCAATTTTGGTCCTCAATGTTCTACATCTTTGTAATTGTTTGGCCTTATAACTATTTTGGCCTGACGTCACTGATGTAGACGAGACGCGCATCTGGTGCATTGAATTATAATCCTGGTACCTATGATAACTATAAGAAACTCACCCACATTTGCCACATTTGAACAGGAATTATCCTTGATCCTTGGTTTGAATAATCTCTTTGTATTCACTGAAATGACCAATGACTTTAATTATGTAAGAATAACTCTTGTTTATTTGATATCATCAACATTGAACAAGTACTCAATAACTAGTCAAAAGATTAGACCACATACAAAAACAAAGGTATTAAGATAAACCTGTGACACTTACCACGTCGGTGATTTTTGAGTTAAAAACTATGAGAACCTCAAACCCGAAAATTGATGAAAGCCTTGCATTAGGAATTCTTATTCCTTATATGTCCGTTGGTGTCACATGTAGCGCATAATTGATTACCATTTGAGAGTACCATCGTTCATCATAGTTTTTTATGGGGTTCGTCGTCACATCGTTCTGTTTTGTGTGTGTGTTAATGTTGCCATGGCATTGTCATTATATCATAAGTGTTTTTCCAAATACGTAGGTCATCAGCAAATTACAGCTCGTTTTTTTCCACAACTTATGTTTCTACCAAGTATTATAAACGTACCATATTTTATTCATATTGAACTATTTTTGTATTTCTTTGCTAATTGTATATTGGCATATTTGTCATATTGCTTTATCATGACTACCGATTTTTGTTTTACGGGGTTTCGTCCTTTTTATGATTTGAAAATATCTCATGGAAACTTGAAGAGATAAACAATCACTATTTCGGAACACATAGGTAATTTGCTAAATAAAAATTATTAAAGAAGAGGGACGAAAGATACCAAAGGGACAGTCAAACTCGTAAATCTAAAACAAACTGACAACGCCATGGCTAAAAATGAGTATTAAACTGAGGCAAAATATTGGAAATGCTTGCACTTTTGTTTTATGTAAAAGCCATAAGAAACGAGTGACTGGTGAAAAATAATGTTAATCCAATTATTTAACCAATAAAATCGAGAATGGAATTGGGGAATGTGTTAAAGACACAAAAAAAACGACCATAGAGCAGACAACAATGCACGTATATATCATAAATGTAGTCTTCTCTGCACGATTTGATAATCTTTTACGCATCCATATCGTGTAATCGTCAATTTTCCTTTCTCTAGGTCTGTTATGATGTGAAAATAAATCAGCTTATTATTTGTTGTGTTTTGATGCAAGTAGTTTACCGATTTTCACCTTATAGTAAACCATCAACTATTTTAATAACAGATCCATGCGTTTTGCAATCATCGGATGTTTACGAGAAAGATCACACAGATTTTACTGCATACGGAAAACGCATCGGCGAATTGTAACCTGGATGTAAACAATTTTAAATAGTTAACTTCTTCTAATTTTGGATAAATTATAATAAAATTTATTTGAGAAAAAAATTAAATGTCCAAATGTTTTAGAATAAAAAACTAGCCATTTAGTTATAAAAAAAAACTTGTGCATCATTTTTTTTTTAATTTAAAGTTTTGTATGACGTTAAGCAAGGTAAAAAACATGAAGAGTAGGTTGTTGTTTCTTGATTGGTCAATAAAACTAGATTTATTTTGATGTCATGATAAGTGAAATTAAGAAAAAAAAAATACTGACGATAATGAAAAGCAAATTTTTGAATTAAAAAAAAAATATGTAAAAAGAACGTTTTTTTGTAACCGTGCGGTTCTTATATCTTACCATTTGAAACAAGTATTTTTTATTCATAACTCCCTCTGTTGTGTCTCGGCAATGCTAGTAAGTGCTTGATAACGTTTATAATTCAAAACACGCGACTGTATAGAAGATGTAAAACTAAAGCAAAGACAAACAAATAAACAACGTTAAACTATAAAGGATTACACAAATGTACTATGTGTTTTTTTAACATTTGATGTAAATGTGATTAATGTCACACTGTAGAAAATATAAACACATGGTTCTACCTCTTTGGTTTAAGCAATTCTTGTTCTGTGACTGCTGTTAGTCGCGTACATGCATCACTGTAACATAACCATTTAATATGTTTACCTATTTTGTTCTTTTATCATGTTTATGCTTGATTTACAAAAAAAGAAAATCAAACAATTAAGGAACCACCAGCATGTGGTAGTTTGAAACTCCGAATTACTTTATATTTAAAAGAAGTATATGCAGCGTATTGTCTAATCAATTTACTGTAGTTTGTTTTTAATCGAGTATGAGTAGTAAAATGTTAATGCGCACATTTTCTTTTAATGAAACTATCTTCACTGCGTTTGTATGAGATACTATTTAAAAATTTAGTTCTAATCTTGAAGAACAGAATATTGATTATGCAATATATGAAGCAGATAGAAAAAAAAAACTTGTAATATTACACATTGTCACATTAAAAGTATACAGCTATAAAAAAGCAACTGGTGCGACTGTAAATTGTAGTAAACTATATAAATAAAGGCAGCAGTAATATACCGCTGTTTAAAATTCATAAATCGATTGTGAAATAAAACAAATCCGGGTTACAAACTAGAACTGAGGGAAAACACATCAAATATAAAAGGAGAACTATGGCACAGCAGAAACACAATATTACAATGTACCACACACAGAAACACACTCTTCTCGTAGTATCTCCAATTAATTTACCTTGTTTCTAATATGCCAAACAGCTGTTTTATGTCGTTATCTTTTACGGACTGTAATTAGCTGTAAAGACTGTAACAATTTTCCTTCGTTTAGTTTCTTGTCTAGTTCGTGTATTTTCTTGTGTAGATGGATCCCCGACTTCAAAACCATGTTATAACCTGCCATTGATTTTGCCAGTTTGTCCTTTTCCAACATGGATTGATTCTTGATCGATGTAATCATCTTTTCGATATATTTATCAACCATAGCCTTTATCTTTGTACCTTCCTCGGTAATAGTTTTAACTACTACTTCAATCTTCATAGCAAACGCCTGCTGACCTTCTTCGATCTTTTTCATGTTTAAAGTTGCCTCCTGTACCTTTCTACGCACATCCTTTTTAGTTTTCTCTTTCAGCTGTGTTATGCTATCCATAAGCTGTGAAAAGGCATGTCCTTTGTGATTTCCAGTTACACATTTGCTGCATACTACTACGTTACATGTATTACACAATAAACTGACATCTTCATTGTGATCCTTACATTTAAATTTAGCTTCCGGAATATCGTCTGCTGAAGACTGAAACTGGTGATTTTTTGACAATTTCTGCCTTTTATGAAAGATTTTACAATTTTCGCAAACATATTGTTCGCACTCTAAGCAGTATTGTGATCCTGAGGCGCTAAAACCAATTTCACATGTTTTGGATGCTACCTGTGCCATTTTGTTACTTATCGTCGTCATTGTAAGGTAATATGAATATCCGATGACAACACCGTTATCAATTAAATCCATAATGGTTGTCTATTAGTTTGTCGTGTAGTTTATTATAACACTATGCAGACATGGGGTCAATTACATTTGAAAGTAATTAATTACATTCAATTACAATTACAAAATCTTCAATTACATTACACATTACATTTGACTTTTTTTACCAATGTAATTAATTACATTCCAATTACTTGGCAAATGTAATTAATTACTTCAATTATATTTGAAAGGAAAATTAAGATAAAACATTGAAAACATGCATTTATTCTATGATATGTACATAAGTATTATACATTGCTCTATAGTTATAACAATTAGACAGTGTTCAACTAGTATATACATTTTTGTATTGTGTCATATAACTTATTTAAGCATTTTCCCATTACATTTGACCATCATCAGCTTTTCAAATGTTCCATCAGCCAGTCTGCACCTTTCCGGCCTAAATGTTTTTCCAGCAGTGCTAAATAAGCGTTCAACTGGTGCAGATGTGGCTGGAATAGCTAAATATTGCACTGCTAACTTAGCTTGACGTGGTAAACGTTGACAGTTACTATGCCAATACAAAAGAGGGTCTTTTGACATATCAATACAATTATCTGACAAGTAATCATCCATTTCTGAACTTACAGAAATCCCTGAAGGGTTTCTTTTTCTTTCCACTGATGGCGCTGGCATGAAACTGAAAAGATCATCATTTTTTGCTCGCTTACATGGGGTAGAATTCTCAGAATGAAGAATGTACAAATCTCTGTGTTTTCTCTGAAATTTACAAAAGGCCTTATTTAATATCTTGAAAATATTAAATTGTTTTAATTTACCTATTGAAATTTTACATTTATTTAAATTTATTTGATTGTAAATGATACAAAAAAAGAGCACTATTCTTTATTTTTTGAAATGATTTTCATTTTTATCCCAGCTTATTCAAATTATTTATCTTAAATAAGTGATTTAGAAATCTGACTTCTTAAAACAAAAATAAACTTTAGTTTTAATCACAACTAATTAATTTAATAAACAAAATATTTTCCAAATTTAAATGTAAGCTATTAGAGGATATAAGATAAATGAAATCTGGTTAGAAATGAAAAAGAAGCATTATGAATTTATTAATTTTTAAAATTCTTATATAGTATTACCTTCATATGTGTAACAAAGTTGGATGTAACTTTATAACTTCCACTAATGAGGGTGCCACAATGCATACATTTTCCTTTGAAAGTATTTCCATTTTGGAAGTCATCAGGAACAGTAAAATGTTCCAGTACACTCTTGGAGCTCATTTTTAAATCTGATAAAATGTTTTCTTTCAACATTCATATATATAGTGAACAAATTTTGCAAGTGAGATTTTGTCATATGCATTATCCCTTCAAGAATTTAAACATGTACCTATAGGCCCTAGGGGTATATTTATCTCTCTCTAATTAGCCTTATATCTGTTTAACATAACTGTTATAAAATCAGTCATTATATAGTTTGTAATAAAACAAATAGCCAGAGGTTATATTTATTGGTTATTTAAGTCCTTGAATAAAGTTAATTATGTTAAATCAATGTCTTAAAATATCTATCTAAATCTACTAATTAAGGTCAAGACAGTGACTTCCTAGTGGTTTCTTTTAAAATTATGGCATGTGTCTACATTTTTTTTTATCATTCAATACAAAATGAAGAATCTACCATGGTTGTGTTAATACAGAAAGTATACTGTGAAGGCTTTTCTTTGTCAGCTTACAACATTTGTTAAGATTATTGCTTTTAATAATTTTTTGAGAAAACACAAGATTTAATCTTTTGATCCAAAATTTCAAATGTAATTGACTTGTAATTGAAAAGTAATTGTCAATTACAGGCAATTTTGGCTATGTAATTAATTACATTCAATTACATGTAATTGAAAAATGCTCAATTACACATTACATTCAATTACATGATAAATTGTAATTAATTACAGTCAATTACAATTACATATTTCAATTACCCCATGTCTGACACTATGAACAATAAGATATTAAATGGTCATTCAAATTCAAGAATGTATGTACCTGACTATTGTATTATTGACAAATGTATTGTTTTAATTGATACTCATATTAACTGATTTGTTCTATCAGGTGGTGTATTGTACATAAATCTGAAGAAAATTACCAAAACAATAAATTTATACTAGTTCAAAGCTGTTTGTGACAACCATGATGAGGAAAATTATACATTGATTGTAATATTGTTACCAGTCCCCTAACCGATATAGCTACACTTTGTAATATATGAAAAAAATGATGATTCAAATTAAGGTTTGATATAATCATACACACATACATTCATAAATACATAACGGGAAGGATTATGTCTGATAATTATATGATGTGTTGATGGCATGATACTAAAACCCTAACGAGAAGGATTGTACCTGATATTCATCTAATGAAATCATAATCTTTCTAACAGTTTAATTGAAGTCTAAAGCTGGCATGTCAGTTAACTGCTAGTAGTCTGTTGTTATTTATGTATTATTGTCATTTTGTTTACTGTTTTTGTTTGCATCTTCTGACATCAGACTCGGACTTCTCTTTAACTGAATTTTAATGTGCGTATTGTTATACATTTAGTTTTCTACATTGGCTAGAGGTATAGGGGGGGGGGGTTGAGATCTCATAAACATGTTTAACGCCGACGCACTTTTGCGGCTGTCCGCCTTTCTTAGTCTTGTATTATTTTTAAAGTTTAGTTTCTTGTGTAAACATTTGGAGTTTTTTTTATGGCGTTCATAAACACTGAACTAGCCCTACCTACCTACCTACATACATACCATCTGCTTCACATCATATTACCTATTTCAAGTTCACTGTAGTGTAATGTTTGCGAAATGTTCAATTTCACTTATTATAGTATAGAACTGTTGATAATAACTCGGGAGTCAAGACGTTGCGTTTTATTGTTATGTATCTAGGGTTGACGTTAGTCTTGGACGTCGCCTTAGCAGTTCTGATATAATGAAGTAAATGTCAAACTGTATGGTTGTTATCATTTTCTGTATACGATATTAGAAATTAGCCTCGACATTTATGGTGCCGTGACCAAAAGGGAAAATGAATACAAAGCTGAAAGCCGTTCGTTCCGGACATAAAGGAGCAATATAGGCGAGCGCCGATTTGAGAAAAAGCCTCTCGTTAAGGTTTTTAATGCACCTATCGAACACACAGCTAATTTTGGTATCAATCGAAAGAAAAACTTCTAGAGCATACGATTTGGGTGGTCGTCAAAGTTCCCTATGGTCACGTTTAATGCAAATCTCACGAGAACACAGACATGTCGAATTACTTTGGATTATACGATGATACTTAACATTGCATATATCGGCATTGTTGTAAATATATTATTCGTTTTTATCTACGATAGCTTAGAATACATTCTAAAAAGACATGGAATCCAATAAAAAGAAGATTTTATGAAAAATTAGTTGATTCTGAGGCATCTGTAAGACCAACCCTAAAATGTAAAAAAAATACCATATTTTTTTTAGATTGTCAGTGTCAATGACTTATTAAAACTCTTATATGTTTTGTTTTTATAAATTCCATATACCCTGAAAAGATTGCGACACACATCGAAGCTCAATGATGGATTAAAAACGTTTGACGACTTTTCTAAAATCTGCATTATTAAACGGTATTCCGGATCTGTATCGTGTTTATCCCAGACGCTAAACATTTATATAAATCTAGTATCTAATATGCATAGGTAACACTAGAGTTTCCAAAACACAAGTCGTGTTTCAACATATTACTAGATAAATATTCGTATATGTGTTACCATAAGACCAATTTAAGCATTACTAATGATATTAGCATGTGCTATGTAAGCAGCAGACTGTATTTTGTATAATAGTATATTCTTGAATATTATCATAATTTCTCATCATTGATGAGTGTCCAAGTCCTGTGAAAGGTGCGCTATTTCCAATGAAGCGTTGCCGCATGTCCATAATTAGCAATGCTGTATAATATGTTAAAATATCACACAAGAGACTCTTAGTATGACAACTTATAGAGGTTTCACAACCTTAATGAATGCTGTTAGCTCAAGGCAAAGACATGATGATGTGTTAATGTTGTTAGAGGCATTGTTGGTTTAACAAAGAGGAAGGCTTCATTGATAAGATGGAATCTTACAAGGCATGTGCTTAGTCAGATAACATCGGCAATGAGAGCACGTGAGTGTCTTGTCCAGGTTGGTGACCAATGTCACGATGAAACAAAACCAGCTGCAATGAAAAGGGATAAAACATTTGTAGACGATCTAACTGTTTATATAACAGAAAATATGACAAATCCATTTGACGTTGATAATCTCTCCCGTCAGCATATGAACATTTCAACTGGTCTCCATGCAAGTCACGACATTGATGATTCACTGTTAAAATCAGTTGAAACTTGAAAAACTAAAACGTCAAAAAGGAAGATATCTGTTGAGTCATCACTATCAACAGACAAAGATCAGGACTGAAGACATTTGAGGATATGAACCCCAAAGTACAACTAAAATGCAAATCTGGGCAAGTTGTAAAAGGTCATTTGATTCCCGAGCTTGTGTTTACCCGTGCACTATCTCTTACTAAATGTAGAGATGACGTATCTGTGGAAACTGTTTCGTCCTATCTAATTTGTCCCATTCCCACTGCATATATTATGACGATGGAATTATGAGGAAGACAAATAAGTCTGATCTTCCCATGAATTTGAAAATTAAGGTAGGATCAGTTCATAACATTCCTCCAATCGATCACAGTGCTACCGTACCAATAAGAAATGGCATGATTTCAGTCATTTGATGTTAAAAGGATGTCCACAATTGGAGACTTGGCCAAATCTTACATTATGCAGGCACTCATTTTTATCCATGGCGTTGTCAGTTTATTTTTGATTTATGAGTTTGACTGTCCCTTTTGGTATCTTTCGTCCATCTTTTACAATCATGCTTCCGATTTACAGACAAGGTTGTTGATGTCTTCGATCGCTATGACACTAGTACTGAACATTCCATAAAATCAGCAGAGTGACATAGACGATCGGCAACAACTACGAAAAAGTTTCATATCGCTAAAGGCCGAACTGTTCCAGACTGGAAAAAATGTCTATCAAGCAACAAAAACAAGTAAGCTCTGATAACTTTCCTTTGAGATTATCTGAGCAGCAATTTGTCTGATATGTTCCAGGATGAAAACAAATGTTTAGTTCTTGACGGCGCATTTTCCAATCCAGGATAGAGGGACAACATTCGATGAGAGCATGTAATCGATCTTCAGATCTGTCCTGTTCGTATGAAGACACAGACACCAGAATCTTGCTTCATGTTATACTCTCATAAAATCTTTTAGCAGTTGAATATAAGGCGACCAATCATAGTCAAGTGTTCCGATACAGATGTTCCTGTGCTATGTGTTCATTATTTCAAGATTCTTGTGTCGACTGAACAAATGTGGTTTTTGACGGGGTTAACTAATTGTCTTAGGGACTGTTGAAGGTACATACCAATCCATGAGTTAAGTAAATATTTTTCACCTTTACTAGCTAACATTCTCCCTGTAGTTCATGCTTGAACTGGTTGTGATACACTTCTGCTATAATTGGGATTGGCAAAAAGACTGTTTTCAAGTTGATAAGAAAATCTCCGAGTAAGTTTACAAATCTCCAAAACTTTGACAAGATTGCTTTTTCCACATCGTTGTCAGCTGCCAAAGAGCTTATTTCAAGCTTGTATGACTTAAAAGAAAAATTCGCTTCATCACATGTTGACTTAAACAAGTTACGTGTTAAACTTGTAACATGCAAAGACTCAAGTGAACCTGCATTCAAAGAACATATTTTGCGGTCATTTCAACAAACGACAATTTGGATGTCCTCACATCTTGATCATCCAAATCCTTTGTCTCCTCATGAATACGGATGGAAAAGAGTTTACATGGCCCAGATCCATTTTACTTTTAAGCATGATGAAGTCCAATTTCCTGCAAGATCTAGTATGTTCTTGCAAGAGGGAATAAATACGTAGCAAGAAATGTATTTGCCGAGAGCAGCACATGTCTTGCACGGAGCTTTGTCCATGTCAGGGCAGTGATATTTGCCAAAATATTTATTCTAAAGAGAACATCAACCTCTAAAAAAGATCAAATGAATGACGATGATGAAGATGAAAACGATACCATTGACTAATAGCGAAAGAGCATTTGAGCAATGGGGCAATATAACGTTTAAGTTGCCTCACTGTTATTCAATGTAAATATGTATATTATTATTAATTTTGTGTTTTGAAATAACTCTACCAAATGATTGTGTACTTAAGTTCCGTATGCGATGATAGTGGTAGTTAAGAAAAAAATCAAAAAGAAACATCACCTTGCAAGTGATCTAAACAAAACAAAAAACAACAAAAAACAACACCTTGCTAGTGATCTTCGGCCTTGACGTAGTTGGCAAGCATAAGACAATTAAATCATATTGTATTTATAACTGTCGAACTAACAGGAGACCAAAATAACATTTATTTTTAACTGTGCTGTAAACATGGTAAATATGCGCTTTAGAGCAGTTTTAAGATATGTTTTACTATAGTTTTATCAATATTTTGTCGGTATAAAAAACAAGCTAGGCGAGACATTAGAAAAACTAGTTATATATGTTACTAATATAAAACCAATAGAATTTGTGTGTTTTAGATGCAAAATTAAATATTACCGAGAGTTTTGAGTCAATATCCGTAAAAATTATGATTTTTACAAAAATACGAGATTTTTGCATTTTAAACACTTTTTAAAAAACATTTATTTCAGAAACAAAAATAAGATAGACTTTAGTTTGTCAAATGATATATTTCATATTATATTGCAGATGAATTTGTTCTTAAACTGCATTTTTCGAACAATATCGTCAAATTATGACTTATATTTTCCCCCCTTTTGTGCCGTTTTTTGAAAAATGTGACTATTTCCCAGTTTGACGACCAGGCAATTCTGAATGTACGATAAAAGACCTTTCAAATGATATATCATAAAGCCGTGTGTTAGGTAGGTGCATTAAAAACCTCCGAATCCTTGTTTTGGCGCTCGCCTAATAACAAGACTTAAGAGGAATTTTGGAGAGATACGAGACACTTCCGAAATGGAGGTCGTCACAGCTATTTTAGATTCCGTGTTCAGAAAAAGGATATTCCTCAAGATCTGCATGATAAAATTGTGGATGAAGACGTGGTGGATGAAATTCGACAAACAGATGAGTATATGTTCGATTTAGATTTAAAAATTCGTCAAATTAGAAAACTCATCAATCCCTCCCAGTCGAAAAGTTATAATTTACCCCTCAATACTACCGTTTTTTAAGCTAGTCACCTCACTCCATCTGATACACCCATGCATACCTTGATTTCACCTACATCAAATAGTGTACCCGCAAGCGACTTTTCTCAATTTAACCCGTAAACCAATTGGTTCACGTCGACATCTCATGTAAAATCGAAAGCAGCCTCGTTTTATACAAGTATCCCCGCTATATCAGAGATTACTCCTACTACGAACCCGTCTATGCGTATTCCAAATTTACATTCGTCTTCTAGCAAAAATAATCAGTACCACAAATTACCAAACTTGAACTTGCCTACTTTTAAAGGGAATATTCTAGATTGGCAATCCTTTTGGGATTCATGTGAAACATCTATTCACACAAATCCAACACTCAGCGACGTACAGAAGTCTAACTACTTAAAGTCACTACCATAGGGACAAGCGTTTCAGACCATATCAGGTTTTCTATGACAAACACTAACTACGGCAAAGCTATTTCGTTATTACAAGAGAGGTATGGACAGATACATACTATAATACAAACATACATGCAAGCTCTACTAGAGATTTCGCCGCCGATTTATACCTAAGTAAGCCTCCGCAATTATAATGACAAAACTGAATTTTACGTTCGAGGTTTAGAGTCACTCGGACAGACTACAGACACTTATGTTTTACTACTGGTACCCGTTATTTTGAACAAGATGCCCGCAGAAATACGCCAAAACCTAGCAAGACAATACGGACCGTCAAGTTGGAATTTGAAAGATTTGAGAAAGAGTATACTTAACGAAATTCAGATCATGGAGGCGGGAAAAAATACAGGTACATATCTCGAGTCTTCAGAAAATCACTTCACAACTGCATCTACATGTACATTTCATACAGGAATAGAATCACCGCGAATACACGCACAACTCAAAGAGCCAACCACAGAAATTAACGGAGAGACCATGTGTTTTTTGTAAAGAGATACATTCGCCAACAAACTGTACCCATATTAGGGATAACACAGCCCGAATGTCTATCGTAATTCGTGATAATTTATGCTTTAATTGTTTAGGAAATCATCATGCTAATGTGTGTAAATCTAAAAGAATATGTAGACACTGTGACAAGAGACATCATTCCAGCTTATGTAATGAAAGTAACCATGGTAACAGGGAAACTGCAAACAACCCAGATATACAGAATAATCAAAGTCAGAATCAATCTACATCTGTAAGTTTCATCAATACTACTGAAAACAAGGAAGAGACGAACATTTTACATTCATCGATGCGCACAACTGTGCTATTGAAGACGGCTTTAGCTCCTGTATGGTCAGGTAGTATATGTACGGATACGAATGTTTTATTTGATGAAAGTGCACAAAGATCTTTTTTAACAGAGAATATAGCGAAAAAATTGAATTTGAAAACTGAAGGAGTTGAAGTTGTACACCTATCGGCATTTGGAAAGGAAAACACTAGCACGAGAGAACTACGTAAATCCACCGTACACATCGAAACAGGAAATAGGCGTAAATTTCCAATTGAAGTTCTAATTTACCCTACAATAGCAGTCCCACTTCAGAATCACATGCGCAACGTTAACCGAGATACGAACTATCTAAAAGGATTGAGACTCGCTCATCCAGTTACCAAATACGATTATTTTGAAATATCATTAATTAGTGGTGCCAACCACTATTGGGACTTTATTGAAGACAAAGAAATACGAGGAGATGGACCGATCGCGATGAGTCAAAGCTTGGATACTTACTATCAGGACCCTTACAGCAGGGAATGGTACTTTCGTCTACGACATCCAGCATCTTAAACGTACTGGTTTCGAATAAATCAGAGGAATTTGGCTTTGAAGAAATTATAAAGGAACAGACACGATGCCAAATTATCGAGAGAGTTGAGGAAGCAGAACCGACAGTAAAATATCAAATATGGACTGGATAAAAATGATACGTATCTATTGAACTGTTGTGACGTATAATGGACTGTTACGAAAATATTTGATTTATTGACTTACTTTCAAAAACCTATAACATGATACTATTTCATTGAAAGAAGGAACAGGTACACAGAAAAAAATGGACATTCTGTGATTTGTGTATACGAAATAGACTCGTTGGGGTTCAACCGAAAGATAACTAGTCTGGAAGCAAGAAACTGTGCTAAAGTTAAAGTTAAAGTTTTGAATTTAAGAGACAGTAATTTTAATTCGTTTTTTTTCTTGATTGTAATTTAATTTTGATATTTACTTTTCGCCGCCCGGAGAATGTCGAGAATACCGCGGGAGTCAAAACGTCGCGTTTTACTGTTATGTATCTAGGGTTGACGTCAGTGTTGGACGTCGCCTTAGCAGTTCTGATATAATGAAGTAAACGTCAAACTGTATGGAATCATTTTCTGTATACGATATTAGAAATTAGCCTTGACAGGTACATCTAGAAGGACAAGTCAGTTCGATGTTTATATACGGATGTGTGTCAAACAAATACTTACACAAATCATATTCGGATGTAATTAACGGTCACACGTGTGCCTGTCATTTTAAATTATTAAAAAAAAAATCGAGATCAAATTTCAGACAAACATTGTAGACAATATTTAGATGGTTAACTATAAACAGATGACAAAGTCGTATGAACTTGTATTGCAAGATATGCAAGCTACATCTATGTTGATACATAGATTCTCGAAAGCTAAAGCTTGTAGGGACATTTTGTATTGTTTTTAGTTAGAAGGTTAAAACGGTACATCATCAAATATTAGTAAGAACATTTAAATCATATTCAAATTAAAACATAGTAGTTCATCAGGCAGAAATTCATTAAATTATATTCGTAATCAATTACCATGTCATTTGTGCATGTTATTTTACAGCATCGATAAAATCCCGGGAAGCTCTAATGATTAACTAAACAAAATTGTCAATTAATCTGATGTGAGATAAGTATTTTAAACTCAACTTGTATTGTAAGATATTTAATAATTGAACTATTGCTGACTCCCAAAGTGCCCTTTAATAGATATTGTTGATAAACCCGTGTTCTTGTTTTGTCATTAAAAAAACAAAACCATCGTAATACGTTAACGTACGCTTCTATGTTTTCGATCATCAAAATATTTCATTATAGGGTTGGAATCGGCTAAAATAAAACAAAAATGCAATCGAAGGATACTATCTAAACAGTAGGAGATTCAGGCACTTACTAAATGAGAAGAATAACAAAAGCAATATATTCAAAAATTAAGAATACTTTTTACTCGAGTAGACAACATTTATTCTCTGTAGTTCTTTTTCCGTGTGTTATGTATGCTTTGTTACATCAATAAATGTTGAAAGTATATAATATTGTGTATTGTTGTAAAGTATGTTAAATTGATTGAATGATAGGTCGTTTCTTGCGTGTATCTAGTGAAAAAAACTGTTTTTGAGACCAAAACAGATGAGAGCCGATGAAATTTGGATATGAAAAAATTAAATCAATTTATATAATAAACGACGTGATTTAAAAGTTAATTCAATACAAATGAATACAAATAGGTATATGAACCGTGAATTTCATTTGATATGCAAATTTACCTTTAAACATAGATAAATTTGTCAAATTAACGCGCATATATTCATTTCGGAGAAAAATATAACCGTTGGACGTTCATCAGTTGTAGTAATTTTCCAACAAGTATTTTGAAGACCATTTTATGTTCTTAGTTATACTAATTAATAAGTTTGTTTCATGCATCTAGTAAATTTAAATATCGATAAATATACCACTGATTAAAAAAACAATCAAACAAATACAACTATGAATTATGCACCAAATGACGTAGCTATAGTAAGATATGTATAATGATGACTTGAAAAAAAAAAAAAAAAAAAAAAAAACACTTTGACTTTAAACCAAAAAAAAAATCATTTGTTCGTATTCTAGTGGATCCTTTAGGTCTTTCCAGATTTAATATGTATCTTTTTTGGTCTAATATATATTTTTTAGAATTGTGCAAGCGTCTTAACTTGTGTTCGGTTTGCCTTTTTTATTGTATAAATTCCAAGACTGTTATAGTTTAATCCAAGGAGGCAGGTATATGATTTATTTAATATCATTATCTTACCGATGAAGGATACATAATATCCGAAATATTTATGAATAATTACCATTAGAGTTCTTTTTTGTGTTATTGGTGTTGTCGTGTACACCTTTTAGGCGTTTATACAATTTATTGATTGTGTACATGTATAGTTACTCGAAACGATCTTATGCCGTAGTAGGGAAAATTGTTGACTATTATTGAAACGGTAAATACATTGCTAGAATAAAACTGACGAGGAAAGGTAACATACGGCCACCGAGAGCTTTATTTTGGTCATGTGGTCTAGAGGGACGGCTACAGTACAAGCAATTTGGTGTCATGATATTTCAGTAGCATGGGTTCGAATCCTGGCGAGAGAAGAACAAAAAACTTGAGAAAGCAATTTACAGATCTAAAATTGTTTGGTTGATTTTTAGACGAGGAGTTGTATATACATAATGTGCACAGCTATGTATCACAATTATTGCTGGTGATCCGATGGATAAATCTGTTGCAGACTTGTCACTGACTCAGACGTACTTATAAATATAATAATTTTTTGTGACTGTATTTTGCAATAATATGTAGGATCCTTTACTATAGATAATTAAGCTTATCTGTAACAATAACATCTCAATACCTTATAGATCATGTACTGCAGTACGCCGCTAGATTAAAACTGACGAGGAAAGGTAACACACGGCCAGCGAAAGCTTTATTTTTGTGAGGTCCAGGTGTTCGTGTAGTTTAGCGGGACGGCTACAGTGCAGGCGATCTGATGTCATGATATCTCAGTAGCATGGGTTCGAATACCGGCGAGGGAAGAACAATCAATTTGCGAAAGCAAATTTACAGATCTAATATTGTTGGGTGATATTTAGACGAGCTCTATATACAAAATGTACATAGCTATGTATCACCATCATTGCTGGTGATCCGATGGATTAATCTGTTTTAGAGTTGTCACTGACTCAGACGTTCCTATAAATATATGATTATTGTTTTGTGACTGTATCTTGCAATAATATGTAGGATCTTATACATCAGGTACTGTAGTACGCCGCTAGATTAAAACTGACGAAGAAAGGTAACACACGGCGACCGCAGGCTTTTTTTTTGTGAAGCTCAGGTGGTCATGTGATCTTATGAGACGGCTATAGTACAGGCGATTTGGTGTCACGATATTTCAGAAGCGT
Organism: Mytilus trossulus; assembly: GCF_036588685.1. Lineage (NCBI taxonomy): Eukaryota > Metazoa > Mollusca > Bivalvia > Mytilida > Mytilidae > Mytilus > Mytilus trossulus. The sequence goes on along the minus strand of NC_086377.1, from coordinate 9,628,685 downwards.
TGGTTCGAATCCCGGCCAGGTAAGAACAAACAATTTGTGAAAGTAAATTTACAGTTCTAACATTGTTGGGTTGATGTTAATACGAGTTGTATATACATAATGTGCACAGCTATGAATCGCCATTATTGCAGGTGATCCGATGGATAAATCTGTTGCAGACTTGTAACTGACTCAGACGTACTTATAAATATAATTATTGTCTGTGACTGTATCTTTCATTGATTTGTAGTAACCTTTACTATAGATAATTGAGCTGATCTGTAACAATAAGAACTCCATGCCTTATATACCATGTACTGTAGTACGCCGCTAGATTTAAACTGACGAAGAAAGGTAACACAAAGCCACCGAAAATGTTATTTATGTGAGGCCCAGGTGGTCGTGTGGTCTAACGGGACGGCTACAGTGCAGGCGATTTGATGTCACGATATATCAGTAGCATGACTTAGAATCCCGCGGAGGAAAAAACAAAAAAATTGAAAAGTAAATTTAAAGATCTAACATTGTTGGGTTGATCTTTAGACGAGTTGTATATATATAATGTACACAGCTATGTATCACAATTATTGCTGGTGATACGATTGATAAATCTATTGCAGATGTGTCCCTGACTCAGACTCAGCAACCCTCTATCAAGAAAATCATGATAGGAAATGCAAACACGGGAATATCGAATCAATTGGGAGATATATACCCCGTATGTGGGTGCTGCTGGAATGTTGCTACTTAGAAATGGAAATTTCACAATTGGAAAGCTGAAATAATCTCTTTTGTCGTAAAGTTTTGTTTTCAGCCGACCATCATTGTCAATTTCTAGATGTAAGTCAAGATATGAAGCCGAGTTAACTGTATCTGTAGTATCCTTTATCTCTAGTTCGATTGGATAGATGCGTTCTACATAGTCACCAAATTTTGAATTGTTTAGTAAAATAACATCATCTATATAATTTTAAAGGATATTGCTAACTTCTTATCTTTCTTCATAAGAAGTTCCTGCATGAAGTCAGACTCATAATAATAAAGAAACAAGTCGGCAAGTAGAGGGGCACAGTTTGTTCCCATTGGAATGCCGACAGTCTGTTGAAAAACACGTCTTCCGAACGTTACAAATATGTTGTCAATCGAGAAATCAAGCATCTTGATAATATCAGTTTAAGAGAATTTTTTGTTTGAATCAGAGTAATTCTTTACAAAGTAGGATGTATCCCTCCCTAAGACAAGATACTTGTATCTACGTTTGCCATTCTTTTTTATGAAGCAAAGTAATACCAACTTTCTCAATTTGTCTTTTAGTTTGGAATGTGGAATACTTGTGTAAAGAATAGAAAAGTCAATTGTTTTAAGTATCCACATCTGATTCACTCCACCTCTAGAATAGGCAGTTTCACAATAACTTTGAAGCCCGTCTTTAATTGCTGATAAAATAGATGTTAATAATTTAGAAAGAGGTTTCGTGGAGCACTTGGAAGACCCAGTAATACACCGTAGTTTGTAAGGACACTTCTGTAGTTAAGGTATCAAAAAAAGGGTTGTTGTCTCTTTGACACATTCCCCATTTCCATTCTCAATTTTAATTGGAAAAATACGGTCATTAAAAACTTAATTAAAAACGGTTCGCCGTGTGTGTTGCTGTTCTAATAACCCCCTGCTAGATACATCTATTAGCTATGATAGAACTGTAGCTGACATGGATTATTTTTAGAATAACTGTTAGACACAATGTGTTTAATTCATTTTATTCTCAAACTATTGGAAATTTTAATTTTATATTTTCAGTTCTTGAAAGATACCGTCAAATCCACATGTTGACATTGTGTAACTTATGAGCAGCCATGTTGAGTTGATGAAATTAGTTAATATGCGAATAATGCTATACAATATAAAGGAGGGACGAAAGATACCTAGGCAAATGGACAGTCAAACTCAAAAATCTAAAACAAACTGACAACGCCATGGCTTAAAACACAAACAAAAAAACAATAATACACATGACACAACATAGAAAACTAAAGAATAATTAACACCAAAAACTAGGGGTATAAAATAAAACAACATCTACCTCAAATAACATTTTAATGCAATATAGTTCGAATCTGGTGGGTTAAGGTTGTACCTGTCATGGCGACTTAAGTTAAGTCTAATCGTTATCATTACAATTTTGACTCGATATTTACTTTCGTCCTCTGACAAAAATATCAAAATTTAAAAATAACAACTTTATCTGAAAATATTGGTTGGATAAATGACAGGTTGACAACCACTATTTTTTTTATCATTTGGAGGCTTAGCAATAGAACGTGAAAAAAAACATTCAGCTGAGTTTCTTCTTACAATGGTATGTACATCCTTAACTTAATAGGAACACCTTCTGCTTTGTTTTTTCATTCGTATGACGTCATGTTTTGAAAGGACTGTAATGCGCCATGAACATTAATGCCAGTTTGCAGTATTTTATTTCATTTTAAATTTTGTGCATTTTCCCGAGCTCTAATGCAGTATTTCTTTTTGTTATACCTCAGAATTAGCATACACGTTTTATTGGTTTATTATTTGCAATTGCACTACTAAGCAGATAAATCTGCATAGCGTTTGGTAGTGAACATGTATATATAAGGACATGTCCAGAATGTTACTGGACATTCTCTAATATAATGCCTTCTTAAATCTTAAAGAAGAATGCAATGAAGTAAACACTAACCTATAAATTAACCTTCCGCCGTACAGAAGGTGTAACTGCTGACAAGACAGATATTAAACCAATAGTTCCCAAATGATATTAAAATCAATTTTGATTATGTCTTGTCTAAAAAATACTATAGAATATGATAATAATCACATGTATAAGATTTTGTACGATTATGCATTATTTATATTCAATAAGGTAGACAACCAAACTTGAAAAAAAAGCGTGTGTCTTATTCTTTTGTCATTGTTTTTGGCAATGAAAAATATCAAAACTACAGCAGTCACTTAGTATCGTTTTAGTATTATAGTTTTGTTACAAATCAAGCCATTGTTTCAATTTTTTTCCACAACTGCTGACTATACGGTATGTGGTTGCACGTTGTTGAAAATTGAGCGGTCGTGTGTTGTTTTATTGATAAACTCTATGCGAAACATCACTAGAGAAATGTAATTAACTTAACCCTCCATTTGCGGCTCAATGCATTTGAATGGGACACATAGTTGGAATCCCCCTTTTGTCTTGGATTGGGACCCCCCCCCCCCCTTTTTAAAATGGCTTGATCCGCCTCTTCCTCAAAGGCATATGAGATCAACCCGTTTTTAATTGGGTTCGTGTTGGTGAATCTTAATTGATGCTTTGACATGTAATGATTGCCATTTTTTTTAACTTAAAATGAAAGAGGTGTGCCTGCTTGAAATTGAGGAATTTAACATAGAAAACAATTGAATCATGAGTCAGGGGTGTACTTCCTTTACAATAACACAACATAACTAATTGTCACATAATGCCAAATGGTTATATTTTAGTGAAAATTAGCCAAATGCTATACTTTGTAAATACAGCTGTTTCACGAACACCGCCACTTTTAAAAAGATATTTAATAGTCATATTATGTTGATGACCTTCTGCTGTTGTTTTTTCTATGGTCGGGTTGTTGTCTCTTTGATACATTCCCCATTTCCATTCTCAATTTTATATACATTTTAATGTGTTTAATACTGGTTTCCAGATATGATCTCTATGTATCATCTCATAGAGACATAACTTGAGTATGCAACCAATATAAATGCACATGAATAGTGGTCAAACTGAATGTTAAGGAAGACCCTAAGTAAAGGAAGGTATAGTACAGAAATCTAATATAAGTACAAATTCAGGACATATAAAATGTTGAAAATATGCCGCACAGGTCTATGTGTTGACCATTGAAAATAGTAATGAATATGAACATTCCAATGTAGGTTATGTCTTTTACGAAATTTAGTTTTCAATGTTCAACAGTTTTAGCCATAACATCTATGATGAGTTTATGTGAAATTGCATTGTTTTTCGTTACAGAAGTGCAACCTATAAGCGGTGTGCATATTTTGAGAAAAAAAAAGGTTTTTGGATATTTCTTGTTAACGTTGAGAACTTTCTTGTACGACAAAATAAATAGCCTCTCAACAGATAAATGTTTGACTGGCTATAAACAATCATGGTCGGTTGTAACAGGTTGTATGTCTATAGTTGTAAGCAGTGTTTTAGATCTGAATTACTAGTAACGGGACAACTTGAGCTGGAAACACTTAAGAACAGAATAAGTTATGGTGGTGCTTCTTGAGTTCCTCACAACCAGAAGTAAGCTGTTGCTAAAGTTAAGCGTGAATTTGTTTATGTAAAATTACTGTTAACCCTTGCTAAAGTTTAGCGGGAATTTGGTTGTGCATGATGCATACATTTGCACGTCCGCGGTAAGAAAAGTGACGTTGAATGTTATACCTCATGTAAAAATAACGTCATGCGTCCTACAAACTAAGAACAATTGCAATAACTATGGTCCGTCTGTTGAAGAGCTATACTGCTGTTCGTATCCAAAACCCTCATTTTCCATTGACAGTTTAAATATGTCATTGAGGTCCACCTTATATTGCAAAACCTTCTGTAATTTAGTTCTTGTCCTTCACACCTCCTATTGCAAGACCTACTGTAATTTGGTTCTTGTCTTTCACACCTCCTATTGCAAGACCTACTATAATTTAGTTCTTGTCCTTCACACCTCCTTTAGCAAGGCCTATTGTAATTTAGTTCCTGTCCTTTACACCTCCTACTGCAAGACCTACTGTAATTTAGTTCTTGTCCTTCCCACCTCCATTTGCAAGACCTACTGTCATTTAGTTCCTGTCCTTCACACCTCCTACTTCAAGACCTACTGTAATTTAGTTATTGCCCGTCAAACCTACTATTGCAAGGCCTACTGTAATTTAGTTCCTGTCCTTTACACCTCCTACTGCAAGACCTACTGTTATTTAGTTCTTGTCCATCACACCTCCATTTGCAAGACCTACTGTAATTTAGTTCTTGTCCTTCACATCTCCTATTACAAGACCTACTGTAATTTAGTTCCTGTCCTTCACACCTCCTACTGCCTGCAAGACCTACTGTAATTTAGTTCTTGTCCTTCACACCTCCTATTGCAAGACCTACTGTAATTTAGTTTTTGTCCTTCACACCTCCTATTGCAAGACCTACTGTAATTTAGTTCTTGTCCTTCACACCTCCTATTGCAAGACCTACTGTAATTTAGTTCTTGTCCTTCACACCTCCTATTGCAAAACCTACTGTAATTTAGTTCTTGTCCTGCACACCTTCTATTGCAAGACCTACTGTAATTTAGTTCTTGTCCTTCACACCTCCTATTGCAAGCTCTACTGTAATTTAGTTCTTGTTCTTCACACCTTCTATTGCAAGACCTACTGTAATTTAGTTCTTGTCCTTCACACCTCCTATTGTAAGACCTACTATTATTTAGTTATTGTCCTTCACACCTCCTATTGCAAGACCTACTGTAATTTAGTTCTTGTCCTTCACACCTTTTATTGCAAAACCTACTGTGATTTAGTTCTTGTCCTTCACACCTCCTATTGCAAGACCTACTGTAATTAAGTTCTTGTTCTTCACACCTTCTATAATCTATAAAAATCGAGTAGTGCTGAGTTGTTAACTTCCTTCATTTTTCTTTCTGCAAAACCCAATTATAGGGGTGCATTTGGCAACCAGTAGAAGGGATGTGATGAGGTTATTAAGTGGTAGGTTCTTTCTGCGTAACTCAATAGATGTGGTGCATCACCCAATCGGAATCGGGATGTGCTGAGTTGTTACTTTGTGGTAGGTTTTCTTTTCGGTTTGTTCATCAAAGTGTGTCTCTTGTACTTACATTGTACGGTTGCCGAAGTACTGGTGAGAACTATCGTGCATACCAGAAAAAAACGTACAACTAATTAAAGTGTAGGAGGACAATAATTCAAACGCACTATATTTCTAAAGATTTTGGTTAGATTGTGGATTGTTAACGCAAATATATGTACTCTTTCGATTCAAGTTCACTTTGAGCATTTAAAGTGAACGATATATTTTCCTTTTTTTAATTCAACGTATTATAAAATTTGATGAAACCAAGGCTTTCTAATAATGCACATCTGAGTTATCTCGCTATTAGTGTATTTAACTAACAAAATGTTGCATTCCGATAAACCAGTCTACTTCTACTTAATATGTAATCGCTTACTAACTTTGATAAGTCGTGTGTATCAATAAAAATTCAGAAAATGCGTTGATTGAATTGTTCGGATACATGTTGAATGCATTGTATTGACACTGTCTAATGTTCTCTAAGCTAATGCATTTGCGCGAATTGTATTACAGTTTTGTGAAAAAAGTAAAGTTTGTACATGTACAGGAAAGGGTTATCGTCCAGTGACTTTATATACATGTAGAAGTAAAACATACTGGTATCGTCATTATATACGTTCATTAACATAATTTGGATGTTTGTGTGTGTCTTATGTTCTATTTCAAAATCAAAAATAGTAATAACATAAACATTATTTTTTTAAATCCTTCAATATATGAATATGTCAAAATTTAACAATCAAACAAAATCTGTCAACCAGTATCTTTATCAAATAATCTAAAACCACCATACTTTACGGCATTACATATCACATCGGTCAACAAATTCGTAAAAAAATAATGAAAAACAAAGAAAAATTGTTATAATGTGATAATAGTTTTACTTTTGAAATGTTGTAAGATATGAAATTCAATCTGCATGGCTATAAGTTCCATTGTGAAATTTTGTTCCAGTATTTGCTTTTACATGAAGAAATAAAATGCATGGTAGAGATATTTTAAATTTAAATTTTATATAGTTTAGTAAAAAATATTAAAGGTACTTGTATACAGTACTTTTTTTTAAATAGTTTAGAATCAATCAATGTTTCACAATAAAGTACTGGTCTACAGTAAAAATATTGGTAATATTATTACAAAAGGGAAATAAGTTTGAATAATTGGTGTTATATTTCTAACAACTTACTTTAAATTTGTAACAATTGTTTGCAGTGTAGTAACAGTAGCTAATTCGGATTTATATATGTATCCGCAATGATAGCGTATAATGTTATAATTTGTGAAAATAAAAAAAAAACACCGAAGTATGGATAATTTGTGTGATGTTACACGTGTGACCTTACTCGTTTGTGGTTTAACCAACATTGTAGTACATCATTTACAAAGCATTTATTGTTTATGTAATCAGAATCATATCATAATTCAATATAATGAAAAGAAAACATTAATTCAGATAGTTATCCATTATAGTGTCATTTTGAAGAGAGTTGTAGTCCAGTTTCTGTATTTGTTATTTGATTTCCTTGATTATGTGCATCATTCTGCAAACAAAGTAAATAATGATTGTTGTTATTTTAAAATTAATGCATCATAATCGTTGTACTTGCTTTCCAAAAATACATGACTGTGTATTTCCATGTGTATTTCAGCTGTTATAAATGTTAAATCATGCTATTTGAATACAATGCATTTATGTTTTTTATGCAAATTACAAGTTAAAATTTATTCGTTAGCGGTGTGGTATATGTTCTGCTTAGATCTTTGTTAACAGATATAGGAAGAACTCTCCATCCAAATAACAATTTAAAAAAAAGAAAACCATTATAGGTCAATGTACGGCTCAATTTTCAAAATTTCCTTCCATGGTTTAATTTTTTTCCAAAACAACAAAAATTGTTTCATATACTTAACGAATCAAACCTTCTGTTGGTTCAGTTATATTTTCTTGCACCAAGTTTTGATTTAGAGAAGTAAATAGTTAATGAAAAAGGGATTATGTTTGCATTCGATTATTTTATTGAACAGCAGTCAAACAAAATAAATCAAATTTCAACAAAAGTTGAACAGTTGCTTTACCGTCTTGAAAAGGAAGGAATAATTACAAAAGTGCCATCTAGAGAAGTCAGGAGGCGTCAGAATAAATCAGCAGCTTCAAGTGGATCAAATAGATGTAAGACAGGCATATATACAGCTCGATATGAAAGAGGAATCAAGGAAGTACTTGACTATAAATACGCATAGAGGACTTTATCAGTACAACCGAATATTATTCGATGTAGCTTCCGCACCTGCAATCTGACAGAACACCATTGACCAAATACTTAAAGTATGACAGGAGTACAATGCATATTAGATGATATGGTTATAACCGGTAAAAATGACCGTGAACACTTAGTGAACCTCGAGAAAGGTATGAAGCGATTAGAGATGTACAACCTTTCAGCTAATAAGGACAAGTGTAAGTTTTTCAAAGATGAAATCGATTTTTGTGGACATAAAATAAATAATCATGGATTACACAAAACAGAGGATAAAATCAAAGCGATTTTAAACACACCAGAACCACAAAATGTTACCCAGATACGTCCAACCCTCGGATTAATGAATTACTCCAAATAATTCGTACCAAATATCTCATCAGTTGTGCGCGTCCACTACACAGACTGTTAGAAAAAGATGACAAATGGGATTGGAATGAAGAATTCAAAAGGGACAAATATTTGGTAACATCTGAGCAGGTTCTATGTCATTATGACCCAGAACTACCTATTCGATTAGCTTGTGATGCTTATCCATTTGGATTAGGGGAAGTTTTGTCACTTAAAAAGCAAGATGGAACAGAGCGCCTCATTGCATTTGTGTCAAGATCACTTAATAAAGCCGAAAGAAACTACAGTCAAATCGAAACTGAAGCTCTAGGTTTAGTTTCAGGCGATAAAATTTCAAACGTGTCTATATGGTCGTAAAATTACAGACCATATGACGCTTGTATCAATATTCAATCCGAAAAGGGGAATTTCTACCACTTCAGCAGTACGTATATAGAGATATGGGTTGTTTCGAAGTGGATATACATATGACATCGAGTACAAAAACACTAACAAGCACACAAACGCAGATGTGCTTTCGAGAATACCACAGGAATCTACAGAAGCAGATGGTGATGAATTTGATGCAGTTGATGTTTTCTATGTTGTGATGTTATGCTATTGTTTCAGAAAAAGGGAGAAGGTTTTAATCCATTAAAATGTTTAATCCCGCTACAAATGTTTGCACCTGTCCTAAGTCAGGAATCTGATGTACAGTAGTTGTCGTTTGTTTATGTAATATATACGTGTTTCTCGTTTCTCGTTTTGTTTATATAGATTATACCGTTGGTTTTCCCGTTTGAATGGTTTTACACTAGTAATTTTGGGGCCCTTTATAGCTTGTTGTTCGGTGTGAGCCAAGGCTCCGTGTTGAAGGCCGTACTTAAACCTATAATGGTTTACTTTTTAAATTGTTACTTGGATGGATAGTTGTCTCGTTGGCACTCACACCACATCTTCCTATATATATTTAAGCTTAACAAACAATAACATTAGACGAGAAACTGAGCGTGACAAGATCTTATCAAGAGTCCATGAATTAGTACAAAAAGGGTGGACCGTCAATGATGATATTGATTTGAAACCGTATTTCAACCGGAAAAAGAACTGTCGATCAGTCAAAGTTGTTTGCAGTGGGGAATACTTACTATTGTTCTGACAAAATTTAGACAGCAAACTTTAGAACTGTAACATTCTGTGCACCCAGTGAAAATGAAATTATAGGCAAGGAGCTACGTATGGTGGTCACATATTGATTCTGAGATAAACTCACTGTAAATTGTTGTCCCGGATGTCAAAAGCACCATCTTAACCCAAAACAGTCACAACTTCATCCATAGGATTGGCCGTCAAGTCCGTTGAAACGAATTCATATTGACTTTGCTGGACCATTTATTGATCACATGTTCTTGATTGTGATTGATGCTCATTCTAAATGGCATGAAGTTATACCAATGACAATTAGAGTTTTAAAGACTATATTTGCGAGAGCAGGCTTGCCAGAACAAATAGTAAGTGAGAACGGACAACAATTCGTATCTGCAGAATTTTAAGCTTTTACTGAAATGGATGGAATAGCAAAGTGCAACAAAAAACCAAACGACACACACAAACAGATTTAGATACGAACAACAAGATAACTAACTACCATTTGCCTGACCTGATACAGCACATTTTAAGAAACAAATGTGGATTGAACCCGATTTATCGCTTGCCAAACCTACATTTGTGAATATAGGAAATGTTGATAGTTTAAACTAAGCATATAGCCACACTGGCGTATTTCAAATAATAAAAAAAAAATGTCTTCGACTGGAAAAGATATTTGCTCTGCATTTATAGAATCAAATATCATCAGGGATGTTTTTTTAATGAATGATGTTATTACTTTTATCATCATCTTTATGTATAATTTGTTTGCGTGATCTGTCTTTAATTAAACTTCTTATCGTAATTAAAAAATGAACATTTGAGACAATATTACAAGCATTTATCAAACCAGTTTGCAAGTTGGACAGTTAATTCTTGCATTAACTTTAAATGTTTCTGTAGATTAAAATATCGTAGAGTCCCGTTCGTTTATACAGTCCAACCACATCTACAACCATAGTCGCTCTCTACACATTGTTGCCAAACGATGTGAATTGAACTTTGAAAAGTAGTTGTTGAAAAGTGGTAATATTCCGTGCCAACTTTGGAATCCATTCCTTTGGTTATTCCGATTGTTGTAAAATTGGAAGAAATTCAAAAGCGTTGTTTAAATTATTGTAGTTCTATGATTGACAGTTATATTTTCATAAGAATAAGTTTCCTTCTGACGTTTCGGTTTTGTGACTTGAATGCTCACTACGTCGAGTATTTCAGCAACATCTACCGGGTAATCTTGTTTCCGTGAATAATGTTTCAATCATGCAAGATTTAGTTCCTCCTATAGTTTCATTGGCTACTATAGTACATACGCGTTTGGTCATATTTAAAGGGATACTGCTGTGTGCTGGATGGCATATTCTGATATTAATATTATAAATGCTTGTAATTCAACTTTTCTTTTTAGAATATTCGACCCTTTTTTTAAAAATAAAACTGTTACTGACAATTTTCTGCTAAACCGTTGATAACGGTCCAAAATGTGTAAATGACTCGAAACAGTCATACTTAACTCCGAATTATACACAAGAAACACAAATTTAAAAATCATATAAGGCTAACAAAAACTACATAAAAAAAAACCAAATATAAACATTAGATATACCGTCTCGGTACAAAAATCGCACAGAGTACCCAAATTGAACCTATTAGTAAAAGTAGCAGAGGTAATGTTGCATATCTTCATAGAGGTTGCATTTCTGTAAATATTCACAATGCAGCTTTCCATATGAACTCCTTTTACGGCTGAAACTGTACCACTTTTACTATCAGCTTTTACTGGGAACTATACTCTTCTTCTTGTGAACATATGCCTTTATTCATATTCGACTTTATAGGGGAGATTCTCAGACAAAAATGAAAATAAGGTAGAATTATCATTTAACTTTATGTACTGCTATATAAAAGATGTCATTTGCCTAAAATAATTAAAAGTTATTATGGTGAATGCATCTATATAATAGAATTTTAAAAACAGGACATTGAAGGTTATAGTTACGTTTGCCTTATTTCTTGGCTGATACCTGAAATTCGTCTTGTAACTAAATTTTATGAAAACAAAAAATACTTCGGCTATCCAGTTATATTTTTCCGTTTCTATGTAGCAATATTCACGCAAAGCCTGCACATGGAGTAATTACCTCCCAATTGTTACGATATTTCAACGCTTGCGTTTTCTGTCATGATTGCCTCGACAGTGATTTGTTGCGTACACTGAAGCTATTATAAACAGGTTTCTTATTGTAAAGTAGAAATTACCCTTCCGAATGTTTTACAGACGCCGTCAATATTTGGTTGATCGGTACGGAATGTTTGCGTCACAGATCATAACGGACATATTTCAAACTTCGCACATCACATAAAATTACTGACCATCGACCTCATATATCCTCTGAGCACCTGAAATCAACCCGAATTATGGTTGCGACCGTCTTGCTTAGTATACAGTTTTTTATGTAGTGAGTGTGGTTGGATGTGTGTTTGTTTGGTTGTTCAATAAATAGACTATTTCACAGTTACCCATAATTCAGCGCGCGGTGGCGGAGTTCCGGTAAAATTAGATAAGGCGGCAAAGATGTAAAACTGGACAATTTATATAAATACAGATATAATGTATTTTTATTTTTATTTTATTCACTATATATATGTGGTTTTTTAGTTGATTCTGACCAATGCTCATACTCCCAATTTATATTGATATGCATCTATTATTGTTGCTGTTACCAATTATGTAAATCAATTGTATCCGATTTCATGCCCTGCATGGGCCCTGTAATTTGGTAAATAAAACATTCCATTCTATTCTATTCTATTCTATAATATAGGTTAATATACAATGGCTTCTTTCCACACAATAAAAATGCAGCGACATTACTACAACAATCTCCTTTAACACCTCAAAGACATAAAGATGTAAAGTCTTTGAATTCATTGGACTTAAAACCTGCAAATAGTTCTAGACTTCTGAACCATATGGTGTGCATTTTGCACTTGCGCAGTTGGGTTAGAATAATTCAGGGAACAATAGCATACTTGTACCTTAATTCTAACCTTTAATCATTATCTATTTTACCAAATCAAAGTATGAGAATGATTTGCTACTCTATAAATATAAAGTGATGTCTGTACAGGAATTTATGTAATGGACATCACCAAGTACATGCCATATTTAAATAATTAAATATGATGTATGCAGTTGCAAATCATTCATCTGTATGTACTGTGTAATTAATTAATAGATATGATAAAAAAAATATATAAACCGAATAAGCATGATCAGTACTACAAAAATTTAAGGGCTGATATATTACCTATTTCTCCCAGCAAAATTGAAGGATGGTTCCTGCTTTGATTTGATAATCATTGATTAGATTTTCATATAAAATACGGAGATTAAAACTTAATGCAGATGAAACAACTACCCACCTGTACTCTTAACAGAAATTGACAGTAAGATTTAAGGTCATCAAAAAATCTTAAAAAACCTATGCAATATAGTCGTCCATCTGGCAAAATTATAAAATGTTAATTATTAGTTACTTCTTGGAAAGTAAAAAGCATCTGCTATATAAATATGGGCTATTTTTGACAAGATAATGCCAACATATTGGGTAATAGCCTCATTAAGTCCTGCTTAATAACTGAAATCGTCACAATTTTAGTATTTTAGTTAAATTTTAGACGGTTTCCGTCTCAAATAAAAATAGGTTGCATTTGTGTTCATTCTTAATAATGAACTATAACATGTACTTGATGATAAAACATAACATATATAAAGGTTGGGGATGAACGTTAACACGGATGCGATCACTTTAATTTTTGACAAAAATCATCTGAATTTGAGGCTCTTACGAGATAACAAAAGACACCCGTACCACCTACCTATTAGTGTGTTGATGAATGATCGGTTGCTTAATGAAGCATACACCACTTCTGATAATTTGAATTCTATTTCATTTTCATTGGATTTTCAAGTATGTGCTTAGAATGAGGAATATGATTATTGTCATCATTATTGCTGGTATAATAATTATAAATATTTAATTATTATCATCATTATTGCTAGTATCTTAATTACATATTCAATTTAGTTGGATCCTTTTGATCTTATGTATAACTTTCTCGCATGAACATTGAAGGTACGATAGACTCTACAGCAACATGGTGGATCGAAATGTAAACAAAGGCAACATAATTCTCACAGACTATTATGATAATAAGTATAACATAAATTTGTTGACATGCAAATCATATAAGAATTATTGAATTATAAGTTATTTACTTTTTATACTTTTGATTATATGATTATAATATGAATGACATATTCTACTTTTATTTCGATACTCATGCCATGTTCCTGAACATATTAGACAACCACAAATCATGATCATGTTTACTTCAATCAGTTTCCCAGAACATCCTTTTCTTATAATAATCGATGTGTCATTTGTATGTAGTTACATAATCAGTGTCTACGTACGCAGAACACAGTGCACATTCAGGAATAAAAATAAATCTAAGGGTATAGTTCGCCAATCAGTTGAGAAAAGAACAAAACTTAATAATAGTATTTGTATGCAGCAATTTCTGAAATGTTCATCATTCAGCTATTTCAATAAAATATCCAAGCAATAACTAAAATCTTGTTTATATACGATTTTCCGGGAGTTGTGTTTTTCCTTCTGTCATGACACAGTTTATGTTGCTGCTTGAAATGAAGCTTTTGAGCAGAATTATCCTAATTATTATGATGGACTCCTATCTTAAAAGATTAACTGACGCCCTGTTGATAACGTTGACCGTTATGTAATCGTTTTGTCAGATCAAACCACGCTTATGTTGTCAAGGTAAAGCCACAATACCGTGTTTTATTCGCCAGTTACTGAAAACAACGTTTCATTGAATATCTATATCATGAACAACATGATAAATTTATAAGTTCACTACATGTTTCCTTACAGATGTTTGTTATTTTGACATTTGTTTCTTCCTTCCTAGTGAACAAACAAACGTGATGTTGAAATCAGCAGCACTACAAACTTATATTCTAGAGTTTTTATAGTGTATTTAAAACATTTTTTAGGCTTTATGCATGAAATTCATAATGATGAAACTACTCTTGACAGAAACAATATTTAGTTAACTTTTTGCAAAGATTATTCTATACGTAGCTATAATCATTAATAATATCAATAACAAAATATGTACATACACAATAAAAACATAAGGTTCTTCAGTTTAGAAGGAAATACATTTCTACTTATAATTCTTTGTCTGGCAAATGCTTGTAACAGACTGTCTCTTAACTATTCTCTGATATACCTCATATATCTGAAAACATGAATACCATGGACAATTATTATTATTATAATGTATGCACCCTAATTACATTATATCATTCCAAAATAATCGTACTAGTATAAATTTGTTGTTATTTGTACTCTATTCGATTTAATTGCAATTGGTTTATTTTGCATAAAACTAAACAGTGTGTGCATGTTTTGCTAACAAATTGTGAGTCTTTCATTCCTAACGTAGTTAATTTAAGCTATTTAATGACTAATTGGTTTATATACTAACTAAATCAGGAGTGACTGTTGTTCATGTTGGTTCCGTTGCTTGCTCTTGGATTTGGTCATGATTTGACTAGATAAATAGTAGGTTTTGATGTTGACATTCGGTTATTATTGTACAAAAGTCATACAAGTCAAAGTTTCCGATGTGGTTTAATCCATTTTCTACATTTGAAAATGCCTGTACCAAGTCAGGAATATGACAGTTCTTGTCCATTCGTTTTTGATGCGTTTTGTTTTTTGATTTTGCCATGTGATTATGGACTTTCCAAATTGATTTTCCTCTGAGTTCAGTATTTTTGTGATTTTACTTTTTTTTGAATATCGTACTCTATTGTTCAAGTTGTATTTAAGATACCTTTTAACAGTACATGTTAGTTCTGTATAATATTGATTTATATAGCTTATATTTATACTTTATACGTTGAAATGTTCTTTGTTCGGTGAGAATATATCAAGTATAATAACTCACTAATTGTTTTAAATGGAAACAAGTTATGTCAGGACAGCCATTAAAACTAACTAAACAATTAGAAAAGTGTCCTTCTAAGGAATATATTTGTAAACATATAAAAGTATGTCATCCGCCTTCTCTTGTGTCTTTATGAAAGAGTGAAAAGATTTTCTGCAGCAAAAATAACATGGAATATGTGGTTTGATTTCCAACGAGACAATTCTCCAAGAGAGACCGAATGACAGAAAAATTTACAATTATAAGTCACATAACGTTCTTTAACAACGAGCCCCGAAAAGACAAATGTAAAATAATTCAAAAGACAAAACTAACGGCCTGATTTTTGTTCAAAACAAAAAACAAATTTGTAATAACAACTGAATTACAGGCTGTTGACTTGTGATAGGCACATACTCATAATTATATTAAGTAATGCATATCATATGATAAATGGAAGAATAAAACAAAACAACCAAAAAAAATACGCATGTCATATTTAATTTAACTGATAAACTAAATGAATACTTTAATCCCGACGTCGTTGTATGACGATTTCATACTATGAACTGTCAAATCATCGAAGAGCAATATGGATTGTAAATTTTATCTGCAGTACTTACCCGCCACATGAACATCTACAATGAGAAAAGACTTAATTATATAAAACAAGTCGCTCGGACATCCTTATCAAACTTTGCGTTAATTGGTTCACGTATTGTCATGTAGGGATATGTATAGCTACCAATACAGTATTGTTGTGTTACAACCACTACTTGTTTTATAGAATGGTAAGGACGAACAGGTTGCGTGCGAAGACATTATTTATACGTCACACATGATCATTTTCGTATCGAATTTAATAAAGGACATTGCTATTTATTGTTTAAAAAATAAGTGTAGGCAACATTTTACATTTGTTATAATCACTTGACAAAGGTGATGTTGATAATAATCTCTAAAAGACTAGCTGGCTATATATTTTATTTGATAGCTCCTTTCTTGATGTGTAACCCCGTGGTATGGATGTATATTCAATCGTTGTGATTGATGAATACACAAATTAAAATGAAGGAGTCATACTAGTTAAAAATGTTAAAAAGGTATTGTCAGGGACGGACAACCAGCTGTGTCATCAAACAAGTGGTTGTAATAAGTCATAAACGACTAAAGTATTATAATTCAGTAAACCCCAAATACGTCTACATTAGATTCGTTAATTATAGTATAGAACAATATATGAAAAAGGTAGCTATCATGTATAGACCCCAGTTTAACAAAATATATAACTATTTAACGATGAAACATAAGATATTCATTTGATTTAAAGTTTAATGTACGAACGTTTTAATATTAGTCACAATACACAAGTATTAAATTATACATAGCTGTGTTCAATAAAGTGGAGAGACTTCTGTAATATGTTTAATCATCTCTTTCTGATGTTATTCTTGAAAAAAATGCAAAATATCGCATTGCTTCTTATATGGGAATGGGTTTTATAACATTCATATAATAATGTCTTTTTTTCGGAACTGGCTTTATACTTCACCATTCTTTAAAACATGACTCAAAATATTGAATTTGTTTTTGTGTATACTGCTGTTTGTCATGGCATTGTCTCCTTGTAGACGAACCTGTCTGAGATACAACATTAAGTTGATATGATTTTTTATTAATCTAATAGTCTACTACTACCATTTTAACAAAACTTTATATTATAAATTACTAATGTCCATACCTATGTGTTTGCCTAACTTGACACTAACTTGAGGGACAACTTATAAAAATATAACCACAGAAAACAGCATACAATTTAGCAAAGAGAAATAACAACGACAATAGAAGAATACCATAGGTAGTTGTGATAGTAGATTATTTTGAAGTTTCATTATTGAATTAGTTTATAAATCAAGCATGGCAAACATTGGAATGTGATAAACAGTATGTGTATGCATTAAACGTGTCGCTTTATAGATTTATAAATCATTTGAGAACTAAGGTTGCAACACACAAAAGTTAAGTTGAACTGAGGTTGAGTAAACTTGTTTCACTTATGCTTTTTATGGTCTAATATTTCAACTGTTCCGGTTATTATATGTCATTGGTTTAAAACATTTCTGGTTTTACCATTTTTAACGATACTCTTAATCTTCCGACTCTTTTGTAGTCGTTTTGCACGTCTGTGTGACATTATTTAAATGGTATGTGTATTGTATTGCCTAGCTATTTTAATAACAACATTACATCAAACAACTTCTATAATGAATTGCTTAATTTATGTGATTTTTGTTTTTATACACCAAGACTTTCGAAAGACACTTTGGTGTTTTCATCCTAAAACAAGTTGACGTAAGGTAATTATAATCAAAGATAAATAAGTACGAATCGACAATTTTGAATTTAAATAACATACTATATGAAGTGCCAAAAATGAAACACACAAGATGCAAGATTTACTGTATAACATAATGTTTTAAATAATGTAAAAAAAATGTTGCTACATCAAAATGCCATATCAATTCTCATATAATAGATAACGTGGCTCCTTAAAATGGGTTGTATCATTTTAGAACAAAACAGTACCATGAATGTGTATACGTACACTATACACTTATAACATAAACTAAAGGATAAAAGAGGGACGAACTTTTTTTTAATATATTTTCCCATTTAATAAAAATATCAGATACAATTTTCAATATCACATGCTGTTTAATTTTTCATTTTGTTTAAACTTATCACAACATACTTATATGGTTGGTACTTACATGCTCCTGAAAAAAAGAAATATAAATTCAATTAAGATCGGATGAATAATTTGAGAGATCAACGACAGGGGAAATACTCATCTAAAAACATCAGATACAACGTTTTACTTGTGCATATTAAGTTCAGCATTTTGTCTGGAAATGTTAATCATATTTAGAAGATACTGTAGTTTCCTAAATGTGAGAGCTATCACAAAAAAGTAAAATTATACAAATAAAAAGCAAATTAAATGATAAAAATGAATATATTTCTCCCATAATAATTGTAAATGGATATTGAAACCTCATTGATTATATATTAGGAAATTATAACAATCATGATAACAAAATACTTCAGTATGTTGTTTTATTCTATGGTATCCAGTTGTTAATCATATAACAATCATGTTAGAAAAAAACAATACAAACGAGTTCTTACTTTTATCAATTACGTCACTCTGTAATATATTAATTGGCGAGAAAAAAAACCTACGAATTGGATTATTTACGATAAAACACTAACAACAAAGACTATCTGATAAGCAAAGTTTTAATAACTATCTATGATGAGTTTATTTATGGATTTATCAGATATTTCACATTGTATACAAAACAATATTATACAGTATTAATAAAGCCCAAGTTTCATAAAAATCAATGCAGGTTTAAACATATTTCAAGTAAAACTAAATTAATTCAAAACCATCTATAAGAAAAAGACTGCAAATGAACATATATTTTAAAAAACCTGATTTCTGGTTTTTTTTAACTGTTGTTTGTCTCTTTATACTTTTGCCATGGTATTTGTTTAGTTTACATTTTACTAATGATTTTGAATGTCTCTCTATTATCTTCCTCCTCTTTAAAGGTGGAGCGTGCATCTGAGATACGTCATGTAAGTTGTGGGATTATTGTTTTACTTAACTATGTTACCACCACCATTGCATCAAAAGCCTTACATTATAAATTGTCTATGTACAAGTACGCTATACTTATCTGTTTTCTACTTAAAACTTACAAGCTGTAAACAAATAATAATAATTATAAATTACAGCATACAATTCTGCAATGAATTAACCAGCTTTAATGGAATTAGTTGTATACGTAATAAAAATATATAAAAAAACATTTTGTTAAATGACAGTTTCTTCTATTATACTCCTGATTTAATAATACAAAGGAGACAATTAATTCTATGACAGGGCTGAGCAGGATATCATGTCTTTGAACGTCACTACCTGGTGAAGACTTATCAAGAATCGGTAATTTACAGGACAATCATATATTCAATTTAAATCAAATAATGATGCCAAATAACTTCAACAGTTTTGGTTATTATATGTCATAAGTTTTACCCATTTTTGATTTTGTATTTTCAATGAAGATTAATCTAGAAGACAGGATATGACATCAGATTACGTTTTGTTTTATAAACTGTTGTTTATCTGTATGTCTCACTAGGATTTAGCCATGGCGGTGCAAGTTTATATCCGACCAATGCTGTTGAATCTCTCTTTGATATATTTCGCAATTTTATAAGACAGAACAAGTCTCACATAAATTATAATTATGGTGTGTTTATTGTTTAACTTTACTACACTTATAACACTGTATGTAATGTAGATATATAGAAAACAACACAATCCTGATTGTTGTATATTGTAATCATTTGATTTTTTTTTGTTTCGTTCTTGGTACAATAACGTTATGCGTTTGAATGTCTCTTGGTATCTTCTGCCTCTTTTGTAGACATACCGCACGGCTATCATATATCATATTATAAGCATGATTATTGTTTAACTTTACACACTTGTATTGCTCTCTTTATATAATGAACTACAGTATATTATATAATTATACTTTTCTGTTTGTTACTTGACACTTACACGCTGACCAAAAATCAGACAAATTAATTATTATAGTAAACAGCAAATCATTCAGCCAAAAACAAAAATCGTTATTGGATTTAATTAAAAAAGTAATGCAATAAAAGTACATTACTTTGAGACTATCGAGTGTTCTGTCAGATAATTCAATAGTAAAGTCATTACTATGAGTTATATTTTGTTTATTTATCTTGCTTCATAGTTATTTTGATGATTTCAAAAGCTATGCTCACGTCTACACTACATCATTTTAATTGTCTATTCTGTTCACTAGTACTTAACTAATTGGTACAAATATTTTTATATAACGACCTACATATACAATTATACGCTATACTTATCTCTTTTCTACTTGACACTTACTCGCTGAAAAAAGCAAATAGATAATTATAAAATACAGCATAACAATGATAAATGAACTAAATATAATTGAAAAAGTAATGCAGTAACATGGTGAGTGGGCGGTTCAAACCATGCAATGTTTACGTGCTGTTTATGTCGTGTACATGTTGCGATTTTTTACAGGTTATAAGCTTTAAGAGATGTTCTATTTTTGAATTATTTGTACATAATCAAAACTCTAAATGAGTAAATGGATGCAGCATATCAAACAACCCCCGAAATTTAATTTTTGTTACAATCAAAGTTAAATTCTCGATCCTTTCGACTTAAATGCAGAACAATTGAAAATTTTACCAAAAAAATCTAAAACACGGTTAGATTCATCATATCAAACAACCCAAATAATTCGATTTTTTATGAAATCAAACAAAGTTTAATTTTAGACCCTTTTGACCTCAGTTTGGACCAATTTGATTTCAGGGCAAAACAAAAAATCTAATTACATTGTTAGATATAGCATATCGAAGAACCTGATATATTCATTTTTTGTTGGAATCAAACTAGATTGACCCCAATTTGGACCAACTTGAAAACTGGGTCCATCATCAGAAATCAAAAAACATGTTCAGATTCAGCAGATCAAAGAACCCCAGAATGAATAATAAAATAATTATGAAATATTGTTAAGGTTTATAACATCTGTTAAAAGAATAGAAACATATCTTTATTTTTAAAATTTGTACAAGTTAAAATCATTGTTAAGCAATATTTTGTACAGGTTACAACATGTGCGAGGTAATTTTGTACACTCTATCACTTGTATTTCTGCTTTAAACATGTTATAACCTGTACAAAATTCCCCATTTCCATTCTCAATTTTATGTATACATATGAATATGACATATGAGCAAACAATCGAAATGACACTTCTATATTTTCACCTAGTGTTTTGCCCGAGCAACCTTTGATTTACCTAACTAGATTTTTTTTAAATAAATGAAGTGAACACATAGTAAACGTTGCAGTATAGTCTTTATCAACGAGTAAACATTATCAATAATATTTTTATTCATGAATATTTAATTTGTAAAGCCTTGTATTTATATGTGCAATTCATCTCACAACATTAATACAACAACATAATGGTTTTGTTTGATTTGTGTTTTTTTTGTTTCTCTCTATTAAAAACAATGATTGTTTTTGTTGTTCTTGTTCTTTTTACAATTCTTAAGCCATGTGGTGTTCAGTTTATTTTCGATACATTAGTTTGACTGCCACTCAGGAATCTTTCGCACCTTTTTGGTACATGAATTCCCTTATTTAGAAAATGATGGATTTAACTTTGTTCTATAACTAGCTTAACCCATTAACCGTATTACAATAGCATATAATTCCAATCACTTGACAAAATTATGCACGTATGAGCAAAATTATAGACACAATGGGTTAAAATGGGACCTGTTTTCGAATACAGTATAATAGACGTTAAATGTTTATTTTCTTGAAAAATGTTTTAAACTAAATACAATGGGCATTAACAAGTCAGAAAAAAACCACTACAAACACACAACACCATAGCAAAGAAAAATGAATAAAAGGCCAAACAACACGTTTAATAAAAAAAAAACAAAGAACACTTAGACCTAGCATTCGTCGTATTGCTCAAGTCACAATCTATTGTAAGCTTATTTTTTTAGACGAATTGATGTACTGAAACAAACATATCAATAATTATGTGTAATTAAAATATTTCAATATGCCACACAAAATATGATGATGTTCAAAAACTCATTTATGAGAAGCCATGCCGTTGGTTACTTGGTTGAAATAAGGAAATAACGGAAATGAAACTAACAAACCTAGTCAAAACATCAAACATAAAATTGATTGACTGGAGTACATCGCAAAACTGATAGTTTTTACCATATGCAGCTGCTATATTGAAGTATTAGCATTTATAACGGGGATTGTTAAACAAGCAATCTGTTTATACAACGAGTGACTGACATACACAATGTATTTTTGTTAACCGTGTCTGTAGTAGATGACTGTTTGGAATATTTGTCAATTACAAAAGACAATACTTACTAATCATATCTCTTTTCCTTCCTGAAAGATGAAACAGATCAATGTTGTCAGTTACACATTCTAAATAATAAGACTGATAGATAAGTTGCCGTTTACCCAGAAAACATTTCCGAAGCAATACTAAAAGTTTCTATAAATGTAGGTAAGTTTACTTTATTTTGCCACCTTTTGTTGAATTGTATTGTGAGATAAACATGTAAAATCGTTGTGGATGAATATTACATTATCATGATAACATTGGCAGCATCAACCTTTCTGCATCAGATAATTAATGTCTCAAAAGTAAATGGTCTAAATTCACAAATTTTTGCTTCGTTTAGAGCTTTACGTCATCTACATTATGCCGTTTCAGCGTTTTAAATATCTGAAACAAACCCAACGAAAAAGGCAAACGTCGAGTAGTTTGTAAAAAATTTCAATGTAAAAATATTCTTTGTCGTTTATGGTGGAGGATGTTGGTTAAGCTGTTCATTTTTTTCTATGGAAATTTCATCCAAACAAAACTGCAATATTGTACAAATGAGTATTGTATTGTTTGACCTTTCGACAATTGTCATCACACCATATATGTCTCACTCTAATAAGATTGACGACAAAGTAAAATTGAGAATGGAAAAAAAAATGTGTCAAAAAGACAACAACCCGACAAAAAGGAGAGAACATGTAAGGCAACCTATGGGTCTTAAAGACAACGAGATAATCCTGCGCTGGCGTTAACTGGCCTCTTAACAAAAAGTTTGTACTAACTTAGTTCCATTGATGTCAAACCAAACTGCAAAACACATACATTAACTGAAATTAAATTTGAAAAAGACTAACAAAGGCTAAGAGGCTCCTGAATTTGGATAGGTGCAAACATCTGTTCAATGTCGACACAACAAACGCACAGTTATCCAGACAACGCCAATAACGACATCAGTACTTATTCGCAGTTCAACGTCATAAATATTTTGAGAGAAAAAAAATCCCGGTTACAAACCTAAAACTAAGAGTCCTACACCAATTATAAGAAGTCACAATGGAACAACAGAAACACTGAACTGCAATAAAAACAAAGGGCAATGCATCATACATAGAACCCAACTATTTGAATACAATTCCAATATTCCTGACTTGAAACAGAACATTTTTATAACCAATGGTGTGTTGAATCTAGTTTTAAGTCTGAACAAACCTCGCGCGCTTGACTCAGTTTAAAATAGTCTGATGTCAGAAAAGGTAACTTAAAAAACCTATGCAAAATGGCAATGATGCGTATATCAACAAAGACAGTTACTGACATGCATGCGAGCTCTAGACCACATCTTAACTGATTAAAAATGAATTTCTTCTAGGTCTTTTGTGGATAGTTGTCTCATTGGCAATCATACTACATGACCATTGTTCTTTTTTTATATTCTCCATATTATGCAAATCATGCAAATCATGCAAAATACCCATGAATGATTTAGTATCAAACCAGCAAATGCGCCCTATGAGTGATTAAATATGAGTACCAAAATATGGCGTCTAGTATTATTAGTAAACATCCATTTTCATCACTGTTGACGCAGGCGAACCTATGTTGCTCATTACATTTGTGTAAATTATTTACAAGTTAACAGATATAATGCTGTTCTATATCACTCGTATTGGTTTGTTCCTCGATGTTTCTTATTGATTTTTTAAACAGTGCAAACATCTTTGTGGCGCAAGCCAATTACACATGACACCAGTTGCATTTTTCGAGATAAAAGACCCATGTATTTTGCACTTCATTGACACTTTGAAATCATACATGTGAAACACCAAATGATATAGATGTACAACTTTGTGTTATATCCATAGAAACAATTATTATGAACTTACCCACACTTGGTACATCTGTACAGGTATTTTCCTTGCTCCTTTGGTATCACATCCTGTTTGTAATCACTATAATGAGCAACACAATTGATTGACCTAAAATTTACTCTATTCTAAGAAAATATTAAAATCCAACAAGCTATTACTAACTGATACACACATAAACAGTGCAAAAATATCATAAAAGCATTTGAAATATATACAAGAGTCATAAACCAAATTAGCCAATCTCGAATGAATTGAACTGATAATCTATAAACAAATAAATCAACTTACACCTGGACAGAGAAACATTTGTTTTACTAGAAAGATATATTGCTTTACTTCAGAGATGTTTTCTATGGTTCAGTGTAGAACAGAAGCTGTTTACACACAAAGAGTATCACAGTTCACCATTTGTTGTGAGTGGGGGTTGTCCTTACGTAGTATACGTAATGTTTGACAAGAACTTATAATTAAGTTCGACTTTTATTTACCTGTAATGGTCGTATTGGTGTATGTCGTTCCTTTAAACAAAATTAGATGACATCAACTATAAACATATTCAATTTGAGGTCATATATATTTTATCTTTCCAATCCTTATAGAATTATTTCTGATTGCATACGCTTTTCCCTCTATTTCCCCGTCTTTCCTACAGACACTTACAAACTGAATGAAATGACGAACTATTTTAATTTAACCATTCATAAAACAGATATAGGAAGATGTGGTGTGAGTGCCAATGAGACAACTCTCCATCCAAATAACAATTTAAAAATTAAACCATTATAGGTTAAATATGTCTTTTTTAATTTTTGCCCTGTCGTCAAAATTTCGTACGGTCACATTTTTCTAAAAAGTCGTTTTAAAGACTAGTAGTATATTTGAGAGTTTCAACCTCCCTTTTTCAAAATAAAAAAAATGTGTATTTTTGCTTACATTTAATTGAAATAGTTTTTCCTGGAGCTATTTTTATATGTCAAAGTACTCTATTCAGTATTTTATTTTCTTCTAATCTATGAAATGCGAAGTTTGGACTATTTAAAATCGAGGTAATTTTAATTGCAAATTCAGACACAAACTTTAGTTTCTTCTTCATAGTAGTAATAAACATTAACCCATAATATTTTAAGCATATAATATTTCATAAAACTAGTTAGTGATAACAATTTCGGAACCAAAATATCAAAGAAACCTGACGAAATCAATGAAAAAAGAATGGAGTAAAAAACTTCAATTTCAACATTGAACTCAATCACTTGCCTTCCGTCACATATTGTGTATTAGTCAATAATTTGATCTCAACTGAAATATGAAATTACTACCTTCTTTGCTTTATATACACATGTTTTCAATTAAAGTGCACTGATATATGCCACATACTTTGTTTGTATATGTTTGTATTCTATAATTTCTTCTTATAAAACATCAAAAAAGACTTATTGTAAAATCAAAATAATTAACGGATAGTTTCAGTAAATATTCCGTGATATGTCAAGTTCGTACCAACTTTCTCCATTATAAGTCTAAAGAAAAGACAAAAGTCGTTAAATTTTATGCAGTGCTTAATATGCCAAAAATTATTTTACCAGTATAGGGAAGTCGATTTTTAATCTGCACTTGAATAAAATATTGGATGAGGTGAACATCAAGATGTTGCATGCGGAAGCTGTTAATTCAAAGAACTTTGTGCAGGAGGTTTATAGTTGTTCATGTTAGAAAAGTTACACAAGTAAATATATTTGTTCCCCCTTTTAGAGTGAGGAAGCTTCTATCTGTCATTTAATGACGACATAAAATTATCGGACTGTTGTCCCTCAGTTTCGGGTATTTGTACGCGTTCTGGAATGCAGTCGTTCAACTGGAGCGCTTGTATATTTTGCTGCAACAAAACATTTTAGTAAGATCAAAAACAACTCAAGTTTGAATCAGATGAGCGTATCAAGAATGTTTTATTCGTGTCAGATAAAGTTAAAGTTGAGAGCAGTTTCCCGTCCATCTTTTAAACTTCAAGCACTCTGTCATTACGGTTGCATTACAAAATATTTGCTAAAAACGAAAAAAAAAAAATCGAAACCCGTAGAAGCAGATATTGCGGATCAAGATACTGCTTTTACTTATTTTAGTTTGGCTATTGAGAACGATTCAATGGTCATTCCTCATGACACCGTTACTTGATAAATATAGATCTTTTCTTTCGGCTGATTCTTATTTAAAATATTCTACTTGTAAAATGCTGTCTAAACTCATTGATTTCTATAAAAATTCAGTTGTCAAACATCTTCAACAAGTTCAAGGCAACTATAACATAATATTTAGTAGCAAAATAACTATTTGAGATGCCATATCAACTGCTAGTCAATTGAAAACTGACCTCAAAATCTCAATGACAACTGTAATAGACATAAATAACGGACATATATTTCATTCCGCTGCGAGTATACTTCGAAAAGACTTCGAAACTCTACAGAAGAATACCCAACTTCGGATGAATGTCTTTTCCATCTTCAATTCAGTCAATGCCTTCGTATTAATTGCAATTTTTTATATGGTTACTCGATGAAACTGCATTCAGCCAAGACTATTCTCTGGAAATGGCACCATAAAAATTGCGTAAATGTATACTATGACGTTACGCGCGATGTTCGTACCTTATTGGAAATTCGGTGTAGTTGGCAAGATGCAAGTCCAATTATATAATTTTGTGATATCATATCCATTGCTTTTGTACGTATTTTAAAAAATAATTAATTTTAAAATAAAAACGAATAAAATAATCGCTGAAACTATGTTTTTTGCTGCATGCGACAAGCTTCACCTTTAAAAAAACGACGATTTTAAGGCTGTCCCGCGTAACATAATTCATTTATTGTAAACATTAAACTATCATTTTCGTTAAAACGTTTTTTCCATTATTAAACAGAATGGTTCCTTCAGTCTTGTATGCACTTTTTATGATGTTATGATGACGTCATTGAAAAACCCGCGTTCCATATAACAATTTTCTGTCCCACGGGAAAAAAATTGGGATTCCAGATTTGAGAATCCCAAAACTTTTATCTAAAATGATAAAAGTTTAGTATTTGCATTTACTACATCAATGTTAATTTGCTTAATTTTATGAATTTAAATACAAATATCCTGAAAAATGATATATAGTAATTTATGAGCGATTTTTCAAAGGCTTACAAAGTTGTCGCACCGCCATTTTTAAGCGTAAAAACGAACTCAACTCAAATGGACGTCAATTGTTTGCTTATCAGTGCTCTTATAATGGTAGTACCCTGTCGGTACTTGTAAATAAAAACTCGAAATAATGTGTTTGCTTTGACCAGAACCTTTCATGTGCAGAATTGTGGCCATGCGTGAAATTGGTAGAAATATTAAAACAGGTCTTGTGACGGTTGATCAAAATAAAAATGATGAAGATAACGGTGGATTTGGTATAAAGCTTAACAGAATAACAGAAAAAATGAATATCATAAACTTCTGTAAGAAAAAAAAAACTTAATAGATATAGTCTTTGGATATAAAATAGGAGACCGACATTATAATGACATAAATCTTATTATAACGATGATAGGTTTCTCAATGTACAAATCATTTACACGTCGGAACAAAGAACAAAATCCGCCGACATATACAACATCTTTGAATTATATTTTGAAGTAAACATATTGATAAAAACGTTAAAGTAATCTAATTCGCAAATTTCAAAAAAAATCTTTAAACTGTTAGATTATAAAATGTGTAAACATAATATTCATATGTAGTTTCGAAACATAACGTAGAAAATATTTACTCAAGTATCTTTAAAATTAAATACTACAAAATTGCAAAATAAAAATTGACACCTCAGCGGCCGTAAAGAAAAAAACCTTAAATAACACATATTCTAAAACTTAAAATCAAAACACAATAAGGTACAGATTATGGAGAAAGACAATAAATTCATATTTCAATGATAATAAAACATCTTACCTTTTGATAGTAATCCAAAAGCGAAAAGATTAACACGTGACCTATATTATCATTCGATTATGTCAGGTTACGATTATTTGATCACACTAAGACACCTGCACGATTTTTCTAAACGAGCAATATGTGTATCCAATAATGAGGATATAAAAGTAAAGGTCAAATACGGAACAAAATTACGTAATTATAAAATTAATGTGAATGATTTGCAATTATATATGTTTATATTGTATTTTTTTCTATTTGTAATTGACTAACAATCAGTTGGATTTTATTATAAATTATATGTGTATGTTTTACACAGAAATTAAACTAACAAGTACTAACAAAATTTATTATATACTACTAACGGTTAACGAGGCCAGGATAAGGTACCGGTATTTGATGTATCCACTAACAAATATGAATAACTATTAGTAAAACATTATTTACCTTTAAAAACTATAGGCTCTAAAGAGCCTGTGTCGCTCACCTTGGTCTATGTGAATATTAAACAATGGACACAGATGGATTCATGACAAAATTGTGTTTTGGTGATGGTGATGTGTTTATAGATCTTACTTTACTAAACATTATTGTAGCTTACAATTATCTCTATCTATAACAGTATTTCTGTGGAAAATGTTATTGAAAATCTTCAAATTTTAATAAAATTGTTAAAAATTGACTATGAAGGGCAATAACTCCTTAGGGGGTCAATTGACTATTTGTGTCATGTGACTTATTTTTAGTTCTTACTTTGCTGTACATTATTGCTGTTTACAGTTTATATCTATCTATAATTATATTCAAGATAATAACAAAAAAACAGCAAAATTTCCTCAAAATTACCAATTCAGGGGCAGCAACCTAACAACCGATTATCAGATTCATCTGAAAATTCCAGGGCAGATAGATCGTGACCTGATCAACAATTTTACGTCCTGTCAGATTTGCTCTTAATGCTTTGGTTTTTGAGTTATAAGCCAAAAACTGCATTTTACCCCCATGTTCTTTTTTTAGCCATGGCGGCCATCTTGGTTAGTTGGCCGGGTCACCGGACACATTTTTTTAACTAGATACCCCAATGATGATTGTGGCCAAGTTTGCTTAAATTTGGCCCAGTAGTTTAAGAGGAGAAGATTTTTCTAAAAGATTACTAAGATTTACGAAAAATGGTTAAAAATTGACTATAAAGGGCAATAACTCCTAAAGTGGTCAACTGACCATGTTGGTCACATTGACTTATTTGTAGATCTTACTTTGCTGAACATTATTGTTGTGTGCAGTTTATCTCTATCTATGATAATATTCAAGATAATAACCAAAAACAGCAAAATTTCCTTAAAATTACAATTTCAGGGGCAGCAACACAACAACGGAATGTCCGATTCATCTGAAAATTTCAGGGCAGATAGATCTTGACCTGATGAACAATATTACCCCATATCAGATTGCTCTAAATGGTTTGGCTTTTGAGTTATAAGCCAAAAACTGCATTTTACCCCTATGTTCTATTTTTAGCCATGGCAGCCATCTTGGTTGGTTGGCCGGGTCACCGGACATATTTTTTAAACCAGATACTCAATGATGATTATGGCCAAGTTTGGTTGAATTTGGTCCAGTAGTTTCAGAGGAGAAGGTTTTTCTAAAAGATTACTAAGATATACGAAAAATGGTTAAAAATTGACTATAAATGGCAATAACTCCTAAAGTGGTCAATTGACCATGTTGGTTATGTTGACTTATTTGTAGATCTTACTTTGCTGAACATTATTGCGTGTTTACAGTTTATCTCTATCTATAATAATATTCAAGATAATGACCAAAAACAGCAAAATTTCCTTAAAATACCATTTCAGGGGCAGCAACCCAACAACGAAATGTCCAATTCATCTGAAAATTTCAGGGCAGATAGATTTTGACCTGATAAACAATTATACCCGAAGTCAGATTTGCTCTAAATGCTTTGGTTTTTGAGTTTTATAAGCCAAAAACTGCTCTAAATGCTTTGGTTTTTGAGTTTTATAAGCCAAAAACTGCATTTTACCCCTATGTTCTATTTTTAGCCATGCCATCTTGGTTAGTTGGCCGGGTCACCGGACTCATTTTTTAAACTAGATACCCCAATGATGATTGTGGCCAAGTTTGGTTAAATTTGGCCCAGTGGTTTCACAGGAGAAGATTTTTGTAAAAGTTAACGACGGACGACGCCGGACGCCGGACGCCAAGTGACGAGAAAAGCTCACTTGGCCCTTTGGGCCAGCTGAGCTAAAAAGAGACAATAACTGTTTAGTGTCTTTAAATGTAAGCTGAATTGGTACGAGGCTAGGAAACAAGGTGTATGTGCGCTTTTAGCGAGTTACTACACCTGCTTCGAAGAAAGTACAAATACAGCTGATAATTAAATACACTAAACAGTTATTGTCTTTATCCTGCAAATAATTCTGTATCTTTTGTTTTTGTTTTGAAAGACACAAACACACATGTTTTGCATTTATTTTTGAATTTAAATCCCTCTTGAGGCCCGTTTAGTAATACCATACAGTAATCACAAATTCAGCTGACGACGAGTTTGCAAAATAAGAATCTCGAATGATCAACAATTATACATCGCTCAAGGTTAATAGTTATGTATTTTAACATAACAACTACTTTCAACAGTAAAAACAAATCACACAACATTATCCAATTTGAAATATGCATGCTGAAATTGACATGACTGTTTTTGTTACAAAATCATACACAAGATTTGAAATACATGAAACATGAAACATGAAAACTTAATTAAACGCCTATTTCTACATATACAATATGTATTCAATGGCGTTGTACATAAATGACATATAAAATTGAAAATTTATACTGTGATACACAAGAAAAAAGTCAGAAAAGTTCAAAATAATTTTGGAAATACAATGTTTTCAACCGACATTTAAAAATATCCAAAGATTCAGAGTTTCTTACATTTGTACCTAGTTCATTCCACAATTTTGGCCCAATAGTACTAAAGCTTCTATCTGAAAAAGTGTTCTTTTTGTTATATGGGACTGCATAACAACCAATAGATGACTCTGGCGACCTTAATGAACGTTTCGACACTTGAGGATTTAACAAATTGATCAAATAGTTGTTATCGTAGAAAAGACTGATGTTCATGAGTGTATGTTATCAGAAAATTGGTGCGATTCTTGTTGCTCTAAAGAAATGTTTGAAAACAAACATAACGTGTTTATAAAGTTATCGTTAATTCGCAATTAATACGTCATTGAAATGCGATTGCAATACACATTCTGAGGTGACGCAGGTTCATACAATACTCAGTCTGGCAGTGGGCGGAGCTTAAAAGCGATATCTGTATAGTATACAGGTACATAACATTACGAACGGAAATGGGGAATGTGTCAAAGAGACAACAACCCGACCAAATAAACAACAACAGCAGAAAGTCACCAACAGCATAGCGGGCTGTATATGTATAGTAGAACACACAATTGCAGGATAAAATACAAACTTAATCAGAACCATTGCAACGTCAAATGGTGACGTATGTAAGAAGATAATGGTGACGTATGTAAGAAGATAATGATGACGTATGTAAGAAAATAATGTGTAATTAACTCAAACATTTGATGACAAGTTTTCATTGTCAAATACGTAAATTTAAAAACTGTATAATATACAAATATATTTCCTACCTCTTTGGGGAAGGCAATTCTCTTTCTCTGTTCATGGTTTGTTGTGCACGCATTTCACTGATAAACGAAAAACTTAATTTTTTACATTTTTTCTCTCCAAATGTTCTGTCAAGTATCATAAGTATGACCTTTGTTAACACATAGTCATTTTCTTTGTATGTTGGCGTTTGTTTTTGTAGCAGTACAGTGTTTATGTTGTACCGTTACTTTCCACTTGTAGTAAATGTGTGTTTTCCTCAATTTTGTTCGGATTTTTTATCATTTTAATCGATTTATTATGACTATTGTAAAGCGGTATTCTTCTATTGTATTTATTCATAATATTATAATCTTGCATAAAATGCATGAAATTACAATAAAATATGTATATAACGAGAAAAACAGATATATCTGTACTAGTTTGAAAGCAAGTATGTTTGCATTTTTACCTATTGTCATGGTTGGTATTAAATGTACATGTATCAATACTACTTAAAATGTACACTGCCATACAACCCGTATTTATCCGCACATTGTGAATCCATAATATTATACAATTATAGCCTTTGTATGAGGTCGATACAAGGATATATTGATCTGAAAGAAGTATATTGACTGAGGACGAAGTCCGAGGTCGATATATCCTGTATTGACCTCATACAAAGGCTATATTTGTTATATTATTAATTTCCGACCATATTTGTATCAAAATCGTCATTTAGGTTTGTTGAAATTTTATAGATATTATATTTTCTCCTTGAAAATAACAACATATTAGTTGTTATTCCATTTACTTTTTTTTTATATCTTATGTATTCCAAGGATTTTTTTCGTCAAATAATCGATCACAGATATTATGTGTTTCAAAACGTTAAACAATATCCTGAAATTCATTACATGACGTAACAAAGTATATCGATTTTTAGATATTCTAAAAATAACCGTGCGATATGCTTTTTGCAGGTCAATATGCTTTTTGCTATCCGCCGTTTTCTCTCTACCTTCGAAAATATAGTTTAACATGTGACTATCCCTAAACGAATCAAATTTGTTAAAATATACGAATTAATAATACTAAACAATACATTTGTAATGACCACATAGTTGTATTTCATGAATTGTCTCTCTTTTGTTTGTCATATTATATCCAAACGTAGGTTGATACTTTAAGAAAAAAACACAAGTATGATTTTGCAAAAATACGTGTCTCTTAAAGGGGCACTAGCTGTCAAATTCATGGTCACCAATTTGACTCAAATTCTCATATTTGATTAATAACAATGTAAAACATTTATCCAATCTATCAAACGTTTAAAATAAACAGTTTACAGAGCATGGGGTAGATGAAATGTAGGTTCGTTTCGTGTGTATTTAAATCCAGACGCCATCTAATTAACTATCGATTTGACCTCAGATGACCATATAAGCGATGTAAACACAAATAAAGATATGAATAGGTTAAACCAGCACGTGCAATTGGATTTTTATAGGTCTGTTTGATTTGAATTTATAGATTAAAAATATAAGTTACTCATTGTTTTTAACCGTATAAGAAATAATTTATGTGGATCGAATTAGTAATCAAATGATTTACCGTAGTTTCACTTTCATTGTTGACATTTTTTTTCTTTAAATAACCAGTTCACGTACAATGCATGCGTTGTCAGTCTCTAGCTAGGGGGTTAAGTTAAGTTCACATGAATACCGGTTAGAATGATGATGACGTTTTCACTTGCAAGTAAATCAGTCAAAAATTATGTATAAACGCTTATTTCAACAAAATTAAAGAAAATTGATTGCTAAAAGCAAATTATTATTTCATTATTCCAACTTAATTAATGATTAATCTAAAAAAATATATACTTAATTTTTTTATATATATCGTAGCTAGTGCTCCTTTAAAGATACTATGGTTATGTTCCGGACAATATGAGTATATACCCATATGGTCATGACCATACGCGTATGGTCCAAATACTCATATGGTCCGGAACAGTTATATTAAAAAATGAATTACGACTATAAAATGCTCAGTTATTTTTAGTAGAATTACCTGATTATGTAGTTACCAAACAGCTGTTTAACGTCGTTATCTGTTGCAGACTTAGCAGTATAATGTAGGTTAGGAAATTCAGGTATAGGCTTTACCGTCAGCTTTGCGATGTCATCTGTAAGCTTCTGTAAAGACTGTAACAATTTTCCATCGTTTCGTGTCTTGTTGAGTTCATTCATTTTCTTGTCTAAGTCCCGTCCTGCCTTCAAATCCATTTGAGTATCTTCCAATAGCTTTGTTAGTTTGTCCCTTTCCTTCCTGGAGTGATCCTTGACCGATGCAATCTTCTCTGAGATACATTTATCAACCATGGTCTTTATCTTTGTACCTTCTTCTGTAATAGCTTTGACTATTCCTTCCACCTTCACATCAAATGCCTTTATACCTTTTTCTATCTGCTTCATGTTTTGGGTTGTCTCATGTACCTTACTACGCAGGTCTGTTGTATTCGTCTCCTTCAGCTGTGATATGCTGTCTAGAAGTTTGGAAAAGGCATGCCCTAAGTGACTGCCGGTGACACAACTGCTGCATACTGCTGTATTACAGGTATTACATACAAAGCTTACGTCTTCATTGTGGTCTTTACATTTCGATTTAACTTCCGGTATAACATCAGAGGAAGACTGAAACTGGTGGTTCTTTGTCACGCTCTGCCGTTTATGAAAGCCTTTACAATTGTCACAAAAGTACTGTTCACACTCTAAACAGTAATGAGATCCAGAGGCACTAACACATATCTCACATGTTTTAGATGCTGCCTGTGCCTTGTTGCTACTCATCGTGTTCGATGTATAATACACAGGAACCAATTGTCAACACTACTATCTAAATAAATAAATGACGAATATATGTGTACGCTTTGTATTTAAATGTAACGCTGTAAAACATCAAACTTAATAATAGTTTGGATATGGAATTAACATTTACATACAATAATCATTTAAATGCCTATTGTATTATTGATCAATGTTCTGATTTAAAGATACTAATATTGTTTGACTTGTGTTATTGACTGGTGTGTGTATGTTATAACGATATATGGCAACGCATAGTTAGACATAACAGATAAAGTAACAAACTATTATGTGAACATCTGAGTGTTGAATTTTATTTGTAAATAAACAATTTGCTTTGGACTTCAAATATAGTTTATTGAAGGACCTTCTGTCCTATTTTTAAAATAGACATTAAATTATAATCAAAAACTTGGAATAAGCTCTCGCCACGTTATAGCCTATTTGTGCATATGCGGCATAAAGCATTTTACAAATCAATCAATCATTCAAAAAAGAATTATTAACGTATACATTGGCATATATTTTTGAGAAAATTGTATATCGGTAAGTATAAAAAAGAAGATGAGGTATGCTTGCCAATTAGACAACTATAAATAAAAGACCAAAATGACACAGACAATTACAATTATAGGTCACCGTACGGCCTTCAACAATGAGCAAGGCCCATACCGCATAGTCAGCTATAAAAGGCCCCGATAACACAATGTAAAATAATTCAAACGAGGAAACTGACGGCCTTATTTATGTAAAAAAAATGAGAAAACAAAAATATGGAGCACATAAACAAACGACAACCACTGAATTACACGCTCCTGACCTGGGACAGGCACAAACATAAATAATGTGTCGAGGTTTAACATGTAAGCGGGATCCTAACCATCCCCCTAACCTGGGAAAGTGGTATAACAGTACAACATAAGAATTTGTATCAGATCCTAAACATTCCGTAATATTCGCAATCTCAGATTCATGGTGCTATTTGGTGTCGCTTATCTAGGCGGACGAACCTTAATCGCCAAAATATATTTTGCCAATAAGTATGACATTTTGATAAATACAACCCGTAACAGAGAAGTGATCGAATTCGCGTTTCTTCACCGTCAGAATAAGTTACGTTATCGACAAACTTTTTTCAGAAGTGACATAATTTAATTTTCTTCATCGACTAAATATTTCATGTCCAATGTGTAAGTTTTCATTGTTTAGGTCGAAGTTTTCTTCTTTATATCGTCTATAATCTCTTTACTTTCGTTTCCATGAAAAGGCAAATATAGCTTACGTTTACATACAACAAGAACGAATTGCACTGTACATGCTGTAGTTTATACATTGTTTCTTTGAAAGTTGTTACTAGTATAAAGAATTATTTATCAAGGTTCATTTAATTTTAGAAATCACCGACTACTTATTATACACTGCTTGCACTGTGAATATTAATGGGATTCAACACGGTAATAGTTTTTCTTTCGTCTGATACAGAATACCCCATATCTTTTCTTGTTCATACCTATCTATTAATTATGTCCCTGGGATTATGTCAATCATACATTGTTGCAATACCAACATATAAAAAAGAAGATGTGGTATTATTGCCAAGGAGAAAACTATCCACAAAAAGACCCAAATGACACAAACATTAACAACTATAGGTAATCGTACGGTTATGCTTGTACTTTGTCACAGAAAAAACTGAAATAAATTTCTTTCATATCGAAGCAAAAAATACAAATGTACCCTTTAACATTTGAAAATTGCCCTTCATCTTAAGTTATTGACGAATATTTGAAATTTAAACCTCTATAAGATGTGATGTACGGCATTTCATTTTATCATTGGTAATAATCCATATCTGACAGAGAAGAAATATTCATAATTCTCAGAAAGGTTTCGTAAATAATTGTTAGATACCACTAATCGTTCCAACAATCAAGACAACAGAGACAAACAGGGAAACAAATATGAAAATGAAAAGATATGACTTAAATGTTAGCATTTTCAGGGAGACGGCACTTAATTTACAAAAAAAAATGATGTTTAAAGGAACTGTAGAGACCTCCACAGGTATTCAACAAGGGTAGAATTCAAAGCCTTGAATATGAAAGCCTGGAAATCCATGATACTTTTTCTTTGCGGTAGTTATATCTACAAAATCAATCCATGTACGCGGCATATAATACATGTATATTCATACATGTATATTTATATATTGGGAATTTATTTTTGTTTCCAAACAGAATTATAAGGTTATGTATAAGTGCCTCCGTTCACTATAAATTGTAAATTGTCTTCCTAAAGACCAGCAAAAATAAATGGAACAAGTTCACGTAGTCATAAAAAAAGTCGTATAATTTACGTTATTGAACAAAAAATCAGAAATACGGAATATTATAAGCGAACGGTTAGGAAATCCGTTTTTAAGGTCAAAGAAAAATGTTTTCACTGATACAAACGTTTCAAGAACTTGCTTTGTGTAACCTATAGACAAATTCGACTGTATATAAGGAAGTTAATATGCTTGCTCTGATTTGAAACTATCTTATAGAACTTTCTTTAGTAATTGAGAACCTATGTTGTTTATGGGTAATAGGTGAAATGTTGCATGATCCATTAAAATGACAGCAAGCGCAGTTTTGAGGACGAATTTTATTTTTACACTGATAAAAACTGTTAGGTTTTGATCATGGTATATATTTGAGAAATTATTTTTACTGATTTTTACTAAAAAAATATTCTCTGTGTGTGCCATTGCAAGAAATAGTTTTACTAGTTATTTTGTCATATTAAAAAAAATCTCAACAAAATTTTCCCGTTTAAACTATACTAGAAAAAAGTTTGGCATGTGCAACGGACGAAGACATATTCTAACAGAAGTACAAATACCAGTCCTCCCTTTTGTGTATACATATGAGAAAACATTTCAAAGTTATTGATTGAATTCAAATCCATCACACATAATAAAGGACATCATTCCTATCAAACACCTTTTTAATTGTTTACCAGTATATTTCTTTAAGTTTTTGGTAGAATTGTAAAGGAAATAATACTATCAAGACGTCCTTCCATAAACCTGTTTTTTTCTGTTCTGACTTTAAAGAAATGACTACTTTTCGCCCAATCGAAATGATGCATGGAAATATTTTGTTTCATATTATTAGAAATATTTTCAATATTATCGGTATTAAACTTGATTATCGACATATGAAAGTTTGTCAGCATTGTCAATCTTTTTAACGTTAAAGTACAAAAAGTTCGGTCACTACTCAATTAAGTTTGTCGATAACGTAGCTAATTTTGACGGTAAAGAAACACCAATTCGATCACTTCTCTGTTACGGGCTGTATGTGAAATAGCTAGAGATGTTGGGAATAACTTATTTATTTAATAGTATCTTTATCTATTATGAAGCATCTGTAAGGCTTTGTAAGCAAATATTAAACAGTGTCAAATTCAACTAAAGTTGTTTGTCAACCATACTACTCAAACAAATGATGTATTTTATTAAATGTCACAATGGTGCGTGTTGCTTTAAATTAGTGACAGAAACCCTGATTAGTCCACAGATAAACTATGTATACAATAATAATTTGATCAATAAATCCGATGTGAAGTTATTTAAATTAGTTAAGATTGCTAGATATTATCGAATTAAATATATACTGTCTACAGCTATGTACGTCATCTATATTAATTTATCTAATTTGTACTTATCAATTAAAGACTATTAATCCGCTTCACGAAACTAATCCAAAATATACCGTATCATTTGTAATAAAACACACAAATCTGTACAACAGCGAGTGGAATTATCTGCACGGTTAGAGATGCAAAGGTTCACTGATGAGTTACAGGACATGATCGATATATTTGAAAAATAGAAATTAACGTTACACAATCCCCAGCTGCATTGCGATAAATTCAACATCTTCTTCCATGTTTTAAGGGTAAATGTTTTATTTTCATTTTTCTATTATTTAAGAAAAGAAAGAGTACTTCCTTTTATTAGTTGTTTACAACTGGATAACTTGATACTTAAATAGAAAATACATGCCAGAAAGTGATATTTTATAACAAAATGCATGAAATGTAATTACACAGTGGTTCAGGGTTTAAGGATGACAATGTGATATAAAAATGACCATGGAAAGAGACAAAGGCTATTATGAGCAAGGCTTACTGCAGAAGTTCCAGAACAACAGTTCTAGCTTTAAAATGTTGCAGCTACCTCGTGCAAATGTTTCAAAAGGCAATGTGAGGATATGAGATACTAGATAATAATGTATACACTTTTTATTTTATCTTTACAAATAAATAAAAACAAAATGTTTTCTTTTATTTATTCAACAACAATTTTTTTGTTAAAATTGTAAATTTAATATTTCATTATCGATGAACACTCAATATTTATTTAAGGCAACAATAAAAAAAACTCGTATTAACACACGAACTCAAATATGCTAATCCGTTTAAAATGCATCACGACCTAAATCTACATTACGTATAAACACACGAACTCAAATATGCTAATCCGTTTAAAATGCATCACGACCTAAATCTACATTACGTATAAAATGTCGCAAATAGAACATAGAAGGTAAATTTACAGTTTTTGAATTCCAAGATAAATGACCATGCAACCATGTCGCAAAGGACTTGAAACATACGTACACTTATCGCCAAATATTTCATTTAATGCAGTTATAAGTCGTCCACTAGTAGCAATATGAAGGACAATATCAAGCAATGAGGTAGATCTTAACCATTCTGTAATATTTGTTATCTCAGGGTTATTGTGGTGTTCGATTTCGCTTATTTTAGCGGACGAACCTCAATCGCCAAAATAAATTTTGCCAATAAGTGTGACAATTTGATAAATATATGAACTAGCTAGATATATTAGGAACGGCATACTTATTTAATATTATATAGATCTATTATGAAGAATCTTCAAGGGTTGATAAGTAAATATCAACCTGTGTCAAATGTAACAACAGTTGTTTGTCAAACATACTGCAGTCAAATAAAAGATGTTTGTTTTTAATTAAACCATTTATATGTCACAATGGTGCGTGTTTAATCAGACTAGTGACAGAAACCTCGATTAGTTCACAGATAAACTACCCATGCAATATTTATATGATCAATATATCCGATATGATGTTAGTTAAATTAATTAAGATTGCTAGATAATAAAACAATAAAAATATACTGACTTCAGCTGAGTACTCTATCTAACTGATTTATATTAGTGTATCTAGTTTGGAATAATTATTTAGAGATTACGAATCCGCTAAGACGAAACTTATTCAAAATATTCCTTTCTGGTATTTACTTTCTATTGACATACCAGGTGACCAAGTTGTAAACACACTGTTAAACAAATGATAGACGGACAATACTGATTCTTTTTCTTAAATACTAGAAAATGCAAATAAAACGTTTACCTTTTAAACCTGGAAGAAGATGTTGAATTTTAACTCAATGCACATATCATTAATATTCAAACAAATGAGAAATAAGGCTTGTTCCAAATCCAACGAAATGTAGCGTTTGTTTCTAACTTTCAGATATATCGAACATGTCAGGTCACACATTACATTTATATTTCAGTGAGCGTTTGCATCTATTACCGTATAAATAATTTCATTCGCGGATATATATATTATGGGTTGTCATCCTAATAAGCTTTTCCTCACGGTTCTTATGTTGAGACTTCAAATGGATATACACAATTTTCTAGTGGTTGTGTTTCGTTCACTGTCGGTACGTTCGATTCATTAGGAAAATTTGTTCCCGGTTTTGTTTCAACATTTCCAATAATAAGGATAAAATGAAGTACGTATAACGGAAATATTGTCTGATCTTGGATTAATAGTTCGTAAAACAGAGAGCACGTCCACGTGTATTTTTTCCATCTGATGAGTTGAGCCTTTTCAACTTATTTGTATGACTCGTTTTTATGTTGTCCTGTTAAACCACTGTTCCAGGTTAGAGGCGGGTTGCGATCCCGCTCGCATGTTTTGTTTTTTGTTTTTTTTTAACGATAACAAACGTTTTTATTCATGTTGTTTCCTGATTTATACCGCAAACATGCTTAAACCCGCCATACTATGTATATATGTGCCTGTCCCAAGTCAGGAGCCTGTATTTCAGTGGTTGTCGTCTGTTTATGTGTTACATATTTGTTTTTCGTTCATTTATTATATCAATAAGGCTGTTAGTTTTCTCGTTTGAATTGTTTTACATTGTCATTTCTGGACCTTTTATGGCTGACTATGCGATATGGGTTTTGCTCATTTTTGAAGGCCGTACGGTGACCTATAGTTATTAATTACTGTGTAATTTTGATCTCTTGTGACGAGTTATTTCATTAGCAATCATACCATATCTTCTTTTTTACAGAGATTGAAGATGAGGAGACTGCAGCGTTAGTTGATTAAAAATATGTCTAAATAAGAAGCATTTACTATATGGGATGAAGGTCCACAGTGTTTTTACCGTGATTAAATATACCTATAGCACCCCTGTTATCTTGAACATGGTTATCCTTTACATGAATAAACAGTTACAAGACTAAAGAGAGGGCTGTTGAAGGGAAACATTACCAAACTGACGCATATATATTTCATCATCATCACAGAAAAATACAGAAAAATAAGTACAAGAAAAATTGAAAATTATAAAAGGCCAAAAAATAAGCTCCTCATATATGGCTATTCATTTGTATTGTAGTCATGTGGTGTTGTCATTTTAATGTTATATTTAACATTGCCATACGAGCGGGAGGTTTGGTATGCCACAAAACCAGGTTCAACAAACTTTTTTAAAAACCTTTTTCTTGGAATGTCCCGAACCGAGCAGGAAAATTGCCATGATTGTTAAATTATAGTTCATTTCTGTGTTTGTTACATTTTAGTGATGTGTTTCTGTTGTGTCGTTATTCTTCTCTTATATTTGATGCATTTCCCTCAGTTTTAGTTTGTAACCCGGAATTGTTTTTTTCTTAATCGATTGATGAGTTTCGAACAGCGGTATACTACTGTTGCCTATATTTATATGGAAGTCATGAACAAATAGTGAAACAGGCCTAGGGATTTTTAAATACTGAAGAAATTATGTATTATATTAAAAAAAAACAAAAAAAAATGTAAATAAATAAACAAAAAGTAATCGAAACTGTATTTGATACTAAGATAATAAAGTATGATAACCAATGATACGACTACATGTATCAACCAGTAATTAATATACATGTCTGTAAGCAGGTTTTGTATCCAGGTTGTACAAGACATTAACCAGATATATTATCATTGGGTTTTTTTGTTATCATTATTTGTGTTTTATCACAAACTTCATGAAATGCTATTAGCGTAAAATGATAAAGACAGGATATAAACATTAGATAACAAAGTTTGATATTATACACAATAGGTTAGACCATAAACATACAATTTACAATTTACAAACAAGCAAAAATGCAACTCAAAAAGTCATATCGTAAGGCTCATCTAATTATGGAACATTGAATTGTTATGCTTGAAAGACTAATACATTAATATTCGTTGGATACCAATTTTCGTGGATTTCGTGGGAACAGGAGAACCACGAATTTAAGTGTTTAACGAAATACAAAATTTCAATAGGAATGTATGCAAACTTTTCTCACACAACGAATTTTAATATCCACGAATATGCAAGTTTTCCGCAATCCACGAAAATTGGTACCTAGAAAATAAATGAGTCCACAGTAAATGACATATTGGATAACCCTTTTCCTCGACGTATTAAAATTTAAAATTTTTGTTTTTTCGAAATATTTATATTGAATGTAAAATTGAGAATGGAAATGGGGAGTGTTTCAAAGAGGCAAAAACCCGACCAAAAACAACAGCAGACATTATTTTTAAATAATAATATTATCTTTGCTAAAGGAGGTCAACTGTATGGAGTTTAGTTATATTTTGTCTGAGTGAATTAATTCGACAATGTCGAGGCAAGGTATAACGTTTTTAAAATAGCAAATTACTCGAGTTTAACCACAATTATCTGTCGATGACACGTGTGGTTATCAGACTAGTCAGAGTATGAACTCATAGAAAAAAGAATGTACGGCAATTGAGAATGTTCACTTGATGTGGTTCAAATACGATACTTATCACTTCTGTTACATGTTCAGTAACACAAGTATAGACTTTGTAATCTTTTTTAAAACATTTCACAAAACGTCTAAACAAATAATCCATGTACATTTCTGTGGAGCCAACGCAATACAATTACCAAATACCAAATGTTCAGATAGTAAGATACACCTTATACGCATAATAAACAAATAAACAAAAAAATCAAATACAATTGTTAACACGAAATACAGTGATGACATACAAAAGAAGGGATGTAAAAGGTAACAACTAGGACTATGTTTTTGGTGACTCTTTTGGTTATGTTTTCCCTCACCAAAAAATAAATATAAAAACGAAAGTAAAGATTGGAGCGAGAAAAATTGCTCAATAAATTTACGAAAACAACCCACACACAACAGATAGTTGTCGAAAACATAAAAATACAGTAAGTTGTAATGAGTGCTTTTAAACTAACAGTACTAACTACTGTTTTTTTTAAATGAAACTTTTAATGAAACTTATCTCAGTTCTTTTTAGATGTAAGAATACAAAAGAAACCATTAAAAAACGAAGCTTTAATTTAATTGTATCATGAAGTCG
Source organism: Mytilus trossulus (assembly GCF_036588685.1). Taxonomy (NCBI): domain Eukaryota; kingdom Metazoa; phylum Mollusca; class Bivalvia; order Mytilida; family Mytilidae; genus Mytilus; species Mytilus trossulus. The sequence goes on along the minus strand of NC_086377.1, from coordinate 9,584,976 downwards.
TGTGGTTGAATAAACACATATTTATTTAATATGATCACTGTCTTTAATAAAAAAAAAATACGGATTTTTTATACATTATGAGTTCTGGTATGGGAAGGAAACAATCTATAATTACTTTTTTTTTTTTATTTTTTGTTCACCACACAATCTCAGAAAGTTAAACAATTCTAGTAGAATTAAAAATTAGTCTTTTAACATATTTTATTCTGAAATATGGGGAAACCTTGTACCTTTCATTACCTCAGAATTATCAATGTTCGTGCGTTCTTCAGATTGTTGGATTTCCATAATCAAGATCACTAATTTCAATAATAATGTGCGTTTGACAGTTAACATTCATTTTAACAAAGATTCGACCGTCTGTAGTCCAACAGGCATTGCATTTTTTTTTGTTGTACTTTGGAGGTTTGTCCTAACATGTTTTAGGTTTTCTATGAAGAAAGTACCATTAGGACCACCTTTCAAAGCCTTTTTTTGTATATATCTAGAATGATGCTATCAGTATCGACTGGCTGAACGATTATAACATTATTTGTCTATGTCTGCTGGAATAGGAATATTGTTGATACACAGGCTTGTCCTTCTGGAATACTGCTCCTGAATTTCAAGCCTGTTTCATGTTTATCGATCCTATCGTAGATTAAGTTGATTTCTTGTTCACGTTCTTTGTTTGATGGGATCATGTCGTGGGTGGTGCGTTGCTTTTGTGTTTCAACTATACTAGACTGACTTTCTAATTTTTTGAAATATTGGTTGCATTTCTTCGGCAACACATTTTTAACTTCTGCTTTTATTATTAGCTCTAATGTAGCGCTGATTTGTTTAGACAAGATGGGTATAATAGTATTTAATACCTTTGGACTACCGAGGGCTTCAAGGACGCTGTCAGTTACAGACTTACGTAAACTATTGAAGCAACCTTTTTTAAATGTTTTATGTCAGTAAGATCTCCAATCAAGTTACCGCTTCTTAGTTGTCATGTTTTCTGTTTAAGTGTCGCTGGGAGGGTATATGGGCTATCTTGGTAAGATCGCTTGTTTCCAATATATTGTTGTGACGTGATTGTGGAAACTGGTTGAGAGCAAGTAATCAAATCATCTGGATTTCACCTGGAGATTCATTGTTACTTTCAAAAATATTCAAAGATTATCACTGTTAAATCATATAATTGAGCAGATGCGTGTTGCTGCAGGGGAAATATAAAAGCTGAAAACACATTTAGTTATCATTCTATATCAGTAGATACAAAAAGTACGACCAATGCACATGCTTTAACTTTTAAGTGAGACTATTTTCCTTCGTAGTAAGAGGAACATCAATATCCGAATCGACCTTCGTCGCAGCATACAATTGATTGAGGTTAAATGAATACTGTATAATTTCTTTCTTTTACAGTGAGAGTTATAACATTTCGAACTTTCGGTAAACAGAAAGTGGCTTCACAGCAATTGTGAAAATAACATTACATGGTTGCTCAGAATTATCTAGCTGCAGTCCATTACACAAAATTTCCCCACAAGACGTATAAAAATGCTTGATGTATGTTTTTTTTTTCTTTTCGAACATGATGGCAAAACCGATAAAAAATCATTCTCGTAACTCTAGTAGCAAAGTATAATGCATGATGCAGAAACAAATAACAACATTAAAAATAACAAAGTCTAATTAACTAATTCGAAACTTATATAATCCTAAGACATGAAAAAAGTGTTTTAATTTGTTATCATTTCTATAAGAATAGCAAACGGTGAATGATTGTGTAATGCTACAAGTTAGACATCATTCTTTTTAAGTTAAAAAAAACCAACATTATGGTAAACTTTTATGTTGCAAGAATCACACAACTTTCAAAATCAAAACTAACATACAAATAATACAAGGAACAGTATTTTAAGATTGTTTCCAACTGTAGCATCAGAAGGAAGTATTTTCTGGCCTTTCAGTATCTGTCAAATGTTTGTCACTGGCTGTCTCTTTACTGACTGATGAAGTACATCGATCTACAAAAGTAATATATCAAGTTTATAAGTGTTGTTATACATATGCGATATCTGCCTGCTGAATATAAATTGTTCATCCTCCTTGAAACGCATTGCAAGTAATAAACTTATGTAGAAGACACCCATAACACTTAAATAAAGTAATGTTGTTTTATGTAAGGACTTAATAAATGTAAGTGAAGTCATACGTTATGTCTTTATATGGCGAGTTTTTTATAGATAAAAATACAGACACGTCAATGCATGTTTATTCATGTCATTTGTTGTTGTATTTATATTAACTATGCTATGGAAATTGGAAATACTTGTTTTATACCTCGTTAAAACTGATACAAAGTTATATAAAAGAAGACATATACTTATTTTTATTACAAATTCATTGTATAGATTTCCAAGCCATTCAATGTGAAACATTTATGTGTTTTCGTTTTTATACTCACCCTCCACAAACACATCTGAAATAAGAACGGTTTATATCATATAAAACTATCTCTTCAACACTGTTGCGTACATTTTACTACATATTGGACCTATCAGTGTGCGTTTTCTCATTTATATTGTTTAATTTCATGTACGGTATTTTAAAGACAATTTACAGTATTTATGATGCACACTTTTAAATACTGCACGAAGTTAGTATCACATGAACCTACGACGTATTTTAGTTTCGATCTATGATATTCATATGGTTATATATAATATTTATACAATGAGGGGAAGGGGAGTCTGGAAAAGAAACGCCGACAACACATTTGGAAGGGTTTCGTATATAGACACACCGTATTCCGAAGTGTATAACTTACTTGCCTCCGATGCTAAATTCTGTATTTGTTTACATTGACTATAAAAGGTAATGTAACGGAAATCAATACTAATTACAATATCAAATCATTATTAATTGCAAGAAATGGAAGTCTTTGAAGATTTAGGTCCACTTATAACCTTTTTTTGACGATATTTAATCACATTTGTAACAAGCGAGTTTATTTTACAAAGTTGTCTTCTTGCATATTCCCGCATATTCAAATACAAGTTCTGTATATGTATTTTTGTACAACTTTGCCATGTGGGATTAAGATTTTAGCTTCAAGCAAAGGAGAATTCAAATGTCTTTTTGTATTGATAATAGATCATGTAGATACTTAATATTTTTTCGCTATTGGAGTTTCCTGAAATAGGTTTTTAATATGTCTTGCAACAACTTGTAGTTAACACTACGTGTAATGTCTTGTGCTAAGCTATTAAAAAAATCATATTGCTATGAAAAATAATAGAATGTGCTTTCGGGATGTCGTAGCAGAAACCCCGTCCGTCACACCCTGTTGTCACAACCTGTTGTGAACACTACGTGTAATGTCTTATGCTAAGCTATTAAAAAAAAAAACTATTGCTATGAAAAACAATAGAATGTGCTTTCGGGATGACGTAGCAGAAACCCCGTCCGCCATACCCTGTTGTCACAACCTGTTGTGAACACTACGTGTAATGTCTTATGCTTATCTATTAAAAAAAATCCTATTGCTATGAAAAACAAAAGAATGTGCTTTCGGGATGTCGTAGCAAAAACCCCTTCCGTCACACCCTGTTGTCACAACCTGTTGTGAACACTTCGTGTAATGTCTGATGCTAAGCTATTAACAAAAACCTATTGCTATGAAAAACAATAGAATGTGCTTACGGGATGACGTAGCAGAAACCCCGTCCGTCACACCCTGTTGTCACAACCTGTTGTGAACAGTACGTGTAATGTCTTATGTTAAGCTATTAACAAAAATCCTAATGCTATGAAAAACAATATAATGTGCTTTTGGGATGTCGTAGCAGAAACCCTGTCCGCCATACCCTGTTGTCACAACCTGTTGTGAACACTACGTGTAAAGTGTAATGTCTTATGCTAAGCTATTAAAAAAAATTATATTGCTATGAAAAACAATAGAATGTGCTTTCGGGATGTCGAAACAGAAACCCCGTCCGTCCCACCCTGTTGTCACAACCTTTTGTCAAAACCCATTGCTATAAATAACAATAGATCTATTCAATTAACACGTGTTGCAGTAATAGAAACTATGACATTTATGAATAGAACTGGGGTGTACATTCATTCATTAAAAGGAACAGATTGCAATTGTAAAAATTATTAAAATAAAAACATGATATCTCATGTGTACAGCATATCATGTATCTGTAAAAAAATGTAGAAAATAAAATACAATTAAGAAGAATTTGTATGATTGCCAAAATAAGACTACTCTTCATATGATACCGAATTCACCTTACGAAGATCAACAATGAAGAATCACCGTACAGCTTGTCAAGTTGGAGAAAGGTCCTTTATACCACAAACATAAAAACAATATGACCATCCCGGTAATTTATTAAAGCTTGATAAATAGTGTCTCAAATTTCTAAGACGATGTCCTAAATATGATGCATGATGAGTATATTCTTATGTTTGAATACTGGCAATATTGCAATAGAAGTTTAAAAATGCAGATGCTATAAATTTTCCCTATAATCTGTCATAATTGTTCATATTCATTACGAAGATCATGGTGTTTTACCAATTCATTTCGGATACAATTTTCAAATACTTTATTATTAAAACTGTAAGTTCATTATTTAACTGTTTACATTTCGGTAGAGGTTTTTGTTTTATTAACATTTAATAGATGTTAGATAGGATTCACAAATCTGGCTTTGCAACATATCAACAGCGGACTGCACCAACACCTTGTGTTATCAATTTCATAATTCATATAAATGCTAGATATTATACTTATCTGCTTTATACCTCACACTTACCTCCTGAAAAAGGTAAAATACATACATCAGAGGATACAGCATATCAATTAACAATACATGATGAAAGTACAGTGGAATTATTGGATTAAGTTGTGTTTAGTGATAGTAACACATTTTGGTCATTATTCATGTCAAATATTTAAATGTGATATTAGTACCAGCACATTATACTGGAACAACTAATGCATTGTGATATGTTGTCTTATATTATACCAAATGGTTAATTCCTTTAGAGGAATGACGTAAAATAAAATTGAGAATGGAAATGGGGAATGTGTCAAAGCGACAAAAAGTGTTGGTTTTTTTTTAAAAGAGAAAAAAATCAAACAGGTGTATGTGTTAGGTGAAAAGAGTGTTATGTTGTAAAAAAACGTTACACAAATCATTGTCTATTTATAAATTTATCAATTATAAATATAATAAGGTATACATTTCATATATTTAACAGGCTTCAACACTGCTGTTATCAATTACTATTGGCAGTGCATTTTTGTTACATTGAGCATCCACGCGTAATATACACAACTGTTGAAATAACAGTTGGTCTAAACATGATAGACGACATGTGTATCTCAATACATTATTCATAGAACTTAAGACACCTACATATGTAGCTATTAAGTCTTGATTTGTTTAGAAGAAATAAGTCAAATTATTTTGAAAGACACTTGTTTATTTGTATTATCTTACTTTTGATTTCTTTATCTTAGGCAAAACTTTCTGTTTACAGTTCACAAATCTCGTAAACATCGTTTTATTACATTCCAGGCAAACATGTCGTTTTACGTCTATGACAGATGACTGAGATTTTAAGGGGAAAAAAGAAACCATCTAAATACCTAAATAGATTTGTATTTAAAAACTGGGAATATGAATCAATATCCTCAAAATCTATAATATCTTTTTAAGTAAGAGCCAACAAAATAAAAAACAAATTAGATTTACCAGTTTTGATATGATAACTGGACTTGAAGTTTGTCTAAATATCTTTGTTTTCGTATGGAGATTCCGTAAATCAGACTTATTGCGCACCTGTATCTATCTTGTACCAAATCTACTTATTTTCTTGTCACCAAAATTGATTTTGTACATTTTGCTGTTTTTTTTTAATAAAACTTGATGTACAGCATTTCATCAAGTATCCCTCATGTCCCTATAATTTTTTTTTCAATATTATCCAAGAAAAATATCCACTTGAATCAATGATACATATCATAAATATTTGAATAAACAAATTACTGTTACAAAACATCAGTTTATTATTTATAATCTTAGTTATCATGTTAAAATAGTTTTAGGTGAAGTTTATTTGAACGGCAACTCCGGAATAGTTTTTTTTACATTATATCTTATGTTTCAGAAACGAACTGCGACTAGTGACCTCGCATGTCTTTTAATTTTATTGTTCAAAAAGTGAAAGTTCATTTAGACATGTAAGTAAATGAACTGATGTATTTTTTCTTGACAATTCAATTATCTAATGAATCTTTACGGGGCATACATTTTAGTTTTTATTATTGGTATTATATTTATTGTAGAAAGTTTGATAGATCACATCTCTGTTGTGTCCAACATAGCATCCTAATATAAAGTGTAATATTTGTATCTGATTATTTTATGATTGGCATTTGGTTATGTTAGCCTTAAAATGTGTGTTGCAACAATACAGTATTAAGTCCCCTATGAGTGGTGTACTTATTAGTTTGGACTGTATTTGTGTATTAATGTTTGCTTTCCGTCTTCTCAGCACAACATGGCTATATTGTGGTGACAGCACATTTTTATAATAAGAAAAACGTATCAGTTATTAAAATCATACAAAGGATGCCTTCGGGTGCTGGACTGGAGTTTCTCGCTACCATGTGGACCCATTGGTGGTCTTCGGCTGTTGTCTGCTCTATGGTCGGGTTGTTATCGCCTCAACACATTCCCCATTTACATTTTCATTTTTTGTAAATACATCAATTCCCGAATCAAAAATATATATTGTCCAAAATAGAAATAAGAGCTATGACAATCGCGTCATAGCTCCAATAAGTATATCTAGTAATTGCATCTCTTCAAATACACGAAGAGGTCCTACAACGACTATTTACTTTATTACTTACTTACTGATCTATTTTGTAAGTTAATTTTTTTTTTGGTTATCATTATGGAATATGTGTTTCAACTACAATGTCATCCCTATTTACCGACTGCGACCTATCGATTAATAATTATCACGGGGTTTGTACTTACATAAACAACACTGCGTCTGACACATTTGGGTATGATCTGCTGACCCTTCCATCGCACTTGAGATCATCAAATATTTGTTTGGTTTTGTTCTACTTACTAATAGTCTTAAAGTTGTGCACTGTTTTTTTGGCTGTTGGTCTTGTTTGTTTTTAATCATAGCTTTAGCAGGTGTTGCATTGTAGAACAATTCTAACGAACATAATTTCAATTGTAGCACCTCATATACAAAATTTTCTATCTATTATCAGTGCATTATCAATTATTTATAAATTCTTCACAATATACTTATCTGTTTGGTTAGTATCACTTACCGTCTACTGAAAATATAAACAAAAAATAGACTAAGTAATGCCCCTGCAACACACTATGAAGTAACTGTAATGTAAAAAAAGCCAATGTAGGTCTTTCTTTGAAATAGTATTGTGGCTTAAATGACATTCTACAGTATTATTGAAAGGGAAAATTGTAATAGTTATGTTGAAGCTATAAAAGCATTGAAATACTATATGTGTTAACATGGTGAAGCGAAATATATTTAAGCACTTACATAGGTAACAATAGAAAAAAGACATCACAAGCATTAATTCTATGAGGCAATTGGGCATTTATATATTATCATCTGTTTGTGATATGCTATCCTTCGAAAGACACGGTTGAACACTTATCTTATATATATAGACGAGTTGTATATATATATATATATATATATAACGAAATTTGTTTGACATGCAAACGTATAAAAATTGCGGTTTTTATCCAACGCAGTCATAGGTTTGAACGTAGTTTTCAATTTAGACTCGTTTATATTTTTTGTTTGGGCATGTATCATATTTTCCCTCCAGTTTATATGATCCGTTCATCCTATATATTGACTCTTAAAATTCAAGAGTTAATCTAAAAATTAGGGTACTTTCTCTAAAAATGAGGGTACTTTTTATATGGCCTTCCAAATACCGTTTCGATCCCTAACATCACTGAAGAGACATTTATTGTCGAAATCCGGATATGGTGTACTAAAGAAATATTGACACCGAATGTTTGTGGCACAACATCCTGTCCACAAGTTAACAAAAAACTTTTTCTGTGACGTATTAAATTTATATTAAGATCCTTTTGTTACATCTTGTGATCAATTTTATTTGGCAATCGCCAATGGCAGTCAGCAGGGTTAAAGAACATCAGTTGTTCGACCTGTTAGTCAAATGCGTTTTGTGTCAATATACTTTTTCACTCTTTTGGTCTTTTGGAAAATGTTGTTTGTGCTGTTTTTAGACCCTTCTACAACGAAATTTGTTTGACATGCACACGTATAAAAATTGCGGTTTTTATTCAACGCAGTCATAGGTTTGAACGTAGTTTGTAATTTAGACTCGTTCATAGACGAGTTGTATATATATATATATATTTACATAGAAAGTTTTTTCCAATTATCTGCCTTAGTTCCTGACGTTACCCCTAGACTTCTTCGTACTAACTCACGATATTAGATACGTTTGAACCCGGACATGTCAATACCCAGGTTACAAATCGATTAAGCTGTATTGATTATTATAACACATTCACAAATACAAAAACATTGTCTTGCAGGGTCGAATGTGATAAATCAGAGGGATTTTTTTATGGAACTTAAGCACATTGCTGTGAACAGTCCTTAACTTTTTCTGAGTAAAAAAACGTCTAAAGACATGTTCCGTTTGATGATTGAGTGACGTTTTTGTATGGCATCGGGTAGTATGTCAAACATTGTATAAATTACCTCTACGATTTAATTTGGCCGAAAAAAACAATTTAATTTTACAGGCCTTGTTATCGTATAGTTATTAAAAAGTTTTCGATTTTTTCTGAGTTAATGTTGTCGGAACGTCTATCCATTTTGAAGTATAAATCATCTCTTAATACTCAGTTGAAATGCATAAGATTATAACTACGTAATACTGCATGTAGTCTCTGGGTGGTAGGTGTCATTGTTATTATGTGAAGAAATGTGCAGGAATGGATAAAGAAGGGTGCCCGGGCCCCCTTGTGAAGCTTCATTTATGGTTAGTCCATTTTTTTAACGCTCACTACAAATGGCGTCTTTTTTTGGGAACCTGCGACCCCCTTCCTTGATCAACATCGGATGTGTACATATTCTATACAAACAGAGGCAGATGAAATGTAGTCGTTGAAATAATTTTCATAGATAATTTGAGCTTGACGACGTGAAACAAGTTTTGTACAAAAAAAAACGGATTGTTTATATCTTATATTTACATATTTTATTGATTGAGTTTTCCACCGTCTGAAATTGTCTACCATTTTTTGTACAAGTTTTCGTCGAAAAAGAAATTCCTCCACCTTTTTATAATCTTAGGTAGCATTCATAGTGAAATGAATAAGAAAATTAAAATGTAAACAGAAAATCGATAATGTTTTTATCAAAACACATGCGGTTTTTTTCACGGTTTTAAAGGCGGATCGGTCAAGGGAGTGGTTAATAAATGGGCCCATGTTTTATAGGACAGAAATAGATACAGTTTTGATTTTACATTTTACTTTATAATAATTGCGACTTTTGAAAACTTTCATTTTACCAATTTTGAGGAAAAACACCACATAAAAAAATTCACAAGTCATTATACTTTTCATATTGCGTTAACTTATCTGTTTGGAACATTACACTTACGTTCCGCTGAAAAACAAATATAATTTGAATGAATAAGATATACCATCAACATAACAACTTATAATCATGTAAACTCATCAATTGATACAAACAAAAAGTAAAAACATATCATATGACTTGTTCCCTTTTTTTTTAATTCAAATTGTGTTTCTATAATGTGGTATATATTAAAAATATACATGGAAAATTATGTCATAAAAGCAAGCAGTGATTTGTTAGCGGGAGCCCATCATCTAGCTATACAAATATAAAGAACGCATGTTCTGTTCTTTCAACAACCATAACATATGGGAAAAATGTCATGTCATTAGGAGAACATGTAATTTGGATCAAGCAATAAACAAAAACGCATGGTTATACTATAGAATTGGTGTGTATATGTTCTCTAAAGCTTGGTGTGTCAAATAAAGTTACTTTTTAAGTATGACAGAGGGCTGTTACAATGAAAATATAATAATACAACACGTCTCAGTGTTTGGTCTAAATTATCATTTGGATGAGCTTTCAATCGAAAGCAGTTGTGTATATAATATAAGGTATGGCAACAACAAAATTCAAAATACACAGTGATCTTTTAGATTTTATATTTTTCAATAACCACATACATTTTAAATGTATTTTAATATAATCCTTTATTTCAACTTTGTGTGTATGCATTTACAAAATATACTTATCTCTTGTAAATATCACTTACAATGGGCTGAAAATAAAAGAAATATAAGTTTAATATCAGCTTAAATTACTAACGCCAAAAGCGAACAAAAAACCCCATAATCTTGTAAATAATAAATCATAAGTCTTACAAATTATGATCAGAATAATATATTAACGCCAAAGATCGTAAGTAATACAAGAAGTTTTTAGACCAAATTGAACGTATTGTATCAAGGCAGACTCCACAAAATAATTCCTGACTAGTCAAGTGCATTTATTGCCTTATGTAAACATGGTTGGTTATTATAATCGTTTAGACTAATCCATTATTTGAATGTGGTAGTGTTTTTATATTGTTGAAAATCAGATCAAAATGATTTTGTCTGTGTTCACAATCTTATACACGATATATGTAGTTATCCTTTCATAAATGGGTGGGTGCTGCTCATTTTCGAAGGCCGTACGGTGACCAAAATATCACTTTTTTTTCTGTAGAGAGTTTACTCTTTTGCAATTATATCTTATCTTCTTATTTTTTATGTTTGTTGCTTGATTAGTGTTAGAAATAACGCAATTTTTAGCGCTTGTTTACTGCTGGAATGTTTGTTTGGTGAAAGTAGCTGAAGTTCGAGGAAAGAACCACCGACCTTCATTAGGTAAACTGACAATCCTAGTCAACTGGGTTTGGAGTAGAGTGTGCCTCAAACGTGTGGGATTCAAATTCACAACATCATAGCTGGCTGGTGAGACAGTTGGTCGACTACTCCGATCATTCGCCCAACTAGGTCACTCTACAACGCTTGACGGAAAATAACATTATATCCATCAGTAAAATAAAAGAACTGTGTAAGATTTCTTTTATTCTTTGTCTTGAAAAAGTTTTGGAATTATAGTTATGCATAATGTGCTTCTATGTGGACTAGACATACATATTACGGGAAGAACATCCTCTAATGTTAAGGTGTTCATTATCTAGTAGTGAGATATTTAGGCTGAGCATGGAAATAATACTAGTAGATCAGAAAATGGAACCGGGTATGCGTCAAAGACACACGTTTGTAAGTGTTATAAAAGTTTAAATGTTTCGACATGAATTAAAGCAGTTATTTTAAGTAGTTAGTTATTCAATATCTTTTTAAATATTTAATTTCAGGAACAAAGTATTCAGATGTCAAACACCTTAAATCATTTCACGTAATTTCACGAAGTTGATCTATGCGTAATTGCAACTTTGTTTTCCTGATATCAGCAATTTTATACCAAGAAAATGGTGATTTTTTAATTTTATTCGAAGACATACTATATAGTACTTACTTATCAGTGCTCTCTTCCTTCCTGAAAAAAAACCAGAAAGAAAGCTTTTATGGTATACATTTATGAGTTAATTTTTTCTAAAGAAAACTACAGATGAATTGGAAATCATAAGGACAAGTATGACATTATTGAGATAACATTAAAGGTATTACACGTGCTGCATAATACATGCATTTCGACTGTGAATTTCTCTTCAGTGATGATCAACTTTAAAATCGAACAGTTAAAACCAACTTATAGTGTCTGAAATAGCCGTTAACAACAACAGCTAACTATTACAATACACCTAATCGCTATGTATTCCATTCAGGATAAGTTCTAAAATTACACAACTTTTTTTCATCCAGTTGACCCTGTTTAAACAAATCACCATGCATGATACTTTGAAATGAGACCTGTTTGACCAACCTTTAATACTTCAAACAAAATATGTTTTTGTACTTCAATTTTAATTTCGACCAATAATTTGTCCGAAGTACACGGATGCCCCACTCGCACTAACATTTTCCATAATCCATGGACCGTAAAATTGGATAAAAATCTAATTTGGCATTAACATTAGAAAGATTATACTTTAGGGAACATATGCACTAAGTTTCAAGTTGATTGGACTTCAATTTCATCATTAACCTGTAACTCCCACTTTCATTTTCTATTTCAATTCCTATTTTTAGAGGACGTGAAATTGGGGTTAGAAATCTTATTTTTGTTTAAAATTAGAAAGATCATATCAAAAGCAACAATTGTACTAAGTTTCAAGTTGATTGAACTTCAGATTCATCAAAAACTACCTTGACCAAAAACTTTAACCTGAAGCATGACGAACGGACGCACAGACGAACGAACGGACGGATGCACTAATGAACAGACGGACGAACGGAGCCACAGACCAGAAAACATAATGCCCATCTACTATCGTAGTCGGGGCATAACAAGTGGATCATACTCTATCAAAGTTTCTTAATGATCGCTTTCTACAGTTTTTCGTCCCTCAGCTCACTACTGATGACTTTTATTTTCGGCGGCCTGACCCAAACAGGAAATCGTATAAATGACTGTTTTCCCCGGATTGGACTTAATAGGGTTAAACTGTATATGATTGATGCATGTTCGCTGTGTCTTTAATAATTCAAAAAAAGATTATGCTTTATGTTGTTCTGGAATTTCCATCGAAACTCAGGTTTTTACCAATATATGAGGTTATGTTTTTGATTAACTTACTAAATACACGATACAAACCAACATCATGCTTTTACATCATAAGTTCGGTATCCACGAACTTATAAAACGTCGATTAATGTAACTGTTGGCATATCTAATAAATGTTAGCAGATGTGGTTTGAGTGCTAATAAGGCAACTCGCAATCCATTAAACCTGCTTAATTCTTTTTCTGAACATTATTGTTTAACACATTAACGTATTTACAAGATCTGCGTGTCTTATAGGAATTCAGTTTTAAACATTCTTTCGGTAAGCAAAATCCTAACGTCGATGGCCAATGCAAACCATTTTCCTGCGTACAATTGTTTAGTACCTCAAAGTATTAACTGAGTTAATTTCTACAAGGAAACGTATTCGAAATACTTTTGTTTTACGTCAATAGTTCCATAATGATTTTCTGAAACATTGCAAACATCTTTGTGGTAATACATTTTTGTAACTTCTTCCAATGCCGGAACGCGCATAATATTCTTCATTTCTTTGAACATTTATATTGGAAAACCTCTCTTTCGTCAATCATTAGATACGCCGTGTCATAAATGTAATATAATTATACATACTAACTTTATGTCCATTGAAATGGTACTTAGCCATTTTAATAATTTCCTGTAACAAAACTTTAAATTTTTCGAAAAACTAAGGATTTTCTTATTCCAGGAATATATTACCTTAGCCATATTTGGCATATTTTTTTGGAATTTTGGTCTTGAATGCTCTTCAACTTTGTAATTGTTTGGCCTTATAAATATTTTGACCTGAGCGTCACTGATGAGTCTAATGTAGACGAAACGCGCGTCTGACGTATTGAATTATAATCCTGGTACCTTTGGTAACTATAAGGAACTCACCCACACTTGCCACATTTAAACAGAAATTTTCCTTAATCCTTGGTTTGTATAATCTCTTTGTATTCACTGAAATGACAAACGTTTTTAATTATGTAAGAATAACTCTTGTTTATTTGATATTATCAACATTGAACAAGTACTCAATAACTAGTCAAAGCATTATACCACATACAAAAAACAAAGGTATTAAGATAAACCTGTGACACTTACCACGTCGGTGATTTTTGAGTTAAACACTTTGAGAACCTCAAACCCGAAAATAGATGAAAGCCTTGCATTAGGAATTGTTATTCCTTATATGTCCGTTGGTGTCACATGTAGCGCATAATTGATTACCATTTGAGAGTACCATCGTTCACCATAGTTTTTTATGGGGTTCGTCGTCACATCGTTCTGTTTTGTGTGTGTGTTAATGTTGCCATGGCATTGTCATTATATCATAACTTTTTTTCCAAATACGTAGGTCATTAGCAAATTACAGCTCGTTTTTTCCCACAACTTATGTTTCTACCAATAATTATAAACGTACCATATTTTTATTCATATTGAACTATTTTTGTATTTCTTTGCTAATTGTATATTGGCATATTTGTCATATTGCCTTATCATGACTACGGATTTTTGTTTTACGGGGTTTCGTCTTTTTTATGATTTGAAAATATCTCATGGAGAGATGAACAATCACTATTTCAGAACACATAGGTAACTTTGCTAAATAAAAATTATTAAACTGAGGCAAAATATTGGAAATGTTTGCACTTTTGTTTTATGTAAAAGCCATTAGAAACGAGTGACTGGTGAAAAATAATTTTTATACAATTATTTAACCAATAACATCGAGAATGGAATTGGGGAATGTGTTAAAGACACAAAAAAAAACGACCATAGAGCAGACAACAATGCACGTATATATCATAAATGTAGTCTTCTCTGCACGATTTGATAATCTTTTACGCATCCATATCGTGTAATCGTCAATTTTCCTTTCTCTAGGTCTGTTATGATGTGAAAATAAATCAGCTTATTATTTGTTGTGTTTTGATGCAAGTAGTTTATCGATTTTCACCTTATAGTAAACCATCAACTATTTTATTAACAGATCCATGCGTTTTGCAATCATCGGATGTTTACGAGAAAGATCACGCTGATTTTACTGCATACGGAAAACGCATCGGCGAATTGTAACCTGGATGTAAACAATTTTAAATAGCTAACTTCTTCTAATTTTGGATAAATTATAAAATTTATTTGAGAAAAAAATTAAATGTCCAAATGTTTTATAATAAAATACTAGCCATTTAGTTATAAAAAAAAACTTGTGCATCATTTTTTTTTTTAAAGTTTTGTATGACGTTAAGCAAAGTAAAAAACATGAAGAGTAGGTTGTTGTTTCTTCATTGGTCAATAAAACTAGATTTATTTTGAAGTCATGATAAGTGAAATTAAGAAAAAACATAATACTGACGATAATGACGATAATGAAAAGCAAAGTTTTGAATTAAAAAAAAAATATGTAAAAAGAACGTTTTTTTGTAACCGTGCGGTTCTTATATCTTATCATTTGAAACAAGTATTTTTTATTCATAACTCCCTCTGTTGTGTCTCGGCAATGCTAGTAAGTGCTTGATAACGTATATAATTCAAAACACGCGACTGTATAGAAGATGTAAAACTAAAGCAAAGACAAAAAAAATAAACAACGTTAAACTATAAAGGATTACACGAATGTACTATGTGCTTTTTTAACATTTGATATAGGGTTACATTCAGCATTGTCATAGGCGTAAATGTGATTAATGTCACACTGTAGAAGATATAAACACATGGTCCTACCTTTTTGGTTTAAGCAATTCTTGTTCTGTGACTGCTGTTAGTCGCGTACATGCATCACTGTAACATAACCATTTAATATGTTTACATATTTTGTTCTTTTATCATGTTTATGCTTGATTTACAAAAAAAGAAAATCAAACAATTAAGGAACCACCAGCATGTGGTAGTTTGAAACTCCGAATAACTTTATATTTAAAAGAAGTATATGCAGCGTATTGTCTAATCAATTTACTGTAGTTTGTTTTTAATCGAGTATGAGTAGTAAAATGTTAATGCGCACATTTTCTTTTAATGAAACTATCTTCACTGCGTTTGTATGAGATACTATTTAAAAATGTAGTTTTAATCTTGAAGAACAGAATATAGATTATGCAATATATGAACCAGATAGAAAAAAAACTTGTAATATTACACATTGTCACATTAAAATTATACAGCTATAAAAAAGCAACTGGTGCGACTGTAAATTGTAGTAAACTATATAAATAAAGGCAGCAGTAATATACCGCTGTTTAAAATTCATAAATCGATTGTGAAATAAAACAAATCCGGGTTACAAACTAGAACTTTAAATAAACCTGTGTAAAGTACATGTTTATTAATTTAGTGTATCTTAAGATTACTTAAATTATTGTAGATACATATGCATGTAATATAAAAGATAGTATTTTTTATAATTGGAAAGTATATCATATTCTTTCTTAAAACGCATTCGTTGAAAACATCAATATTGAACAACATCAATAGTTGATGCCTTGTTTAGAATATATCAAAGATAACCCATATTTGAAGATTAAACACACCAAGGGGTGTCAGTGTTGATCAAACGAAAGACCGACATTAATGTGTGTAATTGGACACGATAAACCCTTTAAAGAGGGACGAAAGATACCAAAGGGACAGTCAAACTCAGAAATCGAAAATAAACTAACAACGCCATGACTAAAAATGAAAAAGACAAACAGACAAACAATAGTATACATGACACAACATAACAGAACTAAAGAATAAACAAACCAACCTTTAAATATGCAGCGTGTGGTTATTAATGACTTTAACCAAAATAATATGTTTCAAGGGTGTCTGTATTGAATAATTTGTGATGGCTTATATAATCTATTGTATAGATATCTACTAACGTAACTATCAAGTGCATAATGTATACTTCAAAATTTTGTCTGTAATTAAAAACAGAAAGTATATGTTACATACAAAGGATTTAAAAAAGAGGGACGAAAGATACAAGAGGGACAGTCAAACTCATAGATTGAAGACGATTGAAAGCAAATTGACAACGCCGTGGCCAAAAACAAAAAGTCAAACAGACAAAAACTAGTACAGAATACTGAGAAACACAAACCCTACCAGATAATGGGCGTGATCTCAGGTGCTCCGAACGGGTAAGCAGATTCTGCTCCACATGTGCCTCCCGTCGTGCTGCTTATTGAATTACAAATACTTACCGTTAATATATTTTCTTTCATCTGAAAGGTATAATATACCATATTTCTTTTTAAAAACATTTATATAATGAACTCTTTGCATCGTTGGAATTGTAAAGTAATTAACTATGTTATTATAAATACAATAAAATAAGTTTCATTCTTCATAATAGCTGAGGTAAAGAGTCTGACTACATATTCTATTACATAAAGGCAACAGATGTATACCGCTGTTCGAACGTCATCAATCGATTTGTGAGAAAACAAATTCGTGTAACAAACAAAAAACAGATGGAAACACATCAATTATCATAAGAAAGCAACGAAACAACAGAAACACCAAAGTGCAAAAAAGAAAACTACACACACAAACATATTTAGATACGAACAACATGATACCTATCTACCATTTTCCTGACCTAATACAGCACATTTTAAGAAAAAAATGTGGGTTGAACCTGATTTTGTGGCTAGCAAAACCTACATTTTGGAATATAGTAAATATGTTGATAGTGTTAACTAAGCATATAACCACAACTGTGTATTTCAATTTAAAAAAAAAATGAATTTTCTCGATCGGAAAAAGATATTTGCTCTGTATTTATAGAATCAAATATCATCAGGGATTTTTTTTCATTTTTTGTTCACGTATAAGTTGATTACTTTGTAATGTCTTTATGTATAATTTGATTGCGTGATCTGTCTATAATTAAACTTCTTTAATTAGAAATACAAAAAATGAACATTGGAGACAATGTTACATGCATTTATCAAACCAGTTTGCAAGTTTGCCAGTTCATTAACTTTTCTCCAGATTAAAATGTCGTAGAGTCCCGTTCGGTCATATAGTCCAGCCACATCTACAACCACAGTCGCTCTTTACACATTGTTGCCAGACGATGTGAATCTAACTTTGAAAAATAGTGGTTAAAAAGTGGTAATATTTTGTGTTACCTTTAATATCAGTTCCTTTGGTTATTTAGATTGTTGTAAAATTGCAAGAAATTCAAAAGCATTGTTTAAAATATTGTAGTTCTAGGATTGACAGTTATATTTTTATAAGAATAAGTTTTCTTCTGGCGCCTCCATTTTAGGACTTGAATGCTCACTGCGTCCAATATTTCAGCAACACCTACCGGGTAATCTTGTTAGAATAATAATGTTAGAATAATGTTTTAATAATGCAAGTCTTTTTCTCCTATAATTGCATTGGCTACTATAGTATATACGCGTTTGGTCAGATTTAAAGGGATATTTCTGTGTGCTAGATGGCATAGTTTGATATTCCAAGATTGATAAATGCTTGTAATTCAACATTTTGTTTTTTGAATATTCGACCCTTTTTTTTGAATTTTTTAGAAAAGAAAACTGTTTCTGAAATTTGCTAATGGCTGAACCGTTTATAACGGTCCAAAATGTGTTAATGACTCTGAACAGTCATACTCAAATCCGAATTATGCACAAGAAACACAAATTTAAAAATCATACAATGCTAACAAAAATTACATAAATAAAACCCAAATATAAACATTAGATATAACGTCTCGGTACACAAATTGCACCGAGTACCCAAATTGCACCTATTAGTAAAGAAGCAGAGGTAATCTTGCATATCTTCTCAGAGGTTGCATTTCTTTTAATGTTATCAATGCAATTTCCGATTGGAACTCATTACGACTAAAACTGTACCAATTTTACTATTGAGTTCTGTTTTATCCTACAAATGAAAGTTCATGTGCACCACAATTTTTGTCG
This sequence comes from Mytilus trossulus, assembly GCF_036588685.1. NCBI lineage: Eukaryota > Metazoa > Mollusca > Bivalvia > Mytilida > Mytilidae > Mytilus > Mytilus trossulus. The sequence goes on along the minus strand of NC_086377.1, from coordinate 9,566,203 downwards.
AAGTTCAAAATATAGGACTTTGCGGCATATTTTTAACGTGTTAACCCTGAACATCTCAGAGTATAAACTAACACTAATTGTCTTAACTTTCACTACCCCGAAAGAAAGGTTACCACGGATTTCAATGTAAATAATATGCACGTGTTGCTTTACTGGTAACATTCCCAAGTTATGTTTCTGTGATATGGAACACAGAGAGCATAATTTGGAACTATGCTTTTCTTCTTGTGAACATGTTCCTTGATTCATATTCGACTTTATAGGGGAAATTCTCAGACAAAAATGAAAATAAGGTAGAAATATCATTTAACTTTATGTTCTGCTATATAAATGATGTCATTTGCCTTACATAATTAAAAGTAATTATGTTGAATGCATCTATATAATAGAACTTTAAACACAGGACACCGAAGGTTATAGTTAAGTTTGCCTTTTTTCTTGGCTGATACCTAAAAGTCGTTTGGTAACTAAATTTTATGAAAACAAAAATTACTTCGGTTATCAAGTAATATTTTTTTCCGTTTCTATGTAGCAGTATTCACGCAAAGCCTGCACATGGAGTAACTACTTCCCATTTGTTACGATATTTCAACGCTTGCGTTTTCTGTCATGATTGCCTCCATAGATATTTGTTGCTTACAATGAAGCTATAATAAACAGGTTTCTTATTGTAATGTAGAAATTACCCTTCCGAATGTTTTACAGACGCCGTCAGTATTTAGTTGATCGGTACGGGATGTGTGCATCACATTTGATAGCGGATATGTTTCACTTAAAATTACTGATCATCGACTTTATATATGCTATGAGCACCTGAAATTAACCCGAATAATGGATGCGGCCGTCTTGCTCAGTATACAGATTTGTATGTAGTACTTGTGGTAGCATGCATGTTTGTTTGGTTGTTCAATAAATAATCTATTTCACAGTAACCTATAATTCAGCGCGCGTTGGCGGAGTTCAAGTAAAATCAGACAAGGTGGCAAAGATGAAAACTAGACAATTTATATAAATACAAATATAATGTAATTTTATTATTTTTTATTCACTATATATTTGTGTTTTTTACTAGATTATGACCAATGCTTATATTCCCAGTTTATATTCATATGCCTCTATTATTGTTGATGTTACCAATTATATAAATCAATTGTATCTAATTTTATGCCCTGTATGGGCCCTGTAATTTGGGAAATAGAAATATTCCGTTCTATTCTATTCTATAACATAGTTTAATTTAGAATGCTTCTTTCCACACAATAAAAGTGTAGCGACATTACTACAACAACTTCCTTTAACACCTGAAGCATATAAAGATATAAAGTCTTTAAATTTATTGGACTTAAAACATGCAAATAGTTCTAGACTTCTGAACCATATGGTGTTCAGTTTGCACTTGCGCAGTTGGGTTAGAATTATCCAAAGAACAATAGCATACTTGTACCTTTTAACCTTTAATCATTATTTATTTTATCAAATGAAAGTATGAGAATGATTTGCTACTTTATAAATATGAATTAATGTCTGTCCAGGAATTTAAGTAATGGACATCACCTAGTATATGTCATATTAGAATAATTAAATATGATGTATGGAGTTGCAAATCATTCATCTTTATGTACTGTGTAAATTTTTATTGTGAAAATAAAGTATAAGAAAAATGATATAAACACTGATAAACCGAATAAACATGATCAGTACTACAAAAATTTAAGGCCTGATACATTACCTATTTCTCCAAGCAAAATTGAAGGATGGTTCCTGCTTTGATTTGATACTCATTAATTTGATTTTCATATAAAATCCGGAGATTAAGAATTATAGCAGATGAGACAATTATCTACCTCTACTCTAGAAACAGGAATTGACAGTTTGATTTAAGGTCATCAAAAAACCTTAAAAAACCTATGCAATATAGTCGTCCATCTCGACAAATTATCAAAATGTAAATGTTTAGGTATTTATTCGAAAGTAACATGCATCTGCCAAACAAATCCATTCAGTTCCGCCCCAGATTACTTTTAAAATATTTATATCATTGCAAAAACTCCAAATTATCTGCCTTTGGTGAAAAAATGCCATTTGTTCCGCATTTAGTTTTTAATATTTCGGTGACCTATATTTTCTCTTATTGTTTTCAAATAAGCTATACATGAACTAAATGATTGTAAAAATTAAGCGATTTCTGTAATTAGGTTATTTTCATGTTTTTATACTACCTCAATTTTACTAGTTTAACAGAAAAAAAGGACATTAACAAAAATGTATGCTTCTTCCGGAGCCAGATTGTGAGCTTAAATGAATAGTGACCCATTTTTTTATTTCATTTTTTCTATTAAGTATAGGATAAAGTTCATTTATAAAAACAATATAGCGAAATCCTATATTAGAAATAAAAATTTATTTATACCCAGGAGCCCCCTTAAGTGTTAAAAAGAGTCCAAAATCTTCCGTTAGATGAACCTGAAATTTGAGGCAAAAATCGACTCTTACGAGATAACAAAAGACACACGTACCACCTACCTATAAGTGTATTGATGAATGATTGGTTGGTTAATGTAACATATACCACTTCTGATAATTTGAATTCTGTTTCATTTGCATTAGAATTTTAAGTATGTGCTCAGAATGTGGAATATGATTATTATTATCATTATTGCTAGCATCATGATTATATATTCAATTTAGTTAGATCCTTTTGATCCCATGCATATATTTCTTGCATGAACATTGAAGGTCGATCAAAATGTAATCAAAGGCAACATAATTATAACAGACTCATCTGATTCAAGTATAACATACATGACATATACTTGTAGACATGCAAATCATATAAGAATTTTTGAATTATAAGTGAGACTTTTGATGATATGATTATAACAATGTATAATATAAATGTCATATTCTACTATTATTGTCTTATAATAACCAATGTGTTATTTACATCCAGACTTAGCTAATCGATCAGATCGGTAATCGATCAGTAATCGATCTTATTTGATCAGTAATTGAATGATGACTTGAAGTCATCGATCAGTAATCGATCAAACTCTCATAGATTGCATGTTTATCAAGGAAAATAATGACCTTACACAGGTCATTATTTTATGCCTTAAAGCATATACCATTGAAACATGGTATCGTCCGGGTTGATTCTGAAACAGAATGACCTGGCGTTCTGAAAGAAAATATAACTCCATATAGGTATATAATGATTAATTTAAGACTGATAACTGATAGATTAGTGATTGATTAATGACAGATTGTATTATTATTGAGAAAACAATGCTATTCCAGAAATAAGCCTTATGAAAGACATAAGTTGTGAAATAAAAGTTCCATGGAAATATTTTCACCATTGCCAAAATGTTCTGGGATTCTAGAATTTAAAAACATGTCTGGTAATTTGAGTGTAAAGGTTAGAAAGACATCAGTTTTTATTTTTCTAGTTTTGAATTGATGATACTATCTAAATATGCAATAAAATCCAGGATTTACTCACTAATACATGTTTATACAAAACGCAGTCGTAACAAAGAGAAGCGTATATAAAAGCTTAGTCCTAACATATTCCTGATTAAAAACTATAGTTTTGTAGGTTTACCTGTGTATATTAGTACAATAAGTTAACTATGAGGTTTTGAAAGGCTGTTGTATTTTTTTTTAGACCTTTCATTGACGTAAGGCGTCAAAGCAAAACTTTAAATAGCCATCCAAGATGTCATAATAATTGATATTTTTTTTATGTGTGCATGTAATACATTTGGTTGTAGAGGGGTCTAAATACAGCACTAACTATATTTTCCATAAGACCAAAAGAGTGAAAAATAGATTTTAAAAACAACATTTGACTTGAATATAGTAGTATATATAAATATACTTGATACTAAACCCCTAACGGGAAGGATTGTGCCTGGTGTTCATATGATGAAATCATAATCTTTCAGTTTAATTGAAGTCTGGAGCCGGCATTTCAGTTAACTGCTAGTAGTCTGTTGTTATTTATGTATTATTGTCATTTTGTGTATTTTCTTTGGTTACATCTTCTGACATCAGACTCGGACTTCTCTTGAACTGAATTTTAATGTACGTATTGTTATGCGTTTACTTTTCTACATTGGTTAGAGGTATAGAGGAGGATTGAGATCTCACACACATGTTTAACCCCGCCGCATTTTTGCGGCTGTCCCAAGTCAGGAGCCTCTGGCCTTTGTTAGTCTTGTATTATTTTAATTATAGTTTATTGTGTACAATTTGGAAATTATTATGGCATTCATTATCACTCAACTAGTATATATTTGTTTAGGGGCCAGCTGAAAAACGCCTCCGGTGCGGGAATTTCTCGCTACATTGAAAACCTGTTGGTGACCTTCTGCTGTTGTTTTTTTATTTGGTAGGGTTGTTGTTTCTTTGACACATTCCACATTTCCATTCTCAATTTTATTTCTATGGTTTGATATATATTTGATGCCTTTTAAGTTAATGACCTTAGTTAACACATCAACATACATTTTGACATATAATATCAGCTTCAGACACTTGTGATGTGATTAAGAAGATGAAAATTTCAACCAAGTTAATATATATTAAAATCTGTATTTTTCATATATAAGGATTAATCAACACAAATAAATCGTGCAATTTGATATATCCTTAACCTTATGATGAAATTTAGGATCAATAGATTGTTATCTGAGTCAGTGGAAAACTGTCTATTGACTTTTGAATTTACATTCAGAAGATCCCCCCTTTTTTCTAAAATTTCAAAATAGTCTTAATACAAGGCAATTTTCACATGAAAGCATATATTACTTAATATAAGTAAAATGAATATGAATAAGAAATTAAAGATATTTTTAAAAAGAATTGCGTATGTGACTGTAATTCAGTGATTGTCGTTTGTTATGTGTTTATACATATTTGTTTTTAAATAAATAAGGCCGTTATATCCACCTATGATTTGTAGTTGCACAGTGCAATAAATTGAGTGGTAGAGATGAGTTGGGCACCATGGTCACTATATAAAGCTCTATTACATATTTCATGATAAAATCTTGAAATTTAGATGGCGGTGAAGTTTTCAAATTGCCTGTTTTTTTCATAAGTGTCTGAAACTAATTAGATGTCAGAATCTTTTGATGTTAGTTAATGTTTCAAATAGTGTGGTCAAATCAATTATCTCTAAATCAATTTTCCAATGCAATCATACCAGCTATTTATTTGCTGTTTGTGCTTTTGATCCTATCATTTTGACATTTTCAACTTATTAACATTAACAATATATAATAATGAAAAATTAAATTACTAAAAATGTATCCTGAAATTTTTTTTGATGTGTTTAGAAGAAATGGCATTGTATCTTCCACCTGTTAAATTCATGTATACTTTAGGTTTATCTTATTTTCATAAAAAAAACACACACTTATTTGCTTTTATGACAGATATACATCTTTTTAAAGTAAAATTATGATATGGGAAGGGTTGGGTACGTGCTAGATCCAAATTCGCATGGAAATAATGTTGTAAGCCATATATAATTATATAAACGGTAGTCCAAATAATTATGACATCTTTGAAGGCTATTTTAAATTTTGCTTTGACGCCTCCCATTAATGAAAGGCGTAAAAGAAAAAAATACAATAGCCTTTCAAGACGTCATAGTTATTAGGACTAATACACAAGGGTAAACCTACACAAATGTAGTTTTTAATCAGTAATATGTTAGGACCTATCTTTTAGATACGCTTCTCTTGGTTACGACTGCAAATTGTATAGACATGAATTACTGAGTAAAATCCTGGAATTCCAGACAATTTTGGCAATGCATTATGGTGAAAATATTTCCATGGAATTTTTATTTCACAACTGATGTCTTCCATAAGGGGGGTGGCTTATTTCTGGAAAAGTTATGGTTTCTCAATAATAAAACAATCACTAATCTGTCATTAATTAATCACTCATCCATCGCTAATCGGTCTTAAATCGATCACTTATCTTATCGATCACTAATCTATCAAACTCCCGAGAGAGTTTGATCGACTACTGATCGATGCCTTTAAGTCATCAATCGATTACTGATCAAATATGATCGATTAGTGTTCGATTACCGATCTGATCGATTTGTTAAGTCTGGTCACATGTAGTTAAATACAGCAGTGTCTGGGTACGCGGAACACAGTTCACATTCAGGAATAAAAACAAATCCAAGGATATAATTCGCCAACCAAACAAAGAACAAAAACTGAATAATAGTATTTGTATGCAGTAATTCTTGAAATGTTCATTAGTCAGCAATTTCAATAAAATATCCAATCAATAATTGAAATCTTTGTTTATATACGATTTCCCGGAGTTGTGTTTTTTCTTTTGTCATGACTCAGTTTATAGTATGTTGCTGCTTGAAATGAAGGTTTTTAGCAGAATTTTTTTTAATGAAAATGATGAGCTCCTATCTTAAAAGGTTAACTGACGCCCTGTTGATAACGTTGACCGTTATGTAATCGTTTTGTCACATTAAACCACGCTCATGTTGCCAAGGTTAAACCACAATACCGTGTTTTATTCGCCAGTTACTAAAAACAACGTATCATTGAATATTTATGATATAAATTTATATGTTCACCACATGTTTCCTGACAGATGTTTGTTATTTTGACCTTTGTTTGTTCCCTCCTAGTGAACAAACAAGACTGACGTTGAAATCAGAAGCCCTACAAAATTATATTCTGGAGTTTTGATAGTGTATTTAAAACATTTGTTAGGCTTTAAACTCTATACATGACTTTGATAATGATAAAACTACTCCTGACAGAAACAACATTTCAGTTAACTTTTTGCAAAAATTATTTTATTCGGAGCTACAATGTATAATCATAAATTATATCAATAAAAAAATATGTACATACAAAATAAAAACATTAGGTTTTTTAGTCCTGTTAGTAGAGAGGGAAATGCATTTCTACTTCTATTTCTTTGTCTGGCAAATGCTTGTTACAGACTGTCTCTTTACTATTCATCCTTTTGCATCATATTTCTGAAAACATGAATACCATGGACAAATATTATCATTATAATGTATGCATCATTATTACATTATATCATTCCAAAAAGTACTAGTATAAATAAGTTATGTGTACTCTATGCGATTTGACTGCAGTTGGTTTATTCTTCATGAAACTAAACAGTGTGTGCATGTTTTGATAATTCATTGTGAGTCTTTCAGTCCTGACGTGGTTGGGTGAAACTATTTAATGACTAATTGGTTTATATACTAACTAAATCAGGAGTGACTGTTGTTCATGTTGGTCTCGTTGCTTGCTCTTGGATTTGGTCATGATTTGACTAGATAAATAGTAGGTTTTGATGTTGACATTCGGTTTTTATTGTACAAAAGTCATAAAAGTCAAAGCTTCTGATGTGTTGAACATCGAACTATATTGTTCAAGTGGTATTTAAGATACCTTTTAACAGTACATGTTAGTTCTGTATAATATTGATTTCCATAGCTCATATTTATACTTTATACGTTGAAATGTTCTTTGTTCGGTGAGTAGATATCAAGTATAATAACCAATTCTTTTAAATGGAAACAAGTTATGTCAGGACAGCCATTAAAACTAACTAATAATAAGACAAGTGTCCTTCTAAAGAATATATTTGTAAACATAAAGTATGTCATCCGTCTTCTCTCGTGTCTCTATGAAACGCAAGTGAAAAGATTTTCTGCAGCAAAAATAACATAGAATATGTGGTTTGATTTTCAAGGAGACAATTCTCCAAGAGAAACCGAATGACAGAAAAATTGACAATTATAGGTCACATAGCCTTCTTTAACAACGAGCCCCGAAATGACAAATATAAAACAATTCAAAAGAGAAACTAACGGCCTAATTTTTGCTCAAAACGAAGAAAAACAAATATGTTCACTTGTGATAGGCACATACTCATAATTATATTAAGTAATGCCTATCATATGCTAAATGGAAGAATAAAACAAAAATACGCATGTCATATTTAATTTAACTGATAAACTAAATAAATACTTTAATCTCTACGTCGTTGTATGACGAATTCATACTATGAACTGTCAAGTCATCGTAGAGCAATATGGATTTTATGTTTTATCTGCAGTACTTACCCGCCACATGAACATCTACAATGAGAAAAAAGAATTATTTATATAAAACAAGTCGTTCGGACATCCTTATTAAACTTTACGTTAATTGGTTCAACTGTTAAACAAAATGTATAATTATTTAATGATGAAACATAAGATATTCATTGGATTTAAAGCTTAATGTATCAACGTTCTAATATAAGTCACAATGCACAAGTATTGGAGAGACTTATGTAATATGTGTATTCATCTCTATCTGATGTTATTTAAAAAAAAACAGAATTCAAAAATCGCATTGCTTCTTATATGGGAATTGGTTTTATATCATTTATATAAAAATGTCCCTTTTTTTGGAACAACTGGTTTTATATTTTCCTATTCTTTAAAAACACCACACACACCATTCGCGATATGATGTCCATTCATTTTGTTTTTGGTAAACTTATCACAATAGACTTATCTGTTTGGTACATAACACTCACCTATACCTAAAAAATATAAAAAAAAAGTTTGAAGTATAAGGAAAACCTTCAAAAAATTCAGATACATATAAAACATCTTCTCAAAACATCAGTTATCAATTTGCTAATTTTCATATTGCTTTAAATTGCTTGTTTGTTGCTTAGATGAAACTGTGTGAATGCTGTCGCTATTTAAACGATGCTTAAATATAAAAAAAAAAACCAAGTGGTAAACATGAATATCTTCCCCAAAAAAAGGAAAATTACTGTTCCAACTGCCTTACTCTTTTGTACTCTGTACTTGTGTTGGCTTTCGAACTGTTTTTCATCTGCACACAGTTTTGTGAGGACGTAACGTACGTCTGGCGTATACATTTTTTAACCTTGTACCTTTTGATGGCTATTATTCGTTTGTTTCTCTGTCCTATACTTTCTTCGATTTATTTATTGTAGCCCTGTCGTGTAATGTTGTCATTTTAATGTTATCGTTAACATTACCATTAAAGCGGGACGTTTGACATTCCACAAAAACAGGTTTAACCCACCATTATTTCATAAAATGCCTTGTAACAAGACAGTAAAATGGATATTGTTACTTTATAAAATTGAGAATGGAAATGGGTTTATAGTTCGTTTCTGTGGAGACAATACAAATCATAATAGCATCAACTTTTTCTGTATGTGTTTTGTTTCAATAATGCATATGGTAATCATATAGCAATCATAGAACTGTGGCAAAAAAATCTTAACTAATTATGTCTTACTTGTTCCGCTTCGCCAAGTTCACGTTACCTTAACTAAAAAAGCGCTTTGGGCGTTTTGAAATTTGTAAAGTGTTTTGCCTTTTTTGAAAGACAGAATAATTATGGAAATGCAAAACATACAGAACTGCCGACATTCTTTTCAACATATGTATACAAAAAACTGGCTGTACATATAAAAAAGCACATGGCTCAAGCTTTTAAAACTCACTCGAATATCTTATCATGTCTTATCACTTCACAAACAATAAACTGACATAAATACTGAACTCCGAGTGTCATGTGAATCTCATGCTGTGATTTGACTTTTAATCTTTATATAAGGGTTATTAAAAAAATCACAGATAATGGATATCTACTTACAAATTTTTAAACACTTCTGAAATATTTCTCTTTATAAAATGGTACTAGTATGTTTATTGTTTAACTTTACTGCTTTACTAACGCCATTGTATAACTATCGTTATATTATAACTTGCATATATAATTGTTTTCAATACTTATCTGTTTGCTACTTGACACTTACCAGCTGAAAAATTAAAAAATAATCACTAAATACAGCATAATATTGAATTATAATTCAAAAACGAATAAAGTTGACCTTGAGTTGATTTAACCATTTTTAAGTATGTTGATATGTCAAAACAGTTCTCCAAATAAATTTGTTTTTATACTTTTTTATTTCACCATCTCTGCTTTCAGTGTCTCTCACGCAGTATAATATATGAAAGTGGGCTGAAAGGTACCAGATAGTCAAACTCAAGAATTGAAATTTTCTGATTTGTTCCGCTTTGCTATAAAACATGACTCAAAATATTGATTTTGTTTTTGTGTATACTGCTGTTTGTCATGGCATTGTAGACGAACCTGTCTGAGATACAACATTAAGTTGATATGATTTTTTATTAATCTAATAGTCTACTTCTACCATTATAACAAAACCGTATATAAATATATATAGAAATATAACCACAGAAAACAGCATACAATTTAGCAATGAGAGATACCAACGACAATATAAGAATACTATAGGTAGTTGTGATATTAGAATATTTTGAAGTTTCATTATTACCATAGGTAGTTGTGATAGTAGATTATTTTGAAGTCAAGATTATTGAATTAGTTTATAAATCAAGCATGGCAAACATTGGAATGTGATAGACAGTATGTGTATGAATTCAACGTGGCGCTTTATAGATTTAGAAATCATTTGAGAACTAAGGTTGCACCACACAAAAGTTAAGTTGAACTGAGGTTGAGTAAACTTGTTTTGCTTATAATTTATATGGTCTAATATTTTAACTGTTCCGGTTATCATATGTCATTGGCTTAAAACATTTATGGTTATACCATAAATATAAGGAAAAACTTCCCAAAATCCAGATACATATAAAACATCTTCTCAAAACATCAGTTATCAATTTGCTAATTTTTCATATTGCTTTAAATTGCTTGTGTGTTGCTTAGCTGAAACTGTGTGAATGTTCAGCTTTAGTTTGTAACCCGGATTTGTTTTTTTATCTCTGTCGATTTATGAATTTTGAACAGCAGTATACTATTGTTGTCCTTATTTCGGGACAATACAAATCATAATAGCATCAACTTTTTCTGTATGTGTTTTGTTTCTATGATGCTTATAGCAATCATGTAGCAATAATAGAACTGTAGCAACACATCTGAACTAATTATGTGTGACTTGTTCCGCTTCGTCAAGTGTACGTAACTTTTCGGGCGTTTTGAATTTTTTATAAAGTGTTTTGCTTTTTTCTGCGAGACAGAATAATTATGGAAATGCAAAACATACAGAATTGCTGACATTCTTTTCAACAAATGTATACAAAACACGGGCTGTACACATAAACAAGCACATGGCTCAGGCTCAAGCTTTAAAAACTCAGTCTCGAATATCTTATCATGTCTTATCACTTCACAAATAGTAAACTCACAAAAATACTAAACTCAGAGAAAAATTCAAAACGAAAGGAATCTAATCAATTTATTCTCATATTTGAAAAGCTGAGAGCTGTTATTTAAGAACACAAATAAAAGGATTTAAAAAAAAACCCACAGATAATGCTTATCTACTTACAAAATTTAAAACACTTCTTAGATATTTATCTTCATAAATTGTCTTACTATCGTTATATTATAAATTGCATATATAATTGTTTTCAATACTTATCTGTTTGCTACTTGACACTTACCAGCTGAAAAATTAAGAAAATAATCACTAAATACAGCATAATATTAAATCATAATTCAAAAACGAATAAAGTTGACCTTGAGTTGATTTAACCATTTTTAAGTATGTTGATATGTCAAAACAGTTCTCAAAATAAATTTGTTTTTATACTTTTTTATTTCACCATCTCTGCTTTCAGTGTTTCTCATGCAGTTTAATCCATGAAAGAGGGCTGAACAATTTCTGATTTGTTCCGCTTTGCTATAAAACATAACTCAAAATATTGATTTTTTTTTTTTTTGTATACTGCTGTTTGTCATGGCATTGTCTCCTTGTAGACGAACCTGTCTGAGATACAACATTAAGTTGATATGATTTTCTATTAATCTAATAGTCTACTACTACCATTTTAACAAAACCTTATATTATAAATTACTAATGTCCATACCTATTTGTTTGCCTAACTTGACACTAACTTGAGGGACAACTTATCGAAATATAACCACAGAAAACAGCATACAATTTAGCAATGAGAGATAACAACGACAATATAAGAATACCATAGGTAGTTGTGACAGTAGAATATTTTTAAGTCAGATTATTGAATTAGTTTATAAATCAAGCTTGTCAAACATTGGAATGTGGTAGACAGTATGTGTATGAATTAAACGTGTCGCTTTATAGATTTAGGAATCATTTGAGAACTAAGGTTGCACCACACAAAAGTAAAGTTGAACTGAGGTTGAGTAAACTTGTTTTGCTTATGCTTTTTATGGTCTAATATTTCAACTGTTCCGGTTATCATATGTCATTGGCTTAAACCATTTCTGGTTATACCATTTTAACGATACTCTATATCTTCCGACTCTTTTGTAGTCGTAACGCACGTCTGTATGACATTATTTAAAGGGTATGTGTATTGTATTGCCTAGCTATTTTAATAACAACATTACATCATACAACTTCTATTATCAATTGCATAATTTATGTGATTTTTGTTTGTATACACCAAGAATTTTGAAAGACACTTTGGTGTTTTCATCCTTAAACAAGTTGACGTAAGTTAGTTATAATCAAAGATAAATAAGTACAAATCGACAATTGTGAATTAAAATAACATACTACATGTATATGAAGTTGCAAGATGAAACACAAGATGCAAGATTTACTGTATAACATAATATTTTAAATAATGTAACAAAAATGTTGCTACATCAAAATGCCATATCAATTCTCATATAATATATAACGTGGCTCCTTAAAATGGGTTGTATCATTTTAGAACCAAACAGTACCATGAAAGTGTATACGTACACTATACACTTATAACATAACGAACTTTTTTTTAATATATTTTCCCATTTAATAAAAATAAATATCAGATACAATTTTCAATATCACATGCTCTTTTATTTTTCATTTTGTTTAAACATACTTATATGGTTGGTACTTACAAGCCCCTGAAAAAAGAATAATAAATTCAATTAAAATCTGATGAATAATTTGAGAGAACAACGAAAGGGGAAATACTCATCTAAAAACATCAGATACAACGTTTTACTTGTGCATATTAAGTTCAGCATTTTGTCTGGAAATGTTAATCATATTTAGAAGATACTGTAGTTTCCTAAATGTGAGGGCTATTACAAAAAAGTAAAAAAATATACAAATAAAAAGCAAATAAAATGATAAAAAATATTTCTCCCATAATAATTGTAAATGGATATTGAAACCTCAGGATTTATTATATTTTAGGAAATAATAGCAATCATGATAACAAAATACTTATGTATGTTTTTTATTATATGGTATCCAGTGGTTAATTATTTAACAATCATGTTAGAAAAAACCAATACAAACGAGTTCTTACTTTTATCAATTACGTCACTCTGTATTATATTAATTGGCGAGAAAAAAAAACTTGGAAATGGATTATTTACGATAAAACGATACAACACTAACAACAAAGACTATCTGATAAGCAAAGTTTAAATTACTTTCTATGATGAGTGAATTTATGGATTAAGTTTCATAAAAATCAATGCAGGTTTACAAATATTTCAAGTAAAACTAAATTAATTCAAAACCATCTATAAGAAAAAGACTGAAAATGAAAATATATATTAAAAACCTGATTTCTGAATCATAAATATCTTCTGCCAAGGTTTATTAGAAAATCTTATGAAGGTTTGACAAATTATCGGATATGTAACAAACGTTAACCCTAGACTCTTATCTAACATCCTCAAGAAAAAGTTGTCCTAGTGATAGTTCAACAAGTTTTGTGTATGTTCTCTATTTTCATTTAAAACTGTATTGGCTTTCATCGTCCCTAAAATTACCCTGTCTTTTTGGTGTTTTTTTACTGTTGTTTGTCTCTTTATACTTTTGCCATGATATTTGTTTAGTTTACATTTTACTAATATTTTTCAATGTCTCTATATGATCTTTCGCAACTTGCTTCTGAGATACAGCATTTAAGTGTTTTTCTTAACTATGTTACTACTACCATTGCATCAAAAACCCTACATTATAAATTGTCTATGTACATGTACGCTATACTTATCTGTTTTCTACTTAAAACTTTCAAGTGGTTAAAAAAACGAAAAATATAATTATAAATTACAGCATGCAATTCTGCAATGAATTAACCAACTTTAATGGAATTAGTTGAATACGTAATAAAAATATAAAAAAAAAACATTTTGTTAAATAACAGTTTCTTCTATTATACTCCTGATTGACTAATAGAAAGGAGACAATTAGTTCTATGACAGGGCTGAACAGGATATCATGTCTTTGAACGTCACTATCTGGTGAAGACTTATCAAGAATCGGTTATTGAAAAGGACAATCATATATTCAATTTAAATAAAATAATGATGCCAAATAACTTCAACAGTTTTGGTTATTATATGTCATAAGTTTTACCCATTTTTTATTTTGTATTTTCAATGAAGATTAATCTAGAAGACAGGAAATGACATCAGATTACGTTTTGTTTTGTAAACTGTTGTTTATCTGTATGTCTCACTAGGATTTGGCCATAGCGGTGCAAGTTTATATCCGATCAATGCTGTTGAATCTCTTTTTAATATCTTTCGCCATTTTATTAGACAGAACGAGTCTCACATATATTATAATTGTGGTATGTTTATTGTTTAACTTTACTATACTTATAACACTTTATGTAATGTAGATATATAGAAAACAACACAATCCTGATTGTTGTATTTTGTATTCATTTGCTTGTCTTTTTGTCGTTCTTGGTACTAAATCATAACGTTATGCGTTTAAATGTCTCTTGGTATCTTCCACCTCTTTTGTAGACATAACGGGTGCTATCATACATCACAATCATGACATGTTTATTGTTTTACTTAACACATTTGTATTATTCTCTTTATATAATGAACTATAGTATATATATTTATACTTTTCTGATTGTTACTTGACAGTTACACGATGAACAAAAAACAGTCAAAATAATCAATTTATTGAACAGCAAATCATACAGTTAAAAACAAAAAATCGTCATTGGATTTAATTGAAAAAGTAATGCAATAAAAGTACAACATTTTGAGAATATCGAGTGTTCTGTCAGATAATTCAATAGTAAAGTCATTACTATGAGTTTAATTTGTTTTCTCATGTTTCCTCATAGTGATTGAGATTATTTCAAATTGTAAAGCTTCCTAACTAATTTATATAAATATCTGTATACACCAACACAAACAAACAAACCAACATATACAATAAGACGCTATACTTATCTGTTTTCTACTTGACTCTTACCATCTGAAACATATCAAATAAATAATTATAAAAAATTGATAAATAGACTAAATGTAATTAAACAAGTAATGCAGTAACATGGTGAGTGTGCGGTGCAAACCCTGCAATGTTTACGTGCTGTATAAATAGGAATGTGACAAATGAACAAACATTCGACATGACACTTCTATATTTTTACTTAGTGTTTTGTCCGAGCAACATTTGATTTACCTATCCGATATGGTAACTAGATAGAAAAAACTTTTAATCACAGTTCACATAAACTGGACACATAGTAAACGTCGCAGAGTGTCTTTATCAACGAGACAACATTATGCATTAATCTTTTTTTCATGAATTTTTAATTTGTAAAACCTTGTATTTATATATGTGCAATTAATCTCACAACGTTAGTACATCAACATGATTGTTTTGTTTGACATGTGTTTCTTTGTATCTCTATAGTATAAACAATGATTGTTTTTTGTTGTTCCTGTTTCTTTTTATATTTGTGGACATGTGGTTCCCAGTTAATTATGGATATAGAAGTTTGACTGTCACTCTGGTATCTGTCGCCCCGTTTTTGGTATATGCATTCACTAATGTAGAAAATGATGGATTAAACTTTGTGTTTAAACTAGCTGAACCTATTAATCGTATTACAGTATCATATGATTCGAATAAATTGACAACAATATGCAAGGGTGAGCAAAATAAAAGACACAATGGCTTAAAATGGGACTTGTTTTCGATTACAGTGTAATAGACGTTAAATGTTTATTTTCTCGAAATATGTTTTAAACCTAATACAATGGGCATTCGAAAATCATAAAACCAAAAAAACATAGCAAAGAAAAATTAAAAAAAAGCCAAACAACACGTTTAATAAAATAAACAAAGAACACATAGACCTAGCATTCGTCGTGTTGCTCAAGTCACAATCTATTGTAAGCTTATTTTTGGAACAATTTGACGAATTGCGAATATTTATATTTGTCTTTTACAATAAACGTAGATCATACTTACTTATCAGTTCTCTCTTCCTTTCTGAAAGATGAAACATATCAATAATATCAGTTACACATTCTAAACAAAAATACTGATAGATAAGTTGCTGTTTATCTAGAAAACATTTCCGAAGCAATACTAATAGTTTCTATAGATTTAGGTCAGTTTACTTTATTTTACCACCTATTGTTGAATTGTATTGTGAGATAAACATGTAAAATCGTTATGGATGAATATTACATTATCATTATAACATTGGCGGCATCAACCTTTCTGCATCTGACAATTAATGTTTCAAAAGTGATAATTGACTCAGCAAATAAAAGGGTCTGAAATTTAATGCCAACGTAAATCTTCTTAATTCAAAAATTTGTGCTGCGTTTAGAGCTTTACGTCATCTACATTATGTCGTTTCAGCGTTTTTAAATATGTGAAACATACCCAACGAAAAAGGCAAATGTCGAGTAGTTTGTAAAAAATTTCAATGTAAAAATATTCTTTGTCGTTTATGGTGGAGGATTTTGGTTAAGCTGTTCAATTTTTCTCTGAAAATTTCATCCAAACAAAACTGCAATATTGTACAAATGAGTATTGTGTTGTTTGACCTTTCGACAATTGTCATCACACCATATATGTCTCACTCTAAGATTGACAACAAAGTAAAATTGAAAATGGAAATATAAATGTGTCAAATAGACAACAACCCGACAAAAAAGAGAGAACATGTAAGGCAACCTATGGGTCTTAAAGACAACGAGATAATCCTGCGCTGGCGTTAACTGGCCTCTTAATAAAACGTTTGTACTAACTTAGTTACATTGATGTCAAACCAAACTGCAAAACACATACATTAACTGAAATTAAATTTAAAAAGACTAACTAAGGCTAAGAGGCTCCTGCATTTGGACAGGTGCAAACATCTGTTCAATGTCGACACAACAAACACACAGTTATCCAGACAGTGCCAATAACGACATCAGTAGTTTTCCGCATTTCAACGTCATAAATATGTTGAGAGAAAAATAATCCCGGTTACAAACCTAAAACTAAGAGTCCCACACCAATTATAAGAAGTCACAATGGAACAACAGAAACACTGAACTGCAATAAAAACAAAGGGCAATGCAACATACATAGAACCCAACTATTTGAATACAATTTCAATATTCCTGACTTGAAACAGAACATTTTTATAACCATTGGTGTGTTGAATATAGTTTTAAGTCTAAACAAACCTCGCGCACTTGACTTAGTTTGAAAGAGTCTTATGTCAGAAAAGGTAACTAAAAAAACCTATGCAAAATGGCAGTGATGCGTATATCAACAAAGACAGTTACTGACATGCATGCGAGCTCTAGACCACATCTTAACTGATTAAAAATGAATTTCCTTTTGGTCTTTTGTGGATAGTTGTCTCATTGACATCTTCTTTTTTTATATTCTCCATATTATGCAAATCATGCAAATCATGCATAATACCCGTGAATGATTTAGTATCAAACCACCAAATGCGCCCTATGAGTGATTAAATACGAGTACCAAAATATGGCGTCTATTATTATTATCATACATCCATTTACATCACTGCTGACGAAGGCGAAACTATTTTGCTCATTACATTTGTGTAAATTATTAACAAGTTAACAGATATAATGTTGCTCTATATCACTCATTTTGGTTTGTTCATCGATGTTTCTTATTGATTTCTTAAACAGTCCAAACATCTGTGTGGCGCAAGCCAATTACACATGACACCAGTTGCATTTTTCGAGATAAAAGACCCATGTATTTTGCACTTCATTGACACTTTGAAATCATACATTTGATACGCTAAATGATATAGATGTACAACTTTGTGTTATGTCCATAGAAACAATTATTATGAACTTACCCACACTTGTCACATCTGAACAGGTTTTTCCCTTGCTCCTTTGGTATCACATCCTGTTTGTAATCACTATAATGAGCAACACAATTGATTGACTTAAAATTTACTCTATTCTAAGATAATATTAAAATCCAACAAGCTATTACTAACTGATACACACATAAACAGTGCAAAAATATCATAAAAGCATTTGAAATATATACAAGAGTCATAAACCAAATTAGCCAATCTCGAATGAATTGAAATGATAATCTATAAACAAATAAATCAACTTACACCTGGACAGAGATACATTTTTTTACTAGAAAGATATATTGCTTTACTTCAGAGATGTTTTCTATGGTTCAGTGTAGAACAGAAGCTGTTTACCCATAAAGAGTATCACAGTTCACAAGTTTGACAAGAACTTATAATTAAGTTCGACTTTTATTTAGCTGTAATGGTCGTATTGGTGTATGTCGTAAACAAAATTAGATGACATCAACCAAAACAATATATTCAATTTGAGGTCATATATATTTTATCTTTCCAATCCTTATAGAATTATTTCTGATTGCATACGCTTCTCCCTCTATTTCCCCGTCTTTCCTACAGACACTTACAAACTGAATGAAATGACGAACTATTTTAATTTAACCATTCATAAAACAGCATATGTGTAATCTCGTTTCAACTTGTTGAAGAAATATATACGATTACTCAAATCATTTTGTAATGACTGATAGTTCTCAATTATACCATACTATCGAAACCTCTTGTACTAATTTCATATGCATTTCGGAAATGTGACTGATAAAATCATTCACCCCGTCAACAAAATTCGATTGTGAAAGTGACTACTGAATTCGTTAATTTCTGTATCAGCAGTCGATTGTGAATAGGGTAAATGTGACTGCTGAAATCTTTTACCCCTTCATTGTGAATGTGAACGCTGGCATGGTTGAACTGTTTATTGACAGTCGATTGCGAATAACTTTGTGAATCAATAATAATTTTTATGGTAAAAAGAGGTGACAATATCACAAATAGTGCGGTGACAGAAGTGTAAAAAGTCGATCGCGAGTTTAATCTCCCAAATAAAACACGGCTAAAAATTGTCTTAACTTAAAAACAAAAATATGTCTTTTTTAATTTTTGCCCTGTCGTCAAAATTTCGTACGGTCACATTTTTCTAAAAAGTCGTTTTAATGACTAGTAGTATATTTGAGAGTTTCAACCCCCCTTTTTCAAAATAAAAAAAATGTGTATGTTTGCTTACATTTAATTGAAATAGTTTTTCCTGGAGCTATTTTTATATGTCAAAGTATTCTATTCAGTATTTTATTTTCTTCTAATCTATGAAATTTGCGAAGTTTGGACTATTTAAAATCGAGGTAATTTTAATTGCAATTTCAGACACAAACTTTAGTTTCTTCTTCATAGTAGTAATAAACATTAACCCATAATATTTTAAGCATATAATATTTCATAAAACTAGTTAGTGATAACAATTTCGGAACCAAAATATCAAAGAAACCTTACGAAATCAATGAAAAAAGACTGGAGTAAAAAACTTCAATTTCAACATTGAACTCAATCACTTGCCTTCCGTCACATATTGTGTATTAGTCAATAATTTGATCTCAACTGAAATATGAAATTACTACCTTCTTTGCTTTATATACACATGTTTTCAATTAAAGTGCACTGATATATGCCACATACTTTGTTTGTATATGTTTGTATTCTATAATTTCTTCTTATAAAACATCAAAAAAGACTTATTGTAAAATCAAAATAATTAACGGATAGTTTCAGTAAATATTCCGTGATATGTTAAGTTCGTTCCAACTTGCTCCATTATAAGTCTAAAGAAAAGACAAAAGTCGTTAAATTTTATGCAGTGCTTAATATGCCAAAAATTATTTTACCAGTATAGGGAAGTCGGTTTTGAATCTGCACTTGAATAAAAGATTGGATGAGGTGAACATCAAGTTGTTGCATGCGGAAGCTGTTAATTCAAAGAACTCTGTGCAGGAAGTTTATAGTTGTTCATGTTAGAAAAGTTACACAAGTAAATATATTTGTTCCCCATTTCATAGTGAGGAAGCTTCTATCTGTCATTTAATGACGACATAAAATTATCGGACTTATGTCCCTCAGTTTCGGGTAATTGTACGCGTTCTAGAATGCAGTCGTTCAACTGGAGCGCTTGTATATTTTGCTGCAACAAAACATTTTAGTAAGCTAAAAAACAACTCAAGTTTGAATCAGGTGTGCGTATCAAGAATGTTTTATTCGTGTCAGATAAAGTTAAAGTTGAGAACAGTGTCCCGTCCATCTTTGAAACTTCAAGCACTCTGTCATTACGGTTGCATTACAAAATATTTGCTAAAAACGAAAAAAACAAAAACAAATCGAAACCCGTAGAAGCAGATATTTCGGATCACGATACTGCTTTTACTAAGTTTAGTTTGGCTATTGAGAACGGTTCAATGGTCATTCCCCATGACACCGTTACTTGATAAATATAGATCTTTTCTTCCGGCTGATTCTTATTTAAAATATTCTACTTGTAAAATGCTGTCTTAACTCATTGATTTCTATAGAAATTCAGTTGTCAAACATCTTCAACAAGTTCAAGGCAACTATAACATAATATTAAGTAGCAAAAAATTATTTGAGATACTATATCAACTGCTAGTCAATTGAAAACTGACCTAAAAATCTCAATGACAACTTTAATAGACATAAATAAGGGACATATATTTCACTCCGCTGCGAGTATACTTCGAAAAGACTTCGAAACTCTACAGAAGAATACCCAACTTCGGATGAATTGTCTTTTCCATCTTCAATTTAGTTCATGCCTTCGTATTTATTGCAATTTATTTTATGGTTACTCGATGAAACTGCATTCAGCCAAGACTATTCTCTGGAAATGGCACCATAAAAATTGCGTAAATGTATACTATGACGTTACGCGCGATGTTCGTACCTTATTGGACATTCGGTGTTGTTGGCAAGATGCAAGTCCAATTATATAATTTTGTGATATCATATTCATTGCTATTGTACGTATTTTAAAAAATAAAGAATTTTAAAATAAAAACGAAAAAAATAATCGCTGAAACTATGTGTTTTGCTGCATGCGACAAGCTTTACCTTTAAAAAAAACGACGATTTTAAGGCTGTCCCGCGTAACATAATTCATTTATTGTAACCACTAAACTATCATTTTCGTCAAAACGTTTTTTCCATTATTAAACAGAATGGTTCCTTGAGTCTTTTATGCACTTTTTATGATGTTATGATGACGTCATTGAAAAACCCGCGTTCCATATAACAAGAGCAAATCTGTCCCACGGGGAGAAAATTGGGATTCCAGATTTGAGACTCCCAAAACTTTTATCTAAAATGATAAAAGTTTAGTATTTGCATTTACTACATCAATGTTAATTTGCTTAATTTTATGAATTTAAAGACAAATATCCTGAAAAATGATATATAGGAATTTATGAGCGATTTTTCAAAGGCTTACAAAGTTTTCGCACCGCCATTTTTTGGCGTAAAAACGAACTCAACTCAAATGTACGTCAATTTTTTGCTTATCAGTGCTCTTATAATGGTAATATCCTGTCGGTACTTGTAAAGAAAAACTCAAAATAATGTGTTTGCTTTGACCAGAAGCTTTCATGTGCAGAACTGTGGCCATGAGTGAAATTGGTAGAAATATTAAAACATGTCTTGTGACGGTTGATCAAAATAAAGATGATGGAGCTAACGGTGGATTTGGTACAAAGCTTGTTGCACTGGTACAAAATGTACCCACAGTCCCTTTCTCGAGGTTAGGGGAGTGTTGGCGCGACTTTAAAAAAGTTAAATCCCGCCACATTTTATGTGTTTTACAAGTCACGCGACGGTTATGCAGTGTTTGATGTTTGTTTCTATATACTATATTTGTTTGTTTCTTATTCATTTTGTATATTAATCAGGCCGTAATATTTTTCTTTTGTTTTAATTTATTCATTTCAGGAATCGAAGACTATGCCGTATGAATTTTACTCATAGTTGAAGCCCGTACAGGACCTTTATTTGTTAATTTATGTCTCATTTGGTCTTATTTTAAGAGTTGTTTTTATTTGCAAGCATATTACATATTTTTTTATATGGAATACTTTTGAAGTTTGTGGTACGTTGCAAAGGGAAAAAGAGGGGATATAGGTACAACACCTATAATGTAATAGATATTAACCAGAGTAGAAAACACAACAACAGATACTACTATGGAAGCAGTAATAATTGTGAAAAACGAGTAGTCGATAAAAAAACCTGAAGTATCCGCAAATTCAATTTGAGGTAATATTTGACTGTAGAGTTATATTGCTTTGGTTTGATACCTCACCCAATATGATAGTTCAAAAAATAATTTTAAAGTACTGTCCCGCATGACACTTAATTTTTACCTGAAACTGAAAACTTTCATAAGGTTAAGGTGCTCTAAACATTTTATAGGTTGAAAACTTGATTTATGAAGTTTTGTTTATAAAACATCGTTTTAGTTTTTTTTTTTATTCTCAATGATTAAGGTTTATGTATAATAACAAACATTACTAAAGCCAAAACAGTATCATTTGTGTTTAGAAAGAGTTTAGAAAAAAGAAAAAATGTCAAAATTGAAACCCTCCCGAATTTTCACAGATTTTTACATATGACCTTTGACCTCAATTTATAAAAAAAAATGTGACCATATCAAGTCCTGACGACAGGCATATTATTATAGTACGCGATTTCCTCTTTCCAATGATATATTATATAGATGTATGTTCGGTGGGGAGATTAGATTAAAAAAAAATCTGCTTTCAGTCACCGCATTTAAAGAGCTCATTTCTATAGGAGAAAAGATATGACATACAAAGACTATTTACAAAAAGACAAACTACACTTAACAAAACAGTTATGTTGTTGTAAAACAGTATGGCGTCTTTTGATTATACGTGCCTCAATAGTCCAGATAATTGTGATGAATAACTTCTATATTTTGGTTATTTCGGTTTAAAGAGGTTCTAAATATTTCAACTAGACAAGCAGGGACATTTTAACGAATATTAAATGCAACAACATCTAAACACTATTGAAAATAGTTAATGATACTAGTTTGCGTTTGCATATCATTAGATGATTTATTTAGTTACAATCGTGCTCAAGCCAGTTTGTTCTAACGTACGTAGTGGAAAAAAGAGGAGATACATAAGCCATAGATAAATTCTATAAGTGTAAAGAGGTTTTAAATATTTCAACCTGAGAAGCAGGCACTTTTTAACGAGCAGTATATTTACGAAAATTAAATGCAACAAAATCGAAACTTTATTGAACATAATTTATGCTACTAGTATGCGTTTGCATATCATAAGATTTATTTACTGAAACGCAATTGTGCTTGAGCCAGTGTGTTCTAACGTACGTAGTGGAAAAAAGAGGAGAGACATTCTAATTGATTTATCGAAAAAAAACAACGCTTAACTGGTGTACATTATATATAATGAACACTTAATCAGAACCGTTGAAACGTCAAATGGCTAGGTTTGCAAGAAGATAATGTGTAATTAACTCAAAGATTTGATAACAAGTTTATATTGCCAAATATGTAACTTTAAAATCATATTTCCCTACCTCTTGGGTGAAGGTAATTCTCTTTCTTTGTTCATGATTTGTTGTGTACGCATTTCACTGATAAAAGAAAAACAGAAATTTTATATTTTATTATCATAAAATGTTTTGTCAAGTGTCAGGAGTATGACACTTGTTAACACATAGTAATTTTCCTTATATTTTTGGCGTTTGTTTTTGTAGCAGTATAGTGTTCATGTTGTTCTGTTGCTATTCACTTGTAGTTAATGTGTGTTTCCCTCAGTTTTGTTCGGATTTATTCTACATGTAGGTTAATCGATATATTACTATTGTAAAGCGGTATACTTCTATTGTCCTTATTTGTGTTATAATATTGCATAAACTGCATGAAATTAGAATAACACATTTAAATAACGAGAAAAACAGTTATATCTGTACTAGTTTGGAAGCAAGCATTCGCTACATTGAAGACCTGTCGGTGACCTTCTGCTGTTGTTTTTTATTTGGTCGGGTTGTTGTCTCTTCGACACATTCCCCATTTCTATTCTCAATTTCATTTTTGCATTTCTACATATGTTTACGTATTGTCGAGATAGGTAAACGTACATGTATCAATACAACTTCAAATGTAAAATGCCATAGATCCTGCATTTATCTACTGGAGCACATGTTGAATCCATAATATTAAACAATAGATGTATATGAACGCATATTTGTATTTCATGAATTATCGCTCCTTCGTCTGTCATATTATTTCAAGACATAAGTTTATATTTCAGAATACAACATAATTTTTATTTCGCAAAAAAACGTGTCTCATTAAGATACTATGGTTATATTAAAGCATGTATTACGCCAACGAAATGCTCAGTCATTTTTAGTAGAATTACCTGAGTATGTAGTTACCAAACAGTTGTTTAACGTCGTTATCTGTTGCGGACTTCGCAGTATACCTTATGTTCGGAAACTCGGGAATAGGCTTTATCGTCAGCTTTGAAATGTCATATGTAAGCTTCTGTAAAGACTGTAACAAATTACCATCGTTTCTGATCTTGTCGAGTTCATCAATCTGCTTGTTTAAATTGCTTCCTGCCTTCAAATCCATTCTAGTATCTGCCATGATCTTTGTCAATTTGTCCTTTTCTCTCCTAGATTGATCATTGACCGATGAAATCATCTCTGCAACACATTTATAAACCATAGCCTTGAGTTGTGTACCTTCTTTTGTAATAGCTTTGACTACTCCTTCCACCTTGACATCAAATTCCTTTATACCTTTTTCTATCTGCTTCATGTTTTGTGTTGACTGTTGTACTCTTATACGCAGGTATGTTGTGTTCTTCTCCTTCAACTGTTTAATGCTGTCCAGAAGCTTGGAAAAAGCATGCCCTGTGTGACTGCCAGTCACACAACTACTGCACACTACTACGTCACATGTTTTGCATACAAAACTGAAGTCTTCATTGTGGTCCTTACATTTCGATTTACCCTCCGGGATTACATCAAAGGAAGACTGGAACTGGTGAGTTTTTGATATCTTCTGCCTGCTATGAAAAGTTTTACAATTTTCACAAAAGTTTTGTTCACACTCCAAACAGTATTGGGATCCTGGAGCACTTATACATATCTCACATGTTTTAGAGGCTGCCTGTGCCATTTTGTCGCTTATCGTCTTCAATGTGTAATGCACAGGTAAGGTATATACCAATGATAACGTGTTCTATATTTGAATCAATTACGGTTATCTATGTATAATGTGTATTTAGATGATAAATTGTGAAATATTAAACTTGAATTATAACCTGAATATCATTTGAACATTTAAGATAGTGTACAGTTATGTTAATGACATTAGTTATTGACCTGCAATCTTGACTTGATTATCATAATTTAACAATTGTATTGAATTATCTGACTTATATACCGTCAATTTTTTTTAATTTTATAAAGATTTGTAAAATTTAGTATCCTATTTTACTGACAACACAAAGTTGGGATATTCCTTTCTAATGCGTTCAGGTTTTAATACGCCCTGCGGCTCATTTAGAAAGTGAAATAAAACTCACTAAATAATTTAAACCTTTTCAAAATTATTATCCATACACAATAAAAATATAATTGTAACTGCATGAGTAAGACACAAATGTATTGTTACCATCCGATAACGGTGAATGATAAATACAAGACACATTGTAAGTTATTAATTGTACCACGTAGCTTATGCAAAAGGGGGAGGGATATGCTTTTTTTCTATTTGTTATGATATTTCTATCGCGGAAAAGTAATTTTTTGAACAATTTTACTTGAATCGAATGAAAAATGCAGAAAGCTTGTCTTTTGCATAGCAATAAATTTCATTAAAAGATAATCAGGATATCATTATATACCATCCGCACCCGACCCTTTCGTGAGTTACGTTATTGTTATTCAATAGAATATAAGATTATCGTATTAGTTGAGTAAAAGGTATACATAAATTTTAAAAAGTTAAGAACTGACACGAAGACGAATATAGGATACAGTATGATTTCTTATTCAGTTTGTATCGTTCTGAACATGCATGAAATATTTGCCACTGTACGTTAAGCAAGCAACCAAAAATCAATCAACCTATTCAGTTTGACTCAATAAGATTTACAAAATCTTACACACGAATATGTTAAATTTTATTTTATAAATAGTTTTTAATATTTATCTTATGAAAGTCCACATTAAAAACATCTGACATATATGATAATAGTTCTTTAGTGTAGCGATGAATTAACAGAATTCACGTTATTTGTTTCTTAGATTAAAATGCGGGACTACAATGTGGTTTCTTTTACACCTATCATCGATTTAACCTTGAAAAATAAATTTCCAAATCGGCAACAAAAAACTGTTCAACGAATAAAGTTTCGAAGTTAATCACAGATTGCATGTTTATCAAGGAAAATAATGACACAGGTCATTTTATGCCTTGGAGCATATATCATTGAAACATGGTATCGTCCGCGTTGATTCTGAAAAAAGAATGGCCTGTCGTTCTGAAAGAAAATAACTCCATATAGGTATATAATCTATAATAACTGGAATATGTATAGATAGGAATATAATATTGCAGAATTAATGTGTACAAAATCTTATAGATAAAAAAAGATGTGGTATCATTGCCAATGAGACAACTTTCTTCAAAAGACCAAATAATACAATAATAAATGGTCACCGATAGAGAAACAAGCTTTGCATAGTAAAAGTTGTGTGTTCTTGCGACTACTGCTGTTTTTATAATATTGTTTCATGATATTACTTTAATATTATACATTACAGAGGAATACGTCTACATGATACACATAAGGATCTAAAAAAAAATGGATTGGAAACAACTAAATATGTATTATATTGAAGCTGCAACGCAAAAAATCATCAAAAATGGCGACATTCCTAAAAACATGATATGCAGACAATTGTATATTCATTCAAGTCAACATGTTTATGTATATCATGATTATCAAATGATAAAATATAAGAAATAAATAAATCGGTTTCTTTGTTGTTTCTTTTGTTTGAGGGTGACACTTAAGATGTTTTAGGAGGGTAAGTAGTTCTGATTTCAAATTGTCTACAATTTCCAGTTCAAGCTACACTGAAATTCAATGCTTTAATAAAAATTCTTATCATGTTTATTAAACAATGACAACACCATATATAAATATTGCATAGATTCTGTTTGAATCCTCATAATAAAAAAATTTAGGTCTTAATTGTATAGATCCTGGTTGAATGCTTCTTAATCATAAAAAAAAATGACCGCTGTGGTACGGCCAAGAGTAACATTTTGACGTAACGCATACAAGATGTATCAGACAATAAAGATTTAAGGTCAGTAATGCTGTAATACATTATGATTGATTTCTTATGTCATCTTTAAGAGAAATATTTGGTATCTGAATTTGTTTTTTCGAATTAATTATTTTCAATTTAATTGATTTATATGCCACAGACCACAACAAATCAAACCTGATCGTCATCAAACAAAATTATTTTTGATGGTATGTTGTTCAACGTTTTATTTGCCTTTCTTACATTGTTTTACATATAACCCTTCTATTGGGTTTGTGTTTACATTTTGACATATATCATATGTGTTCGTGCAATTCAAGGTCACTTGTGATAATATGTATTGTCATAGAATTAGGCCATTTCAATAACTTATCAAAAATACCAGGATTATAATTGTATACGTCAGACGCGCGTTACGTCTACATAAGACTCATCAGTGATGCTCAGATCAAGATAGTTAAAACGCCAAACAATAAAATATTCCATAGTGCGTCTTTCTTTGTTGTGATTATACACTATTGTCCTAATTAAGGGTGATGAATTTTACCTCTAGCAAAGTTTAAACCCGCTGCATTTGTTTGCACCTGTCCAAAGTCAGTATAATATTGTTTAGTGGTTTCCATTTGTTGATGTGGTTCTTCAGTTTAACTTTCTTGGCATCAGTTACAACCATTTCCAAAGAATTTTTAAATTAATTTAAAAAACTGATTTACAACTTCATCTGGGGTAATAAAAGAGAAAAAGGTAAACGGATAACGCTATGTAAAGATCACTTGGAAGGAGGCCTTGATCAATATTGATTATTTTCTATCAGCTATACAATTATCCTGGGTCAAATGTTTAACATCAACACACTTTGCGAACTGGAAAGTCATTCCGCCTTTCTTCTTTAATAAATTTGGAGAAAACTTTTAACATGAATCCTGGTAGCATAAAAGCGATCCCAAAACTCAGGAAAACACTCCCTCTTATCTATTTAGAAATAGTCAAAAGTTCGTTTAAGATAAAAAAAAAAAAAAAAGATATCTGTGAAATAAAACCCAACAGTACAAATTTTATTAATATAAGACAATATATTTGGGACAATAAACTTATAAGAGCTGCAATACCAAAAAAAATATCAAATGCTAATGAAAGTCATGCTATACTCGAGTTAAAACAGATAAAAAGCTAAACTCAGAAACACAAAATAATACAAATTGATCAGCATTTAAAACCTTCCGTCAAAATTAATTTATAAAAGCATTAGCTCATGTAATATACCGGAAAATACACCAATTGGCTTTCTTAAATGGAAAACACAATTTAAATTAGATTCATGAAGCCATTTGTACAAAATGCTTAACTTTATATTTAATAGTTTGCAAGAAAACACACTAAAAATATTCAGGTGGAAGTTACTTCATTATATACTTCCTTGTAAACAATTATTGTACATCTGGCAACTGAAAAATGACGACCAGCGCCATGTTTGCAACCAATTAGAAAACTATGAACACTTTTTCACTTCATGCAAATACTTAAAAATTTTGGGAAAAATCAAAATACTCCTTTATAAAATAAAAATGGGAACACAGATAATCCCCTTCCAAAATCTAATACCAGGCTACAAAATATATGATAAAAACGATAATGACATCAATCTATTTCTCACTGTAATATTATTCTCTATTCATAAAGCGACATATGCATCAGAGTATAAACAAAAAAAAGATGTCTATAGAATATTTAAATTAGAATTGAAACCCCGCCACATTATTTATGTATGTGTCTGTCCAAAGTCAGGAGCCTGTAATTCAGTGGTTGTCGTTTGTTCCAAATTTGTTTTTCGTTCATTTTTTTACATAAATAAGGCCGTCAGTTATCTCGTTTGAATTGTTTTACCTTGTCTTATCGGGGCCTTTTATAGCTGACTATATGTGGTATGGGCTTTGCTCATTGTTGAAGGCCGTACAGTGACCTATAATTGTTAATGTCTGTGTCATTTTCGTCTTTTGTGGATAGTTGTCTCATTGGCAATCATACCACATCTTCTTTTTTATATTATGAAAATATGAAACTTCTTGATAAAACAACAAGTAGATTTTTTAATGATGTTTATGAAAAAAATATAATAACCATAATTGCGGATGATCATTCTTTTGTATTACTCTATATATCATGTAGAAAAACTCAAATGTAAACAAATGTTTTATTGTAAGATGTTCAAATGTGACAAATGGTCAATGTTTATCTGTAGGACATGATTTTTGACCCCGTACTGTCTACTGTCTAATTACTGGAAAATATTTCAGGATAGGAAAGATTCCTATTTGATCAGTTTATCATAAGTCAATAGAAATATAAAAAAAAACTCACCTTTAGAAATACTCAGTTTAGATCCTTTGCTCTTGAAATCATTACACATGTTATCCTTCAATCATTCGATCATCTCAATTTACACGGGAATATTTTGATTAAGTTTAAGGGTCAATGATTAAATTATAACCAATATCGGACAATGAATAGTACAACTTCCGTATTTACGTTACATTATAATGACCTCCACAAAACTAAGAACTTTGAAAAATTGTTAAAATCAATGTATTGTATTTATAACTAATCATATTTCATATATATATAAATATAGATTTACTGTATAATCT
Organism: Mytilus trossulus; assembly: GCF_036588685.1. Lineage (NCBI taxonomy): Eukaryota > Metazoa > Mollusca > Bivalvia > Mytilida > Mytilidae > Mytilus > Mytilus trossulus. The sequence continues at coordinate 9,535,936 of NC_086377.1, read as the reverse complement.
CCCTGATAAAACAGTTACTAATTCACAGGGATACCCGACTGAATGCTGTGAGTCGAGTAATTAGTTAAACAGCAGATAAATGTGCAATAAAAGATTTATCGTTTAAAAAAAAACCACAGTTATTTGGAACACATTTCGCATTGGTACTACTGAGATTCTGTTTGTATTTTTTGTAATCATTCGGTCAATTTACATTTCCCAAAACATTGGATTGTCTATTCATTAAAATGCAGCCTTATTTTATAAACACTTATGTTTTTTTATTTAATTTCAATTCCTAATAATCAGGTTGAACTATACATGATATATGAACGGATATATTAAAACATTGTCATTGAATTGGTATGAATGCCAGTCATCAGCAAAGTATAGAAATACAATCAAATTGACAGAATTGGCGTGATTGCTTTGGTGTTACTTAATGTCTAAAATTCAATAAATAGTGCGTAATTTAATTTTAAAAAAGGCATTGGAGTCATGACTAAGTGGATAGAATTCGGATGTTTTTTGTTGTTGTATTTTTAAATGTATTTAATTTGCTATCCAAGGTAAATTGCCAAAAGAACATTACATTGTGTTTATCAGAGCAAACCAATTGGTTGATAGTTGTCATTGGCAATTATATCACATCGTCCTTTTTTGATATCCTAAAAAGCAAGCCAAATGCATAAACACATCATCTCCCAGAAAGCAGTCTTGCTATCTCAGTCAGCCTGTTATTTCACATTATTCAATACAAGAACCGCATTTACAAAATTATCCATGTCTACTTTTTGTTTACACTGATCAATTTTGTTTTCCATTGGGTATACCACACTTCTTATTTGCTGAAAAATAAGAAAAATGCACGTTTGATTTCTGAAGAATTACATTAAGCAATTAATGTTATTGATTATTATGTTATCCGATATTTATAAATAAACCTGTGTAAAGTACATGTATATTAATTTTTTGTATCTTAATTTTATATACACGATTACTTAAGTTATTGTAGATACATGTGTATGTAATATAAAAGATAGTAATTTTTATGATAGGAAAGTATATCATATTCTTTCTTAAAACGCATTCGTTGAAAACATCAATATTGAAAAACATCAATAGTTGATGCCTTGTTTAGAATATATAACGATAACCCATATTTGAAGATTAAACACACCACGGGGTGTCAGTGTTGATCAAACGAAAGACCGACATTAATTTGTGTAATGGGACACGATAAACCCTTAAAAGAAGGACGACAGATACCAAAAGAACCGTCAAACTCATAAATCGAAAATAAACTAACAACGCCATGACTAAAAATGAAAAAGACAAACAGACACACAATAGTATACATGACACAACATAGAAAACTAAAGAATAAACACACCAACCTTTAAATATGCAGCTTGTGGTTATTACTGACTTTAACCAGAATGTTATGTTTTAAAGGTTTCTGTATTGAATAATGTGTGATGGCTTATATAATCTATTGTATAGATATCTACTAACGCAACTATCAAGTGCATAATGTATACTTCAAAATTGTGTCTGTAATTAAAAACAGAAAGTATATGTTACATACAAAGGTCTTAAAAAAGAGGGACGAAAGATACAAGAGGGACAGTCACACTCATAGATTGAAGACCATTGAAAACAAATTTACAACGCCGTGGCCAAAAACAAAACGACAAACAGACAAAAACTAGTACAGAATACACAACTTAACTAAAACTAAAGACTGAGCAACACGAACCCTACCAAATAATGGACGTGATCTCAGGTGATACGAACGGGTAAGCAGATTCTGCTCCACATGTGCCTCCCGTCGTGCTGCTTATTGAATTACAAATACTTACCGTTAATATATTTTCTCCCATCTGAAAGGTTTAATATACCACATTTCTTTTTAAAAACACTTATATTATGAACTCTTTGCATCGTTAGAATTGTAAAGTAATTTACTAATATGTTATTATAAATACAATAAAATAAGTTTCATTCTTCATAATAGCTGAGGTAAAGAGTCTGACTACATATTCTTTTACATAAAGGCAACAGATGTATACCGGTGTTCGAAAGTCATCAATCGATTTGTGAGAAAACAAATTCGGGTAACAAACAAAAACAGATGGAAACACATCAATTATCATAGGAAAGTAACGAAACAACAGAAACACCAAAGTGCAACAAAAAAACCAAACGACACACACAAACATATTTAGATACGAACAACAAGATAACTATCTACCATTTTCCTGACCTGATACAGCACATTTTAAGAAAAAAAATGTGGGTTAAACCTGATGGTGTGGCTAGCAAAACCTACATTTTGGAATATAGTAAATATGTTGATAGTTTTAACTAAGCATATAAGCATATAACCACAACTGTGTATTTCAATTTAAAAAAAAATGAATTTTCTCGACTGGAAAAAGATATTTGCTCTGTATTTATAGAAATATATATAATCAGGGATATTTTTTTTTTTTCACGTATTAGGTGATTAATTCATAATGTATTTATGTATAATTTGTTTGCGTGATCTGTCTATAATTAAACTTCTTTAATTCTAAATACAAAAAATGAACATTGGAGACAATATTACAAGCATTTATCAAACCAGTTTGCAAGTTTGCCAGTTCATTCTTGCATTACCTTTAAAGGTTTCCCCAGATTAAAATGTCGCAGAGTCCCGTTCGGTCATATAGTCCAGCCACATCTTCAACCACAGTCGCTCTCTACACATTGTTGCCAAACGATGTGAATCTAACTTTGAAAAGTACTGGTTAAAAAGTGGTAATATTTTGTGTTAACTTTAAGATCAGTTCCTTTGGTTATTTAGATTGTTGTAAAATTGAAAGAAATTCAAAAGCATTGTTTAAAATATTGTAGTTCTAGGATTGACAGTTATATTTTAATAAGAATAAGTTTCCTTCTGACGCCTCCATTTTGTAACTTAAATGCTCACCACGTCCAATATTTCAGCAACACCTACCGGGTAATCTTGTTAGAATAATAATGTTAGAATAATGTTTTAATGATGCAAGTATTTTTCTCCTATAATTTCATTGGCTACTATAGAACATACGCGTTTGGTCAGATTTCAAAGGATATTTCTGTGTGCTGGATGGCATATTCTGATATTCCAAGATTGCTAAATGCTTGTAATTCAACATTTTGTTTTTAGAATATTCGATCCTTTTTTTGAATTTTTCAGAATAGAAAACTGTTTCTGAAATTTGTTCATGGCTGAACCGTTGATAACGGTCCAAAATGTGTTAATGACTCGGAACAGTCATACTCCGTATTATACACAAGAAACACAAATTTAAAAATCATACAATGCTAACAAAAACTACATAAATAAAACCCAAATATAAACATTAGATATAACGTCTCGGTACAAAAATTGCACAGAGTACCCAAATTGCACCTATTAGTAAAAGAGGCAGAGGTAATCTTGCATATCTTCTCAGAGGTTGCATTTCTGCAATGCATGCACATGGAGTAAATATCTCCCAATTTTTACGATATTTCAACGCTTATGTTTTCTGTCATGATTGCATCGATATAGATTTGTTGCTTACAATGAAGCTATTATAAACAGGGCTTTGTTGGAAAGTAGAAATTACCCTTCCGAATGTATTACAGACGCCATCAATATTTGGTTGATCGGTACGGAATGTTTGCGTCACAGATCATAACGGACATATTTCAAACTTCGTACATCACTTCAAATTACTGATCATCGACCTCATATATCCTCTGAGCACCTGAAATCAACCCGAATTATGGTTGCGACCGTCTTGCTCAGTATACAGTTTTTTTATGTAGTGGGTGCGGTTGCATGTGTGTTTGTTTGGTTGTTCAATGAATAGACTATTTCACAGTTACCCATAATTCAGCGCGCGGTGGCGAAGTTCCGGTAAAATTAGATAAGTCGGCAAAGATGTAAAACTGGACAATTTATATAAATACAGATATAATATAATTTTATTTTTCTTTTATTCACTATATATATGTAGTTTTTTACTTGATTCTGACAATGTTGATATTCCCAATTTATATTTATATGCCTCTATTATTGTTGATTTTACCAATTATATAAATCAATTGTATCTGATTTTATGCCCTGTATGGGCCCTGTAATTGGGGAAATAAAAATATTCCATTCTGTTCTTTTCTATTCTATAATATAGGTTAATATAGAATGTCTTCTTTCCAAACAATAAAAGTGTAGCGACATTACTACAACAACTTCCTGTAACACCTCAAATATATAAAGATGTCAAGTCTTTAAATGCATTGGACTTAAAACCTGCAAATAGTTCTAGACTTCTGAACCATATGGTGTTCAGTTTGCACTTGCGCAGTTGGGTTAGAATTATTCAGGGAACAATAGCATACTTGTACCTTCTAACCTTTAATCATTATTTATTTTATCAAATGAAAGTATGAGAATGATTTGCTACTCTATAAATATGAAGTGATGTCCAGGAATTTAAGTAATGGACATCACCTAGTATATGTCATATTAGAATAATTAAATATGATGTATGGAGTTGCAAATCATTCATCTTTATGTACTGTGTTAATTTTTATTGTGAAAATAAAGTATGAGAAAAATAATATAAACACTGATAAACCGAATAAACATGATCAGTACTACAAAAATTTAAGGCCTGATACATTACCTATTTCTCCAAGCAAAATTGAAGGATGGTTCATGCTTTCATTGGATACTCATTAATTTGATTTTCATATAAAATCCGGAGATTAAGAATTATAGCAGATGAGACAATTATCTACCTCTACTCTAGAAACAGGAATTGACAGTTTGATTTAAGGTCATCAAAAAACCTTAAAAAACCTATGCAATATAGTCGTCCATCTCGACAAATTATCAAAATGTAAATGTTTAGGTATTTATTCGAAAGTAACATGCATCTGCCAAACAAATCCATTCAGTTCGGCCCCAGATTACTTTTAAAATATTTATATCATTGCAAAAACTCCAAATTATCTGCCTTTGGTGCAAAAATGCCATTTGTTCCGCATTTAGTTTTTAATATTTCGGTGACCTATATTTTCTCTTATTGTTTTCAAATAAGCTATACATGAACTAAATGATTGTAAAAATTAAGCGATTTCTGTAATTAGGTTATTTTCATGTTTTTATACTACCTCAATTTTACTAGTTTAACAGAAAAAAAGGACATTAACAAAAATGTATGCTTCTTCCGGAGCCAGATTGTGAGCTTAAATGAATAGTGACCCATTTTTTTATTTCATTTTTTCTATTAAGTATAGGATAAAGTTCATTTATAAAAACAATATAGCGAAATCCTATATTAGAAATAAAAATTGATTTATACCCAGGAGCCCCCTTAAGTGTTAAAAAGAGTCCAAAATCTTCCGTTAGATGAACCTGAAATTTGAGTCAAAAATCGACTCTTACAAGATAACAAAAGACACACGTACCACCTACCTATTAGTGTATTGATGAATGATTGGTTGGTTAATGTAACATATACCACTTCTGATAATTTGAATTCTGTTTCATTTGCATTAGAATTTTAAGTATGTGCTCAGAATGTGGAATATGATTATTATTATCATTATTGCTAGCATCATAATTATATATTCAATTTAGTTAGATCCTTTTGATCCCATGCATATATTTCTTGCATGAACATTGAAGGTCGATCAAAATGTAATCAAAGGCAACATAATTATAACAGACTCATCTGATTCAAGTATAACATACATGACATATACTTGTAGACATGCAAATCATATACGAATTTTGGAATTATAAGTGAGACTTTTGATGATATGATTATAACAATGTATAATATGAATGTCATATTCTACTATTATTTTCTTATAATAACCAATGTGTTATTTACATCCAGACTTAGCTAATCGATCAGATCGGTAATCGATCAGTAATCGATCTTATTTGATCAGTAATTGAATGATGACTTGAAGTCATCGATCAGTAATCGATCAAACTCTCATAGATTGCATGTTTATCAAGGAAAATAATGACCTTACACAGGTCATTATTTTATGCCTTAAAGCATATACCATTGAAACATGGTATCGTCCGGGTTGATTCTGAAACAGAATGACCTGGCGTTCTAAAAGAAAATATAACTCCATATAGGTATATAATGATTAATTTAAGACTGATAACTGATGGATTAGTGATTGATTAATGACAGATTGTATTATTATTGAGAAAACAATGCTATTCCAGAAATAAGCCTTATGAAAGACATAAGTTGTGAAATAAAAGTTCCATGGAAATATTTTCACCATTGCCAAAATGTTCTGGGATTCTAGAATATAAAAACATGTCTGGTAATTTTAGTGTAAAGGTTAGAAAGACATCAGTTTTTATTTTTCTAGTTTTGAATTTATGATACTATCTAAATATGCAAAATAAAATCCAGGATTTACTCACTAATACATGTTTATACAAAACGCAGTCGTAACAAAGAGAAGCGTATATAAAAGCTTAGTCCTAACATATTCCTGATTAAAAACTATATTTTTGTAGGTTTACCTGTGTATATTAGTACAATAAGTTAACTATGAGGTCTTGAAAGGCTGTTGTATTTTTTTTAGACCTTTCATTGACGTAAGGCGTCAAAGCAAAACTTTAAATAGCCATCCAAGATGTCATAATTATTGATATTTTTTTTTATGTGTGCATGTAATACATTTGGTTGTAGAGGGGTCTAAATACAGCACTAACTATATTTTCCATAAGACCAAAAGAGTGAAAAATAGATTTTAAAAACAACATTTGACTTGAATATAGTAGTATATATAAATATACTTGATACTAAACCCCTAACGGGAAGGATTGTGCCTGGTGTTCATATGATGAAATCATAATCTTTCAGTTTAATTGAAGTCTGGAGCTGGCATTTCAGTTAACTGCTAGTAGTCTGTTGTTATTTATGTATTATTGTCATTTTGTTTATTTTCTTTGGTTACATCTTCTGACATCAGACTCGGACTTCTCTTGAACTGAATTTTAATGTACGTATTGTTATGCGTTTACTTTTCTACATTGGTTAGAGGTATAGAGGAGGATTGAGATCTCACACACATGTTTAACCCCGCCGCATTTTTGCGCCTGTCCCAAGTCAGGAGCCTCTGGCCTTTGTTAGTCTTGTATTATTTTAATTATAGTTTCTTGTGTACAATTTGGAAATTATTATGGCATTCATTATCACTCAACTAGTATATATTTGTTTAGGGGCCAGCTGAAAACGCCTCCGGTGCGGGAATTTCTCGCTACATTGAAAACCTGTTGGTGACCTTCTGCTGTTGTTTTTTTATTTGGTAGGGTTGTTGTCTCTTTGACACATTCCCCATTTCCATTCTCAATTTTACTTCTATGGTTTGATATATATTTGATGCCTTTTAAGTTAATGACCTTAGTTAACACATCAACATACATTTTGACATATAATATCAGCTTCAGACACTTGTGATGTGATTAAGAAGATGAAAATTTCAACCAAGTTAATATATATTAAAATCTGTATTTTTCATATATAAGGATTAATCAACACAAATAAATCGTGCAATTTGATATATCCTTAACCTTATGATGAAATTTAGGATCAATAGATTGTTATCTGAGTCAGTGGAAAACTGTCTATTGACTTTTGAATTTACATTCAGAAGATCCCCCCTTTTTTCTAAAATTTCAAAATAGTCTTAATACAAGGCAATTTTCACATGAAAGCATATATTACTTAATATAAGTAAAATGAATATGAATAAGAAATTAAAGATATTTTTAAAAAGAATTGCGTATGTGACTGTAATTCAGTGATTGTCGTTTGTTATGTGTTTATACATATTTGTTTTTAAATAAATAAGGCCGTTATATCCACCTATGAATTGTAGTTGCACAGTGCAATAAATTGAGTGGTAGAGATGAGTTGGGCACCATGGTCACTATATAAAGCTCTATTACATATTTCATGATAAAATCTTGAAATTTAGATGGCGGTGAAGTTTTCAAATTGCCTGTTTTTTTCACAAGTGTCTGAAACTAATTAGATGTCAGAATCTTTTGATGTTAGTTAATGTTTCAAATAGTGTGGTCAAATCAATTATCTCTAAATCAATTTTCCAATGCAATCTTACCAGCTATTAATTTGCTGTTTGTGCTTTTGATCCTATCATTTTGACATTTTCAACTTATTAACATTAACAATATATAATAATGAAAAATTAAATTACTAAAAATGTATCCTGAAATTTTTTTTGATGTGTTTAGAAGAAATGGCATTTTATCTTCCACCTGTTAAATTCATGTATACTTTAGGTTTATCTTATTTTCATAAAAAAAAAACACACACTTATTTGCTTTTATGACAGATATACATCTTTTTAAAGTAAAATTATGATATGGGAAGGGTTGGGTACGTGCTAGATCCAAATTCGCATGGAAATAATGTTGTAAGCCATATATAATTATATAAACGGTAGTCCAAATAATTATGACATCTTTGAAGGCTATTTTAAATTTTGCTTTGACGCCTCCCATTAATGAAAGGCGTAAAAGAAAACAATACAATAGCCTTTCAAGACGTCATAGTTATTAGGACTAATATACAAGGGTAAACCTACAAAAATGTAGTTTTTAATCAGTAATATGTTAGGACCTATCTTTTAGATACGCTTCTCTTGGTTACGACTGCAAATTGTATAGACATGAATTACTGAGTAGAATCCTGGAATTCCAGACAATTTTGGCAATGCATTATGGTGAAAATATTTCCATGGAATTTTTATTTCACAACTGATGTCTTCCATAAGGGGGTGGCTTATTTCTGGAAAAGTTATAGTTTCTCAATAATAAAACAATCACTAATCTGTCATTAACTAATCCCTTATCCATCAGTCATCGGTCTTAAATCGATCACTTATCTTATCGATCACTAATCGATCAAACTCCCGAGAGAGTTTGATCGATTACTGATCGATGACTTTAAGTCATCAATCGATTACTGATCAAATATGATCGATTAGTGTTCGATTACCGATCTGGTCGATTTGTTAAGTCTGGTTACATGTACTTAAATACAGCAGTGTCTGGGTACGCGGAACACAGTTCACATTCAGAAATAAAAACAAATCCAAGGATATAATTCGCCAACCAGACAAAGAACAAACTCTGAATAATAGTATTTGTATGCAGCAATTCCTGAAATGTTCATTAGTCAGCAATTTCAATAAAATATCCAATCAATAATTGAAATCTTTGTTTATATACGATTTTCCCGGAGTTGGGTTTTTTCTTTTGTCATGACTCAGTTTATAATATGCTGCTGCTTGAAATGAAGGTTTGAGCAGAATTTTTTTTAAATGGAAATGATGAGCTCCTATCTTAAAAGCTTAACTGACGCCCTGTTGATAACGTTGACCGTTATGTTATCGTTTTGTCAAATCAAACCACGCTTATGTTGCCAGATTAAGCCACAATACCGTGTTTTATTCGCCAGTTACTAAAAACAACGTATCATTGAATATTTATATCATGAACAACATGATAAATTTATATGTTCACTACATGTTTCCCTGACATATATTTGTTATTTGAACCTTTGTATGATCCCTCCTAGTGAACAAACAAGACTGATGTTGAAGTCAGAAGCCCTACAAGCTTATAATCTGGAGTTTTGATAGTGTATTTAAAACATTTGTTAGGCTTTAAACTCTATACATGACTTGGATAATGATAAAACTACTCCTGACAGAAACAACATTTTAGTGAACGTTTTGCAAAGATTATTTTATTCGTAGCTATAATCATAAATTATATCAATAAAAAAATATGTACATACAAAATAAAAACATTAGGTTTTTTTGTCCTGTTAGTTGAGAAGGAAATACATTTCTACTTCTGTTTCTTTGTCTGGCAAATGCTTGTTACAGACTGTCTCTTTACTTTTCCTGGATATACCTCACAGTTCTGAAAACATGAATACCATGGACAAATATTATCATTATAATGTATGCACTATAAATACATTATATCATTACAAAATAATCGTACTAGTATAAATTTGTTGTTATTTGTACAGATTGTACTCTATGTGATTTGATTGCAATTGATTAATTCTTCATGAAACTAAACAGTGTGTGTATGTTTTGCTAAATCATTGTGAGTCTTTTAGTCCGGACGTGGTTGGTTGAAGCTATTTAATGACTAATTGGTTTATATACTAACTAAATCAGGCGAGACTGTTGGTCGTGTTGGTCCCGTTGCATGCTTTTGCATTTTGTAATGATTTGACTAGATAAATAGTAGGTTTTGATGTTGACATTTGGTTTTTATTGTACAAAAGTCATAGAAGTCAAAGCTTCCGATTTGTTGAACATCGTACTCTATTGATCAAGTTGTATTCAAGACACCTTTTACATTTTTTTAACAGCATATGTTAGTTCTGTATAATATTGATTTCTTTAGCTTATATTTATACCTTATACGTTGAAATGTTCTTTGTTCGGTGAATAGATATCAAGTACACTAACTTACCAATCGTTTTAAATGGAAACAAGTTATGTCAGGACAGTCATTTAAACTAACTAAACAATAAGACAAGTGTCCTTCTAAAGAATATATTTGTAAACATAAAGTATGTCATCCGTCTTCTATCGTGTCTCTATGAAACGCAAGTGAAAAGATTTTTCTGCAGCAAAAATAACATAGAATATGTGGTTTGATTTTTAAACGAGACAATTCTCCAAGAGAAACCGAATGACAAAAAAATTATAAGTCACATAACCTTCTTTAACAACGAGCCCCGAAATGACAAATGTAAAACAAGAGACTAACGGCCTAATTTTTGTTCAAAACGAAAAAACAAATATGTGAATTACAGGCTGTTCACTTGTGATAGGCACATACTCATAATAACATTAAGTAATGTCTATCATATGCTAAATGGAAGAATAAAACAATAATACGCATGTCATATTTAATTTAATTGATAAACTAAATAAATACTTTAATCTCTACGTCGTTGTATGACGAATTCATACTATGAACTTAAAGTCATCGAAGAGCAATATGGATTGTATGTTTTATCTGCAGTACTTACCCGCCACATGAACATCTACAATGAGAAAAAAAACACTTAATTATATAAAACATGTCGCTCGGACATCCTTATTGAACTTTGCGTTAATTGGTTCAACAGTTAAAATAAATGTATAGTTATTTAATGATGAAACATAAGATATTCATTGGATTTAAAGCTTAAGATATGAACGTTCTAATATAAGTCACAATACATAAGTATTGGAGAAAATTATGGAATATGTGTAATCATCACTATCTGATATTATTCTTAAAAAAAACAGAATTCAAAATATCGCCTGGCTTCTTATAACCTTTATATAAGAATGCTTTTTTTTGGAACTGGCTTATATTTTCCCATTCTTTAAAACACCACACACACAATTAGCTATATGATGTCTATTCATTCTTTTTGTTTGGTAAACTTATCACTATATACTTATCTGTTACATAACACTTACCGAGAACTGAAAAATATAAAAAAAAGTTTGAAATCTAAGGAAAAACTTTACAAAATCCAGATACACATAAAACATCTTCTCAAAACATCAATTATCAATTTGCTAATTTTTAAATATTGCTTTAAATTGCTTGTTTGTTGCTTAGATGAAACTGTGTGAATATTGTCGCTAGTTAAACGATGCTTAAATATAAAACAAAATGACAAACTAAGTTGTTAACATGACTATCTCCCCCCAAAAAAGTAAATGACTGTTCAAAACGTTTATCGCTCTTGTACTCTGTACTTGTTTTGGCTTTCAAACTTTTTACATCTGAGCATAGTTTTGTGAGGACGTAACGCACGTCTGACGTATACATTTATTTTTCACTTGGTACCCTTTGATGGCTATTATTCGTTTGTTTCTCTGTCCTATTTTTCTTCGATTTATCTATTGTAGCCCTGTCGTGTAATGTTGTCATTTTAATGTTATTATTAACATTACCATTAAAACGGGAGGTTTGACATGCCACAAAAACAGGTTTAACCCACCATTATTTCATAGAATGCCTTTTACAAAGTCGGGAAAATGGCCATTGTTACTGTATAGTTCGTTTCTGTGTGTGTTACATTTGGTGTTGAGTTTCTGTTGTAACGTAGTTCTCTTATATTTGATACGTTTCACTCAGCTTTAGTTTATAACCCAGATTTGTATTTTTCTGTCTCTGTCGATTTATTAATTTCGAACAGCAGTATACTATTGTTGCCTTCATTTGAGACAAAACAAATCATAATAGCATCAACTCTGTATGTGTTTTCTTTATATGATGCTTATGGTAATCATAGCAATCATAGTACTGTAGCAAAAAATCTGAACTAATTATGTCTGACTTGTTCCGCTTCGTCAAGTGCACGGTACTTTTATCAACATAAGCGCTTCAGGCGTTTTGAATTTTTAAAGTGTTTTGCTTTTTTTGATAGACAGAATAATTATGGAAATTCAAAACATACAGAATTGCTGACATTCTTTTCAACATATGTTTACAACACACTGGCTGTACACATAAACAAGCACATGGCTCAAGCTTTAAAAACTCAGTCTTGAATATCTTATCATGTCTAATCACTTAACAAACAGTAAACTCACATAAATACTGAACTTCGAGTAAAATTCAAAACGGAAGTAATCTAATCAATTTATTCTCATATTTGAAAAGCTGAGAGCTGTTATTTAAGAACACAAATGCTGTGATATTACTTTCAATCTTTATAAAAGGGTTTAAAAAAAAACCCACAGACAATGGTTATCTACTAACAAATGTCCATTCTCAATTTTATTTAAAACACTTCTAAACTAATTTTCTTCATAAAATGGTACTAGTATGTTTATTGTTTAACTTTACTACTCTGCTAACGCCATTGTATAACTATCGTTATATTATAACTTGCATATATAATTGTTTTCAATACTTATCTGTTTGCTACTTGACACTTACCAGCTGAAAAATTAAAAAAATAATCACTAAATACAGCATAATATTGAATTATAATTCAAAAACGAATAAAGTTGACCTTGAGTTGATTTAACCATTTTTAAGTATGTTGATATGTCAAAACAGCTCTCCAAATAAATTTGTTTTTATACTTTTTTATTTCACCATCTCTGCTTTCAGTGTTTCTCATGCAGTATAATCCATGAAAGAGGGCTGAAAGGTACCAGATAGTCAAACTCAAGAATTGAAAATTTCTCATTTATTCCGCTTTGTGTTAAAACATGACTCAAAATATTGATTTTGTTTTTGTGTATACTGCTGTTTGTCATGGTATTGTCTCCTTGTAGACGAACCTGTCTGAGATACAACATTAAGTTGATATGATTTTTTATTAATCTAATAGTCTACTACTACCATTTTAACAAAACCTTATATTATAAATTACTAATGTCCATATCTATGTGTTTGCCTAACTTGACACTAACTTGAGGGACAACTTATAGAACTATAACCACAGAAAACAGCATACAATTTAGCAGTGAGAGATAACAACGACAATATAAGAATACCATAGGTAGTTGTGATAGTAGAATATTTTGAAGCCAGATTATTGAATTAGTATATAAATCAAGCATGGCAAACATTGGAATGTGATAAACAGTATGTGTATGCATTAAACGTGTCGCTTTTTAAAGTTAGAAATCATTTGAGAACTAAGGTTGCACCACACAAAAGTTAAGTTGAACTGAGGTTGAGTAAACTTGTTTCACTTATGCTTTTTATGGTCTAATATTTCAACTGTTCCGGTTATCATATGTCATTGGCTTAAAACATTTCTGGTTTTACCATTTTTAACGATACCCTAAATCTTCCGACTCTTTTGTAGTCGTTATGCACGTCTGTGTGACATTATTTAAATGGTATGTGTATTGTATTGCCTAGCTATTTTAATAACAACATTACATCAAACAACTTCTATTATGAATTGCATAATTTATGTGATTTTTGTTTTTATACACCAAGACTTTCGAAAGACACTTTGGTGTTTTCATCCTAAAACAAGTTGACGTAAGGTAGTTTTAATCAAAGATAAATAAGTACGAATCGACAATTGTGAATTAAAATAACATACTATATGAAGTGCCTAAATGAAACACAAGATGCAAGATTTACTGTATAACATAACGTTTTAAATAATGTAAAAAAATTGTTGCTACATCAAAATGCCATATCAATTCTCATATAATAGATAACGTGGCTCCTTAAAATGGGTTGTATCATTTTAGAACAAAACAGTACCATGAATGTGTGTACGTACACTATACACTTATACCATAAACTAAAGGATAAAAGAGGGACGAACTTTTTTTTAATATATTTTCCCATTTACTAAAAAATATCAGATACAATTTTCAATATCACATGCTGTTTTATTTTTCATTTTGTTTAAACTTATCACAACATACTTATATGGTTGGTACTTACAGGTCCCTGAAAAAAAGAAATATAATTTCAATTAAGATCGAATGAATAGTTTGAGAGAACAACGAAAGGGAAAATACTCATCTAAAAACATCAGATACAACGTTTTACTTGTGCATATTAAGTTCAGCATTTTGTCTGGAAATGTTAATCATATTTAGAAGATACTGTAGTTTCCTAAATGTGAGAGCTATCACAAAAAAGTAAAAATATACAAATAAAAAGCAAATTAAATGATAAAAATGAATATTCTCTCCCATAATAATTGTAAATGGATATTGAAAGCTCATTGATTATATATTATGAAATTATAACAATCATGATAACAAAATACTTCTGTATGTTTTTTTTATTCTATGGTATCCAGTTGTTAATTATATAACAATCATGTTAGAAAAAACCAATACAAACGAGTTCTTACTTTTATCAATTACGTCACTCTGTAATATATTAATTGGCGAGAAAAAAAACCTTAGAATTGGATTATTTACGATAAAACACTAACAACAAAGACTATCTGATAAGCAAAGTTTTAATAACTATCTATGATGAGTTTATTTATGGATTTATCAGATATTTCACATTGTATACAAAACGATATTATACAGTATTAATAAAGCCCAAGTTTCATAAAAATCAATGCAGGTTTAAAAATATTGCAAGTAAAACTAAATTAATTCAAAACCATCTATAAGAAAAAGACTGCAAATGAACATATATTTTAAAAACCTTATTTCTGAATCATAAATATCTTCTGCCAAAGTTTTTAAGACTATCCTATGAAGGTTTGACAAATTATCGGATATGTAACAAACGTTAACCCTAGACTCTTAACTAACATCCTCAAAAAAAAGTTGTCCTAGTGATAGTTCAACCAGTTTTGAGTATGTTCTCTATTTTTATTTAAAACTGTATTGGCTTTCATCGTCTCTAAAATTACCTTGTCTTTTGGGTTGTTTTTTTACTGTTGTTTGTCTCTTTATTATTTTGCCATGGTATTTGTTTAGTTTACATTTTACTAATGATTTTGAATGTCTCTCTATTATCTTCCTCCTCTTTAAAGATGGAGCGTGCATCTGAGATACGTCATGTAAGTTGTGGGATTATTGTTTTACTTAACTATGTTACCACCAACATTGCATCAAAAGCCTTACATTATAAATTGTCTATGTAAATGTACGCTATACTTATCTGTTTTCTACTTAAAACTTACGAGCTGTAAACAAATAATAATAATTATAAATTAGAGCATACAATTCTGCAATGAACTAACCAACTTTAATGGAATTAGTTGAATACGTAATAAAAATATAAAAAAAACATTTTGTTAAATGACAGTTTCTTCTATTATACTCCTGATTGACTAATACGAAGGAGACAATTAATTCTATGACAGGGCTGAGCAGGATACCATGTATTTGAACGTCACTATCTGGTGAAGACTTATCAAGAATCGGTTATTTAAAAGGACAATCATATATTCAATTTAAATTAAATAATGATGCCAAATAACTTCAACAGTTTTGGTTATTATATGTCATAAGTTTTATCCATTTTTGATTTTGTATTTTCAATGAAGGTAAATCTAGAAGACAGGAAATGACATCATATTACGTTTTGTTCTGTAAACTGTTGTTTATCTGTATGTCTCACTAGGATTTAGCCATAGCGGTGCAAGTTTATATCCGACCAATGCTGTTGAATCTCTCTTTCGCCATTTTATTAGACAGAACGAGTCTCACATATATTATAATTATGGTACTGTATGTTTATTGCTTAACCTCACTACACGTATAACACTTTATGTAATGTAGATATATAGAAAACAACACAATACTGATTGTTGTATTTTGTAATCATTTGATTGTATTTTTGTCGTTCTTGGTACAATAACGTTAGGAGTTTGAATGTATCTTGGTATCGGTTGCCTCTTTTGTAGACACACCGCACGGCTATCATATATCATATTATAGGCATGCTTATTGTTTAACTTTACACACTTGCATTACTCTCTTTATATAATGAACTATAGTATATATAATTATACTTTTCTGTTTGTTACTTGACACTTACACACGCTGAACACAAATCAGTCAAATCAATTATTATAGTAAACAGCAAATCATTCAGCCAAAAACAAAAATCGTCATTGAATTTAATTAAAAAAGTAATGCAATAAAAGTACATCACTTTGAGACTATCGAGTGTTCTGTCAGATAATTCAATAGTAAAGTCATTACTATGAATTAGATTTTGTTTTCTCATCTTGCCTAATAGTTATGTTGATGATTTCAAATTTTAGAGCTATGCTCACGTCTACCATACATCATTTTAATGGTTTATACAATGTTCACTATTACTTAACTAATTTGTACATATAGCTTTATATAATGACCTACATATACCATTATACACTATACTTATCTGTTTTCTACGTGACACCTACTTGTTTTCTCTCATTCGATATACGATTTTCGAACAGCGGTACTGAGAAAATTTCTCTCTTACAATGGTATGTTTATTGTTTAACTTTGCAACTCTTCTAACACCTTTATATACATGTTATCACATTTTAAAGTGCATATTATATAAGTGTAAATTACTTATCTGTATGCTACTTGACACTTACCGCCTGAAACAATCAAATAAATAACCATTAAAAACAGCATACCATTTAGAAAAAAATTAAGTTGTCTCCAATATAATTATAGGAATAAATAGTAATGTGAAAGGAGAAAATTGTAGATGACAGTTTGTTTTTGTCATATTTTTGAAAAGTATAGTCAATAAGATATAATGATGCCAGTTATTGCAATGTAAAAGTTGTGTGATTTGGCGCTTTGTACATTTATAATTTGTTAAGAAACCTAAACAAAATGGACGTCAGGTCGATATAATCATATTGATGTGTGTTTTCCAAGGACATATACTTCAATGGAGAGACGAAAGATACCAAAGGGACAGTCAAACTCATAAATCTAAAACAAACTGACAACAGTTTTGGTAACTATACAGGTTTACACATTTCTGCTTTAATGACGGTAAATGTATTAATCAGTGCATGAAATCACACAATTTGTTTGACGACTGTTGTTGGTGTTTTTGTAGGACTAGGATTAAGCCATGGTGTCAGTTTATATTCAACCAATGCATTGGAATGTCTTTTTGGTATCGTTCGCCTCATTTGAAGACGACTCGCGAGTCTCACATACATCACGTTAATGACATGTGTATTGTTTTACTTTTATTACTGAATTAATCACACGTTATGTAATGAAGATGAAGATACATATAGTAAACAACGCAATCCTGATTGTTGTATTTTGTATTCATTTGGTTGTCTTTTTGTCGTTCTGGGTACTAAATTATAACGTTATGCGCTTGAATGTCTCTTGGTGTCTCCCGCCTCTTTTGTAGACATAACGTAACGGCTATCATACATCATATTATACGCATGCTCATTGTTTTACTTAACATATTTGTATTACTCTCTTTATATAATGTACTATAGTATATATAATTATACATTTCTGTTTGTTACTTGACACTTACACGCTGAACAAAAATCAGTCAAAATAATCAGTATAGTGAACAGCAAATCATTCAGGCAAAAGCAAAAATCGCTATTGGATTTAATTAAAAAACGTAATGCAATAAAAGTACATCATTTCGAGACTATTGAGTGTTCTGTCAGATAATTCAAAAGTAAAGTCATTACTATGAGTTAGATTTTGTTTTCTCATCTTGCCTAATAGTTATGTTGATGATTTCAAATTTTAGAGCTATGCTCACGTCTACCATACATCATTTTGATGGTTTATCTAATGTTCACTATTACTTAACTAATTGGTACATATATCTGTATATAATGACCTACATATACCATTATACGCTATACTTATCTGGTTTCTACGTGACACCTACTTGTTTTCTCTCATTCGATATACGACTTTCGAACAGCGGTATTGAGAATATTTCTCTCTTAAAATTGTATGTTCTTTGTTTAACTTTGCAACTCTACTAATACCGTTATAAACATATTAATTCATTTTGAAGTGCACGTTATACTCATCTGTTTGCTACTTGAAACTTACCAACTGAAATAATCAAATAAATAACCATATAATACAGCATACCATATAACACTAAATTAAGTTATCTTCAATATAATTAATTGAATAAATTGTAATGTGATAGGAGAAAATTTTTAGATGACGGTTTGTTTTTGTCATATTTTTTTAAAGTATAGTCAATAAAATATAATGATGCCAGTTATTTAAAAGTAACAGTTGTGTGATTTGGCGCTTTAAACATTTATAATTTGTTAAGAAACCAAAACAAAATGACGACAGGTCGATATAATCATAGTGATGTTTGTTTTCCAAGGACATATACTTCAACAGTTTTGGTAATTATACGTCATAGGTTTGCACATTTCTGCTTTCAACATTTCCAATGACGGTAAATTTATAAATCAGTGCATCAAATCACACCATGTTTTTGTTTGACGACTGTTGTTTGTCTTTTTGTGGGAATAAGATTAAGCCATGGCGGTGTCAGTTTGTATTCGACCTATGCATTTTAATGTCTCTTTGGTATCTTTCGTTTTTCTGTAGACCCGCGAGTCTCACATACATCACGTTAATGGCATTTGTATTGTTTCACTCTATGTCATGCAGATACATACAGAAAACAACGCAATCTTGATTGTTGTATTTTGTATTCATTTCCTAGTATTTTTGTCGTTCTAGGTACAATGACGTTATGAGTTTGAATGTTTCTTTGGTATCTTCCGCCTCTTTTGTATAAACTTTGGTTTACTATCTTTATATAATGAACTACAGTGTATACAACTATACTTTTCTGTTTGTTACTAACACTTACAGATTGAACAAAAATTAGTAAAAGTATTCATCATACAGCAAATCATTTTGCCAAAAAACAAATCGGCATTGGATTAAATTGAAAAAGTAATGCAATAAAAGTACAACATTTTGAGAATATCGAGTGTTCTGTCAGATAATTGAATAGTAAAGTCATTACTATGAGTTTAATTTGTTTTCTCATGTTTCCTCATAGTGATTGAGATTATTTCAAATTGTAAAGCTACCTAACTAATTTATATAAATATCTGTATATTCCAACACAAACAAACAAACAAACCAACAAATATAATATTACGCTATACTTATCTGTTTTCTACTTGACACTTACAACCTGAAAATATCAAATAAATAATTATAAAAAATTGATAAATAGACTAAATGTAATTGAACAAGTAATGCAGTAACATGGTGAGTGTGCGGTGCAAACCCTGCAATGTTTACGTGCTGTATAAATAGGAATGTGACAAATGAACAAAAATTCGACATGACACTTCTATATTTTTACTTAGTGTTTTGTCCGAGCAACATTTGATTTACCTATCCGATATGGTAACTAGATAGAAAAAACTTTTACGAGACAACATTTGATTTACCTATCCGATATGGTAACTAGATGGAAAAAACTTTTAACCACAGTTAAATTAAAGTGGACACATAGTAAACGTCGCAGAGTGTCTTTATCAACGTGACAACATTATTCATTAATCTTTTTTTCATGAATTTTTAACTTGTAAAACCTTGTATTTATATATGTGCAATTAATCTCACAACGTTAGTACATCAACATGCTTTTTTTTGTTTGATATGTGTTTCTTTGTATCTCTATAGTATAAACAATGATGTTTTTTTGTTGTTGTTCCTGTTTCTTTTTATATTTCTAAGACATGTGGTTCCCAGTTTATTATGGATATATAAGTTTGACTGTCATTCTGGTATCTTTCGCCCCGTTTTTTGGTACATGCATTCACTAATGAAGAAAATGATGAATTACACTTTGTTTTATAACTAGCTGAACCTATTAATCGTATTACAGTATCATATGATTCGAATAAATTGACAACAATATGCACGGGTGAGCAAAATAAAAGACACAATGGCTTAAAATGGGACTTGTTTTCGATTACAGTATAATAGACGTTAAATGTTTATTTTCTCGGAATATGTTTTAAACCTACTACAATGGGCAATCGAAAATCATAAAAACCAACAACAACATACACCATAGCAAAGAAAAATTAAAAAAAAGCAAAACAACACGTTTGATAAAAAAAACAAAGAACACTTAGACCTAGCCGTCGTCGTGTTGCTCAAGTCACAATCTATTGTAAGCTTATTTTTGGAACAATTTGACGAATTGTGAATTTTTAATATTTGTCTTTTACAATAGACGTCGTAGATCATACTTACTTATCAGTTCTATCTTCCCTTCTGAAAGATGAAACAGATCATTGGTATCAATTACACATTCTAAATAAAATTACTGATATATAAGTTGCTGTTTATCCAGAAAACATTTCCGAAGCAATACTAATAGTTTCTATAAATTTAGGAAAGTTTACTTTATTTTACCACCTATTGTTGAATGGTATTGTGAGCTAATCATTTAAAATCGTTATGGATGAATATTACATTATTATAAGATAACTTTGGCGGCATCAACCTTTCTACATCTGACAATTAATGATTCAAAAGTGATAATTGAGTCAGCAAATAAAAGGGTCTGAAATTTAATGCCAACGTAAATCGTCTAAATTCACAAATTTGTGCTGCGTTTAGAGCTTTACGTCATCTACATTATGCCGTTTCAGCGTTTTTAAATAATTTATGTGAAACATACCCAACGAAAAAGGAAAATGTCGAGTAGTTTGTAATAAATTTCAATGTAAAAATATTCTTAGTCGTTTATGGTTGAGGATTTTGGTTAAGCTGTTCATTTTTTCTCTAAATATTTCATCCAAACAAAACTGCAATATTGTACAAATGAGTATTGTATTGCTTGACCTTTCGACAATTGTCATCACACCATATATGTCTCACTCTAAGATTAACTACAAAGTAAAATGGAAAATCGAAATATAAATGTGTCAAAAAGACAACAACCCGACAAAAAGGAGAGAACATGTAAGGCAACCTATGGGTCTTAAAGACAACGAGGTAATCCTGCGCTGGCGTTAACTGGCCTCTTAACAAAACGTTTGTACTAACTTAGTTCCATTGATGTCAAACCAAACTGCAAAACACATACATTCACTGAAATTAAATTTGAAAAAGACTAACAAAGGCTAAGAGGTTCCTGAATTTGGACAGGTGCAAACATCTGTTCAATGTCGACACAACAAACACACAGTTATCCAGACAGTGCCAATAACGACATCAGTAGTTTTCCGCAGTTCAACGTCATAAATATTTTGAGAGAAAACAAATCCCGGTAACAAACCTAAAACTGAGAGTCCCACACCAATTATAAGAAGTCACAATGAAACAAAAGAAACACTGAACTGCAATAAAAACAAAGGGCAATGCAACATACATAGAACCCAACTATTTGAATACAATTTCAATATTCCTGACTTGAAACAGAACATTTTTATAGCCATTGGTGTGTTGAATCGAGTTTTAAGTCTAAACAAACCTCGCGCGCTTAACTCAATTTAAAAGAGTCTGATGTCAGAAAAGGTAACTAAAAAAACCTATGCAAAATGCCAGTGATGCGTATATCAACAAAGACAGTTACTGACATGCATGCAAGCTGTAGACCACATATTAACTGATTAATAAATGAATTTCATTTTGGTCTTTTGTGGATAGTTGTCTCTTTGGCAATCATACCACATCTTCTTTTTTATATTCTCCATATTATGCAAATCATGCAAATCATGCATAATACCCGTGAATGATTTAGTATCAAACCACCAAATGCGCCCTATGAGTGATTAAATATGAGTACCAAAATATGGCGTCTAGTATTATTAGTATACATCTATTTTCATCACTGCTGACGCAGGCGAACCTATGTTGCTCATTACATTTGTGTAAATTATTTACAAGTTAACAGATATGATGCTGCTCTATATCACTCTTATTGGTTTGTTCATCGATGTTTCTTATTGATTTCTTAAACAGTCCAAACATCTGTGTGGCGCAAGCCAAATACACATGACACCAGTTGCATTTTTCGAGATAAAAGCCCCATGTATTTTGCACTTCATTGACACTTTGAAATCATACATTTGATACGCTAAATGATATAGATGTACAACTTTGTGTTATGTCCATAGAAACAATTAAAATGAACTTACCCACACTTGGTACATCTGTACAGGTATTTTCCTTGCACCTTTGGTATCACATCCTGTTTGTAATCACTATAATGAGCAACACAATTGATTGACTTAAAATTTACTCTATTCTAAGATAATATTAAAATCCAACAAGCTATTACTAACTGATACACACATAAACAGTGCAAAAATATCATAAAAGCATTTGAAATATATACAAGAGTCATAAACCAAATTAATGAATCTCGAATGAATTGAAATGATAATCTATATAAAAATAAATCAACTTACACCTGGACAGAGATACATTTGTTTTACTAGAAAGATATATTGCTTTACTTCAGAGATGTTTTCTATGGTTCAGTGTAGAACAGAAGCTGTTTACCCACAAAGAGTATCACAGTTCACCATGTGTTGTCGTTACGTAGAACAGAAGCTGTTAACCCACAAAGAGTATCACAGTTCACCATGTGTTGTCGTTACGTAGAACAGAAGCTGTTTACCCACAAAGAGTATCACAGTTCACCATTTGTTGTCGTTACGTAGTATACGTAATGTTTGACAAGAACTTATAATTAACTTCGACTTTTATTTAGCTGTAATGGTCGTATTGGTGTATGTCGTTCCTTTAAACAAAATTAGATGACATCAACCAAAACAATATATTCAATTTGAGGTCATATATATTTTATCTTTCCAATCCTTATAGAATTATTTCTGATTGCATACGTTTTTCCCTCTATTTCCCCGTCTTTCCTACAGACACTTACAAACTGAATGAAATGACGAACTATTTTAATTTAACCATTCATAAAACAGCATATGTGTAATCTCGTTTCAACTTGTTGAAGAAATATATACAATTACTCAAATCATTTTGTAATGACTGATAGTTCTCAATTATACCATACTATCGAAACCTCTTGTACTAATTTCATATGCATTTCGGAAATGTAACTGATAGAATCATTCACCCCGTCAACAAAATTCGATTGTGAAAGTGACTACTGAATTCGTTAATTTCTGTATCAGCAGTCGATTGTGAATAGGGTAAATGTGACTGCTGAAATTTTTTACCCCTTCAATGTGAATGTGAATGCTGGCGTAGTTGAACTGTTTATTGACAGTCGATTGCGAATAACTTTGTGAATCAATAATAATTTTTATGGTAAAAAGAGGTGACAATATCACAAATAGTGCGGTGACAGAAGTGTAAAAAGTCGTTTAGATCGCGAGTTTAATCTCCCAAATAAAACACGGCTAAAAATTGTCTTAACTTAAAGACAAATATGTCTTTTTTTATTTTTGCCCTGTCGTCAAAATTTCGTACGGTCACATTTTTCTAAAAAGTCGTTTTAATGACTAGTAGTATATTTGAGAGTTTCAACCCCCCTTTTTCAAAATAAAAAAAATGTGTATGTTTGCTTACATTTAATTGAAATGGTTTTTACTGGAGCTATTTTTATATGTCAAAGTATTCTATTCAGTATTTTATTTTCTTCTAATCTATGAAATTTGCGAAGTTTTGACTATTTAAAATCGAGGTAATTTTAATTGCAAATTCAGACCCAAACTTTAGTTTCTTCTTCATAGTAGTAATAAACATTAACCCATAATATTTTAAGCATATAATATTTCATAAAACTAGTAAGTGATAACAATTTCGGAACCAAAATATCAAAGAAACCTTACGAAATCAATGAAAAAAGAATGGAGTAAAAAACTTCAATTTCAACATTGAACTCAATCACTTGCCTTCCGTCACATATTGTGTATTAGTCAATAATTTGATCTCAACTGAAATATGAAATAACTACCTTCTTTGCTTTATATACGCATGGTTTCAATTAAAGTGCACTGATATATGCCACATACTTTGTTTGTATATGTTTGTATTCTATAATTTCTTCTAAAACATCAAAAAAGACTTATTGTAAAATCAAAATAATTAACGGATAGTTTCAGGAAATATTCCGTGATATGTTAAGTTCGTTCCAACTTGCTCCATTATAAGTCTAAAGAAAAGGCAAAAGTCGTTAAATTTTATGCAGTGCTTAATATGCCAAAAATTATTTTACTAGTATAGGGAAGTCGATTTTGAATCTGCACTTGAATAAAAGATTGGATGAGGTGAACATCAAGATGTTGCATGCGGAAGCTGTTAATTTAAAGAACTCTGTGCAGGAAGTTTATAGTTGTTCATGTTAGAAAAGTTACACAAGTAAATATATTTGTTCCCCCTTTTAGAGTGAGGAAGCTTCTATCTGTCATTTAATTTCGACATAAAATTATCGGACTGTTGTCCCTCAGTTTCGGGTATTTGTACGCGTTCTATAAAGCAGTCGTTCAACTGGAGCGCTTGTATATTTTGCTGCAACAAAACATTTTAGTAAGATCAAAAACAACTGAAGTTTAAATCAGATGAGCGTATCAAGAATGTTTTATTCGTGTTAGATAAGGTTAAAGTTGAGAACAGTTTCCCGTCCATCTTTTAAACTTCAAGCACTCTGTCATAACGGTTGTATTACAAAAATATTTGCTATAAACGAAAAAAACAAAAACAAATCGAAACCCGTAGAAGCAGATATTTCGGATCTCGATACTGCTTTTACTAATTTTAGTTTGGCTATGGAGGACGAATCAATGGTCATTCCTCATGACACCGTTACTTGATAAATATAGATCTTTTCTTCCGGCTGATTCTTAATTTAAATATTCTACTTGTAAAATGCTGTCTAAACTCATTGATTTCTATAGAAATTCAGTTGTCAAACATCTTCAACAAGTTCAAGGCAACTATAACATAATATTTAATAGCAAAATAACTATTTGAGATGCCATATCAACTGCTAGTCAATTGAAAACTGACCTCAAAATCTCAATGACAACTGTAATAGACATAAATAACGGACATATAATTCATTCCGCTGCAAGTTTACTTCGAAAAGACTTCGAAACTTTACAGAAGAATACCCAACTTCGGATGAATTGTCTTTTCCATCTTCAATTCGGTCAATGCCTTCGTATTCATTGCAATTTATTTTATGGTTACTCGATGAAACTGCATTCAGCCAAGACTTTTCTCTGGAAATGGCACTATAAAAATTGCGTAAATGTATACTATGACGTTTCGCGGGATGTTCGTACCTTATTGGAAATTCGGTGTAGTTGGCAAGATGCAAGTCCAATTATATAATTTTGTGATATCATATCCATTGCTATTGTACGTATTTTTAAAACTAAAGAATTTCAAAATAAAAACGAAAAAAATAATCACCGAAACAATGTTTTTTGCTGCATGCGACAAGCTTCACCTTTAAAAAAACGACGATTTTAAGGCTGTCCCGCGTAACATAATTCATTTATTGTAACCACTAAACTATCATTTTCGTCAAAACGTTTTTTCAATTATTAAACAGAATGGTTCCTTCAGTCTTTTATGCATTTTTTATGATGTTATGATGACGTCATTGAAAAACCCGCGTTCCATATAACAAGAGCAAATCTTTTTCACGGGGACAAAATTGGGATTCCAGATTTGAGAATCTCAAAACTTTTATCTAAATGATAAAAGTTTAGTATTTGCATTTACTACATCAAAGTTAATTTGCTTAATTTTATGAATTTAAAGACAAATATCCTGAAAATTGATATATAGTAATTTATGAGCGATTTTTCAAAGGCTTACAAAGTTGTCGCACCGCCATTTTTTGGCGTAAAAACGAACTCAACTCAAATGTACGTCAATTGTTTTTTATCAGTGCTCTTATAATGGTAGTACCCTATCGGTACTTGTAAAGAAAAACTCAAAATAATGTGTTTGCTATGACCAGAACTTTGCATGTGCAGAACTGTGGCCATGAGTGAAATTGGTAGAAATATTAAAACATGTCTTGTGACGGTTGATCAAAATAAAGATGATGGCGATAACGGTGGATTTGGTATAAAGCTTGTTGCACTGGTACAAAATGTACCCACAGTCCCTTCCTCGAGGTTAGGGGAGTGTTGGCGCGACTTTAAAAAAGTTAAATCCCGCCACATTTTATGTGTTTTACAAGTCACGCGACGGTTATGCAGTGTTTGGTGTTTGTTTCTGTATACTATATTTGTTTGTTTCTTATTTATTTTGTATATTAATCAGGCCGTTATATTTTTCTTTTGTTTTAATTTATTCATTTCAGGAATCAATTCATTTTTTTTCAATTCTTTTATTACTTTGAATCGCAGACTATGCCGTATGAATTTTACTCATAGTTGAAGCCCGTACAGGACCTTTATTTGTTAATTTATGTCTCATTTGGTCTTATTTTAAGAGTTGTTTTATTGGCAAGCATATTACATGTTTTTTTTATATGGAATACTTTTGAAGTTTGTGGTACGTTGCAAAGGGAAAAAGAGGGGATATAGGTACAAAACCTATAATGTAATAGATATTAACCAGAGTAGAAAACACAACAACAGATACTACTATGGAAGCAGTAATAATTGTGAAAAACGAGTAGTCGATAAAAAAAACCTGAAGTATCCGCAAATTCAATTTGAGGTAATATTTGACTGTAGAGTGCTATTGCTTTGGTTTGATACCTCACCCAATATGTTAGTTTAATTTTTTTTTTTAAGTACTGTCCTGCATGACACCTATATTTTACCTGAAACTGAAAACTTTCATAAGGTTAAGGTGCTCTAAACATTTTATAGGTTGAAAACTTGATTTATGAAGTTTTGTTTATAAAACATCGTTTTAGTTGGTTTTTTTTTTAATTCTAAATGATTAAGGTTTATGTATAATAACAAACATTACTAAAGCCAAAACAGTATCATGTGTGTTTAGATAGAGTTTAGAAAAAAGAAAAAATGTCAAAATTGAAACCCTCCCGAATTTTCACAGATTTTTACATATGACCTTTGACCTCAATTTATAAAAAAAATGTGACCATATCAAGTCCTGACGACAGGCATATTATTATAGTACGCGATTTCCTCTTTCCAATGATATATTATATAGATGTGTGTTCGGTGGGGAGATTAGATTAAAATAAAATCTGCTTTCAGTCACCGCATTAAAAGAGCTCATTTCTATAGGAGAAAGGATATGACATACAAAGACTATTTACAAAAAGACAAACTACACTTAACAAAACAGTTATGTTGTTGTAAAACAGTATTTCGTCTTTTGAGTATACGTGCCTCAATAGTCCAGATAATTGTGATGAATGACTTTTATATTTTGGTTATATCGTATAAGTTTAAAGAGGTTCTATATATTTCAACTAGACAAGCAGGGACAATTTAACGAATATTAAATGCAACAACATCAAGTTACAATCGTGCTCAAGCCAGTTTGTTCTAACGTACGTAGTGGAAAAAAGAGGAGATACATAAGCCATAGAGAAATTCTATAAGTGTAAAGAGGTTTTAAATATTTCAACCTGAGAAGCAGGCACATTTTAACGAACAGTATATTTACGAAAATTAAATGCAACAAAATCTAAACTTTATTGAACATAATTGATGCTACTAGTATGCGTTTGCATATCATATGCTTTATTTACTAAAATGCAATCGTGCTCGAGCCAGTGTGTTCTAACGTACGTAGTGGAAAAAAGAGGAGAGACATTCTAATTGATTTATCGAAAAAAAAATTAAACGCTTAACTGGGGTACATTATATATAATAAAATCTTAATCAGAACCGTTGAAACGTCAAATGGCGAGGTATGCAAGAAAATAATGTGTAATTCACTCACAGATTTGATAACAAGTTTATATTGCCAAATATGTAACTTTAAAACTGTTTAATATGCACAAATATTTCCCTACCTCTTGGATGAAGGCAATTCTCTTTCTTTGTTCATGATTTGTTGTGTACGCATTTCACTGATAAAAGATAAACAGAATTTTTTTATATTTTTTTTTCATGAAATGTTCTGTCAAGTGTCAGGAGTATGACAGTTGTGAACAAATAGTAATTTTCTTTGTATTTTGGCGTTTGTTTTTGTAGCAATATAGCGTTAATGTTGTTATGTTGCTTTCCACTTGTAGTTAATGTGTGTTTCCCTCAGTTTTGTTCGGATTTTTTTCTCAGTTTAATCGATATATTACTATTGTAAAGCGGTATACTTCTTTTGTCTTTATTTCTTTTATAATATTACATAAAATACATGCAATTATAATAACATATTTAAATAACATGAAAAACAGTTATATCTGTACTAGTTTGGAAGCAAGTATTCGCTACATTGAAGACCTGTTGGTGACCTTCTGCTGTTGTTTTTTTATTTGGTCGGGTTGTTGTCTTTTTGACACATTCCCCATTTCTATTCTCAATTTTATTTTTGCATTTCTACATATGTTTACGTATTGTCGATATAGGTAAACGTACATGTATCAATACAACTTCAAATGTAAAATGCCATAGATCCTGCATTTATCTACTGGAGCACATGTTGAATCCATAATATTAAACAATAGATGTGTAATGAACGCATATTTGTATTTCATGAATTATCGCTCCTTCGTCTGTCATATTATAATTATTTCAAGACATAAGTTTATATTTCAGAATACAACATAATTTTTATTTCGCAAAAAAACGTGTCTCATTAAGATACTATGGTTATATTATACTATGTATTACGCCCACAAAATTATCAGTCATTTTTAGTAGAATTACCTGAGTATGTAGTTACCAAACAGATGTTTAACGTCGTTATCTGTTGCGGACTTCGCAGTATACCTTATGTTCGGAAACTCGGGCATTGGCTTTATCGTCAGCTTTGCAATGTCATCTGTAAGCTTCTGTAAAGACTGTAACAAATTACCATCGTTTCTGATCTTGTCGAGTTCATCAATCTGCATGTATAAATTGCTTCCTGCCTTCAAATCCATTCTAGTATCTGCCATGATCTTTGTCAATTTGTCCTTTTCTCTCCTAGATTGATCATTGACCGACGAAATCATCTCTGCAACACATTTATCAACCATAGCCTTGAGTTGTGTACCTTCTTTTGTAATAGCTTTGACTACTCCTTCCACCTTGACATCAAATTCCTTTATACCTTTTTCTATCTGCTTCATGTTTTGTGTTGACTGTTGTACTCTTATACGTAGGTATGTTGTGTTCTTCTCCTTTACCTGTTTAATGCTGTCCAGAAGCTTGGAAAAAGCATGCCCTGTGTGACTGCCAGTCACACAACTACTGCACACTACTACGTCACATGTTTTGCATACAAAACTGAAGTCCTCATTGTGGTCCTTACATTTCGATTTACCCTCCGGGATTACATCAGAGGAAGACTGGAACTGGTGAGTTTTTGATATCTTCTGCCTACTATGAAAAGTTTTACAATTTTCACAAAAGTTTTGTTCACACTCCAAACAGTATTGGGATCCTGGAGCACTTATACATATCTCACATGTTTTAGAGGCTGCCTGTGCCATTTTGGCGCTGATCGTCTTCAATGTGTAATGCACAGGTAAGGTATATAACCAATGATAACGTGTTCTATATTTGAATCAATTACGGTTATCTATGTATAATGTGTATTTAGATGATAAATTGTGAAATATTAAACTTGAATTATAACCTGAATATCATTTGAAAATTTAAGATAGTGTACAGTTATGTTAATGACATTAGTTATTGACCTGCAATCTTGACTTGATTATCATAATTTAACAATTGTATTGAATTATCTGACTTATATACCGTCAAAAATTTTTAATTTTATAAAGATTTGTAAAATTAAGTATCCTATTTTACTGACAACACAAAGGTGGGATATTCCTTTCTAATGCGTTCAGGTTTTAATACACCCTGCGGCTCATTTAGAAAGTGAAATAAAACTCACTAAATAATTTAGATATAAACCTTTTCAAAATTATTATCCATACACAATAACAATATAATTGTAACTGCATGAAGTAAGACATAAATGTATTGTTACCATCCGATAACGGTGTATGACAAATACAAGACACATTGTAAGTAATTAATTGTACCACGTAGCTTATGGAAAAGGGGGAGGGGTATGGTTATTTTCTATTTGTTATGATATTTCTATCGCGGAAAAGTTATTTTTTGAACATTTTTACTTGAATCGGATGAAAAATGCAGAAAGATTGTCTTTTGAATAGCAATACATTTCATTAAAAGATAATCAGGATATCATTATATACCATCCGCACCCGACCCTTTCGTGAGTTACGTTATTGTTATTCAATAGAATATAAGATTATTGTATTAGTTGAGTAAAAGGTATACATAAATTTTAAAAAGTTAAGAACTGACACGAAGACGAATATAAATACATGTAGGATACAGTATGATTTCTTATTTAGTTTGTATCGTTCTGAACATGCATGAAATATTTGCCACTGGACGTTAAGCAAGAAACCAAAAATCAATCAACCTATTCAGTTTGACTCAATAAGATTTACAAAATCTTACACACGAATATGTTAAATTTTATTTTATAAATAATTTTTAAATATTTATCTTATGAAAGTCTACATTTAAATTCATCTGAAATATATGATAATAGTTCTTTAGTGTAGCGATGAATTAACAACACTTCACGTTATGTGTTTCTAAGATTAAAATGCGGGACTACAATGTGGTTTCTTTTACACCTATCATCGATTTAAACTTGAAAAATAAATTTCCAAATCGGCAACAAAAAACTGTTAGACAAATAAAGTTTCGAAGTTAATCACAGATTGCATGTTTATCAAGGAAAATAATGACCTCACACAGGTCATTATTTTATGCCTTGGAGCATATATCATTGAAGCATGGTATCGTCCGGGTTGATTCTGAAAAAGAATGACCTGTCGTTCTGAAAGAAAATAACTCCATATAGGTATATAATCTATAATAACTGGAATATGTATAGATAGGAATATAATATTGCAGAATTAATGTGTACAAAATCTTATAGATAAAAAAAGATGTGGTATGATTGCCAATGAGACAACTTTCTTCAACAGACCACATGATACAAAAAATAAGTAGCTAATGGTCACCGATAGAGAAACAAGCCTTGCATAGTAACAGTTGTGTGTTCTTGCTACTACTGCTGTTTTTATAATACTATTTCATGATATTACTTCAATATAAGATATTACAGAGGAATACGTATACATGATAAACATACGGATCACAAACAGTTAAGTCTAAAAAAATAAATGGATTGGAAACAACTAAGTATGTATTATATTGAAGTGCAACGCAAAAAAATCATCAACGATGGCGACATTCCTAAAAACATGATATGCAGACAATTGTATATTCATACAAGTCAACATGTGTATGTATATCATGATTATCAAATGATAAAATATAAGAAATAAATAAATCGGTTTCTTTGTTGTTTCTTTTGTTTGAGGGTGACACTTAAGATGTTTTAGGAGGGTAAGTAGTTCTGGTTTCAAATGGTTTACACTTTCAAGTTCAAGCTAAACTGAAATCCAATGCTTTAATAAAAATTCTAATCATGTTTATTAAACAATGACAACACCATATGTAATTATTGCATAGATTCTGTTTGAATCCTCATAATAAAAAAAAATAGGTCTTAATTGTATAGATCCTGTTTGAATGCTTCTTAATCATAAAAAAAATGACCGCTGTGGTACGGCCAAGAGTAACATTTTGACGTAACGCAGCCAAGATGTATCAAACAATAGAGATTTTAGGTCAGTAATGCTGTAATACATTATGATTGATTTCTTATGTCATCTTTAAGAGAAATATTTGGTATCTGAATTTGTTTATTCGAATTAATTATTTTCAATTTAATTGATTTATATGCCACAGACCACAAAAAATCAAACCTGATCGTCTTCAAACAAAATTATTTTTGATGGTATGTTGTTCAACGTTTTATTTGCCTTTCTTACATTGTTTTACATATAACCCTTCTATTGGGTTTGTGTTTACATTTTGACATATATCATATGTGTTCGTGCAATTCAAGGTCACTTGTGATAATATGTATTTTCATAGAATTAGGCCATTTCAATAATACCAGGATTATAATTGTATACGTCAGACGCGCGTTACGTCTACATAAGACTCATCAGTGATGCTCAGATCAAGATAGTTAAAACGCCAAACAATAAAATATTCCATAGTGCGTCTTTCTTTGTTGTGATGATACACTATTGTCCTAATTAAGGGTGATGCATTTTACCTATAGCAAAGTTTAAACCCGCTGCATTTGTTTGCACCTGTCCAAAGTCAGTATAATGTTGTTCAGTGGTTTCCATTTGTTGATGTGGTTCGTCAGTTTTTTTCGTTTATCGTATTTTATATAGATTAGACTGTTACATAAATGATCAACTACTCATGTATGATAAATAAGGACCGCCATGATATGCACGATGCCGATGGCAATACAACTGATGAAGGTACTGATATGTGTGGATTCAAAAGTAGAAAACAAAAGAAGTATATGTCGAGAATATAATAATGCTCTTGTATTCAAAGCTACAAAAACAGGTAATATTAGCATTTTTCGTTCAACGTATCTAACATGAGTTTTTCGATCCATGTCAAAATTTAGAAAACGATCTTTATATCTTTCGGGATATTTTAGAGATCATTCAACTTTGTATTTTATTTGGCCCTTTAATCATTCTGATTCGAGCGTCACTGATAAGTCTTTTAAACACTAAACGCGCGTCTAGCTTAAATACAAAATTATAATCCTGGTATCAATGACGAGCTTATTTACATTGCTTTGGTTAAGTGATTCTCAGGTTTTAGTTTTCCAGATTTTGTGAAACCGTCCAGCTTTTCGCTCTTTTTATGCCATTGCATTGTCGGGTTCTTTCGTCATAAGTTTAGAATGTAAACATTTATTCATGTTATCAGATATTTACATGCCATTTTTCATAACGCATGTTTTATCAATATCAGCCCAAGAGCCGCATAGCTTGAGGGCTGATATTGACTGAGGGCTGATTACACATGAGATATGAAAAATTACATGTTTTGAACTTTTCATCACATGCTTCAACAATGGAGAAAAAATAACAGATGATTCATATATTGATCCTTGTACGCGGTTCCAAAAAAGGAGTTCAAAGATTGAAAAGTTCACGAAAGTCGGACCCCATAATTAGTACATTCGATATGAAATCTTTCTATTTTATACCTCAACAGAGAATAAAAAATATTCTTATATAGACGAATCGACAAAAAAAAAATTCATCAATTTACATAAAGAACACTGTTTGGAATAGTCATCTTTTTTAGAGTAAATTTCTAAATTATGTTTGAAAATTTTAAAAAATCCATTTATCTTTTTTTTTATCTTTTTTTTTAATTATTTTACACATTATACTTTCCAGTATCCAAATAATTGTTTTACACACTACTTTGTAACTTTTTTCACTGAAAAGGTAGCATTGAGGTGTGTTTTTACGGAATTCGCCGAGTATCACCGGAATGCCATGCGATAACGTTACGGAAAGGGATGTGATAACAATCGGAGCATGTAATCAACTATTCATATCGGCCCACTAAGCACCATTTCGAAAAATATGGAGTTTACGTTAATTTGCTGTTATTATCATACAGTTAGAATCATATGTTATAAGGTCTAAGTATATTATAATTCCTGTTATCTAACTATTAGTGTTTAAAGACATCTGTGGAAACTCTGTTACACCTACGATTAGGATTTCAATTACACTAACAGGTAGCATTTTAATCTTGGGCTTTCTGAAGGTGTAAATGTAAACCGTTGATCCAAAACAACAGTGTTATCCAAGGTTGAAAATTCTGCAAATGTACAAAGTATGATAGAATGAATTAACATTACTTTAGAAATAAATTTAACATGAAACACACAAAATATAGCAGTTGTCGTTGCAGTTGATAAATTGGAATACTTTGTGTAAGCTAAAGAAAGGTGCAATAAACCATGGAGCATGGAAGCATGTTTATGCTAATACATAATGTACATACTTTCTCTCTTTATATTGTTTTAAAGAGAATTAGGGAATACAGCGGACGGGTGTTTTTAAGCTATTTCTTCAGCATAAAATTTCACTTGCCGTTCGGTACTATTTGAAATCTATTATTTTTCCTTAATAGGACACTTTTTGTTTACGTTTTTGTTTTCAATAGAAAAAAAAAACTATTAGAGAAAAAAAACACCAAAAAAAAAAACAGTTATCGACGAACTTTTCTGTGTCGGAAATATATTTTAAACTGTTCGGCAGACTCATTTAAAATGTAAAGTAGATTTTCTCAAATAGCTAAATTATGCATTTTATGTTTTCAACAGCAACAAGCAGAAAATTACTAACTTGTTCCAAACTTTTTTTCTTTTATTCAATTGTTATAAAAAGATCTTGGGAATCATAAAGTATTTCTCGCGATGTCGATAGTTATATTCCATGACCATAGTTGGAACATGTTTGTTCGACACATGAGCTTAAATTAACCCCTGTTTCGAGACTGGTACTATTTTCTAGAATTGTAATGTAGAGTGCACTGACGACACAGGGGTCAATCGAGCCTTTTTTAAAGAGGATTTCAACCCAAGATAAAGGGGAAGGGTGTCGACCAAATGTCACTAATCAAGCGTCTTGATATGCAGTTAAAGAGGTGTTCCGACCCCCAGCACAGCCCGTGAACTCTCACTGCGACGTTGTTCATTTCAACACAAAGTTTATACGCAAATCTATTTAATTTGATTGATAGGGATAAAAACAAATCAAAAGTGTAGCAGGCGAGAATAAATTGTTAAAAACATCTATTTAAGTCGGCAACGCAACAGTTGCGGGTGCAAAGTTGAAATCGTGCAGTAGAGTATTATCTGAACAATATTTTACTGGTTTTCGTATACTGGCAATTGCATTTAAAGTGCCCTGTTTCGCGAGGAAAGTATTATTCTACTACTGGTATTATATTTATATATATATATCATACATTTATCTACACACGCCGTCCTTATATAGCCTTGTATACAAATAGTCGACTTTGTGCGGTCCTGATTGTAAATCAAGAAAAGCGTTTCGGACAAATGAAATTTAACGTTTGCCTTCATGTCCTTTTTTTCTGTAGAAGACATCATTTTGTTTTTGTATTTTGAGATGACCCATTGTTATTGCCACCTTTACTTGGAAGCCTTACGTGTGATCCTAGGCATATATCTAGTTTCCGCAAATGTCCTATACTAACATGATTATAATTCTTAAACCAATATGACAAATGAGTAACATTCACAATGCTATCTTTGTAAGAAGGTTCCTTGCATTGATTTACTACGTAACAAATTTTTGAAGAGTGATTCAAATTTAAAAAACGATCTTCATATCTTTCGTGAAATTTTTAGATCATTCAGATTGCTTGGTTAAGTGATTCTCAGTTTGATGAGTTGTTCACATCTCATTCTTACACAACCGATATACTGCTTGAATTAATGCAAAGAACTTGTGTTTAGTTGTGGATTGGTAGATTGGATGTCATATTAATGCTGTAATATCATTTCTCTAGTAGTTCTAGCATATTCCAAATTCATATTAATATCTAAACATAGTTCATTTACTGAAGTAAGCAAATATGGTGCATGTTATGGAATAACTTAAGTAAACACAATTCGATAACACAAATATTACTGTTAACCAATTACATTTTTTGTTTTGGTAAAACTAGAATTCTACATAAGTCAATATCATAATAACAAAAAAAAACATCAAGACTTTTTTTGCCAATTATTCATCTTTATCAATCTTTTTGTTCTTTCTGTTTCTGCGTACTGTAGTATTAGTTTACACCATGTATATGCACCATATACCTGAAAGATAGAGGAAATACAATTGATGTTTTGCTTATTTCATTCATAATAATTTAGATGTTCTAATTCATAGTAATTTACATTTTAGTGAGAGGGTACAGTTAGCGCTATAGAACCAGGTTTAATCCAACATTTTGTACATTTGAAAATGCCTGTACCAAGTCAGAAATATGACAGTTCTTGTCCATTCGTTTTTGATGCGTTTTGTTATTTGATATTTGATTTTGCCATGTAATTATGGACTTTCCGAATTGATTTTCCTTTAAGTACAGTATGTTTGTGATTTTACTTCCTTTTATATCATCTTCGTTGAAAATTTGTGGTGTACACTATTGTAATGTATTTTAAGTATACCTGGGCACTTTGAGGTTGTCGACGTGAATAAGTCACGTGATATGTTTTGCTTGAAAGAAAACAGTCCCGTGATATCTAAAATATATCATTACAGTTATTTGTTTAGTTTTTACAATAAACATGTCAATTATAATGATAGAGACCATAGCCTGCTTCAGGAATGTTGTTAAGATTTTAGAATTTGGCGTTGTTTAGTTTTGACACATCAGGTATATCGTCAATATATTCGATATGATACTATTTCAAAGAGAATGTCATCTCCAATATTATATATATATTCGTTGGGAAAAGGTCATTCATTTTTTTTATTTATTTTAACCAATTGACTATTATAACTTTATGTTGTAAGTACTTGACCGTCACAGTTAGCACAGCTAAAATTTGAAAATATTGTAATTAATTAAATTAAAAAAAACATGAGAACGTGCGACATGAGTAAAAGTTTACTTATGCCACTTATTATGGATTTGCAAGGAAATTGTTCTGTTTTTGTTAAGATTATAATAATAAATTGTACTGATGATATGTTCTGTTTCTTGAAACAAGGAAATTACATACATTTACTAATAGTTCTGACGAACGAACTCTTCCTTACAAGTCGTTACATGACACTATAATAACTTGATGTAACATTGCGAATGCTTCTTTTAGTGTCACTTATGTGTGTCTGTATGTAACATGCTACACGGTAGGTTAAGTGTCCGGCTACGATAGAGGTTTTTCTGTCCTTTTATTTCGAGAGTAGTTCGGGTTTTTTTGAGTGATAACACAAGTCCAGTTAACTGCTATTTCGTAATTATAATATTTTTTTTACACTAGTATCCATCTTATATTGAATAATATACATGTTTCGATCAACAAAGAAGCACAATTTCCTTGTAATAAACAAAAAAATCAGTTTTTATTATTGTCTGTTTTTTTGAGAGCAACTGTGGAATTTTCCGGGTTTGAGAAAAATGGTACTGGATTTTACAGAAAATTTGAATATGGCACAAAGGTATTCTAGACTATAAAATACAACATTTTAGTTTATATCAGTAATAAAATGAATGAAAATATAGTTTATTAGTAATAAATCATACAAAACATAATACTTCATCTAAATTTAATGCAAGTTTTTGTTCGGAAATCGTTTTACCAAAACTTTCCAGTACTAGTATTAAATCAGAAATAATAAGATCCTTTTATCAAAGGTATTTAGAACAAAGTGCAGAAGAATCATAATCTGTTTAAATTCATATCATGGTACTTTGTTAGTTTAAACATATTTATTTATAGTTTATTGGGAAACAAGTTATTGAAACATATTTATCCCTTTCCACTTTGTAACTTTTTTTTAAAGAAGATAACAATGTCGTTGTGAACCATGTAGTTTTCATACAAGACGTATTATTGTACCCCGTTGTCCATTCCGCATCGTCAGCATTTCGGACACACTCAAAAGCGCTGTAACCAATTTACATGAAACTGCGGTGAATTGTCTATTGAAGTGTCATTCCTTTCGAATTTTTAGAAATTATTGATTTTACGTTTCCGAGTTATGGGATTTTATTAAACATTAAAGAGTGTCTTAAGAGCCTGTGCCATTCACCTTAGTCTATTTTCTGTAGTTCATGTCAAACAGAGGGCACTCTTCAACATTAAATACAAGAATAGAATGCATGGCAAAATTATCTATTTTGGTAATGATGACTTGTTTGTAGATGTAATTTTACTGTTCATTTTTGTAAAATGTTTCTATAGAACTGGACAGGATAAAACTTTACTCATGCCAAGTATTTCTTTATTTGAAACAAAGATAAATTCTGCACAATTTTTTGAAAAGTGCAAATTTAACAAAGACTAATAGGGGAAAATCAATGATTGGTATTAAACCTAATATGGGAAGCTGTACATGCACCTATGGCCTTGTGAGTATTCTCATGTGTTAAAATCTCTTGCTATTTAAGTGAAATAGTACAAAAAATGAAATATTCTGAGTGGATTGAGTCTCCAAAACACATTTTTATGAGCAAATTGTCTTGAAATAGGACTGTACCATGAATATTCAGTTGACAGAACAAGCCATACTAAGTGCATATATTTTTTTTTGGAGGGGATGGTTATTTCTTATATCTGCTATGATATAACATTTTCCTAGGTAATATATTTAAATAAGTATATAGTTATAAGTCGATGAAATTATTTATAATGTAACGACAAGTTATTCTTTAAAAGAGAAGCCTTTGATGTCCCTCTTTGAAACGCGGCGTACATTTAAAGTTTACGCAAGGACTTATTGAAACCTCCTTGGAGACAGTGAACTTTTATATTGATTGGTCATTCTGCTAAAATGTTTCAATTACTCATTTCTCATAACATTTCTACCAAAAATGAGTGAAAGTTACCCCATTATTTTTATTAATTGGACTGTAAAGTTGAATTTTTGAGGAAATAAGAGGTATAAATTGACCCAAAGAGACCTTAAAAAGAAGACAAAGAGGTTCATTTGTGATATGTATCTTCCTAAAATCATCTTGTGTATCATATTCAACTGTTTGTAGGCAGATAAAATAGATATTTGATCATCTTTTGGTCCACACTCCATTCTATCTTGATGCGGCTTGGTTTGGATTTGTCGAAGAAATTTTGCTCGAATTGCTGTAGATGTTGTCTTTCATTATACTAGATTTTTCTCAAACTATTGAACTGATTATGACAAAACTTGACAGAAATGCTTGAAATAACCAGAATAACAAAGCAAAAAAGTATCATTCAGTTTATTGAACAAAAAGGTCTTCTTTAATAGGTATAATACCACCAAATCATGGTATGTCACATCCGGTTTTATACGATTGTAGGTCGGAAAATATATTCCCTTGAATTTGACCGTTGTGGGTAATTAATCCTACATTTTATTGCAATAAAACTATTTCTGTGTCATAAACATATGTCTTGGGTATTTCAAAACACCATTATTTTTTATTTGTGATTTATATGGAAAATTTTGTAATCTTGTGGTAACATTGTGACTAAACTTTGTGCACAGATAGAATAAGGGGAGACATTTGATTGGTTAACTTCCAATGATGGTTATTTTCTTATATGCAATGAAATGTTATGTGAAATTTTTTCTATAGAACTGGACAGGATAAAACTTTACTCATGCCAAGTATTTCTTTATTTGAAACAAAGATTAATTCTGCACAATTTTTTGAAAAGTTTAAATTTTACAAAGACTAATAGGGGAAAACCAATGGTGGTATTACACCTAATAAATGTAGATACAAGACTCATTGCATATGCAATAGACCAGCGCTTAAAACCAATACTGCTAAACATAATTCATGGAGATCAAAATGGGTATATCAAAAATAGATATTTTGGTTTTAATATACGCCAAATGCAAGACATTATAGACTAGTATGCTGAAACTTTTAACATAGATACTGCATTACTCTTATTGACTTTTCAAAAGCTTTTGATTCATTAGAATGGAATTTTATGTATGAAGCCCTTATCAAATTTGGTGTACCAAACTCATTTATTAAATGGGTTAAAACATTATATAAGAATATTAAAGGCTGAATGCTAAATAATGGGTGGATTTCAGAAACTTATAATGTATCTCGTGGGATACGTCAAGGCTGTCCCTGCAGCTCTCCAATTTTCACAATAGCAGTAGAAATTCTTGCATGCAAATTAATACAAGATACTGGTATTAGGGGTTTCAAATAAAATTAGATTCTAAAACACATAGTCTTAAAATATCACAATTAGCCGATGACACAACTCTTTTTTTTAAAAGCAAGCAGGAAATTAGCTATGTTAAGTATTATTGAAATATTTGGAACACTCTCAGGTCTTAAACTCAACCGATCGAAAACAGAAGCTAGGCTGACTTAAAAGTTGTAAAGATAAATATGAAAATATTAACTGGAATAAAGAACCTATTAAAAGCCTAGGTGTATACTTTGGACTTAACAAAAATGAATGTGACAAATTGAATAGAGAAAGAATTTTAAGAAATGCAATCAATAGCTGGAACAGAAGAAATCTTACAATGATAGCTAGAATAACAGTAATTAAATCTCTTATCCTACCAAATTTAACTTTCTTGGCATCAGTTACAACCATTTCCAAAGAATTTTTAAATTAATTTAAAAAACTGATTTACAACTTCATCTGGGGTAATAAAAGAGAAATGTTAAACGGATAACGCTATGTAAAGATCACTTGGAAGGAGGCCTTAACATGATCAATATTGATGATTTTCTATCAGCTATACAATTATCCTGGGTCAAACGTTTAACATCAACACACTTTGCGAACTGGAAAGTCATTCCCCCTTTCTTCTTTTATAAATTTGGAGAAAACTTTTAACATGAATCCTGGTAGCATAAAAGTGATCCCAAAACTCAGGAAAACACTCCCTCTTATCTATTTAGAAATATCCAAAAGTTCGTTTACGATAAAAAAAAAAAAGATATCTCTGAACTAAAAACCAACAGTACAAATTTTATTAATATAAAACAACAATATATTTGGGGCAATAAACTTATAAGAGCTGCAATACCAAAAAAAAAATCAAATGCTAATGAAATTCATGCTATACTCGAGTTAAAACAAGTAAAAAGCTAAACGCAGAAACACAATATAATACAAAATTGATCAGCATTTAAAACCTTCCGTCAAAATTAATTTATAAAAGCATTAGCTCATGTAATATACCGGAAAATACACCAATTGGCTTTCTTAAATGGAAAACACAATTAAAATTAGATTCAAGAAAGCCATTTGTACAAAATGCTTAACTTTATATTTAATAGTTTGCAAGAAAACACACTAAAAATATTCAGGTGGAAGTTACTTCATTATATACTTCCTTGTAAACAATTATTGTACATCTGGCAACTGAAAAATGACGACCAGTGCCATGTTTGCAACCAATTAGAAAACTATGAACACTTTTTCACTTCATGCAAATACTTAAAAATTTTGGGAAAAGTCAAAATACTCCTTTATAAAATAAAAATGGGAACACAGATAATCCCCTTCCAAAATCTAATACCAGGCTACAAAATATATGATAAAAACTATTATGACATCAATCTATTTCTCACTGTAATATTATTCTCTATTCATAAAGCGACATATGCATCAGAGTATAAACAAAAAAAAGATGTCTATAGAATATTTAAATTAGAATTAAAACCCCGCCACATTATTTATGTATGTGTCTGTCCAAAGTCAGGAGCCTGTAATTCAGTGGTTGTCGTTTGTTCCAAATTTGTTTTTCGTTCATTTTTTTTACATAAATAAGGCCGTTAGTTATCTCGTTTGAATTGTTTTACCTTGTCTTATCGGGGCCTTTTATAGCTGACTATATGTGGTATGGGCTTTGCTCATTGTTGAAGGCCGTACGGTGACCTATAATTGTTAATGTCTGTGTCATTTTCGTCTTTTGTGGATAGTTGTCTCATTGGCAATCATACCACATCTTCTTGTTTATATTATGAAAATATGAAACTTCTTGATAAGTAGATTTTTGAATGATGTTTATGAAAAAATATAATAACCATAATTGCGGATGATCATTCTTTTGTATTACTCTATATATCATGTAGAAAAACTCAAATGTAAACAAATATTTTATTGTAAGATGTTCAAATGTGACAAATGGTCAATGATTATCTGTAGGACATGATTTTTGACCCCGAACTGTCTACTGTCTAATTACTGGAAAATATTTCAGGATAGGAAATATTCCTACTTGATCAGTTTATCATAAGTCAATAGAAATATAAAAAAAACTCACCTTTAGAAATACTCAGTTTAGATCCTTTACTCTTGAAATCATTACACATGTTATCCTTCAATCATTCGATCATCTCAATTTTCACGGGAATATTTTGATTAAGGTTAAGGGTCAATGATTAAATTATAACCAATATCGGACAATGAATAGTACAACTTCCGTATTTTCGTTACATTATAATGACCTCCACAAAACTAAGAACTTTGAAAAATTGTTAAAATCAATGTATTGTATTTATAACTAATCATATTTCATATATATATAAATATAGATTTACTGTATAATCTCCCTGGTAAAACAGTAACTAATTCACAGGGATGCCCAACTGAATGCTGTGAGTCGAGTAATTTGTTAAACAGCAGAGAAATTTGCAATAAAAGATTTATCGTTTAATAAAAAAACAGTTATTTGGAACACATTTCGCATTGGTACTACTAAGATTCTGTTTGT
This sequence comes from Mytilus trossulus, assembly GCF_036588685.1. NCBI lineage: Eukaryota > Metazoa > Mollusca > Bivalvia > Mytilida > Mytilidae > Mytilus > Mytilus trossulus. Next base: position 9,492,843 of record NC_086377.1, on the reverse strand, counting down.
ATTTTTTGTAATCATTCGGTCAATTTACATTTACATTGGATTGTCTATTCATTAAAATGCAGCCTTATTTTATAAACACTTATGATTTTTATTTAATTTCAATTCCTAATAATCAGGTTGAACTATACATGATATATGAACGGATATATTAAAACATTGTCATTGAATTGGTATGAATGCCAGTCATCAGCAAAGTATAGAAATACAATCAAATTGACAGAATTGGCGTGATTGCGTTGGTGTAACTTAATGTCTAAAATTCAATAAATAGACGTGCGTAATTTAATTTAAAAAAAGGCATTGGAGTCATAACTAAGTGGATAGAATTCGGATGTTTTTTGTTGTTGTATTTTTAAATGTATTTAATTTGCTATCCAAGGTAAATTGCCAAAAGAACATTACATTGTGTTTATCAGAGCAAACCAATTGGTTGATAGTTGTCATTGGCAATTATATCACATCGTCCCTTTTGATATCCTAAAAACCATGCCAAATGCAAAAAAACACATCATCTCCCAGAAAGCAGTCTTGCTATCTCAGTAAGCCTGTTTACAAGCCTGTTTAAGCCTGATACAAAATTATCCATGTCTACTTTTTGTTTACACTGATCAATTTTGTTTTCCATTTGGTATACAACACTTCTTATTTGCTGAAAAATAAGGAAAATGCACGTTTGGTTTCTGAAGAATTACATTAAGCAATTAATTTTATTAATTATTATGTTATTCGATATTTATAAATAAACCTGTGTAAAGTACATGTATATTAATTTTTTGTATCTTAATTTTATATACACGATTACTTAAATTATTGTAGATACATGTGTATGTAATATAAAAGATAGTAATTTTTATGATAGGAAAGTATATCATATTCTTTCTTAAAACGCATTCGTTGAAAACATCAATATTGAAAAACACCAATAGTTGATACCTTGTTTAGAATATATCAAAGATAACCCATATTTGAAGATTAAACACACCACGGGGTGTCAGTGTTGATCAAACGAAAGACCGACATTAATGTGTGTAATGGGACACGATAAACCCTTAAAAGAAGGACGAAAGATACCAAAGGGACAGTCAAACTCATAAATCGAAAATAAACTAACAACGCCATGACTAAAAATGAAAAAGACAAACAGACACACAATAGTATACATGATACAACATAGAAAACTAAAGAATAAACACACCAACCTTAAAATATGCAGCGTGTGGTTATTAATGACTTTAACCAAAATTTTATGTTTCAAGGGTGTCTGTATTGAATGATTTGTGATGGCTTATATAATCTATTGTATAGATATCTACTAACGCAACTATCTAGAGCATAATGTATACTTCAAAATTTTGTCTGTAATTAAAAAACAGAAAGTATATGTTACATACAAAGGTCTTAAAAAAAAGGGACGAAAGATACAAGAGGGACAGTCAAACTCATAGATTGAAGACCATTGAAAACAAATTGACAACGCCGTGGCCAAAAACAAAACGACAAACAGACAAAAACTAGTACAGAATACACAACTTAACTAAAACTAAAGACTGAGCAACACGAACCCTACCAAATAATGGACGTGATCTCAGGTGCTTCGAACGGGTAAGCAGATTCTGCTCCACATGTGCTGCTTATTGAATTACAAATACTTACCGTTAATATATTTTCTCCCATCTGAAAGGTTTAATATACCACATTTCTTCTTAAAAACACTTATTTTATGAACATTGTAAAGTAATTAACTAATATGTTATTATAAATACAATAAAATAAGTTTCATTCTTCAAAATAGCTGAGGTAAAGAGTCTGACTACATATTCTTTTACATAAAGGCAACAGATGTATACCGCTGTTCGAACGTCATCAATCAATTTGTGAGAAAACAAATTCGTGTAACAAACAAAAACAGATGGAAACACATCAATTATCATAAGAAAGCAACGAAACAACAGAAACACCAAAGTGCAAAAAAAAAATAAACACACAAACATATTTAGATACGAACAACAAGATACCTATCTACCATTTTCCTGACCTGATACAGCACATTTTAAGAAAAAAATGTGGGTTGAACCTGATTTTGTGGCTAGCAAAACCTACATTTTGGGATATAGTAAATATGTTGATAGTGTTAACTAAGCATATAACCACAACTGTATTTCAATTTAAAAAAAAATGAATTTTCTCGACTGGAAAAAGATATTTGCTCTGTATTTATAGAATCAAATATCATCAGGGATTTTTTTAAATATTTTTCACGTATAAGTTGATTACTTTATAATGTCTTTATGTATAATTTGATTGCGTGATCTGTCTATACTTCTTTAATTAGAAATACAAAAAATGAACATTGGAGACAATGTTACATGCATTTATCAAACCAGTTTGCAAGTTTGCCAGTTCATTCTTGCATTAACTTTAAAGGTTTCTCCAGATTAAAATGTTGCAGAGTCCCGTTCGGTCATATAGTCCAGCCACATCTTCAACCACAGTCGCTCTTTACACATTGTTGCCAAACGATGTGAATTTAACTTTGAAAAATAGTGGTTAAAAAGTGGTAATATTTTGTGTTACCTTTAAGATCAGTTCCTTTGGTTATTTAGATTGGTGTAAAATTGCAAGAAATTCAAAAGCATTGTTTAAAATATTGTAGTTCTAGGATTGACAGTTATATTTTTATAAGAATAAGTTTTCTTCTGACGCCTCCATTTTGAGACTTGAATGCTCACTACGTCCACTATTTCAGCAACACCTACCGGGTAATCTTGTTAGAATAATAATGTTAGAATAATGTTTCAATAATGCAATCAATCCATGTGTTCGTAGATAGGTTTTTGTGTCCTGTTAAATTGTTCCCTCTTAAAAGTTTTGGATTCTCATAAATTCTATGTATAACTTTTGGACTAGTTTGAATCTCGGTCTATTTCTGTAATTATTCTTACATACTTTTGATTTTTTAACCCTGTATGCGTTCATTGCCTATGTAAATTTTAAAATTGTTATAATCCTGGTACTTTTGATAACTATTGTATGCACATTGAACGACAAATTTATGTGACGTATATAATTTTTCTAACGTCAGACACTCAATTCAATCCATGTGTTCGTATATAGTAGATGTTTTGTGTCCTGTTAAATTGTTATACGATGATGACTGATGTACCCATATTTTGACTATTTTATTAATTGTGACTGTTTATTTAACGCATCATGTAAATGTAGCGGAATTTGATGAGACTGTTATTAAAGTGAGAGGGTTAGCGCTATAGAACCAGGTTTAATCCACCAATTTCTACATTTGAAAATGCCTGTACCAAGTCAGGAATATGACAGTTCTTGTCCATTCGTTTTTGATGCGTTTTGTTTTTTGATGCGTTTTGTTTTTTGATTTTGCCATGTGATTATGGACTTTCGAAATTGATTTTCCTCTGAGTTCGGTATTTTTGTGATTTTACTTTTTTCTCCTATAATTGCATTGACTACTATAGTATATACGCGTTTGGTCAGATTTTAAGGGATATTTCTGTGTGCTAGATGGCATAGTTTGATATTCCAAGATTGATAAATGCTTGTAATTCAACATTTTGTTTTTAGAATATTCGACCCTTTTTTTGATTTTTTTAGAAAAGAAAACTGTTTCTGAAATTTGCTAATGGCTGAACCGTTGATAACGGTCCAAAATGTGTTAATGACTCTGAACAGTCATACTCAAATCTGAATTATACACAAGAAACACAAATTTAAAAATCATACAATGCTAACAAAAACTACATAAATAAAACCCAAATATAAACATTAGATATAACGTCTCGGTACAAACATTACACCGAGTACCCAAATTGCACCTATTAGTAAAAGAAGCAGAGGTAATCTTGCATATCTTCTCAGAGGTTGCATTTCTGTTAATGTTAACAATGCAATTTCCGATTGGAACTCATTTTACGACTAAAACTGTACCAATTGCACTATTAAGTTCTGTGTTATTCTACAAATGAAAGTTCATGTGCACCACATTTTTTGTCGAAGGTCAAAATATAGGGCTTTGCGGCATATTTTTAACGTTTATATGCTGTGAACATCTCAGAGTTTAAACTAACACTTATTGTCTTAACTTTCACTACCCCGAATGAAAGGTTTACCAAGGATTTCAATGTAAATAATATGCACGTGTTGCTTTACTGGTAACATTCCCAAGTTCTGTTTCTGTGATATGGAACACAGAGCGCATAATTTGGAACTATGCTCTTCTTCCTGTGAACATGTTCCTTTATTCATATTCGACTTTATAGGGGAGATTCTCAGACAAAAATGAAAATAAGGTAGAAATATCATTTAACTTTATGTTCTGCTATATAAATGATGTCTTTTGACTTAAATAATTAAAAGTAGTTATGTTGAATGCATATATCTAATAGAACTTTAAACATAGGACACCGAAAGTTATAAATACGTTTGTCGTATATCTTGGCTGATACCTGAACGTCGTTTGGTAACTTAATTTTATGACAAGAAAAATTAATTCGGCTATCCAGTAATATTTTTTCCGTTTCTATGTAGCAACATTCCCGCAATGCATGCACATGGAGTAAATATCTCCCAATTTTTACGATATTTCAACGCTTGCGTTTTCTGTCATGATTGCCTCGATATAGATTTGTTGCGTACAATGAAGCTTTTATAAACAGGGTTTTATTGGAAAGTAGAAATTACCCTTCCGAATTTTTTACAGACGCCGTCAATATTTGGTTGATCGGTACGGAATGTTTGCGTCACAGATCATAACGGACATATTTCAAACTGCGTACATCACTTAAAATTACTGATCATCGACCTCATATATCCTCTGAGCACCTGAAATCAACCCTAATTATGGTTGCTACCGTCTTGCTCAGTAAACAGTTTTTTATGTAGTGGGTGTGGTTGCATGTGTGTTTGTTTGGTTGTTCAATGAATAGAGTATTTCACAGTTACCCATAATTCAGCGCGCGGTGGCGGAGTTCCGTTAAAATTAGATAAGGCGGCAAAGATGTAAAACTGGACAATTTATATAAATACAGATATAATGTATTTTTATTTTTATTTTATTCACTATATATATGTGGTTTTTTAGTTGATTCTGACCAATGCTTATACTCCTAATTTATATTTATATGCATCTATTATTGTTGCTGTTACCAATTATGTAAATCAATTGTATCCGATTTCATGCCCTGCATGGGCCCTGTAATTTGGTAAATAAAAATATTCCATTCTATTCTATTCTATTCTATAATATAGGTTAATATACAATGGCTTCTTTCCACACAATAAAAGTGTAGCGACATTACTACAACAATCTCCTTTAACACCTCAAAGACATAAAGATGTAAAGTCTTTGAATTCATTGGACTTAAAACCTGCAAATAGTTCTAGACTTCTGAACCATATGGTGTGCATTTTGCACATGCGCAGTTGGGTTAGAATAATTCAGGGAACAATAGCATACTTGTACCTTCTAACCTTTAATCATTATCTATTTTACCAAATCAAAGTATGAGAATGATTGCTACTCTATAAATATGAAGTGATGTCTGTCCAGGAATTTATGTAAAGGACATCACTAAGTACATGCCATATTTAAATAATTAAATATGATGTATGCAGTTGCAAATCATTCATCTTTATGTACTGTGTAATTCTTTATTTTGAAAATAAAATATGAGAAAAATAATAAATGTTAACCGAATAAGCATGATCAGTACTACAAAAATGCAAGGGCTGATATATTATTTATTTCTTCACGCACAATTGAAGGATGGTTCCTGCTTTCATTCGATACTCATTGCTTTGATTTTCATATAAAAAACGGAGATTAAAACTTAATGCAGATGAAACAACTACCCACCTGTACTCCTAACAGAAATTGACAGTAAGATTTAAGGTCATCAACAAATCTTAAAAAACCTATGCAATATAGTCGTTCTTCTGGCAAAATTATTAAAATGTACATTTTTAGGTATTTATTGGAAAGTAACATGCATCTGCTATATAAAAATGGGCTATTCTTGACAAGATAATGCCAATATATTGGGTAATAGCCTCGTTAAGTCCCGCTTAATTACCGATATCGTCACAATTTTAGCATTTTTGTTTAATTTCAGACGGTTTTCGTCTGAAATAAAAATTGGTTGCATTTGTGTTAATTCTTTATAATGAAATATAAAATGTACTTGATGATAATACATAACATATATAAAGGTTGAGGATGAACACGGATGCGATCACTTTCATGTATGAAAAAAATCATCTGAAAAGTGACATTTTTTAGGCATATTTGATAGATTTTTCAGCCTGAAACGGACCGTTTATAATGTCTGAATCGGTTAAAATCTTTCACATAAACTAAATGAATCAACTGAAATACTGAAATAGACACTTAAGGAGGGTCGTCGGAACAAAAATTTCAGCAAAAATTTATACTTTAATTTTTATTACAAATTTTATTATAACACTATTAGTTATTACTTTATGATTTGGTACAAAAATCAACAACAAAAATCGATTCAGTTTGGCCCCCGATTACTTTTAAAATGTTTATATCATTGAAAAACTCCAAATTATCTCCCTTTGGTGCAAAAATGGCATTTAATTTTAAATATACTTTTTTAACTCATCGGTGACCTATATTTTCTAATATTGGTTTCAAATAAGCTATACATAAACTAAATAATTGTAAAATTAAAGTGATTTCTGTAATTATTTTCTTATTTTTATATTACCTCAATTTCATCTATTAGTTCAACAGAAAAAAAAAGGACATTAACAAAAATGTATGCTTCTTCCGGTGGCAGATTGTGAGCTCAAATGAATGGTGACCCCATTTTTGTTTGTTTCATTTTTCTATTAAGTATGGGATAAAGTTCATTTATCAAAAAAATATAGCGAAATCCTATATTAGAAATAAAAATTGATCTATACCCAGGAGCCCCCTAAAGTGCTTAAAAAGTGTCAAAAATCTTTCGTTAGATGAACCTGAAATTTGAGTCAAAAATCGGCTCTTACGAGATAACTAAAGACACCCGTACCACATACCTATTAGTGTATTGAAGAATTATTGGTTGCTTAATGTAACATGAACCACTTCTGATAATTTGAATTCTTTTTCATTTGCATTGGATTTTCAAGTATGTGCTCAGAATGTGGAATATGATTATTATTATCAGTATTGCTAGTATCATAATTACATATTAAATTTAGTTAGATCCTTTTGATCTCATGCATATGGTTCTTGCATGAACATTGAAGGTATGAAAGAATCTACAGCAACATGGTTGATCGAAATGTAAACAAAGGCAACATAATTCTAACAGACTAATCTGATTCAAGTATTAAATAAAATTGAGAATGGAAATGGGGAATGTGTCAAAGAGACAACAACCCGACCATAGAAAAAACAAAATACATGTATTTGCAGACATGCAAATCATATAAGAATTATTGAATTATAAGTGATTTACTGTTTAAGACTTTTGATGATATGATTAGAACCTGAATGACATAGTCTACTATTATTTCGATAATCATGCCATGTTCCTGAGCATATAAGACAACCACAAATCATGATCAGGTTTACTTCAATCAGTTGTCCAGAACGTCCTTTTCTTATAATACCCAATGTTTTATTAACATGTAGTTACATACAGCAGTGTTGGAGTACATTGGACACACGCATACTGAACATTCGGGAATTAAAACAAAGTTAATGATATAATTCGCCAATCAGACTCTAAATAATAATATTTGTATGCAACAATTTCTGAAATGTTCATCATTCAGCAATTTCAATAAAATATCCAAGCAATAACATAAATATCTGTTTATACGATTTTTCCTGGAGTTGTGTTTTTCCTTCTGTCATGACTCAGTTTATGCTGCTGCTTGAAATGAAGCTTTTGAGCAGAATTATTCTAATCACTATGATGGACTCCTATCTGAAAATGTTAACTGACGCGCTGTTAATAACGTTGACTGTTATGTTATCGTTTTGTCACATCAAACCACGCTTATGTTGCCAAGGTTAAGCCACAATACCGTGTTTTATTCGCCAGTTACTAAACAAAACGTATCATTTAATATTTATATCATTAACAACATGATAAATTTATATGTTCACTACATGTTTCCCTGACAGATGTTTGTTATTTTGACATTTGTTTGTTCCTTCCTAGTGAACAAACAAGACTGATGTTGAAGTCAGAAGCCCTACAAGCTTACATTCTGGAGTTTTGCTAGTGTATTTAAAACATTTGTTAGGCTTTAAACTCTATACATGACTTTGATAATGTTAAAACTACTCCTGACAGAAACAACATTTAAGTTAACTTTTTGAAAAGATTATTTTATTCGTAGCTATAATCATATATGATATCAATAAAAAATATGTACATACAAAATAAGAACATTAGGTTTTTTAGTCCTGTTAGTTGAGAAGGAAATACATTTCTACTTTTATTTATTTGTCTGGCAAATGCTTGTTACTGTTCTTTGATATAACCCATCAATCTAAAAACATGAATACCATGGACAAATATTATCAAATATTATCATTGTAATGGATCTTATCGGTAACAACATATATACATACAAAATAAAAACATAAGGTTCTCCAGTTTAGAAGAAAACACATTTCTACTTCTATTTCTTTGTCTGGCAAATGCTTGTTACAGACTGTCTCTTAAATGGTTACATAATCCATAAATCTGAAAACATGAATACCATGGACAATTATTATTATTATAATTTATGCACCATAATTACATTATATCATTCCAAACTAATCGTAATAGTATAAATTTGTTGTTATTTGTACTCTATGCGATTTGATTGCAATTGGTTTATTCTTCATGAAACTAAACAGTGTGTGCATGTTTTGCTAAATCATTGTGAGGCTTTCAGTACTGACGTGGTTTGTTTAAGCTATTTAATGACTAATTGGTTTATATATTAACTAAATCAGGCGTGACTGTTGTTCATGTTGGTTCCGTTGCTTGCTCTTGGATTTGGTCATGATTTTACTAGATAAATAGTAGGTTTTGATGTTGACATTTTTTATTGTACAAAAGTCATAGAAGTCAAAGCTTCCGATGTGTTGAATATCGTACTCTATTGATCAAGTTGTATTCAAGACACCTTTTACATTTTTTAACAGCACATGTTAGTTCTGTATAATATTGATTTCTATAGCTTATATTTATACCTTATACGTTGAAATGTTCTTTGTTCGGTGAGTAGATATCAAGTACAATAACTTACCAATCGTTTTAAATGGAAACAAGTTATGTCAGGACAGCCATTAAAACTAACTAAACAATAAGACAAGTGTCCTTCTAAAGAATATGCTTGTAAACATAAAGTATGTCATCCGTCTTCTATCGTGTCTCTATGAAACGCAAGTGAAAAGATTTTTCTGCAGCAAAAATAAAATAGAATATGTGGTTTGATTTTTAAACGAGACAATTCTCCAAGAGAAACCGAATGACAAAAAAATTATAAGTCACATAACCTTCTTTAACAACGAGCCCCGAAATGACAAATGTAAAACAAGAGACTAACGGCCTAATTTTTGTTCAAAACGAAAAAACAAATATGTGAATTACAGGCTGTTCACTTGTGATAGGCACATACTCATAATAACATTAAGTAATGCCTATCATTTGCTAAATGGAAGAATAAAACAATAATACGCATGTCATATTTAATTTAATTGATAAACTAAATAAATACTTTAATCTCTACGTCGTTGTATGACGAATTCATACCATGAACTTAAAGTCATCGAAGAGCATTATGGAATGTATGTTTTATCTGCAGTACTTACCCGCCACATGAACATCTACAATGAGAAAAAAAAACTTACTTATATAAAACATGTCGCTCGGACATCCTTATTGAACTTTGCGTTAATTGGTTCAACAGTTAAAATAAATGTATAATTTTTTAATGATGAAACATAAGATATTCATTGGATTTAAAGCTTAAGATATGAACGTTCTAATATAAGTCACAATACATAAGTATTGGAGAAAATTATGGAATATGTGTAATCATCACTATCTGATATTATTCTTAAAAAAAAAACAGAATTCAAAATATCGCCTGGCTTCTTATAACATTTATATAAGAATGCTTTTTTTTTGGAACTGGCTTATATTTTCCCATTCTTTAAAACATCACCCACAATTCGCTATATGATGTCTATTCATTCTTTTTGTTTGGTAAACTTATCACTATATACTTATCTGTTACATAACACTTACATATAACTGAAAAATATAAAAAAAGTTTGAAATCTAAGGAAAAACTTTACAAAATCCAGATACACATAAAACATCTTCTCAAAACATTAGTTATCAATTTGCTAATTTTTAAATATTGCTTTAAATTGCTTGTTTGTTGATTAGATGAAACTGTGTGAATATTGTCGCTACTTAAACGATGCTTAAATATAAAACAAAATGACAAACCAAGTTGTTAATATGACTATCTCCCCTCAAAAGGTAAATGACTGTTCAAACCGTTTATCGCTCTTGTACTCTGTACTTGTTTTGGCTTTCAAACTTTTTTCATCTGAGCATAGTTTTTGTGAGGACGTAACGCACGTCTGACGTATACATTTATTTCTAACCTGGTACCCTTTGATGGCTATTATTCGTTTGTTTCTCTGTCCTATTTTTCTTCGATTTATTTATTGAAGCCCTGTCGTGTAATGTTGTCATTTTAAGTTGATATGATTTTTTAATAATCTAATAGTCTACTACTACCATTTTAACAAAACCTTATATTATAAATTACTAATGTCCATACCTATTTGTTTGCCTAACTTGACACTAATTTGAGGGACAACTTATAGAAATATAACCACAGAAAACAGCATACAATTTAGCAATGAGAGATAACAACGACAATAGAATAATACCATAGGTAGTTGTGATAGTAGATTATTTTGAAGTCAGATTATTGAATCAGTTTATAAATCAAGCATGGCTTTATAGATTTAGGAATCATTTGAGAACTAAGGTTGCACCACACAAAAGTAAAGTTGAACTGAGGTTGAGTAAACTTGTTTTGCTTATTTTTTTTTATGGTCTAATATTTCAACTGTTCCGGTTATCATATGTCATTGGCTTAAAACATTTCTGGTTATACCATTTTAACGATACTCTAAATCTTCCGACTCTTTTGTAGTCGTAACGCACGTCTGTGTGACATTATTTAAAGGGTATGTGTATTGTATTGCCTTGCTATTTTAATAACAACATTACATCAAACAACTTCTATTATGAATTGCATAATTTATGTGATTTTTGTTTTTTATACACCAAGATTTTCGAAAGACACTTTGGTGTTTTCATCCTTAAACAAGTTGACGTAGGTTAATTATAATCAAAGATAAATAAGTACAAATCGACAATTGTGAATTAAAATAACATACTATATGAAGTTGCAAAATGAAACACAAGATGCAAGATTTACTGTATAACATAATGTTTTAAATAATGTAACAAAAATGTTGCTACATCAAAATGCCATATCAATTCTCATATAATATATAACGTGGCTCCTTAAAATGGGTTGTATCATTTTAGAACCAAACAGTACGATGAATGTGTATACGTACACTATACACTTATAACATAAACTAAAGGATACAAGAGGGACGAACTTTTTTTTAATATATTTTCCCATTTAATAAAAATAAATATCAGATACAATTTTCAATATCACATGCTCTTTTATTTTTCATTTTGTTTAAACTTATCACAACATACTTATATGGTTGGTACTTACAAGGCCCTGAAAAAAGAATTATAAATTCAATTAAAATCTGATGAATAATTTGAGAGAACAACGAAAGGGGAAATACTCATCTAAAAACATCAGATACAACGTTTTACTTGTGCATATTAAGTTCAGCATTTTGTCTTGAAATGTTAATCATATTTAGAAGATACTGTAGTTTCCTAAATGTGAGGGCTATCACAAAAAAATAAAATAATATACAAATAAAAAGCAAATTAAATGATAAAAATGAATATATTTCTCCCATAATAATTGTAAATGAATATTGAAACCTCAGGATTGATTATATATTAGGAAATTATAACAATCATGTTAACAAAATACTTCTGTATGTTTTTTATTCTATGGTATCCAGTTGTTAATTATTTAACAATCATGTTAGAAAAAACCAATACAAAAAAGTAAAATCACAAAAATACTGAACTCAGAGGAAAATCAATTTGGAAAGTCCATAATCACATGGCAAAATAAAAAACAAAACGTATCAAAAACGAATGGACAAGAACTGTCATATTCCTGACTTGGTACAGGCATTTTCAAATGTAGAAAATGGTGGATTAAACCTGGTTCTATAGCGCTAACCCTCTCACAGTCTCATCAAATTCCGTTACATTTACATGATGCGTTAAATAAACAGTCACAATCAATAAAATAGTCAAAATATGGGAACATCAGTCATCATCGTATAACAATTTAACAGGAGACAACAACATCTACTATCTACGAACACATGGATTGATTTGAGTGTCTGACGTCAGAAAAATTATATACGTCACATAAATTTGTCGTTCAATGTGCATACAATAGTTATCAAAAGTACCTGGATTATAAACAATTTTAAATTTTACATAGGCAATGAGCGCAGACAGGGTTAAAAAATCAAAAGTATGTAAGAATAAATTACAGAAATCAAACTAGTCCAAAAGTTATACATAGAATTTATGAGAATCCAAAACTTTTAAAAGGAACAATTTAACAGGACACAACAGCCTATCCACGAACACATGGATCTACTTGAGTGTCCAACGTCAGAAAAATTATATACGTCACATAAATTTGTCGTTCAATGTGCATACAAACAATTTTAAAATTTACATAGGCAATGTACGCATACAGGGTTAAAAAATCAAAAGTATGTAAGAATAAATTACAGAAATAGACCGAGATTCAAACTAGTCCAAAAATTATACATAGAATATATGAGAATCCAAAACTTTTTAAAGGGAACAATTTAACAGGACACAATAACATCTACTGTCTAAGAACACATGGATTGATTTGAGTGTCTGACGTTAGAAAAATTATATACGTCACATAAATTTGTTGTTCAATGTGCATACAAACAATTTTAAAATTTTTTCATAGGCAATGTACGCATACAGAGTTAAAAAATCAAAAGTATGTAAGAATAAATTACAGAAATAGACCGAGATTCAAACTAGTTCAAAAGTTATACATAGAATTTATGAGAATCCAAAAATTGTCAATTCCACTACGCCATTGATTGATTTTGACGTTTGTGGTTCAACGTATATAGTAATTCATAATAGAAATATATCATAATGACATATTATAGACAAATATCATACTGACGGGATCTTTTAAAGTACAGAGTCACGTTATAAGCACAAAAGAAATACAAAGAGTCACATATACAAAACAAATCACCAAAAAAATGAAAGCCAATACAAACACATTGACGAGATGTATAAGTACCGAGCCAAACGAGTTCTTACTTTTATCAATTACGTCACTCTGTATTATATTAATCATTGTTAATTGGCGAGAAAAAAAAATTTAGAAATGGATTATTTACGATAAAACGATACAACACTAACAACAAAGACTATCTGATAAGCAAAGTTTAAATAACTATCTATGATGAGTGTATTTATGGATTAAGTTTCATAAAAATCAATGCAGGTTTACAAATATTTCAAGTAAAACTAAATTAATTCAAAACCATCTATAAGAAAAAGACTGAAAATGAAAATATATATTAAAAACCTGATTTCTGAATCATAAATATCTTCTGCCAAGGTTTTTTTTAGAAAATCCTATGAAGGTTTTACAAATTATCTGATATGTAACAAACGTTAACCCTAGACTCTTATCTAACATCCTCAAGAAAAAGTTGTCCTAGTGATAGTTCAACCAGTTTTGTGTATGTTCTCTATTTTCATTTAAAACTGTATTGGCTTTCATCGTCCCTAAAATTACCCTGTCTTTTTGGTTTTTTTTAACTGTTGTTTGTCTCTTTATACTTTTGCCATGGTATTTGTTTAGTTTACATTTTACTAATATTTTTCAATGTCTCTATATGATCTTTCGCAATTTGCTTCTGAGATACAGCATTTAAGTGTTTTTCTTAACTATGTTACTACTACCATTGCATCAAAAACCTTACATTATAAAGTGTCTATGTACATGTACGCTATACTTATCTGTTTTCTACTTAAAACTTTCAAGTGGTTAAAAAAACAAAAAAATATAATTATAAATTACAGCATGCAATTCTGCAATGAATTAACCAACTTTAATGGAATTAGTTGAATACGAAATAAAAATATAGAAAAAAAAACATTTTGTTAAATCACAGTTTCTTCTATTATACTCCTGATTGACTAATACAAAGGAGATAATTAGTTCTATGACAGGGCTGAGCAGGATATCATGTCTTCGAACGTCACTATCTGGTGAGAATCGGTAATTTAAAGGACAATCATATATTTAATTGATATTAAGTAATGATGCCAAATAACTTCAACAGTTTTGGTTATTATATGTCATAAGTTTTACTCATTTTTGATTTTGTATTTTCAATGAAGGTGAATCTAGAAGACAGTAAATGACATCAGATTACGTTTTGTTTTGTACACTGTTGTACAGATATCTGTATGTCTCACTAGGATTTAGCCATGGCGGTGCAAGTTTATATCCGACCAATGCTGTTGAATCTCTCTTTGATATCTTTCGCCATTTTATTAGACGGAACGAGTCTTACTTATATTATAAATATGGTATGTTTATTGTTTAACTTTACTACACTTATAACACTTTATGTAATGTAGATATATAGAAAACAACACAATCCTGATTGTTGTATTTTGTAATCATTTGATTGTATTTTTGTCGTTCCTGGTACAATTACGTAATGCATTTGAATGTCTCATGGTATCTTCTGATTCTTTGGTAGACACACCGCACGGCTATCATATATCATATTATAAGCAGGCTTATTGTTTAACTTCACACACTTGTATTATTCTCTTTATATAATGAACTACAGTATATTTAATTATATTTTTCTGTTTGTTACTTGACACTAACACGCTGAACAAAAATCAGTCAAACTAATTATTATAGTGAACAGCAAATCATTCAGGCAAAATCAAAAATCGTCTTTGGATTTTATTAAAAAAGTAATGCAAAAAAAATACAATACTTTGAGACTATCGAGTGTTCTGTCAGATAATTCAATAGTAAAGTCATTAGTATGAGTTATATTTTGTTTTCTCATCTTGCCTCATAGTTATGTTGATGATTTCACATTTTAAAGCTATGCTCGCGTCTTCCATACATCATTTTAATGGTTTATTTAATGTTCACTAGTACTTAACTAATTGGTACACATACCTTTATATAATGACCTACATACACAATAATACGCTATACCTGTCTGTTTTCTACGTGACACCTACTTGTGTTCTCTCATTCGATATACGACTTTCGAACAGCGGTATTTAGAATATTTCTCACTTAAGTGTTATGTTCTTTGTTTAACTTTGCAACTCTACTAATACCGTTATATACAAATTAATTCATTTTGAAGTGCACGTTATACTTATCTGTTTGCTACTTGAAACTTACCTACTGAAATAATCAAATAAATAACCATATAATACAGCATACAATTAACAACGAATTAAGTTATCTTCAATACATTAATTGAATAAATTGTAATGTGATAGGAGAAAACTTGTAGATTACAGTTTGTTTTTGTCATATTTTTGAAAAGTATAGTCAATAAAATATAATGATGCCAGTTATTGAAAAGTAACAGTTGTGTGATTTTGCGCTTTGCACATTTATAATTTGTTAAGAAACCAAAAAAAAAATGACGTCAGGTCGATATAATCATATTATTGTGTGTTTTTTTGTATTCATTTGATTGTCCTTTTGTCGTTCTGGGTTCTAAATTATAACGTTAAGCGTTTGAATGTCTCTTGGTATCTCCCGCCTCTTTTGTAGACATAACGAGACTATTGAGTGTTCTGTCAGATAAGTCAAAAGTAAAGTCATTACTATGAGTTAGATTTTGTTTTCTCATCTTGCCTAATAGTTATGTTAATGATTTCTAATTTTAGAGCTATGCTCATGTCTATCATACATCATTTTAATGGTTTATCTAATGTTCACTATTACTTAACTAATTGGTACAGATATCTTTATATAATGACCTACATATACCGTTATACGCTATACTTATCTGTTTTCTACGTGACACCTACTTGTTTTCTCTCATTCGATATACGACTTTCGAACAGCGGTACTGAGAAAATTTCTCTCTTACAATGGTATGTTTATTGTTTAACTTTGCAACTCTTCTAACACCTTTATATACATGTTATCACATTTTAAAGTGCATATTATATAAGTGTAAATTACTTATCTGTATGCTACTTGACACTTACCGCCTGAAACAATCAAATAAATAACCATTACATACAGCATACCATTTAGAAAAGAATTAAGTTGTCTCCAATATAATTATAGGAATAAATAGTAATGTGAAAGGAGAAAATTTGTAGATGACAGTTTGTTTTTGTCATATTTTTGAAAAGTATAGTCAATAAGATATAATGATGCCAGTTATTGCAATGTAAAAGTTGTGTGATTTGGCGCTTTGTACATTTATAATTTTTAATTTGTAAAACATGGTATTTATATATGTGCAATTAATCTCACAACGTTAGTACATCAACATGATTGTTTTGTTTCATATGTGTTTCTTTGTATCTCTATAGTATAAACAATGATTGTTTTTTGTTGTCCTTGTTTCTTTTTATATTTCTAAGCCATGTGGTTCCCAGTTTATTATAGATATATAAGTTTGACTGTCACTCTGGTATCTTTCGCCCCGTTTTTGATACAAGCATTCACTTATGTAGAAAATGATGGATTTAACTTTGTGTTATAACTAGCTGAACCTATTAATCGTATTATTAATGGGACTTGTTTTCGATTACAGTATAATAGAAGTTAAATGTTTATTTTCTCGAAATATGTTTTAAACCTAATACAATGGGCATTCGAAAATCATAAAACCAAAAAAACATACACCATAGCAAAGAAAAAAATTAAAAAAAGCCAAACAACAAGCTTGATAAAAAAAACAAAGAACACTTAGACCTAGCCATCGTCGTGTCACAATCTATTGTAAGCTTATTTTTGGAACAATTTGACGAATTGCGAATTTTTAATATTTGTCTTTTACAATAGACGTAGATCATACTTACAAATCAGATCTCTCTTCCTTTCTGAAAGATGAAACATATCAATAATATCAGTTACACATTCTAAACAAAAATACTGATAGATAAGTTGCTGTTTATCCAGAAAACATTTCCGACGCAATATTAAAAGTTTCTATAAATTTAGGAAAGTTTACTTTATTTTACCACCTATTGTTGAATTGTATCGTGAGATAACCATGTATGAATATTACATTATCATGATAACATTGGCGGCATACACCTTTCTGCATCAGTCAACTAATGACTCAAAACTGATAATTGAGTCAGCAAATATAACTGTCTGAAATTTAATACAAACGTAAATCGTCTAAACTCATCAAGGAGTTGGTTCAGTATGACCCCTTTTTGACCCCAAAATAAAGCAGTTTTACAAAATTGTGAAAATGTTATCTTTTAGCTATTTATAAGAATGCAAAATGCTTCTGCTACCTAAATTTGGGCTGTTTTTTTACAATAAAATGCACATATGTTGTGTACTAGCATCATAAAGTCATGCTAAATTACTGAAATCTTCACAATTTTAGCATTTTAGTTAAATTTTCGATGGTTTCCGTCTTAAATGCAACTGGCCGCATTCGTGTTCATTCATAATATTGAAATATAAGTTGTATTGGACGATAATTCATAACATATATAAAGGTTGAGGATAAACACGAATGCGACCACTTTCAGCGTTGTAAATGACTAAATCAGTTAAAATCTATCTTTTACAAAAAAACAATCGAATCAATTAAAATAGACACTTTAGTGTTTAAAAAAGTGTCAGAAATCATTCGTAAGATGAACCTGCAATTTGAGGTCAAAATCAGCCCTTACCGGACCTACTCCTTTTTGCTCCGTTTAGAGCTTTATGTCATCTACATTATGCCGTTTCAGCGTCTTAAATATCTGAAACATAGCCGACGAAAATGGCAAATGTCGTGTAGTTTGTAATACATTTCAATGTACAAATATTCTTTGTCGTTCATTGTTGAGGATTTTGGTTAAGCTCTTCTATATTTTTTTTTTAATTTTATCCAAACAAAACTGCAATATTGAAGAAATGAGTATTGTATTGTTTGACCTTTCGCAATTGTCCTCGCACCATATATGTATCCCGTTACAAATAGACTACGAAGTAAAATTGAGAATGGAAATATAAATGTGTGTAAAAGACAACAACCCGACAAAAAGCAGAGAAAATGTAAGACAACCTATGGGTCATAAACACAACGAGATAGTCCTGCAGGGCTTTAACTGGCATCTTTACAAAATAAAGTGTACTAACTTAGTTCCATTGACGTCATATCAAACCCCAAAACACATAAATTAACTCAAATTAAATTTGAAAAAGACTAACAAAGGCTCAGAGGCTCCTGAGTTTGGAGAGGTGCAACCGTCTGATCAACGTCGACAAAACAAACACACAGTTATCTACATAGTACCAATAACGGCAAAAGTAGTTTATTGCAGTTCAACGTCATAAATATTTTGAGAGAAAACAAATCCCGGTTACAAACCTAAAGTCGAGAGAAACACACCAATTATATGAAGTCACAGTTGAACAACAGAAACACTGAATTGTAATAAAAACAAAGGTCAATGCAACATACATAGAACCGAACTATTTGAAAACAATTTCAATATTCCTGACTTTGAACAGGACATTTTCAGAACGATTGGTGTGTATCACTTGGTTTTATGTCTAGCCAAACCTCGTGCGCTTAACTCAGTTTAAAACAGTCTGAAGTCAGAAAAGGTAACTTAAAAACCTATGCAAAAAGGCAATGATGCATATATCAACAAAGACTATTAGCAGTTACTGACATGCATGCTAGCTCCAGACCACTACTTAACTGATTAAAAAATGAATTTCTCCATATTATGCATATCATGAACAATACCCGTGAAGGATTAAGAATCAAATAGATATCAAAAGTACCAGGATTATTATTTAACACGCAAGACGCGCGTTTCGTCTACATAAGACTCATCAGTGACGCTCAGATCAAAATAGTTAAAAAGCCAAACAAATACAAAGTTCAAGAGCATTGAGGACCCAAAATTCCAAAAAGTTGTGCCAAATACGGCTTAGGTAAACTTCTCCTGGGGTAGGAAAATCCTTAGTTTTACGAAAAAATCGAAGTTTTGTAAACAGAAAACCACCAAATGCGCCCTATGAGTGATTAAATATGAGTACCAAAACATGCCGTCTAGTAATATTATTATACATTCATTTACATCACTGTTGACGCAGGCGAACCTATGTTGCTCAATACCTGTATTTACAAGTCAATGCTGCTTGTTTCACTCTTATTGGTTTGTTCATCAATATTTCTTATTGATTTCTTAAACAGTGCAAACATCTGTTAGGCGTAAGCCAATAACAAATGACAAGAGTTTCATTTTGTGAGAAAAAAAAACCCAAGTTATTATGCACTTCATTGACACTTGGGAATCATACATTTGATACGCCACATGATATAGATATAAAACTTTGTGTCATGTGCATAAAAACAATTATAATGAACTTACCCACACTTGTAACATCTATACAGGTATGTACCCTGCTCCTTTTGTTTCACATCCTGTTTGTAATCACTATAATGAGCAATACAATTGATTGACTTAAAATTTACTCTATTTGAAGATGATATTAAAATCCAACAAGCTATTACTAACTGGTACACACATAACCAGTGCAAAAATATCAAAAAGCATTTGAAATATATACAAGAGTCAGAAACCAAGTTAATAAATCTTGAATTAATTGAAATAATAATATATAAGAAAATAAATCAGCTCACACCCAAACTGAAATACATTTCTTTTTCCGGGAAATTATTGCTTAAATTCAGAAAAGTTTCGTATGGTTCCGTGTAGAACTGAAACTGTTTACCCACGAAGAGTATCACAATTCACCATTTGTTGTAAGTGGGGGTTGTTGTTACGTAGCGTGCCTAATTTTTGACAAACCTTATAATTATTTTCGACTTTTATTTAGCTGTAATGGTCTTATTGATGTATGACATTTCTTTAAACAAAATCGGATGACATCACCAAAACAATATCAGAGTTTACACTAACAAGGACACAATACATTAACGTCATTCTTTTTTATATTCCGAATCCATGTAGAATTAATCCTGATTTGCATATACTTGTCCTTCTTTTTGCCTTTCTTTCCTACAGACAATAACAAACTGAATGAAAAGACGAAATATTTATTAAAAGATAATCTTGTTTTAACTTGTTGAAGAACTATATACGATTACTCCAATCATTTTGTAATGACTGACAGTTCTCGAGTATACTATACAATTGAAACTCCTTGTACTAATTCCATATGCATTTCGGGAATGTGACTGATAAAATCCTATACTTCGTCAACAAAAGTCGATTATGAAAGTGACTACTGGATTCGTTAACTTTTTAATCTACAGTCGTCTGTCAATGTGACTCCTGCAGTCGTTTACCCGTGCATCAACAGTCGATTGTGAATGTGAATGCTGAATTGGTTGAACTCTTCAATGACAGTCGATTGCGAATAACTGTGTGAATCAATAATGATTTTTATGTTAAAAAGAGGTGAAAACATCACAAAGAGAACATTTCCGTTTGAGAAAAAATATGACATAAAATACTATTTACAAAAGGACAATCTACACTTAACAAAACAGTATGACTTCCTTATGTTGTTGTAAACATGATGACTTCTGATTATACTATGTACAACGTGCCTCAAAACTCCAAATAACTTTGATGAATGTCTTTTATATTTGGTTATATTATATAAGTATTAAGAGGTTTTAAATATTTCAACTAGACAGGCAGCACATTTTAACAAGCAGTATATTTACGATAATTAATATTAACAAAATCTAAACTATATTGAATATAATTGATGCTACTAGTATGTGTTTGTATATCATAGGAAGATTTATCTACTTAAATGCAATCGGGTTCAATACAGTGTGTTCTAACGTGCGTAGTGGAAAAAAGTAGAGAGACATTTTAATTGATTTATCGAAAATAAAACTAAACGGTAAACTGGTGTACATAATATATAATACAAACTTAATCGGAACCGTTGAAACGTCAAATGGCGAGGTATGCAAGAAGATAATATGTAATTCACTCAAAGATTTAATAACAAGTTTATATTGCCAAATATGTAACTTTAAAACTGTTCAATATACACAAATATTTCCCTACCTCTTGAATGAAGGCAATTCTCTTTCTTTGTTCATGATTTGTTGTGTACGCATTTCACTGATAAAAGATAAACAGAATTTTTTTTTTATTTTTTTTTTCATGAAATGTTCTGTCAAGTGTCAGGAGTATAGCAGTTGTGAACAAATAGTAATTTTCTTTGTATTTTGGCGTTTGTTTTTGTAGCAGTATAGCGTTAATGTTGTTCTGTTGCTTTCCACTTGTAGTTAATGTGTATTTCCCTCAGTTTAGTTCGGATTTTTTTCTCAGTTTAATCGATATATTCCTATTGTAAAGCGGTATATTTCTTTTGTCTTTATTTCTTTTATAATATTACATAAAATGCATGCAATTAGAATAACATACTCGTATTTAAATAACGAGAAAAACAGTTATATCTGTACTAGTTTGGAAGCAAGTATTCGCTATATTGAAGACCTGTTGGTGTCCTTCTGTTGTTGTCTGTTCTATGGTCGGGTTGTTGTCTTTTTGACACATTCCCCATTTCCATTCTCCATTTTATTTTTGCATTTCTACATATGTTTACGTATTGTCGAGATAGGTAAATGTACATGCATCAATACAACCTAAACTGTACACTGACATAGACCCCGCATTTATCTACTGGAGCACATTGTGAATCCATAATATTAAACAATACATTTGTGATGAACACATATATGTATTTCATGAGTTATCTCGTCTGTCATATTATATCGAGACATAAGTTGATAATTGAAAAACAACAACATAATTTTGATTTTGCAAAAATACGTGTCTCTTTAAGATGGTATTGGTATATCAAAGCATGTATTACAAATACATAATTCTCTTTTTTTTAGTAGAATTACCTGATTATGTAGTTACCAAACAGCTGTTTAATGTCGTTATCTGTTGCGGACTTAGCAGTATACTGTATCCTAGGAAATTCAGGTTTAGGCTTTACCGTCAGCTTTGCGATGTCGTCTGTAAGCTTCTGTAATGACTGCAACAATTTTCCATCGTTTCGTGTCTTGTTTAGTTCTTGTTTCTTCTTGTCTAAGTCACGTCCTGCCTTCAAATCCATTTGAGTTTCTTCCAATAGCTTTGTTAATTTGTCTCTTTCCTTCCGTGATTGATCCTTGACCGATGCAATCTTCTCTGAGATACATTTATCAACCATAGCCTTTATCTTTGTACCTTCTTCTTTAATAGCTTTGACTATTCCTTCCACCTTCACATCAAATGCCTTCAGACCTCTTTCTAGCTGCTTCATGTTTTGGGTTGCCTCATGTACCTTACTACGCAGGTCTGTTGTATTCGTCTCCTTCAGCTGTGATATGCTGTCGAGAAGTTTGGAAAAGGCGTGCCCTAAATGACTGCCAGTCACACAACTGCTACATACCGCTACGTTACAGGTATTACATACAAAACTTACGTCTTCGTCGTGGTCTTTACATTTTGATTTAACTTCCGGTAAAACATCAAAGGAAGATTGAAACTGGTGGTTCTTTGTCCCTCTCTGTCGTTTATGAAAGCCTTTACAATTGTCACAAAAGTACTGTTCACACTCTAAACAGTAATGAGATCCAGAGGCACTAACACATATATCACAAGTTTTAGATGCTGCCTGTGCCATTTTGTCACTTATCATGTTGAATGTATAATACACAGGTAATGTATATAACCAATGACTACAATGTTCTACATTTAAATCAATATCGGTTATATATGTATGTCGTGTATTTAAATGAAACACTTCAAGTTATAATTAGGATATCATTTGAATATTTTATATAAAGACTTCATTGTGTTGACTAATGGGCTATGGTACGGCTTTATTAATGTATTTGGTCATTGACCTGGCTTTATGATAAACTGATGTAAACATAATGTATATGTTCCAGACCGTATGAGTATTAGGACCGTACGCGTACGGTTTGGACCGTATGCGTACTTTTTCAAGAATATTAAGAAATTAGTCAAATATATTAGATATAAATGTATATGACAGATCAACTTATGTCTCAAATTAATAGTAAAAGTTCAACAGTTATTGACATAAAAACCAAATATTCTAACTAATGTTTTTTAAATATACGCTTGTAATCTATTAATTTCCTGTATCTAATCATCAATTGCAGCCAAGTATGGTAATTAAAATTGAACTTATCGGAAGTAAACATAATGTGGGAGGACAATTGTTTCCGAATATTTATGAAATTTGCAAAAATATGAGAACGCAAAGGAACATGCATGAACACAACATGTAAATTTTAAAAATTTAATGTCCTTTGTAAAAGCAAGTGTAACCTTGGGTCAGAGTAACAATATAGAATTCACTGATATACAATTAAAGAAATATTTAATTTCAAATGTTTGCTTATTCACTTTACCCATTTAATTGTAATGATAACACTTTATATAGATAAATGTATAAAAATAAGACTGATAAACTGTTTGTTTGAATTTAACCAATATGATCCCAGAACATGTATGGTCAGATGGACCGTACGCGTATACCCATACGGTCCGACCGTACGCGTATGGTCGGACTGTACGAGTATACGTATACGGTCTGGACCGTACGCGTACGGTCCAAATACTCATATGGTCTGAAACATATATAAACAATTACAAGTATAATTATATTATTATAACTGCAGTATGTATAGATAGACTTATCACACTGTAGGAAATATTAAATCGTTAGCCAGGTGTGTACGAAATCATAAAAAGATTTATTTCAAAAACAGATAATTTATACAGCAAAAGTTTTATTATATTCACGAGTCCTGCTTTTTTTTAAATTTTATATGTATAATCAAGATAAAGATTTAAATGAAACTGTTCTACAATTTAATCAAACCGTATCCGCTCAATATATGTTCAATGTTAATGGATTTGCGATTTGGGACAGCTGTGATATTCTCAGGTGATATTAGTCCTTACTAAATATCAAACTGAATAAAACATCTACCGGAAACGTGGAAAGATCACACATCTTTCGTTATACACAGTAACTAGCATAGTCTGAAAATCTGTTAAACTGATTCGAATTATCCATATAAATATATAAAATATATATATTAGTACAGTCATTCCTTAAGTAAATTACGTCCCGCAATGTCTTGTAAAAAAAGGCATTACTATAATATTAAATGCAGACTCATGACATGGATGAGGAAACGGAAACGTATTATCTTAAAAATCAACAGTTTGAAGGTTTATTGGGACACGTAGTTCATCATATACAAGCTTATCAACACTGTGTGTGCTCACTTGAATATTGCGTTGGCTCCTGTTTTAATTGACTTTGTTCTGATATGAAGCTGCTGCTTCCAACGTAATCAAAATATGAAGGCCGTGGTATAGTAAAAGTAATATGTTGGCGTTAAATTCATCCACTCTTTTGAACAATGAGTAGTTGGACCAAGAATGCTGCATTAAATTTACTCATATTTTTTGTCAATATTGAGAGAAATATAGCTTATCTCAAAAAAGTATCTTCCAAAGCTCCTGTAATTGTCTTTTATAACAGGAGAAATTGGAATGTTTAAGATTGTGTTTATACTTTCATGTTAATGATTAATCATTTAATGAGACCTACTAAAATTTCCATTAGTCCAAGTCATGCATATGAAATCAAAGGATATTTGTAGATTTAAAATCC
The DNA here is from genome assembly GCF_036588685.1 of Mytilus trossulus. Lineage (NCBI taxonomy): Eukaryota > Metazoa > Mollusca > Bivalvia > Mytilida > Mytilidae > Mytilus > Mytilus trossulus. Next base: position 9,467,625 of record NC_086377.1, on the reverse strand, counting down.
ATTGAATAAGCCAATTAAATCTTTGAACTGTTTTGTATCGCAAACAGGAATTACTGGTTTAAATAGTTGAACTGTTGTTAATGTGATATTTAACTTTAACTGCATTTAATTGTAATAGTAGATGTATTAATAAGAGAACAAACTCAACAATAAAGTAAAAAAGTAAAAAACATACTTGAATTAACTGCGTCAGTAAAACTTTAATAGTTGTAAACAAAATTCACAGGTAAAATTTACAATAACCTGTAGCAATAAATGTTTTGTTAAATGGCCAAGTTATTTAAAAATCGCACTTTGATTCGAACCAAAATTATTTAGAAAATACACAGTTCGATGTATACAATTTATAATTAGAAATAACTTGTAGCTGATATTTCTTTTCACATAGAGTTTATTATAGTAATCATTTAATCATTAAGTGTTTAACAAATATATATATATATATATATCAACAAGATACACAGCTAAACCATTTTGGTAGAACAACCAATTTGTAAATGTTCATATGACACAAATCGCCATAACTATTTTTTTAATTTCGTTTTATTTTCAAATGAACATTATATAAGTTATATACTCTTTTATGTTCAATAGTTAAATACAGTAATCAGAAGATATGTAATATATTTGATAGACACAGTTGTAATAGTTTGGTACATTGCAGAATATGATTATAAGACATAGACTGATATGATATAAAATATATATACTATATGTGGTGTCTGTAGATTTGTTACGACAATAAAGGAGTCCAGGTATTTTAGTCATGCCTACAATTCGAAGTATTAATCTGTATTGAAACCACTGCAATTTTGAATTCTTGGAAATATGAAAGGGCATCATATAGATATTTTTCCAATCGCGGTTGGTATTGAGAATTAATGGCCATTTGGGTTCACATGTATGTTTAGGATTTGACTTTCAAATATTATACATGTCTGGGAACAAATAAAAACTGAGGGCAATCAGGGACCATTTTCTCTCTCTCAGTCATTGGGGCTTATAAATTATTCTAGACTTTTGAATACTTTCTTATTGCAGAAATTAGGCCTTGATATTTAAAAATATTAGTTTTAATTTTCTTTTCTTTTTTAAAGTCATCAAAAGTCATAAAATTTACATCCTTATCTAACAAGTCCTTACTCACTCAAACCCCTTTCTTTGTCCAATCATTATAAAAAAAAACTGAATTGTTACACCATTCTTTATTCCTTCATTCTTTTATACATGGCATGTGTTAATTTAAGAGTTTATTCTGTAGAATTTGAAAATCTTGCCAAGCATCACATTTTTCTTCTCAAAATGGATAATTCAGCTTTTCTAAGGAGCCTAGAAATTGCATTTCCAAAAAATGCATATTTTCTGACAGAAGAATAGTTTTACTAGTTTTGAATAGTTTATATTAATTCATAATGTGATTTTTAAAACAGTTATGCATATTTCAATATTTAATATGTTTAGTCCTCCTGATCAGTGTAGTTTGGATTAATTTTATCTAGTTTGTTATCCCAGATAAAGGAAAACATTTGTCGGTTAAATGTTTGAAATGATTGTACTAGGTAGATGCATGGAAAAGAATAGATGCCTAAATTTTGATAACTGTAATGTGTCCAGTTGGCGAGAGCATTTGGTTTGTTCAATAATAATTAATATATGTCTATATAATATTTTCGATTTTTGTCAATCTGTGGTCATAGTTTAATTTTCAATTTCATTAAAATACACTGAGTAATTACTCACAAGAAGGGTAAATCTGCTAGAACCTTAGACCAATACCTACTTAAATCACATAGTGTCTTGGATTAACTTGTTCTTCCAAGTACAAACAACATTGGTCTTTTCTAAATTTATGTTAAGACCTGTTGAATCCGCATATTTTTATAGATTTCGGAGAGATGCATACAAAATACCATAATCAGTTTATGAGATAATTTATTTTTTATATTTGAATTTAAAAAAAGCAAAATCGACAAATAAATTGAAATATTGCGATGCGATTGCTAATAATGGATTTTAAATCTGAATCTGAGTCTGCGCTTTTTATAGATATATGGAGAATGTTATCTCGCTTTTGTATATAGTCCAGTCAAACTAAGATGTAACCTCAAACTAATTTCAACAGAAAGTATTTTAGTTCTAATCTATAGCATAATACCCTTTATATACACAGAAAAAAGTCCCATAAAATCTAACTTCAGGAAAACTCAAAATCAGCATTTTTAATTTCCTATGGAAATTAACATTGGAAGGGGAGATAACTCTTGCAAAAATTGGTCTTTTTTGGTCAGTTTTTGGTTGTTTTTCTTCAAATTTATGTAAATTATGATACTTTGATGGGGTTCTAAGTTTGTATTTGACTAAATCATATAATCTTCTGCTCATGAAATGTACAAAACTAAAGTGTTATGGGTAGTTTTATTTTTTTCGTGTATTTTTCATTAAAGAAATTGCAAATTTGAAGCTTTGTAAACATTTTGAAAAAATAATGTGAAAACTTGGTAATGTTTATATATGTATATTATATTTTTTCAGCAACCTACTTATCTAAAGAAACTTTAAACCACAAAAAGAAGAAGACATGCTTAATTTTTTTTTATTAAATTTGAGATTCTTTACCTTAACATGAAAAATTCAATAAATGGTCAAATAATGAATTTAGAAATCTAGGTTATAGCTTGATAAAATATATGAAAACACCTTTAGAGTTGTTTGTTATTCTCTAAAGACCCCTAAAAAATCAAGAATCAATACATTAAGTCGGATCGTTATCATTTCATAAAATTAGGACTTAATATTTACTTTGGTGCTCTGACAAAAACATCGAAATCTTAAAAACTTGTCTAGACACTTTATCTAAAAATGGTGGTTGGATAAATTACGGTTTGATAAACACTATTTTAAATCATTTAGAAGCTTAGCAATAGAACGTGATAAAAAAAAACAGCTGAGTTTACAGAGTTATCTTCCTGCAGTGTTATGAACATCATCATGGGAACACCTTCAGCTTTGTTTTTTTCATTCGTATGATGTCATGTTTTGAAAGGACTGTAATGCGCCAAGAACATTAATGCAATTTCGCAGTATACTATTTCATTTAGATTGTGTGCATTTTTCCGAGCTCTAATGCATTATTTATTTTTGTTATACCTCAGAATAAGTATACACGTTCTGTTGGTTTATTATTTTCAAATGCACTACTTAACAGAGAAATCTGCATAGCGTTTACAAGTGAACATGTTTGATGACATGTCCAAAATTTTACTGGATATTCACTGATCTTAAATCTTAAATCTTTGATTTTAAATTCTTAAATCTCTAAGAATAATGCAAAGAAGTAAACACTAACCTACAAATTAACCTTCCGCCGTACTAAGGTGTTGCTGCTGACAAGACAGATATTAAACCAAGAGTTCCAAATGATATTTAAATCAATTTTGAGTATGCCTTCTCTAAATAATGCTATAGAGTATGATGATATTCACATGAACATGATTTTGTTCGATTATGCATTATTCATATTCAATGAGGAAGACAATCTAACTTATTCTTATTCTTTTGTCATTGTTTTTGGCAATGCAAAATATCAAAATACACCAGTGATTTAGTATCGTTTAAGTTTTATAGTTTTGTTACAAATCAAGCCATGCTGACTAAACGGTATGTGGTTGCTCGTTTTTGAAGATTGGGCGGTCGTCTGTTGTTTTATAGATAAACTCTATGAACAACATAACTAGAGAAATATAATCAACTTACGCCCCTCATTGGCGGATCCAGGGGGAACCCCCGGAATCCCCCTCCCTTTTTTTGCCGCTCAATGCATTTGAATGGGGACACATAGTTAAAATCCTCGCCCCTTTATCCTGGGTTGGGACCCCCTCCCCTTTTTGTAAATGGCTGGATCTGCCCCTTTCTCCAGAACATATGAGATCAACCCGTTTTTAATTGGGTTCGTGTTGGTGAATCGTACCTTGTCTATGGAATATTATGTAAAATTGTCTATCGTTTCGAATTAGTAGATGTATCTTTTACCTTGATGTTGTCACTTTCTCTTCGATCTACACGTTTCAAATGTTCTCCTTGTAACGTGAGCCTTTTTTTTTGACACTGATTAAAAGTTGTATCGTTTTGGTGTAACACCACTAATTCGGGTCCAGCCAGAAAGTAGTACATATTTAACACAAAAATAGATCCTACGCATGAGTGTAACTTTCAAAATATGTAGGATATTTATATATTGTTGGCATCAAATGGAAACTGAAGGACTGGTGATGATTATAAAACACGTTAGGACTTATAATTTTGAATATTATAAAAATTGCATCAAATCTTAAAAAGATGGTACATTTTCTCTGTTTGTCAGATCTGAAGTACCTGTTTTGGTACATCCGAAGTTCCGGGAACCAGTTTTTTCTTATATGCCATTAAAGGTATGTTGGTATTTTTAGTACAAGGCACCATAAAGTGTTGCTTTGACATGTAATGATTACCACTTTATTTGAACTTAAAAAGAAAGAGATATGCTTGAAATCGAGGAATGTAAAATAGAAAACAATTGGATCATGAGTCAGTGGTGTACTTCCTTTACAAGAACACAACATAAACTATTATAACATAATCATGATAATGCCAAATGGTTATTGTTTGGTGAAATTTTACCAAATGGTACACTTGTTACACATAATATTTACTCAATATATACACACCCTTATAGGTTGAAAAACAATGCAATTTCACATTGGATAAACTCATCATAGATACCAGGATTGAAATTTCATATATTTCAGGATGTTATGGCTAAAACTGTTGAACTTTAAAAACTAAGTTTCGTAAAAAATATATATCCTAGATTGGAATGTACATATGCACTTCTGTTTTCAATGGTCAACACATACAGGCCTCTGCGGCATATTTTCAACATTGTATATGTCCTGAATTTTTACTTATATTAGAATTCTGTACTATCCCTTCCTTTACTGAGGGGTTTCCTTAAATTTCAGTTTGACCACTATTCATGTGTATTTATATTGGTTGCATACCCAAGTTATGTCTCTATGAGATGATACATAGAGATCATATCAGGAAACCAGTATTAAACAAAACAAAATGTATATGACTATTATATATCTTTTTAAAAGAGGCGGTGTGTATATTTTGAGGATAAAAGGTTTTTGGGTATTTCTTGTTAACGTTGAGAACATTCTTGTACACCACAATAGATAGCCTTGCAATAGATAAATGTTTAGCTGGCCACGGCTACAAACAATCATGGTCGGTTGTAACAGGTTGTGTGTCTATATCTTGAAGTTGTAAACAGTGTTTTAGATCGGGAAGCCACGGCTACAAGCAATCATGGTCAGTTGTAACAGGTTGTGTGTCTATATCTTTAAGTTGTAAACAGTGTTTTAGATCGGGAAGCCACGGCTACAAACAATCATGGTCGGTTGTAACAGACTGTGTGTCTATATCTTGAAGTTTTACGCAGTGTTTAAGAACGGAATTGCTAGTAACGGGACAACTTGAACTGGAATCACTTAAGAACAGAATAACTTATTGTGGTGTTCCTCCCAACCGGCAGTAAACCCTTGCTAAAGTTAAGCGTGAATTTGGTTGTTTATGATGCATACATTTGCCGCTACGTTTGGTAAGAATAGTGACGTTGAATGCTTTATCTCATGTAGAAAGAACGTCATGCTTCCTACAAATTAAGAACACTTGTAATAACTATTGATATGGTCCGTCTGTCGAAAAGCTATATTGTTGTTCCTATCCAAACCCCCTCATTTTCCATTGACATTTTGAATATTTCATCAAGGTCCACTCCTATTGAAAGACCTACTGTAATTTAGTTCTTGTCCTTCACACCTTCTATTGCAAGACCTACTGTAATTTAGTTCTTGTCCTTAACAACTCCTATTGTAAGACCTACTGTAATTTAGTTCTTGTCCTTCACACCTTCTATTGCAAGACCTACTGTAATTTAGTTCTTGTCCTTAACAACTCCTATTGTAAGACCTACTGTAATTTAGTTCTTGTCCTTCACACCTTCTATAGCAAGACCTACTGTAATTTAGTTCTTGTCCTTAACAACTCCTATTGTAAGACCTACTGTAATTTAGTTCTTGTCCTTAACACCTCCTACTGCAAGACCTACTGTAATTTAGTTCTTGTCTTTCCCACCTCCTATTGCAAGACCTACTGTAATTTAGTTCTTGTCCTTAACAACTCCTCCTGCAAGACCTACTGTAATTTAGTTCTTGTCCTTCACACTTCCTATTGCAAGACCTACTGTAATTTAGGTCTTGTCCTTCACACCTCCTATTGTAAGACCTACTGTTATTTAGTTCTTGTCCTTAACAACTCCTCCTGCAAGACCTACTGTAATTTTGTTCTTGTCCTTCACACCTCCTATTGCAAGACCTACTGTAATCTAGTTCTTGTCCTTAACAACTCCTCCTGCAAGAACTACTGTAAATTAGTTCTTGTCCTTCATACCTCCTATTGCAAAACCTACTGTAATTAAGTTCTTGTCTTTAACAACCCCTTCTGCAAGACCTACTGTAATTTAGTTCTTGTCCTTAACAACTCCTCCTGCAAGACCTACTGTAATATGGTTCTTGTCCTTCACACTTCCTTTTGCAAGACCTACTGTAATTTAGTTCTTGTCTTTCACACTTCCTATTGCAAGACCTACTGTAATTTAGTTCTTGTCTTTCACACCTTCTATTGCAAGACCTACTGTAATTTAGTTCGTGTCCTTCACACCTCCTCCTGCAAGACCTACTGTAAATAAGTTATTGTCCGTCACACCTCCTATTGCAAGACCTACAGTAATTTAGCTCTTGTCCTTCACACCTCCTATTGCAAGACCTACTGTAATTTAGTTTTTGTCCTTCATACCTCCTATTGTAAGATCTACTGTAATTTAGTTCTTGTTCTTCACACCTCCTATTGTACAACCTACTGTAATTTAGTTCTTGTCCTTCACACCATTTATTCATGACCTACTGTAATTTAGTTCTTGTCCTTAACAACTCCTCCTGCAAGACCTACTGTAATTTAGTTCTTGTCCTTCACGCTTCCTATTGCAAGACCTACTGTAATTTAGTTCTTGTCCTTCACACCTCCTACTGCAAGACCAACTGTAATTTAGTTCTTGTCCGTCACACCTCCTATTGCAAGACCTACAGTAATTTAGCTCTTGTCCTTCACACCTCCTATTGCAAGACCTACTGTAATGTTGTTCTTGTCCTTCACACCATTTATTCATGACCTACTGTAATTTAGTTCTTGTCCTTAACAACTCCTCCTGCAAGACCTACTGTAATTAAGTTCTTGTCCTTCACGCTTCCTATTGCAAGACCTACTGTAATTTAGTTCTTGTCCTTCACACCTCCTACTGCAAGACCTACTGTAATTTAGTTCTTGTCCTTCACACCTCCTACTGCAAGACCTACAGTAATTTAGTTCTTGTCCTTCACACCTCATATTGCAAGACCTACTGTAATTTAGTTCTTGTCCTTCACACCTCTTATTCATGACCTACTGAAATTTAATTCTTGTCCTTCACATGCATGAAATATTTGCCATTGGATGTAAGGAAAACAACATCAATCTATCAATAAATAAATCTATAAAAATCGAGTTGTGCTGAGTTGTTACCTGTCTTCATTTTTATTTCTGCATTACTCAATTGAAGTGGTGCATCAGGCAACCAGTATAGGGATGTGCTGAGTTGTTATTTTGTGGTAGGTTTCTTTCTGCATAACTCAATTTAAATGGTGCATCACACAATCGGAATCGGGATGTGCTGAATTTTTACCTTGTGGTAGGTTTTCTTTTCGTTTTGTTCATCAAAGCGTGTCTCTTCTACTTACATTGTACGGTTGCCGAAGTACTAGTGAGAGCTATCGTGCATACAAAAAAAAAACGTACAACTAATTTAAGTGTAGGAGTACAATAATTCAAACGCACTATATTTCTAAAGATTTTGGTAAATATGAAATATTTTCCTTTTCTTTAATTCAACGTATCATAAAATTTGAGGCTTTCTTATAATGCACATCTGAGTTATCTCACTATTAGTGTATTCAACTAACAAAAGGTTGCATTCCGATAAACCAGTCTACTTCTACTTATGTAATCGCTTACTAACTTTGATTGGTCGTGTGCATCAATAAAAATTCAGAAAATGCGTTGATTGAATTGTTCGGATACATGTATAATACATTGTCTTGACACTGTCTAATGGTCTGTAAGCTAATGTATATTGCGCGAATTGTAATACAGTTTTGTGAAAAAAAGTAACGTTTGTACAGGAAAGGGTTATCGTCCAGTGACTTTATATACATTTAGAAGTAAAACATACTGGTATCGTCATTATATACGTTCATTAACTTAATTTGGTTGTGTGTGTGTGTCTTATGTTCTATTTCAAAATCAAATATAGTAATAACATAAACATTTGTTTTTTAAAACCTTCAATACATGAATATGTCAAAATTTAACAATCAAACAAAATCTGTCAACTAGTATCTTTATCAAATAATCTAAAACCACCATACTTTAAGGCATTACATATCACATCGGTCAACAAATTCGTAAAAAAATAATGGAAAACAAAGAAAAATACCAAAAGCATATTTAAGCTCAAAGGTCACAAATATATATAAAAAAAAGGAAACTTTCAACGCTATGGATTAAAAAGAAACGTGCATTAGAAAACCAACATTGCACAATTTTGTTTTTATAAACAACGATTCCTTCAATAAACGACAGGAAATGTTTAGCGAACAATGTCTTCGTACGACACTCGTTGAAACTATGCGGACACAATGTATGACCATACATAGATACAAAGACTGTTTAAATGCTACAACTCAAAACTATCGATCTGAAGAGCGAATGTAAAACTATGTTCTCCAGAGAAACCACAAAAAACATGAGACGTCAATCGAATTAAGAAAAGACTGAAAATCGTCGTAGTCAAATGGTTACCAGATTAGTTTGTATCAGGTAAATCATTCAGTAAAACCAGTTTGAACGTTTATTTCATGATGAAGAAACATTACATATCTCAATATAAGCAAGCAATTCTATAACAAAATAGCATTTATAAAAATATTTGTTATAATGTGATAATAGTTTTACTTTTGAAATGTTGTAAGATATGAAATTCAATCTGCATGGCTATAAGTTCCATTGTGAAATTTTTTTCCAGTATTTGCTTTTACATGAAGAAATAAAATGCAAGGTAGAGATATTTTAAATTTAAATTTTATATAGTTTAGTAAAATAAAATATAGGTACTTGTATACAGTACTTTTTTTTAAATAGTTTAGAATCAATCAATGTTTCACAATAAAGTACTGGTCTACAGTAAAAATATTGGTAATATTATTACAAAAGGGAAATAAGTTTGAATAATTGGTGTTATATTTCTAACAACTTACTTTAAATTTGTAACAATTGTTTGCAGTGTAGTAACAGTAGCTAATTCGGATTTATATATGTATCCGCAATGATAGCGTATAATGTTATAATTTGTGAAAATTAAAAAAAAACACCGAAGTATGGATAATTTGTGTGATGTTACACGTGTGACCTTACTCGTTTGTGGTTTAACCAACATTGTAATACATCATTTACAAAGCATATATTGTTTATGTAATCAGAATCATATCATAATTCAATATAATGAAGACAAAACATTAATTCAATTAGTTATCCATTATAGTTGCATTTTGAAGAGAGTTGTAGTCCAATTTCTGTATTTGTTATTTGATTTCCTTGATTATGTGCATCATTCTGCAAACAAAGTAAATAATGATTGTTGTTATTTTAAAATAAATGCATCATAATCGTTGTACTTGCTTTCCAAAAATACATGTGTATTTCCATGTGTATTTCAGCTGTTATAAATGTTAAATCATGCTATTTGAATACAATGCATTTATGTTTTTTATGCAAATTACAAGTTAAAATTTATTCGTTGGCGGTGTGGTATATGTTCTGCTTAGATCTTTGTTAACAGATAAAGGAATAACTCTCCATCCAAATAACAATTTAAAAATAAGAAAACCATTATAGGTCAATGTACGGCTCAATTTTCAAAATTTCCTTCCATGGTTTAATTTTTTTCCAAAACAACAAAAATTGTTTCATATACTTAACGAATCAATCCTCCTGTTGGTTCAGTTATATTTTCTTGCACCAAGTTTTGATTTAGAGCAGTAAATAGTTAATGAAAAAGGGATTATGTTTCCATTCGATTATTTTATTGAACAGCAGTCAAACAAAATAAATCAAATTTCAACAAAAGTTGAACACTTGCTTTACCGTCTTGAAAAGGAAGGAATAATTACAAAAGTGCCATCTTGAGAATGGGCAACGCCTATTGTGCCTGTCATGAAGAAGTCAGGAGGCGTCAGAATAAATCAGCAGCTTCAAGTGGATCAAATAGATGTAAGACAGGCATATATACAGCTCGATATGAAAGAGGAATCAAGGAAGTACTTGACTATAAATACGCATAGAGGACTTTATCAGTACAACCGAATGTTATTCGATGTAGCTTCCGCACCTGCAATCTGACAGAACACCATTGACCAAATACTTCAAGTATTGACAGGAGTACAATGCATATTAGATGATATGGTTATAACCGGTAAAAATTACCGTGAACACTTAGTGAACTTCGAGAAAGGTATGAAGCGATTAGAGATGTACAACCTTTCAGTTAATAAAGACAAGTGCAAGTTTTTCAAAGATGAAATCGATTTTAATGGACATAAAATAAATAATCATGGATTACACAAAACAGAGGATAAAATCAAAACGATTTTAAACATACCAGAACCACAAAATGTTACCCAGATACGTCCAATTCTCGGATTAATGAATTACTCCAAATAATTCGTACCAAATATCTCATCAGTTGTGCGCGTCCACTACACAGACTGTTAGAAAAAGATTACAAATGGGATTGGAATGAAGAATTCTAGAGGGCCAAATATTTGGTAACATCTGAGCAGGTTCTATGTCATTATGACCCAGAACTACCTATTCGATTAGCTTGTGATGCTTATCCATTTTGATTAGGAGAAGTTTTGTCACTTAAAAAGCAAGATGGAACAGAGCGCCTTATTGCATTTGCGTCAAGATCACTTAATAAAGCCGAAAGAAACTACAGTCAAATCGAAACTGAAGCTCTAGGTTTAGTTTTAGGCGTTAAAAGTTTCAAACGTATCTATATGGTCGTAAATTTACAGACCATATGACGCTTGTATCAATATTCAATCCGAAAAGGGGATTTTTTACCACTTCAGCGATATGGGTTGTTTCGAAGTGGATATACATATGACATCGAGTACAAAAACACTAACAAGCACACAAACGCAGATGTGCTTTCGAGAATACCACAGGAATTTACAGAAGCAGATGGTGATGAATTTGATGCAGTTGATGTTTTCTATGTTGTGATGTTATGCTATTGTTTCAGAAAAAGGGAGAAGGTTTTAATCCATTAAAACGTTTAATCCCGCTGCAAATGTTTGCACCTGTCCTAAGTCAGGAATCTGATGTACAGTAGTTGTCGTTTGTTTATGTAATATATACGTGTTTCTCGTTTCTAGTTTTGTTTATATAGATTAGACCGTTGGTTTTCCCGTTTGAATGGTTTTACAGTAGTAAGTTTGGGGCCCTTTATAGCTTGTTGTTCGGTGTGAGCCAAGGCTCTGTGTTGAAGGCCGTACTTTAACCTATAATGGTTTACTTTTTAAAATTTTACTTGGATGGATAGTTGTCTCGTTGGCACTCACACCACATCTTTCTATATATATTTAAGCTTAAAAAACTATAACATTAGACGAGAAACTGAGCGTGACAAGATCTTATCAAGAGTACATGAATTAGTACAAAAAGGGTGGACCGTCAATGATGATATTGATTTGAAACCGTATTTCAACCGGAAAAAGAACTGTCGATCAGTCAAAGTTGTTTGCAGTGGGGAAAACTTACTATTGTTCTGACAAAATTTAGACAGCAAACTTTAGAACTGTAACATTCTGTGCACCCAGTGAAAATGAAATTATAGGCAAGGAGCTACGTATGGTGGTCACATATTGATTCTGAGATAAAATCACTAGTAAAACGTTGTCTCGGATGTCAAAAGCACCATCTTAACCCAAAACAGTCACAACTTCATCCATAGGATTGGCCGTCAAGTCCGTTGAAACGAATTCATATTGACTTTGCTGGACCATTTATTGATCACATGTTCTTGATTGTGATTGATGCTCATTCTAAATGGCATGAAGTTATTCCAATGCCAATTAGAGTTTTAAAGACTATATTTGCGAGAGCAGGCTTGCCAGAACAAATAGTTAGTTGGGAACGGACAACAATTAGTATCTGCAGAATTTTAAGCTTTTACTGAAATGGATGGAATAGCAAAGTGCAACAAAAAACCAAACGACACACACAAACAGATTTAGATACGAACAACAAGATAACTAACTACCATTTTCCTGACCTGATACAGCACGTTTTAAGAAACAAATGTGGATTGAACCCGATTTATTGCTTGCCAAACCTACATTTGTGAATATAGGAAATATGTTGATAGTTTAAACTAAGCATAAAGCCACACTGGTGTATTTCAAATAATAAAAAAAAATGTCTTCGACTGGAAAAGATATTTGCTCTGCATTTATAGAATCAAATATCATCAGGGATGTTTTTTTAATGAATGATGTTATTACTTTTATCATCATCTTTATGTATAATTTGTTTGCGTGATCTGTCTTTAATTAAACTTCTTATCGTAATTAAAAAAATGAACATTTGAGACAATATTACAAGCATTTATCAAACCAGTTTACAAGTTGGGCAGTTCATTCTTGCATTAACTTTAAATGTTTCTCTAGATTAAAATGTCGTAGAGTCCCGTTCGTTCATATAGTCCAGCCACATCTACAACCACAGTCGCTCTCTTTACATTGTTGCCAAACGATACGAATCTGACTTTGAAAAGTAATGGTTAAAAAGTGGTAATATTTTGTGCTAACTTTAGAATCAGTTTCTTTGGTTATTTAGATTGTTGTAAAATTGGAAGAAAATCAAAAGCGTTTTTAAAATATTGTAGTTCTATGATTGACAGTTATATTTTCATAAGAATAAGTTTCCTTCTGACGTTTCGGTTTTGTGACTTGAATGCTCACTACGTGGAGTATTTCAGCAACATCTACTGGGTAATCTTGTTTCCGTGAATAATGATTCAATAATGCAAGTTTTAGTTCCTCCTATAGTTTCATGGCTACTATAGTACATACGCGTGTGGTCAGATTTAAAGGGATATTTGTGTGTTTTGGATGGCATATTCTGATATTCGAATATTAATAAATGCTTGTAAGTCAACTTTTCTTTTTAGAATATTCGACCCTTTTTTTAAAAAGAAAACTGTTACTGACAATTTTCTGCTAAACCGTTGATAACGGTCCAAAATGTGTAAATGACTCGAAACAGTCATACTTAACTCCGAATTATACACAAGAAATACAAATTTAAAAATCATATAAGGCTAACAAAAACTACATAAATAAAACCCAAATATAAACATTAGATATACCGTCTCGGTACAAAAATCGCACAGAGTACCCAAATTGAACCTATAAGTAAAAGTAGCAGAGGTAATGTTGCATATCTTCATAGAGGTTGCATTTCTGTAAATATTGACAATGCAGCTTTCCAAATGAACTCCTTTTACGGCTGAAACTGTACCACTTTTACTATCAGCTTTTACTGGGAACTATACTCTTCTTCTTGTGAACATATGCCTTTATTCATAATCGACTTTATAGGGGAGATTCTCAGACAAAAATGAAAATAAGGTAGAATTATCATTTAACTTTATGTACTGCTATATAAAAGATGTCATTTGCCTAAAATAATTAAAAGTTATTATGGTGAATGCATCTATATAATAGAATTTTAAAAACAGGACACCGAAGGTTATAGTTACGTTTGCCTTATTTCTTGGCTGATACCTGAAATTCGTTTTGTAACTAAATTTTATGAAAACAAAAAATACTTCGGCTATCCAGTTATATTTTTCCGTTTCTATGTAGCAATATTCACGCAAAGCTGTTACGGCCAGAAATCGCCTTTAAATTGTAGCCAACAAAAGACACAAATCAATAGTAAAATTTAACAATATTTAATATACAAAAGTTTACAAAAGGTATTACACAAATATTACTGTTAACTTAACTGTCAAAATATGAGTCCAATCTGTTATCTTTATCTGTATCCAGAAATCTTTCTGAATCCAATTTGAATATTACGTTCACTACTAATGTCACAATCCAGTATGATGTTGTTTGTAGAATAAAAGTGTCAATCCAAATGCTGTGAATACTAATGTCTATCAAAGTCTATGTCCAAGTTTAATTATGAGAGTTTAACTTTAGTGTCTGTATATATATAGTTGTGACGGATTATTCTAGAACACGCTAGAACGGAACATTGTGGAAAATCCTGGAAAGTTACAACGGAAGTTTCTGGAATAACGTAGAAGTTTAAATTACGCATCTTTTATAAGGATCATTCTAGAAAGTTCTAATCATTCTGTGATTGTTCCAGTGATTCCTAAACTGCACAGTTATAAGATTATTTGGTAAACAACTATCAGGCCATACAACACAAATTAGGCCAACATGAATAAACATAATAATTACAATATCATAACACCTCCCCCCTTAAAAGAAGTTTTAGTGTAACAAAAACTTATCATGAATAATATGAACAAAAATACATAATATATACAAAGTGATTTAATAAGCTCTAGATAAAGCATCAGCTATTACATTATCTTTACCCTTAATATGTTTTACAATTACATCATATTCCTGTAACAATAAACTCCACCTAGTCAACCTCTGATTCTTGTTTCTCATTTTATGCATGAAGGTGAGAGGATTATGATCAGTATAAACAAGAATAGGATATACAGTGGGATTCAAATATACATCAAAATGTTGAAGTGCTGACAACATTGCAAAACACTCTTTTTCAATAGTTGAATAATTTTTCTGATGTTTATCTAATTTCTTAGAAAAATATGATATAGCTTTTTCAACATTATCATCTGTCTCTTGATATAAAACAGCTCCTATTCCTACATCGCTTGCATCAACGGCAAGTTTAAATTGTTTTTCAAAGTCTGGAGTAATCAGAACTGGACTATTAATTAAAAGTGATTTGCTGTTTTCAAAAGCGTTTTGACAATTTTCACTCCAGATAAATTTAGAGTCTTTTCGTAAAAGATGAGTCAATGGTTGAACAACAGTAGCAAAATTGGAAAAATTTCCTGTAAAATCCAATCATGCCTAAATATCTCATAAGTTGTTTTCTATTTGTAGGAGGAGGAAATTTGGAAATAGCTTCCACTTTAGCCATTATAGGTTTTACTTGACCTTGGCCAACTGTATGCCCTAAATAATCAACAGTGGCCTGACAAAATTCACTTTTACCAAGATTAACAGTCAAATTTGATTTTGACAATCTATCAAAAGTATCATACAAATGTGTTAAATGCTGTTCCCAGCTATCACTACATACAATTAGATCATCAATATAAGCATAACAACAGTCTAAATCTTTTATAACATTATTGATCATTCTTTGAAATGTAGCTGGAGCACTTTCATGCCAAACGGCATTACAGTATATTGAAATAAGCCATCTGGTGTAACAAAAGCTGATATTTCACGAGCTCTCTGTGTCAATAGAACTTGCCAATAACCTTTCAATAAATCAAATTTGCTCACAAATTTTGCTTGACCAATATTGTCAATACAATCGTCTATCCTTGGAATCGGATAGGAATCAGATTTTGAGACTGAATTTACTTTTCTGAAATCTGTCACGAAACGAAAGGTTTTATCTGGTTTTGGCACAAGGAGACAAGGAGAGCTCCATTCACTGTTACTCGGCTCAATAATATCATTGTCAAACATATATTTAATTTCTTTTCTCATAACTTCAAGTTTGAGTGGATTGAGCCGGTAAGGATGTTGCTTAATTGGAGAAGCATCTCCTACATCAACATCATGACAAACAGCAGTTGTTTTGTTAGGCACATCTGGAAACAGATTTTTGAAAGAAAATACCAAAGTTTTTATTTCTTCTCTACGATCAAAAGACGGATGTGCAAGTTTTGAATCTAAATTTGACAAAATTTCTGAATTTTTCAATCTAACTGTCTCTTCCATAGTTTTACAACTAAAAGTTGGTTCAATTACATCTGGTTTGTCATGATTGTTCTCAAATTTAACCATGCCTAAAGTGGCAACTGGTTTACTATCACATAGTACATTAGTACGCTCAAAATATTGTTTTAACATATTAATATGACACACTCTATTTTGTTTGCGCCAACCTGGAGTTTTTACAATATAATTCAAATCATTAATTTTACTCTCTAATGTATAAGGACCACAATATTTAGCCTGCAAAGGATGTCCAGGGACTGGCAAAAATACAAGTACCTTATCACCAGGCTCAAAAACTCTGTCCCTGGCATCTTTATCATACCATATTTTCATCTTGTTCTGTACATTTTTTAAGTTTTTTCTGAGCAATTTGACAAGCAGTAAACAATTTTTCTTTAAATCTAGATACATAGTCTAAAAGATTCAAGTCAGTATGTTCAGTAAGCCACTTTTCCTTAATCAATTTTAACGGTCCCCTTACAGTATGACCAAATACCAACTCAAAGGGACTAAATCCAAGGGATTCTTGAACAGCCTCTCGGACTGCAAAAAGTAGAAAGTGAACTCCATCATCCCAGTCTCTGTCAAATTGAAGACAAAAAGTTCTAATCATGTTCTTCAATGTTTGATGAAATCGTTCTAAGGCACCTTGAGATTCTGGATGATAAGCACTTGATCTGTATTGAGCAATCCCTAACTGGTATACGACTTGTTGAAATAAACCTGACATGAAATTTGATCCATGGTCGGACTGTATAGACTTAGGAAGTCCTACTAATGTGAAAAATTTGATCAAAGCTTTGACGATAGTAGTTGTCTTTATATTTCTGAGCGGAATAGCTTCAGGAAAGCGGGTAGATGTACACATGATTGTCAATAAATATGCATTTCCAGCTTTGGTCTTTGGTAAAGGTCCAACGCAGTCAATTAGAACTCTGCTGAAAGGTTCGTCAAAGGCTGGAATAGGCAGAAGTGGTGCTGGTGGTATTTTCTGGTTAGGTTTACCAACAACCTGGCATATATGACATGATTTGCAGTATTCTGCAACATCATTTCTAAGTTTAGGCCAGTAGAAATGCTGCAAGATCTTAAGGCTAGTCTTCCTGATACCTAAGTGTCCAGCCAAGGGGGTGTCATGGGCAAGACCAATAATTTCTTGCCTATAAACTTTAGGCACCACCACTTGGTACACCACTCTCCATTCCTCCTCTGGGGTAGCATCAGAAGGCCTCCACTTTCTCATTAAAATGCCGTCCTGATGGTAATAGCATTCGGCCACTTTGTCTGCTTCCTCCTGTGGTTGAGCTCTCTGGCTGAGCTGAAGAACCTCAGGGTCTTTATGTTGTTCTTCAGATAAATTTTCTCGGTCTAATGAATGGCTGTTTACATCTGGCCATGGCATAATAACATTTTTGTTAACACTAGGTGGTTTTATAATGGCCTTTTCTGGTTTACTAGGATCTGCAATATCAGCTATAAAAGTGTCAGAAAGGTCCATGTAATCAAATTTGTCTTCTTTCAAATTATCATCTTGTTGTTTTCTAGCCATCGCCCTAGTAACAACACAAGCTGGATACAATTCAGCATCATCTTCAGGTGATTTAAAATCCACCACCGGTTCACTGGTAACAATCGGTTCAGCAACCACTTTGTTCCTAGCTAGATCATTTCCTAGCAATAATGTAACACCCTCAACAGGGAGATTAGGACGAACACCTACAACAACTGGTCCAGTTACCAAATCTGACTTCAGATAAATTCGATGGAGAGGAACATCTATACAACCTAACTCTACACCTTGTAACAAAACGGAGGCACCAACAGAAGTCTTCTCAGACAAAGGCAACACACCTTCTAACAATAAAGACTGAGAAGCTCCAGTGTCCCGTAAAATCTTAAAAGGCTGAAGAGTGGTATCATCAACAATAGCAACAAACCCATTAGACATAAAGGGTTTGTATTCCTCCATATAATCACAAAAACTGGACTTAAAAGCCTGACTCGCAGGACATTCCAATGTACTGGTAATATAAGGTGTCGTACAAGAACTGGTCTTCGGCTTATTATCTCGTTCATTCTTCTTCTGGAGTCTAAAACAATCAGCCATCAGGTGACCAATCTTCTTACAATAAGCACAAGTCAGTGACTTCTTCTCAAAAGTATCAAATTTTGGACTAGACATATTATAACTGGACTGACTCTTATTCTGTGGAACAGGCTTACTATCAGTATGATCAGTGCTTTGATTTTTGTAATTTCCACTGGAAGTATTAACATTTTGACCCTTGAAACTTCTTTTATGTGAAAGAGTATAATTATCTGAAATAACAGCTGCATCATGTATTGACTCAACAGTTTTGTCGTCTAAATGTGTTTTTAAGTCTAAATGAACACATTGTTTGAACTCTTCTAATAACATCAATTGTCTTAGGTTATCAAAATTGTTATCTGTTTTCTTTGAAGTAAGCCATTTATCAAATAGATCTTCTTTTTCCCGAGCAAATTCCACATAGGTTTGCGAATCAAACTTTTTATAAGATCTAAATTTCTGTCTATATGCTTCTGGTACTAGCTCATAGGCTTTCAAAACTTCCTGTTTCACCGTGTCATAATCAGAACTTTTTTCTGATGGAAGTGCAGAGTATATTTCAGCGGCCTTGCCCTCAAAAACACTTTGCAGCATCGTAGTCCAATATGGCTTTGGCCATTTCAAATTATTAGCAATTTTCTCAAACTGTGGAAAATATTTATCAACTGTTTTTTTCACAAAATTTCGGAACCAAACGTATGTTTTTTGCTGCATCAAAATAATCTGATTTTGACTGGACTTTAGTGTTGCTTTCTTCTTTGACCATTTCAATTTTCAGTTTTTCCATCTCTAGCCTTTCTCTCATTTCAAGTTCTTTTAATTTAAATTCATCTTCTTTTTCTTTTTTCTCCATTTCTAACCTTTCCTTCATTTCCAATTCTGCTTGCAATTGTTTTAATTTAAATTCATGGTCTAATTCAAGCTGTTTTAATTTAAAGGCATCAACATGTTCAACCTTAAGATCAAGAGCCTCTTCACCTAAAATTTCTTCGTCAACTAATTTGTCTATAACCAAATTTTTTATAATTTGTTTTCTCAGAGATACTTTAAAAACTAATTTCAGTTGTTTAGCAAGCAACACTAATTCCTCTTTCTTTAAATTATCAAAACTCTCCAGGTCTGGCGTTTTCAAAAATTTACCGGCATCAAATGCCATTTTGTAGAATTTTGTTGGCTAGTTATAATAAAAATATTAAACAAATTTTGACTAAAATATTTTTAAGATATCCCGGACGAGTCCCCAATTTCTGTTACGGCCAGAAATCGCCTTTAAATTGTAGCCAACAAAAGACACAAATCAATAGTAAAATTTAACAATATTTAATATACAAAAGTTTACAAAAGGTATTACACAAATATTACAGTTAACTTAACTGTCAAAATATGAGTCCAATCTGTTATCTTTATCTGTATCCAGAAATCTTTCGGAATCCAATTTGAATATTACGTTCACTACTAATGTCACAATCCAGTATGATGTTGTTTGTAGAATAAACGTGTCAATCCAAATGCTGTGAATACTAATGTCTATCAAAGTCTATGTCCAAGTTTAATTATGAGAGTTTAACTTTAGTGTCTGTATATATATAGTTGTGACGGATTATTCTAGAACACGCTAGAACGGAACATTGTGGAAAATCCTGGAAAGTTACAACGGAAGTTTCTGGAATAACGTAGAAGTTTAAATTACGCATCTTTTATAAGGATCATTCTAGAAAGTTCTAATCATTCTGTGATTGTTCCAGTGATTCCTAAACTGCACAGTTATAAGATTATTTGGTAAACAACTATCAGGCCATACAACACAAATTAGGCCAACATGAATAAACATAATAATTACAATATCATAACACCTCCCCCCTTAAAAGAAGTTTTAGTGTAACAAAAACTTATCATGAATAATATGAACAAAAATACATAATATATACAAAGTGATTTAATAAGCTCTAGATAAAGCATCAGCTATTACATTATCTTTACCCTTAATATGTTTTACAATTACATCATATTCCTGTAACAATAAACTCCACCTAGTCAACCTCTGATTCTTGTTTCTCATTTTATGCATGAAGGTGAGAGGATTATGATCAGTATAAACAAGAATAGGATATACAGTGGGATTCAAATATACATCAAAATGTTGAAGTGCTGACAACATTGCAAAACACTCTTTTTCAATAGTTGAATAATTTTTCTGATGTTTATCTAATTTCTTAGAAAAATATGATATAGCTTTTTCAACATTATCATCTGTCTCTTGATATAAAACAGCTCCTATTCCTACATCGCTTGCATCAACGGCAAGTTTAAATTGTTTTTCAAAGTCTGGAGTAATCAGAACTGGACTATTAATTAAAAGTGATTTGCTGTTTTCAAAAGCGTTTTGACAATTTTCACTCCAGATAAATTTAGAGTCTTTTCGTAAAAGATGAGTCAATGGTTGAACAACAGTAGCAAAATTGGAAAAATTTCCTGTAAAATCCAATCATGCCTAAATATCTCATAAGTTGTTTTCTATTTGTAGGAGGAGGAAATTTGGAAATAGCTTCCACTTTAGCCATTATAGGTTTTACTTGACCTTGGCCAACTGTATGCCCTAAATAATCAACAGTGGCCTGACAAAATTCACTTTTACCAAGATTAACAGTCAAATTTGATTTTGACAATCTATCAAAAGTATCATACAAATGTGTTAAATGCTGTTCCCAGCTATCACTACATACAATTAGATCATCAATATAAGCATAACAACAGTCTAAATCTTTTATAACATTATTGATCATTCTTTGAAATGTAGCTGGAGCACTTTCATGCCAAACGGCATTACAGTATATTGAAATAAGCCATCTGGTGTAACAAAAGCTGATATTTCACGAGCTCTCTGTGTCAATAGAACTTGCCAATAACCTTTCAATAAATCAAATTTGCTCACAAATTTTGCTTGACCAATATTGTCAATACAATCGTCTATCCTTGGAATCGGATAGGAATCAGATTTTGAGA
The DNA here is from genome assembly GCF_036588685.1 of Mytilus trossulus. NCBI lineage: Eukaryota > Metazoa > Mollusca > Bivalvia > Mytilida > Mytilidae > Mytilus > Mytilus trossulus. Next base: position 9,446,265 of record NC_086377.1, on the reverse strand, counting down.
CTGAATTTACTTTTCTGAAATCTGTCACGAAACGAAAGGTTTTATCTGGTTTTGGCACAAGGAGACAAGGAGAGCTCCATTCACTGTTACTCGGCTCAATAATATCATTGTCAAACATATATTTAATTTCTTTTCTCATAACTTCAAGTTTGAGTGGATTGAGCCGGTAAGGATGTTGCTTAATTGGAGAAGCATCTCCTACATCAACATCATGACAAACAGCAGTTGTTTTGTTAGGCACATCTGGAAACAGATTTTTGAAAGAAAATACCAAAGTTTTTATTTCTTCTCTACGATCAAAAGACGGATGTGCAAGTTTTGAATCTAAATTTGACAAAATTTCTGAATTTTTCAATCTAACTGTCTCTTCCATAGTTTTACAACTAAAAGTTGGTTCAATTACATCTGGTTTGTCATGATTGTTCTCAAATTTAACCATGCCTAAAGTGGCAACTGGTTTACTATCACATAGTACATTAGTACGCTCAAAATATTGTTTTAACATATTAATATGACACACTCTATTTTGTTTGCGCCAACCTGGAGTTTTTACAATATAATTCAAATCATTAATTTTACTCTCTAATGTATAAGGACCACAATATTTAGCCTGCAAAGGATGTCCAGGGACTGGCAAAAATACAAGTACCTTATCACCAGGCTCAAAAACTCTGTCCCTGGCATCTTTATCATACCATATTTTCATCTTGTTCTGTACATTTTTTAAGTTTTTTCTGAGCAATTTGACAAGCAGTAAACAATTTTTCTTTAAATCTAGATACATAGTCTAAAAGATTCAAGTCAGTATGTTCAGTAAGCCACTTTTCCTTAATCAATTTTAACGGTCCCCTTACAGTATGACCAAATACCAACTCAAAGGGACTAAATCCAAGGGATTCTTGAACAGCCTCTCGGACTGCAAAAAGTAGAAAGTGAACTCCATCATCCCAGTCTCTGTCAAATTGAAGACAAAAAGTTCTAATCATGTTCTTCAATGTTTGATGAAATCGTTCTAAGGCACCTTGAGATTCTGGATGATAAGCACTTGATCTGTATTGAGCAATCCCTAACTGGTATACGACTTGTTGAAATAAACCTGACATGAAATTTGATCCATGGTCGGACTGTATAGACTTAGGAAGTCCTACTAATGTGAAAAATTTGATCAAAGCTTTGACGATAGTAGTTGTCTTTATATTTCTGAGCGGAATAGCTTCAGGAAAGCGGGTAGATGTACACATGATTGTCAATAAATATGCATTTCCAGCTTTGGTCTTTGGTAAAGGTCCAACGCAGTCAATTAGAACTCTGCTGAAAGGTTCGTCAAAGGCTGGAATAGGCAGAAGTGGTGCTGGTGGTATTTTCTGGTTAGGTTTACCAACAACCTGGCATATATGACATGATTTGCAGTATTCTGCAACATCATTTCTAAGTTTAGGCCAGTAGAAATGCTGCAAGATCTTAAGGCTAGTCTTCCTGATACCTAAGTGTCCAGCCAAGGGGGTGTCATGGGCAAGACCAATAATTTCTTGCCTATAAACTTTAGGCACCACCACTTGGTACACCACTCTCCATTCCTCCTCTGGGGTAGCATCAGAAGGCCTCCACTTTCTCATTAAAATGCCGTCCTGATGGTAATAGCATTCGGCCACTTTGTCTGCTTCCTCCTGTGGTTGAGCTCTCTGGCTGAGCTGAAGAACCTCAGGGTCTTTATGTTGTTCTTCAGATAAATTTTCTCGGTCTAATGAATGGCTGTTTACATCTGGCCATGGCATAATAACATTTTTGTTAACACTAGGTGGTTTTATAATGGCCTTTTCTGGTTTACTAGGATCTGCAATATCAGCTATAAAAGTGTCAGAAAGGTCCATGTAATCAAATTTGTCTTCTTTCAAATTATCATCTTGTTGTTTTCTAGCCATCGCCCTAGTAACAACACAAGCTGGATACAATTCAGCATCATCTTCAGGTGATTTAAAATCCACCACCGGTTCACTGGTAACAATCGGTTCAGCAACCACTTTGTTCCTAGCTAGATCATTTCCTAGCAATAATGTAACACCCTCAACAGGGAGATTAGGACGAACACCTACAACAACTGGTCCAGTTACCAAATCTGACTTCAGATAAATTCGATGGAGAGGAACATCTATACAACCTAACTCTACACCTTGTAACAAAACGGAGGCACCAACAGAAGTCTTCTCAGACAAAGGCAACACACCTTCTAACAATAAAGACTGAGAAGCTCCAGTGTCCCGTAAAATCTTAAAAGGCTGAAGAGTGGTATCATCAACAATAGCAACAAACCCATTAGACATAAAGGGTTTGTATTCCTCCATATAATCACAAAAACTGGACTTAAAAGCCTGACTCGCAGGACATTCCAATGTACTGGTAATATAAGGTGTCGTACAAGAACTGGTCTTCGGCTTATTATCTCGTTCATTCTTCTTCTGGAGTCTAAAACAATCAGCCATCAGGTGACCAATCTTCTTACAATAAGCACAAGTCAGTGACTTCTTCTCAAAAGTATCAAATTTTGGACTAGACATATTATAACTGGACTGACTCTTATTCTGTGGAACAGGCTTACTATCAGTATGATCAGTGCTTTGATTTTTGTAATTTCCACTGGAAGTATTAACATTTTGACCCTTGAAACTTCTTTTATGTGAAAGAGTATAATTATCTGAAATAACAGCTGCATCATGTATTGACTCAACAGTTTTGTCGTCTAAATGTGTTTTTAAGTCTAAATGAACACATTGTTTGAACTCTTCTAATAACATCAATTGTCTTAGGTTATCAAAATTGTTATCTGTTTTCTTTGAAGTAAGCCATTTATCAAATAGATCTTCTTTTTCCCGAGCAAATTCCACATAGGTTTGCGAATCAAACTTTTTATAAGATCTAAATTTCTGTCTATATGCTTCTGGTACTAGCTCATAGGCTTTCAAAACTTCCTGTTTCACCGTGTCATAATCAGAACTTTTTTCTGATGGAAGTGCAGAGTATATTTCAGCGGCCTTGCCCTCAAAAACACTTTGCAGCATCGTAGTCCAATATGGCTTTGGCCATTTCAAATTATTAGCAATTTTCTCAAACTGTGGAAAATATTTATCAACTGTTTTTTTCACAAAATTTCGGAACCAAACGTATGTTTTTTGCTGCATCAAAATAATCTGATTTTGACTGGACTTTAGTGTTGCTTTCTTCTTTGACCATTTCAATTTTCAGTTTTTCCATCTCTAGCCTTTCTCTCATTTCAAGTTCTTTTAATTTAAATTCATCTTCTTTTTCTTTTTTCTCCATTTCTAACCTTTCCTTCATTTCCAATTCTGCTTGCAATTGTTTTAATTTAAATTCATGGTCTAATTCAAGCTGTTTTAATTTAAAGGCATCAACATGTTCAACCTTAAGATCAAGAGCCTCTTCACCTAAAATTTCTTCGTCAACTAATTTGTCTATAACCAAATTTTTTATAATTTGTTTTCTCAGAGATACTTTAAAAACTAATTTCAGTTGTTTAGCAAGCAACACTAATTCCTCTTTCTTTAAATTATCAAAACTCTCCAGGTCTGGCGTTTTCAAAAATTTACCGGCATCAAATGCCATTTTGTAGAATTTTGTTGGCTAGTTATAATAAAAATATTAAACAAATTTTGACTAAAATATTTTTAAGATATCCCGGACGAGTCCCCAATTTCTGTTACGGCCAGAAATCGCCTTTAAATTGTAGCCAACAAAAGACACAAATCAATAGTAAAATTTAACAATATTTAATATACAAAAGTTTACAAAAGGTATTACACAAATATTACAGTTAACTTAACTGTCAAAATATGAGTCCAATCTGTTATCTTTATCTGTATCCAGAAATCTTTCGGAATCCAATTTGAATATTACGTTCACTACTAATGTCACAATCCAGTATGATGTTGTTTGTAGAATAAACGTGTCAATCCAAATGCTGTGAATACTAATGTCTATCAAAGTCTATGTCCAAGTTTAATTATGAGAGTTTAACTTTAGTGTCTGTATATATATAGTTGTGACGGATTATTCTAGAACACGCTAGAACGGAACATTGTGGAAAATCCTGGAAAGTTACAACGGAAGTTTCTGGAATAACGTAGAAGTTTAAATTACGCATCTTTTATAAGGATCATTCTAGAAAGTTCTAATCATTCTGTGATTGTTCCAGTGATTCCTAAACTGCACAGTTATAAGATTATTTGGTAAACAACTATCAGGCCATACAACACAAATTAGGCCAACATGAATAAACATAATAATTACAATATCATAACACCTCCCCCCTTAAAAGAAGTTTTAGTGTAACAAAAACTTATCATGAATAATATGAACAAAAATACATAATATATACAAAGTGATTTAATAAGCTCTAGATAAAGCATCAGCTATTACATTATCTTTACCCTTAATATGTTTTACAATTACATCATATTCCTGTAACAATAAACTCCACCTAGTCAACCTCTGATTCTTGTTTCTCATTTTATGCATGAAGGTGAGAGGATTATGATCAGTTACCCATAATTCAGCGCGCGGTGGCGGAGTTCCGGTAAAATTAGATAAGGCGGCAAAGATGTAAAACTGGACAATTTATATAAATACAGATATAATGTATTTTTATTTTTCTTTTATTCACTATATATATGTGGTTTTTTAGTTGATTCTGACCAATGCTTATACTCCCAATTTATATTTATATGCATCTATTATTGTTGCTGTTACCAATTATGTAAAGCAATTGTTTCGATTTCATGCCCTGCATGGGCCCTGTAATTTGGTAAATAAAATATTCCATTCTATTCTATTCTATTCTATAATATAGGTTAATATACAATGGCTTCTTTCCACACAATAAAAGTGCAGCGACATTACTACAACAATCTCCTTTAACACCTCAAAGACATAAAGATGTAAAGTCTTTGAATTCATTGGACTTAAAACCTGCAAATAGTTCTAGACTTCTAAACCATATGGTGTGCATTTTGCACTTGCGCAGTTGGGTTAGAATAATTTAGGGAACAATAGCATACTTGTACCTTCTAACCTTTAATCATTATCTATTTTACCAAATCAAAGTATGAGAATTATTTGCTACTCTATAAATATGAAGTGATGTCTGTCCAGGAATTTATGTAAAGGACATCACTAAGTACATGCCATATTTAAATAATTCAATATGATGTATGCAGTTGCAAATCATTCATCTTTATGTACTGTGTAATTGTTTATTTTGAAAATAAAATATGAGAAAAATAATAAATGTAAACCGAATAAGCATGATCAGTACTACAAAAATGCAAGGGCTGATATCTTACCTATTTCTTCCAGCACAATTGAAGGATGGTTCCTGCTTTCATTTGATAATCATTGATTAGATTTTCATATAAAATACGGAGATTAAAACTTAATGCAGATGAAACAACTACCCACCTGTACTCTTAACAGAAATTGACAGTAAGATTTAAGGTCATCAACAAATCTTAAAAAAACTATGCAATATAGTCGTTCTTCTGGCAAAATTATTAAAATGTACATTTTAGGTATTTATTGGAAAGTAACATGCATCTGCTATATAAATATGGGCTATTGTTGACAAGATAATGCCAATATATTGGGTAATAGCCTCATTAAGTTCTGCTTAATTACCGAAATCGTCACAATTTTAGCATTTTTGTTTAATTTCAGACGGTTTTCGTCTCAAATAAAAATTGGTTGCATTTGTGTTAATTCTTTATAATGAAATATAAAATGTACTTGATGATAATACATAACATATATAAAGGTTGAGGATGAACACGGATGCGATCACTTCCATGTTTGACAAAAATCATCTGAAAAGTGACATTTTTTAGGCATATTTGATAGATTTTTCATTTTTCAGCCTGAAACAGACCGTTTATAATGACTGAATCGGTTAAAATCTTTCACATAAACTAAATGAATCAACTGAAATAGACACTTCAGGAGGGTCGTCGGAACAAAAATTTCAGCAAAAAATTATACTTTACTTTTTATTACAAATTTTATTATAACACTATTAGTTATTAATTTATGATTTGGTACAAAAATCAACCACAAAAATCGATTCAGTTTGGCCCCCGATTACTTTTAAAATGTTTATATCATTGAAAAACTCCAAATTATCTCCCTTTGGTGCAAAAATGGCATTTAATTTTAAATATACTTTTTTAACTCATCGGTGACCTATATTTTCTAATATTGGTTTCAAATAAGCTATACATAAACTAAATAATTGTAAAATTAAAGTGATTTCTGTAATTATTTTCTTATCTTTATATTACCTCAATTTCATCTATTAGTTCAACAGGAAAAAAAGGACATTAACAAAAATGTATGCTTCTTCCGGTGGCAGATTGTGAGCTCAAATGAATGGTGACCCCATTTTTTTTTGTTTCATTTTTCTATTAAGTATGGGATAAAGTTCATTTATCAAAAAAATATAGCGAAATCCTATATTAGAAATAAAAATTGATCTATACCCAGGAGCCCCCTAAAGTGCTTAAAAAGTGTCAAAAATCTTTCGTTAGATGAACCTGAAATTTGAGGCAAAAATCGGCTCTTACGAGATAACTAAAGACACCTGTACCACATACCTATTAGTTTAATGAAGAATTATTGGTTGCTTAATGAAACATGAACCACTTCTGATAATTTGAATTCTTTTTCATTTGCATTGGATTTTCAAGTATGTGCTCAGAATGTGGAATATGATTATTATTATCAGTATTGCTAGTATCATAATTACATATAAAATTTAGTTAGATCCTTTTGATCTCATGCATATGGTTCTTGCATGCACATTGAAGGTATGAAAGAATCTACAGCAACATGGTTGATCGAAATGTAAACAAAGGCAACATAATTCTAACAGACTTATCTGATTCAAGTATTAAATAAAATTGAGAATGGAAATGGGGAATGTGTCAAAGAGACCCAACCATAGAAAAAACAAATTACATGTATTTGCAGACATATAAAACATGACTCAAAATATTGATTTTGTTTTTGTGTATACTGCTGTTTGTCATGGCATTGTCTCCTTGTAGACGAACCTTCTGAGATACAACATTAAGTTAATATGATTTTTTATTAATCTAATAGTCTACTACTACCATTTTAACAAAACCTTATATTATAAATTACTAATGTCCATACCTATGTGTTTGCCTAACTTGACACTAACTTGAGGGAAAACTTATAGAAATATAACCACAGAAAACAGCATACAATTTAGCAATGAGAGATAACAACGACAATAGAAGAATACCATAGGTAGTTGTGATAGTAGATTATTTTGAAGTCAGATTATTGAATTAGTTTATAAATCAAGCATGGCAAACATTGATCAAGCATGGCAAACATTGGAATGTGATAAACAGTATGTGTATGAATTAAACGTGTCGCTTTATAAAGTTAGAAATCATTTGAGAACTAAGGTTGAACCACACAAAAGTTAAGTTGAACTGAGGTTGAGTAAACTTGTTTCACTTATGCTTTTTATGGTCTAATATTTCAACTGTTCCGGTTATCATATGTCATTGGCTTAAAACATTTCTGGTTATACCATTTTAACGATACTCTAAATCTTCCGACTCTTTTGTAGTCGTAACGCACGTCTGTGTAACATTATTTAAAGGGTATGTGTATTGTATTGCCTAGCTATTTTAATAACAACATTACATCAAGCAACTTCTATTATGAATTGCATAATTTATGTGATTTTTGTTTTTATACACCAAGATTTTCGAAAGACACTTTGGTGTTTTCATCCTTAAACAAGTTGACGTAAGTTAGTTATAATCAAAGATAAATAAGTACAAATCGACAATTGTGAATTAAAATAACATACTATATGAAGTGCCTAAATGAAACACAAGATGCAAGATTTACTGTATAACATAATGTTTTAAATAATGTAACAAAAATGTTGCTACATCAAAATGCCATATCAATTCTCATATGATATATAACGTGGTTCCCTAAAATTGGTTGTATCATTTTAGAACCAAACAGTACCATGAATGTGTATACGTACACTATACACTTATAACATAAACCAAAGGATACAAGAGGACGAACTTTTTTTTAATATATTTTCCCATTTAATAAAAATAAATATCAGATACAATTTTCAATATCACATGCTCTTTTATTTTTCATTTTGTTTAAACTTATCACAACATACTTATATGGTTGGTACTTACAAGCCCTTGAAAAAAGAATTATAAATTCAATTAAAATCTGATGAATAATTTGAGAGAACAACGAAAGGGGAAATACTCATCTAAAACATCAGATACAACGTTTTACTTGTGCATATTAAGTTCAGCATTTTGTCTTGAAATGTTAATCATATTTAGAAGATACTGTAGTTTCCTAAATGTGAGGGCTATTACAAAAAAGTAAAAAAATATACAAATAAAAAGCAAATTAAATGGTAAAAATGAATATATTTCTCTCATAATAATTGTAAACGGATATTGAAACCTCAGGATTGAGTATATATTAGGAAATTATAACAATCATGATAACAAAATACTTCTGTATGTTTTTTTTATTTTATGGTATCCAGTTGTTAATTATTTAACAATCAAGTAAGAAAAACCCAATACAAACGAGTTCTTACTTTTATCAATTACGTCACTCTGTATTATATTAATTGGCGAGAAAAAAAACTTAAAACGATACAACACTAATAACAAAGACTATCTGATAAGCAAAGTTTAAATAACTATCTATGATGAGTGTATTTATGGATTAAGTTTCATAAAAATCAATGCAGGTTTACAAATATTTCAAGTAAAACTAAATTAATTTAAAACCATCTATAGGAAAAAGACTGAAAATGAAAATATATATTAAAAACCTGATTTCTGAATCATAAATATCTTCTGCCAAGGTTTTTTAGAAAATCTTATGAAGGTTTGACAAATTATCGGATATGTAACAAACGTTAAACCTAGATTCTTATCTAACATCCTCAAGAAAAAGTTGTCCTAGTGATAGTTCAACCAGTTTTGTGTATGTTCTCTATTTTCATTTAAAACTGTATTGGCTTTCATCGTCCCTAAAATTACCCTGTCTTTTGGGGTTTTTTTAACTGTTGTTTGTCTCTTTATACTTTTGCCATGGTATTTGTTTAGTTTACATTTTACTAATATTTTTCAATGTCTCTATATGATCTTTCGCAATTTGCTTCTGAGATACAGCATTTAAGTGTTTTTCTTAACTATGTTACTACTACCATTGCATCAAAAACCTTATATTATAAATTGTCTATGTACATGTACGCTATATTATCTGTTTTCTACTTAAAACTTTCAAGTGGTTAAAAAAACAAAAAATATAATTATAAATTACAGCATGCAATTCTGCAATGAATTAACCAACTTTAATGGAATTAGTTGAATACGTAATAAAAATATAGAAAAAAAAACATTTTGTTAAATGACAGTTTCTTCTATTATACTCCTGATTGACTAATACAAAGGAGACAATTAGTTCTATGACAGGGCTGAGCAGGATACCATGTCTTTGAACGTCACTATCTGGTGAATACTTATCAAGAATCGGTAATTTAAAGGACAATCATATATTTAATTTATATTAAGTAATGATGCCAAATAACTTCAACAGTTTTGGTTATTATATGTCATAAGTTTTACTCAGTTTTTTGATTTTGTATTTTCAATAAAAGTTAATCTAGAAGGCAGGAAATGACATCAGATTACGTTTTGTTTTATAAACTGTGGTTTATCTGTATGTCTCACTAGGATTTAGCCATAGCGGTGCAAGTTTATATCCGACCAATGCTGTTGAATCTCTCTTTGATATCTTTCGCAATTTTATTAGACAGAACGAGTATCACATATATTATAATTATGGTATGCTTATTGTTTAACTTTACTACACTTACTACACTTATAACACTGTATGTAATGTAGATATATAGAAAACAACACAATCCTGATTGTTGTATTTTGTATTCATTTGCTTGTCTTTTTGTCGTTCTGAGTACAATTACGTTATGCAGTTGAATGTCTCTTGGTATCTTCTGCCTCTTTTATAGACATGACGGGCGGCTATCATATATCATATTATACGCATGCTCATTGTTGTACTTAACATCTTTGTATTACTCTCTTTATATAATGAACTACAGTATATATAATCATACTTTTCTGTTTGTTACTTGACACTTACACGCTGAACAAAAATTAGTCAAAATAATTATTATAGTGAACAGCAAATCATTCAGCCAAAAACAAAACTCGTCTTGGATTTAATTAAAAAAGTAATGCAATAAAAGTACATCACTTTGAGACTATCGAGTGTTCTCTCAGATAATTCAATAGTAAAGTCATTACTATGAGTTAGATTTTGTTTTCTCATCTTGCCTAATAGTTATGTTGATGATTTCACATTTTAGAGCTATGCTCACGTCTACCATACATCATTTTAATGGTTTATCTAATGTTCACTATTACTTAACTAATTGGTACAGATACCTTTATATAATGACCTACATATACCATTATACGCTATACTTATCTGTTTTCTACGTGACACCTACTTGTTTTCTCTCAATCGACGTACGACTTTCGAACAGCGGTACTGAGAAAATTTCTCTCTTACAATGGTATGTTTATTGTTTAACTTTGCAACTCTTCTAACACCTTTATATACATATTATTACATTTTAAAGTGCATATTATATAAGTGTAAATTACTTATCTGTATGCTACTTGACACTTACCGCCTGAAACAATCAAATAAATAACCATTAAATACAGCATACCATTTAGAAATGAATTAAGTTATCTCCAATATAATTAAAGGAATAAATAGTAATGTGATAGGAGAAAATTTGTAAATGACAGTTTGTTTTTGTCATATTTTTGAAAAGTATAGTCAATAAGATATAATGATGCCAGTTATTGCAATGTAAAAGTTGTGTGATTTGGCGCTTTGTACATTTATAATTTGTTAAGAAACCTAACAAAAATGGACGTCAGGTCGATATAATCATATTGATGTGTGTTTTCTAAGGACATAAACTTCAATGGAGAGACGAAAGATACCAACGGGACAGTCAAACTCATAAATCTAAAACAAACTGACAATAGTTTTGGTAACTATACAGGTTTACACATTTCTGCTTTCAGCATTTCCAATGACGGTATATGTATTAATCAGTGGATGAAATCACACAATTTGTTTGACGACTGTTGTTGGTGTTTTTGTAGGACTAGGATTTAGCCATGGCGGTGTCAGTTTATATTCGACAAATGCATTGGAATGTCTTTTTTGTATCGTTCGCCTCATTTGTAGACGACCCGCGAGTCTCACATACAGAACGTTAATGACATGTGTATTGTTTTACTTTTATTACTGAATTATTCACACGTTATATCATGAAGATGAAGATACATATAGAAAACAACGCAATCCTGATTGTTGTATTTTGTATTTATTTGCTTGTCTTTTTGTCGTTCTGTGTACTAAATTATAACGTTATGTGTTTAAATGTCTCTTGGTATCTTCCACATCTTTTGTAGACATAACGGGTGCTATCATACATCACAATCATGACATGTTTATTGTTTTACTTAACACATGTGTATTACTCTCTTTATATAATGAACTATAGTATATATAATTATACTTTTCTGATTGTTATTTGACAGTTACACGCTCAACAAAAACCAGTCAAACTAATCAATTTATTGAACAGCAAATCATACAGTTAAAAACAAAAAATCGTCATTGGATTTAATTGAAAAAGTAATGCAATAAAAGTACAACATTTTGAGAATATCGAGTGTTCTGTCAGATAATTCAAAAGTAAAGGCATTACTATGAGTTATATTTTGTTTTGTCATCTTGCCTAATAGTTATGTTAATGATTTCTAATTTTAGAGCTATGCTCACGTCTACCTTACATCATTTTGTCCGAGCAACATTTGATTTACCTATCCGATATGGTAACTAGATAGAAAAAACTTTTAACCACAGTTCACATAAACTGGACACATGGTAAACGTCGCAGAGTGTCTTTATCAACGAGACAACATTATTCATTAATCTTTTTTTCATGCATTTTTAATTTGTAAAACCTTGTATTTATATATGTGCAATTAATCTCACAACGTTAGTACATCAACATGATTGTTTTGTTTGATATGTGTTTCTTTGTATCTCTATAGTATAAACAATGATTGTTTTTTATGTTCTTGTTTCTTTTTATATTTCGAAGCCGTGTGGTTCCCAGTTTATTATGAATATATAAGTTTGACCGTCACTCTGGAATCTTTCGCCCCGTTTTTGGTACAAGCATTCACTTATGTAGAACATGATGGATTTAACTTTGTGTTAAAACTAGCTGAACCTATTAATCGTATTACAGTATCATATGATTCGAATAAATTGACAACAATATGCACGGGGGAGCAAAATAAAAGACACAATGGCTTAAAATGGGACTTGTTTTCGATTACAGTATAATAGACGTTAAATGTTTATTTTCTCGAAATATGTTTTAAACCAAATACAATGGGCATTCGAAAATCATAAAACCAAAAAAACATACACCATAGCAAAGAAAAAATAAAAAAAAGCCAAACAACACGTTTAATAAAAAATCAAAGAACACTTAGACCTAGCTATCGTCGTGTTGCTCAAGTCACAATCTATGGGAAGCTTATTTTTTGGAACAATTTGACGAATTGCGAACTTTTAATATTTGTCTTTTACAATAGACGTAGATCATACTTACTTATCACTTCTCTCTTCCTTTCTGAAAGATGAAACAGATCAATGGTATCAGTTACACATTCTAAACAAAAATACTGATAGATAAGTTGCTGTTTATCCAGAAAACATTTCCGAAGCAAAACTAAAAGTTTCTATGAATTTAGGTCAGTTTACTTTATTTTACCACCTATTGTTGAATTGTATTGTGAGATAACCATGTAAATCGTTATGGATGAATATTACATTATCATGATAACATTGGCGGCATAAACCTTTCTGCATCTGACAATTAATATTTCAAAAGTGATAATTGACTCAACTCGACTGAGTGTCTGAAATTTAATACAACCGTAAATCGTCTAAATTCACGAATGTTTGCTGCGTTTAGAGCTTTACGTCATTTACATTATGCCGTTTCAGCGTTTAAACAATGTTTAAATATCTGAAATATAACCGACGAAAAAGGCAAATGTCGTGTAGTTTGCAATACATTTCAATGTAAAAATTTTCTTTGTCTTTTATTATTGAGGAATTTTGCTAAGCTGTTCAATTTTCCTCTAGAAATTCATCCAAACAATATTGTACAAATGAGTATTGTATTGTTTGACCTTTCGACATTTGCCCTCCGTCTAAGATTGACTACCAGGTAAAATGGAGAATGGAAATATAAATGTGTCAAATAGACAACAACCCGATAAAAAGCAGGGAAAATGTAAGGCAACATATGGGTCATAAACACAACGAGATAATTCTGCGCGGGCTTTTACTGGCCTCTTTACAAAAAACTAATTACCATTGACGTCATACCCAACTCCAAAACACATAGATATACCTGAAATTAAATTTGAAAAGGACTAACAAAGGCTCAGAGGCTCCTTAATTTGGACACGTGTAAATGTCTGTTCAATGTCGACAAAACAAACACACAGTTACCCACACAGTACCAATAACGGCAACAGTATACAATCGCAGTTCAACGTCATAAATATTTTGAAAGAAAACAAATCCTGGTTCCAAATTAAAATCGAGAGAGCACCAATTATAAGAAGTCACAATTGAACAACAGAAACACTAAAGTGTAATAAAAACAAAGGTCAATGCAACATACATAGAACTGAACTATCTGAAAACAATTTCAATATTCCTGACTTGGAACAGGACATTTTTTAAAACAATTAATGTGTTGAATCCGGTTTTATATCTAGCCAAACCTCGCGCGCATAAGTCTGATGTCAGAATAGGTAACTACAAAAATCTATGCGAAATGGCAATGATACATATATCAACAAAGACTAATAGCAGTTACTGACATGCATACTAACTCTCTAGACTACAACTCAACCGATTAAACATGAAATTCTCCATATTATGACAATCATGCACAGTACCCGTGAAGGATTAAGTATTAAAACACCAAATGCACCCTATGAGTGATTAAATATGAGTACCAAAATATGCCGTCTATTATCATTTTTATACATTCATTAACATCACTGTTGACGCAGGCGAAGCTATGTTGCTCATTACCTTCATACATATGACTTGTGTAAATTATTTACAAGTCAACAGATATAATGCTGTTCTATATCACTCTTATTGGTTTGTTCATCAATGTTTCTTATTGATTTCTTAAACAGTGCAAACATCTGTGTGGCGTAAGCCAAGTACAAATGACAGCAGTTGCATTTTTCGAGAAAAAAAAACATTTATTAAGCACGTCATTGACACTTGAAATCATACATTTGATACGCCAAATGATATAGATGTACAACTTTGTGTTATGTCCATAAAAAACAATTATAATTAACTTACCCACACATGTCACATCTATAAAGGTTTGTTCTCTGCTCCTTTTGCTTCACATCCTGTTTGTAATCACTATAATGAGCAATACAATTGATTGACTTAAAATTTACTCTATTTGAAGATGATATTAAAATCCAACAAGTTATTACTAACTGATACACACATAAACAGTGCAAAAATATCAAAAAACCTTTGAAATATATGCAAGAGTCAAAAACCAAGTTAATGAATCTTGAATTAATTGAAAAAATAATATATAAGAAAAAAAAATCAGCTCACACCCAAACTGAAATATATTTCTTTTTCCGGGAAGATATATTGCTTAAATTCAGAGAAGTTTCCTGTGGTTCCGTGTAGAACAGAAACTGTTTACCCACGAAGAGTATCACAATTCACCATATGTTATAAGTGGGGGTTGTTGTTACGTAGCGTGCCTAATAAAAGACCTTATAATTAATTTCGACTTTTATTAAGCTGTAATGGTCTTATTGATGTACGACATTTCTTAAAACAAAATCGGATGACATCACCAAAACAATATCAGAGTTTACACTAACAAGGACACAATACATTCACGTCATTCTTTCTTATATTCCGAATCCATGTAGAATTAATCCTGATTTGCATATACTTTTCCTTCTTTTTGCCTTTCTTTCCTACAGACAATAAAAAACTGAATGTAAAGACGAACTATTTATTAAAACATAATCTTGTTTTAACTTGTTGAAGAACTATATACGATTACTCCAATCATTTTGTAATGACTGATAGTTCTCAAGTATACAATACAATTGAAACTCCTTGTACTAATTCAATATGCATTTCGGGAATGTGACTGATAAAATCATATACCCCGTCAACAAAAGTCGATTATGAAAGTGACTACTGGATTCGTTAACTCTTTAATCTACAGTCGTCTGTCAATGTGACTCCTGAAGTCGTTTACCCCTGCATCAAAAGTCGATTGTGAATGTGAATGCTGAATTGGTTGAACTCTTCAAAGACAGTCGATTGTGAATAACTGTGTGAATCAATAATGATTTATGTTAAAAAGAGGTGAAAATATCACAAAGAGAACATTTCCATTTGAGGAAAGATATGACATAAAATACTATTTACAAAAGGACAATCTACACTTAACAAAACAGTATGTCTTCCTTATGTTGTTGTAAACATGATGACTTCTGATTATACTATGTACAACGTGCCTCAAAAGTCCAAATAACTTTGATGAATGTCTTTTATATTTGGTTATATTATATAAGTATACAGAGATTTTATTTATTTCAACTAGACAAGCAGACACATGTTAACGAGCAGTATATTTACAAAAACTAAATGCAACAAAATCTAAACACTATTGAACATAATTTATGCTACTAGTATGTGTTTGTATATCATAAGAAGATTTATTTACTTAAATGCAATCGTGCTCGAGCCAGTGTGTTCTAGCGTACGTAGTGGAAAAAAGAGGAGATACATAAGCCATAGAGACATTCTATAAGTATTAAGAGGTTTTAAATATTTCAACTAGACAGGCAGGCACATTTTAACAAGCAGTATATTTACGAAAATTAATTTCAACAAAATCTAAACACTATTGAACATAATTGATGCTACTAGTATGTGTTTGTATATCATAGGAAGATTTATCTACTTAAATGCAATCGGGTCGAATACAGTGTGTTCTAACGTGCGTAGTGGAAAAAAGTAGAGAGACATTTTAATTGATTTATCGAAAATAAAATTAAACGGTAAACTGGTTTACATAATATATAAAACAAACTTAATCAGAACCGTTGAAACGTCAAATGGCGAGGTATGCAAGAAAATAATGTGTAATTCACTCACAGATTTGATAACAAGTTTATATTGCCAAATATGTAACTTTAAAACTGTTCAATATACACAAACATTTCCCTACCTCTTGGATGAAGGCAATTCTCTTTCTTTGTTCATGATTTGTTGTGTACGCATTTCACTGATAAAAGATAAACAGATTTTTTTTATATTTTTTTTTTCATGAAATGTTCTGTCAAGTGTCAGGAGTATGACAGTTGTGAACAAATAGTAATTTTCTTTGTATGTTGGCGTTTGATTTTGTAGCAGTACAGTGTTAATGTTGTTCTGTTGATTTCCACTTGTAGTTAATGTGTGTTTCCCTCAGTTTTGTTCGGATTTTTTTCTCAGTTTAATCGATATATTACTACTGTAAAGCGGTATACTTTTATTGTCTTTATTTCTTTTATAATATTACATAAAATGCATGCAATTAGAATAACATATTTAAATAACGAGAAAAACAGTTATATCTGTACTAGTTTGGAAGCAAGTATTCGCTATATTGAAGACCTGTTGGTGTCCTTCTGTTGTTGTATGTTCTATGGTCGGGTTGCTGTCTCTTTGACACATTCCCCATTTCCATTCTCAATTTTATTTTTGCATTTGTTTACGTATTGTCGAGATAGGTAAATGTACATGTATCAATACAACCTTAACTGTACACTGTCATAGACCCTGTATTTATCTACTGGAGCACAATGTGAATCCATAATATTAAACAATGCATTTGTAATGACCACATATTTGTATTTCATGAGTTATCTCGTCTGTCATATTATATCGAGACATAAGTTGATAATTGAAAAACAACAACATAATTTTGATTTTGCAAAAATACGTGTCTCTTTAAGATACTATGGTTATATTAATGCATGTATTACCACTACACAATTCTCAGTTATTTTTAGCAGAATTACCTCATTATGTAGTTACCAAACAGCTGTTTTACGTCGTTATCTGTTGTGGACTTAGCAGTATACTGTACGTTCGGAAATTCAGGTTAAGGCTTTACCGTCAGCTTTGCGATGCAATCTGTAAGCTTCTGTAAAGACTGTAACAATTGTCCATCGTTTCGTGTCTTGTTGAGTTCATGTATTTTCTTGTCTAAGTCGCGTCCTGCCTTCAAATCCATCTGAGTATCTTCCAATAGCTTTGTTAGTTTGTCCCTTTCCTTCCTGGATTGATCCTTGACCGATGCAATCTTCTCTGAGATACATTTATCAACCATAGCCTTTATCTTTGTACCTTCTTCTGTAATAGCTTTGACTATTCCTTCCACCTTCACATCAAATGTCTTCAGACATTCTTCTAGCAGTTTCATGTTTTGTGTTGCCTCATATACCTTACTACGCAGGTCTGTTGTATTCGTCTCGTTCAGCTGTGATATGCTGTCGAGAAGTTTGGAAAAAGCGTGCCCTAAGTGACTGCCTGTCACACAACTGCTGCATACTGCTGTATTACAGGTATTACATACAAAACTTACGTCTTCATTGTGGTTTTTACATTTTGATTTAACTTCCGGTATAACATCAGAGGAAGACTGAAACTGGTGGTTCTTTGTCACTCTCTGCCGTTTATGAAAGCCTTTACAATTGTCACAAAAGTACTGTTCACACTCTAAACAGTAATGAGATCCAGAGGCACTTACACAAATCTCACAAGTTTCAGAAGCTGCCTGTGCCATGTTGTCAGCAATTGAATGACAAAACCTATTCTACGTTATACAACTTTGTGATTGTGTTGAAATGAATACTTTTTCTGCAACAACATCTTACCTGTTAATTATAAAACACCTGCACGATCTGTTCGTGAAATGTCCTAAATATTCACCTATTTTGGTATATATTTCACAGCTATTTGGATTTAGGCGCGAAAAAAAAACCCGTTCGCATCTCTTACTTTGTTTTATTAGTATTATGTAATAAAAATTACAAAAATAATTCGTCTGTTTATTTATCATTCTACATAAAAAAAATTATGGCATATACATTAAAAATGATATTTTAGGATCCGCACTTTACATACACTGACAATTCTTATCTTTTATTTTTACAGGAATAAAATACGCTCAAGTAATTATAACTTGCTAAATAAAGCTAGACAAATCTGGGCGTCTTTCAATAAAAGTGTTAATCTCAGACCAAATAAAATGGAAAATCAACTTGTCAACAACTTTGTTCAAGAGTTATTTTCAACACCTCTATAGACCTGTTTGTTACTAAAAAGAGCAATCTTAAACAGTTAAACACTCTTTAAATAATATTTTTTCATAATATATGCACTGTTTCGTAGGGAACATGTGTACACTATGGAACGGATTATAAACGCACATCTTATTGCATTTTGATGTCTTTTATATACATTCTAGTTTGTTTTACCTTATATACTAGAACGATGAACGATCACCTTTTTTTCTGAATTGGAGAACTATTTTTCATCGATAAATATTAGACAGTACTTCACATATGAAGGTAAAACTCATGTTACGTAGGAGCTAGGAGACTGTAAAACTTATTAATATATCCCATGCATAATGAGTATATTAGAAATTTGTCCGAGATCAGTACAATAAACAGCCAGGCAACTGACTTCCAAAAACAGTTTTAATCTTATACATGATCTTCTTTGTTTATAATTTATTGGCTTATCTCATATGACGCGATTCAGATTAAGATGTTCTACAGTTCTAAGTTAATTTTTTTTAGCAAAACAAGATGTATCAACAGAAATATATTTATGGTGGATAGGACTATAATATCAGGAGTTACCTAATATTAAATTAATAAAGACGTCGATGCAGTTTAAACAAAGTAATCATCCTTTGGTTAATCATACTTTAAGATCTGAATTATCTTTAAACAAGATAAATATTTATAATTTTATATATTGCATACATGTAAAAATTTGCAAAATACTGTAAACCAACTTATTTTGGTGGATACTTTATTTCGCACTTTTACCCAGCTAGTCAAATTCGCGTCGATTTAATTTTGCGATTTTCCTTATGTTTAATGTAGTTTGATAGGGACAGATCAAGGTTATTCCTTTTCGCGACGATTTAATTTTGCGTTATTTGTCTATTAGGGAAAGTCGCGAAACTACATCGCTCGCGAAATTTAATTGGTTTACAGTAATGGTTATGGTATTAATTTTATTATTGCCACTTTTAGATAAAGGTTCATCAATTTATGGGTGAGTAATCACGCATATTTTGGTTTCAATCTTTATATATTCTTTTAGTTCTAGAGTAGTTCATGTAAGTTGAATGAATGTAAAATTGATGAAAAAGAGCGACTTAAGTAATTTTTTATACAATCATTTGATATCCTTGGAGTTGAAATCAATTTCAAATGGGACCGAGATCGTGAGCTTATTACTATAATCATTTGTCGTGTAACTTTTATCGCATGCTATTATTCTCAACGAATGAACATCTCTCATGTATTAAACGGGGTTGTGTATTTGGCAGGAGATTAAATAACATAAATGAAATACGGTGTCAGCAAAAATTAATGAACTTTTGAAAAATCATAAAACAAAACCAATATGACAATGACAACTAATCCAACTGTTTAAATCATACAAAACATAAATTGTTACGCCATGATGGTTTAACTGTATACAACGTCGGATACATTTCACAATAAGGTGAAATAAAACACCGCACTCTTTAAATAATTTGGTCAATTGAAATAGCAAAATGTTATATATTTAAACACAAGGAAAATATTTAGTATACAAATCTATATTTTAACAAGTATGTATAAAATGTCAAAAAAACATCCAGGTACATTTCGAACACATGCAATACTTTCTAAAACAGCTAGAACTTGTTGTCATTTTCTTAAATAATTATGTTCACTTCTTATCCAATTTAAAGGTTAAATCATACTAATTAATAATTAGTGGGTGCATTTAACTGTCTCTCTTTATTAAAAACAATAATCACTTCACAATTTGAAGTTTCAATTATTGTGATATTGTGTATTCAAATTTATTTAACTTCAAGTTCCATCGATTTATACGGTGGATCTCTTTATGTATCACTGTAAAATTGATGTTATTTACTTTGTTCATACCTGTTTTCCGTTAAAGGAATTGTTTATCGTCAAACCAAAAGAACAAGCTAAATAAATCATATACCCAAAAAGTGTAAATTAACCCAAACAATTTTGTTTTTTAAAATCTTGACAAAATCAGTCAAAATATGTATAAACCTTAATATATCAGTATTTCCATTTTTGTCAATTCAATCAGAAACGAGTTAACACAAGTATGTGTAACAGTAAGCCATAAAAGAGGGACGAAAGATACTAAAGAGACAGTTAAAATCTTAAATCTAAAACAAACTGACAACGCCATGGTTAAAAAATGCAAAAGACAAACCGACAAACAACAGTACACATGACACAACATAGAAAACTTAAGAATAAACAACACACACAATACCAAAAATTAGGGGTGATCTTATGTGCCCAGGAAGGGTACGCAGATCCTGATCCACATGTAGCACCCGTCGTGTTGCTAATGTGATGACCAATCCGGTAAATAGTTTTATTCGGTAGGTCACATTCATAAAAGGAAATGGGATTGTAATTAAGATGTAAGGAACATATCCGATATCATTTGTGAAACGGTTTTTACATATCGGTCAACCAACTCGTGATGGTGTCCGTAAAAATTACGAAAGGATGATTTCAACTTCATCATTCGGAACTCTTGGTTTGATAGCTTCCTTGTGATCAGCAACCCTCTATCGAGAAAATGATTATAGGAAATACAAGCACGGGAATATCGTATCAATTGGGAGATATATACCCCGTTTGCAAGTGCTGCTGGAATGTTGATACTTAGAAATGGAAAGATCACAATTGGAAAGTTGAAATCATCTCTTTTGTCGTAAAGTTGTGTTTTTAACCGAATCTCATTGTCAATTTCTAGATGTAAGTCAAGATATGAGGCCGACTTAACTGTATCTGTAGTATCCCATAAAACTAGTTCGATAGGATAGATGCATTCAACATTGTCACCAAATTTTGAATTATTTAGTGAAAGAACATCATCTATATAGCGGGAATAGAGTTAAATGATACTGCTAACTTCTGATCGGAACATGCTTTTTACTCAATTTGGTCAATAGACTATTTACATCGACAGAAAATATTTTATAGACATCTATGGGCAGTTGGCGTTTTTGAAATGTCTTAATTCTAATGTGAATGCAGCGTGTCTAACTTTTACATTCGCATATCTTTTATATCGCTGGGCTTGAAATACACATGTCGATTCTTATTGATGACGTTTGTGCGGTTAAAATTTAAATTTTAACCATACATTCAATAATTTCGTAATTGTTTCATCAGTTTAAAATTGCAATCGGATAAGTTGTGATAACAATGTTCGCCAGTTTACTTCATTTCGGTTACTTTAAATTGTCTTTTAAAACAAGACTCTAATAACAGATGACAATAATACACAAATAACAACAGACTACTTGCAATTAACTGACATGCAAGCTCAAAACTTTGATTAAGCTGACTGAAAGATTATGATTTCATCATATGAACATCAGGCGCAATCCGTCCCGTTAGGGTTTAGTATCATACCATCATAACATATATGAGAAGAACATTACATGACGTGCCAGCTCCAGACTTTAATTAAACTGACTGAAAGATTATAATTTCATCATATGAACATCAGGCACAATCCTTCCCGTTAGGGGTTTAGTATCATACTATCATAACATATATGAGAAGAACATAAAACATTTGATTTTTTTTTAAATACTAAGGCTTTCCTACCTCAGGAATACCTACGCGGTACTTGGCAAAACGTTTAGGAATTTTGGTCATCAATGCTCTTCCAAATTTGTACTTCATTTGGTTTTTTCAACTGTGTTGGATTCGACCGTCACTGATGAGTCTTGTGTAGACGAAACGAGCACCTGGTGTAAATACAAAACAGTACAAACTGGAAACTTAGAGATTACTCACACACTATGGCTGTACAATATCTAACTGCATACTTAATAAAAAAAAACAATCATCTCAAGTAACGTGAAGAAGCTTTGAATAATGGCATTCTGACTGACGATTGAGGAACGGAGGTAAACGGTAATTTAACCTGCTCTAGCTTCTACCGTTTTTTTCTCTAAATCACATGTTTAAATTTGGCCCACAAATAACTAGAACAAACCCATACAAAAAAAACTAACGTTCTAATCCATATCAAAACGATAAACGAGAAACACATATGAGCCACACTAGCAAATGATTACCATCAATATTGTTTATCAATGTAACAAAATTAAAAAGAAAAAACTAACCATATCAGCAAATTGTTTAACTGAAGAATTGGGAGATGAGTTGCTGTAAGAATCGACGATTGGATTATATATTGAACAGTGTGTTTCTCTTTGATGAATGTTATATATCATATCTGCATGGATATCTATCGAGTATGTTATTATAGGTTTTGGAATAATTAAACAAGAACTCGGATAAATAATTGAAAACAGTATTTCTGAGTATTCTAGATTTTAAAGGCAATCACATATACAACAGATCTCACATTTGTCGAAGATTTCTGACTACACTAAGGTTCAAATGGTAAGGAAATACGATTCTCAATTTAAAGAGATATACAATAAGTATATTGGTTGACAGAAAATAACTATTTGATTTACAAGGAGACTTACTGAACTTGGGGAGACAGTGTATAAGAAATTTGTCCAATCAGTACAATATACAGCCAGGCAACTGACTTCCAAAACACTAGTTTTAATCTTATACATGATCTTCTATGTTTATAATTTATTGTCTTGTCTCATATGACGCGATTCAAATTAAGATGTTCTATAGTTTTAAATTAAATTATGTTGGACATCAAAACAAAAGGTATCAATATAAATATATTTATGGTGGATAGGACTATAATATCAGGAGTTACCTAATATTAAATTTATGCAGTTTATACAAAGTAATAAAACATTTGTTAACCATACTTTAAGATCTGAATTGTCTTAAAACAGTACAAAAAATTATAATTTTATATATTGCATACATGTAATAATTTGCAAAAAATGGTTATGGAATTTATTTTATAATTGACACTTTTCGATACAGGTTCATTAATTAACGGGTTTGTAACCACACATATTTTGGTTTCAACCTTTATATATTCTTTAAGTTCTAGAGTAGTTTATGTAAGTTAAACGAATGCAAAATTGATGAAAAAGAGCGACTTAAGTAATTCTTTATACAATCATTGTATATCCTTTGAGTTGTAATCAATTTCAAATTGGATCGATATCGCGAGTTTATTACTATAATCCTTTATCGTGTAACTTGTATCGCATGCTCTTATACTCAACGAAAGAACAACTCGCAGGTATTCAACGGGATTGTGTATTTGAAAGGAGAATACATAACAAAAATAAAATACATTGTCAGCAAAAATTAATGAACTATTGAAAACTCATATAACAAAACCAATATGACAATGACAACGAATTCAATTGTTTAAATAATACAAAACATAAATAGTTACGCCGTGATAGTTTAACTGTATACACTGTCGGATATATTTCACAATAAGGTGAAATAAAACGTCGCACTCTTTAGATATGTTTTCAATTGAAATAGCAAAATTTTATCTATTTAAACCAAAGGAAATTTTTTAGAATAAACAAATCTACAATTCAACTTGTACACACAATTGTCAAAAAAAGATGCAGGTATATTTCGAACATACGCAATTCCTTCTAAAACCATGACAATAGTTATAACTTGCTATCAAGTTCTTCAATAATTATATAAACTTTGCATTTAATGTTATGGTTAAATTATATTAATAAATTAATTACGTGGGTGCACTTAACTGTCTCTTGTTACTAAATACAATAATCACTTCACACTATCAATCGGAATAGGACATACGTAGAAACTAAGTAATTTAGTTGTGCTTATTTTCATTGAAGAAGTCATGGTATGCGTTGTAATTACGTCAACGATGATCGGAGAAAGTACTTACACGTTCAAAATATTATAATGAAAAAAATATATATAAAAACATGCAAATAAAGACAAATGTTTTAAACATGGTAAAAAGTTATACGTCCAGTCAGACATGATCAAAGTATATGTACTTATATATATCGTATGCCAAGGGTTTAGTTTAGTCTTGGATGGAAGTATCAAGTGTCACTTAACTGCCATACATCAGTGAACTTAGGGGAACCTCTATCCCATGTTAGGGGAGGTTTGGGATGCCATTTACATGTTGAACCCCGCCACACTCTCTATGTATGTGCCTGTACCCAGTCAGGAGACAGTAATGCAGTGTTTTTCGTGTGTTGATGTGTTACATATTTGTTTTTCGTTCATGTTTTATATTTAAATAAGGCTGTTTGTTTTCCTGTTTGAATTGTGTTACTTTTGTCATTTCGGGGTCTTTTATGGCTGACTACGAGTTACAGGCTTTGATCACTGTCAAGGCCGTACGTTGAACTATAGAGGTTAATTTCTGTATCAGTTGCTCTCTTGTAGAAAGTTGTCTCATTGGCAATCATACAACATCTTCTTTGTTATACTAGTAAGTGTATACTCTGAGCGGCATGGATATATTAAAGATTTCCGTTCTAATAGGTTCTGATTACTACTGGGCCACAAAATAACACAAAAGAAGTCAACTTGGATCATTTCGGGAAAATCAAATCAATAAGAGATGTTTCTGATGAATCAGTGAAGTTAAGCAAACACAAAAACCCAGCTGTTTAGAGACAATTTAATAACAAAGTATAAGAACGAAGGACAACCGATATATTGCAAAACTCCCTTGTAAAGAAGTTTTCCCAGAGTTGCTTAGTAGTCACAATATTACAAAATAGTGTACACTTGGAATGATGACACATTACGTACGATTCAGCATCATATGATTCTGAGCCGTTAACATTGTTAGTTCTTCTTACCTTCTGCACCACCAGTTTTCCTATCTCCAAGGATAATTCCTATAAACCTGAATCAACCTGATTCAGTTTTCAAATCAACTTCTGATCTGATTTAATGATAACCATATTTTTGATGTAAATATTTTACTGATATTAGCATGATTAGGAGTTGGTTTAACATGTTTAATAAACGTGTTCACAAATGCCTTCATTACGAGATCTTTTAAGTTTAGCTCTCTTTGGAAACATACATTATACAAATATAAGGATGTGGTATGGTAACAAGTACTATTCCAGTTTTGGGGGAAATTTTACAAATTCATAGTGCTTTTCAAAATCAAGCCTTTATATATAAAATCTTCATGTTTTTCTGAGTTTATTTGAGAAATATAACAAGCTTACTCTTACATGTACAATATGTGTCGAAGCTTTCTGATCAAGACCTTCAAAACAAGTTCGTAAATACATTTTTTACAATAAGATAACACCACAGATTTTAGTTTTCTTCGCCTTCAATTTTTTTCAATCTTTAAAAAAAAGGGGGGGCATTATATATAAGAGGGAAAGTCAAACTCGTAGATGGAAAATAAACTGACAAAGCCATGGCTTAAAAAATAAAAAAAAATAAACAGACAAATAAAAGTTCAGAAGTTATTTTTTGAGGCCCTTTATAGCTGACTGTTCGGTGTGAGCCAAGGCTCAGTGTTGAAGGCCGTACCTTGACTTATACTGGTATTCTTTTATAAATTGTTATTTGTGTGGAGAGTTTTCTCATTAACACTCATATCTCATCTTCCTATATCTACATAAGACACAACATAGAAAACTAAGGACTAAGCAACACGGTCCCCAAAAACACAGTCGATTTCAGTCGATCTGGAAGGGTTAGCAGATCATGCTCCACATCTGGCACCTGTCGTGTTGCTAAAGTTATAACAAACCCGTTGTATAATATAATTCGGTAGGTCACATTCGTAGTGAAAATGGAAGTGGATTGTTGTTACGACATAAGGAACATATCTGATATAATCTGTGAAACGGTTATTCCAAAACGGTCAATATGCTCGTAATGGCGTCCGTAAAATTAACGAAGGGATGATTTCAACTTCGTTATTTGGAAATCTTGGTTTAATAGCTTCCTTGTGAGCAGCAACCCTCTATCTAGAAAACCATAATAGAAAATACAAACCCGGGAATTTTGTATCAATAAGGAGATATATACTCCGTATGCAGGCGCTGCTGGAATGTTGCTATATAGATATGGAAAGTTCACAAACAGGGAAGCTAAAAATATCTTTTTTGTTGTTAAGATTGGTAACTGGTGGTTTGTTAAAAGCTATTTCATAACTTTGTATCCAAATTAGATTACGAACTGGACCTATGCTCTGACGGAGAGACATATAAACAGCAGTTATATATATCCGACCGCAGTGTAATGCTGAGGGGGAAACAAGAACAGTATTTGATATATTTCATTTCGGAAGTGTACTTTAAAATAAATGTGCACCCATGCAGGGGTCGCACAACAATCTGCGACAAACTGAGATGCCCCGCACCATATAGTTAGACTTTGTGCCTCAATATGTTTTGAAAGACAATTAGTATAAACAACACTCCAAATACTAGCTACATATAACCATATCAAGCATAATCGGAGTAACCATTTTTTTTTTGCTTTTAATCATCATTATAATGTTACATACAAGATATAAAATCATTATTAAAATACAACACGAAAACTTTGTCGAAGGTTTACTACCGAACAAAAAACGAACAAAATGCTGGAATGATGGATCTATAGCCATAATAAAGCGGTTGCAAGGCCTGTGTTTGATGTCTGTGAAGCAGAAATTACATATATGGTATTAACAAGTTTTATAGTTATTCCGTTTAATAATACAAGAATATCTACAATCACATTATCTTAATATATATTAGTTTTTTTTGCGGTTGAAATATACAATAATTTGAATCTAATTAATCTTCATATGCACACGAAGATATACATCGTGAGAGATAGAATTGTACATGTCAAATCCAAATTCTATATATTTTGAGCGATAACTCACAGTTCCACTGTGCATATTTAATTACCTCGAACCAAGTCGATGTAAATTAATGTTTTTACATGCATACAAGTTCATCAGAGTGTTAGAGTTTAAAGTTAGTTATATAATACAATTCCAAAGAACTGTGTGATGAAACACGTTCGTGGTCAAAACAGCATTCTAGCAACGAAATACAAGAATATCTACAATCACATTATCTAAATATATATTAGTTTTTTTCGCGGTTGAAATATACAATAATTTGAATCTACATAATCTTCATACATCGTGAGAGATAGAATTGTATATGTCAAATCCAAATTCTTTATATTTTGAGCGATAACTTACAGTTCCACTGTGCATATTTAATTATCTCGAACCAAGTCGATGTAAATTAATGTTTTTACATGCATACAAGTTCATCAGAGTGTTAGAGTTTAAAGTTAGTTATATAATACAATTCCAAAGAACTGTGTGATGAAACACGTTCGTGGTCAAAACAGCATTCTAGCAACGAAATACATCCTTAAAAATAGTTTATTCACTTTGAAGCAAAAATGTTCATAGTACATCATTTGAATGCATTTGAAATCTTTGCATAAGTCACAATAAAAAGAAATTAAAAACAAAACAGTAGATATTTTTCACAGTTGTTTCATTTGAAGGAAGTTCCTGGATTATTTCTGTTTCTAGCAAATGTTTAGTTTGTCTCTTTACTGGACTCTACCCATCCAACTGCAGAAATAAATATAATTGTTACTTTGAAATAACTAAAATCTTTTGTTCGTTAATTTGTTTAATTAAGCATTTATGCACGACTTAAATCAGCAAACACTATGAATTGTTTTCGCTTTCAGTTATCTTATTGAACAGAAGTCATACAAGTAAAAGCTTCCAATGTATTCAAACTTCAATAAGAACTACCTCTGTCCTTAGTACTAGTTGAACTATAGACTATGGTCGGGTTCTATTGTCGGGTTGTAGTCTCTCTTTGGCACATTCCTCATTTCCATTTTCAATTTTACTATTTTTTAACAGTACACGACAGTTTTAAGTTGTTTATATTGTTCCGTTGCTTTACTCTTATACATATTATAGGTCTGAGTTTCTCTCGGTTTTTGTTTATGATCCAGATTTGTTTAAGTTAAATCAATTTATGACTAGCAAACAGCAGATACTACTGTTGCCTTTATTTAATGTATATATCTAATATAATTAATGTAAGTGTTGAAGTATTTTGTGTTCGACAAGTATGTATTCAGTATGATAACGTACCAATGTTTTCAAATATAAACGATTTGTTACAGAGACAGACTGACAAAGTTCTGTCATTCGTTATCACTTAAGAAAGCAACTAAAAGAGATTACTGCAGCAAACTGCTGTTCTCTGCATATTCATTGCGACCAATGTTGTAATTTGACTAACGATTACATAATCGTTGTTGATCGAAAGTAGCAAACACATACACACGTGATAATCAGTTTATAGGTCATATTAAGTCTTTTATTAATACGATCTCTACATTTTTGCATGACTAATTCAAGATATGTATTGTCAAGCAATAGAAGAAAAATGCTGATCAAAGTTTTATCTGTAGTACTTACCCTCCACATGAACAGCTAAAATGAGAAAATATATTATTTAGAATGAGTCGCTCGGACTTACCGATCGAACTTATCTGGGCGAGTTACACATTAAATGTACTTCACATATTGTCATGTAGAGATCTGTTTAGCTTACAATATTGTACTAAAGTGCCCATTGTTTAAAGCCGTGGGGTAACCTATTGTTGAAATTTGAACTACCACTAATATCATTACGTTTTTCCTTGAAAGCTGTCTAATTGGCAATATTTAATCACATCTTTTCTTTACTTTCTTGTTTCTTAATAAAGGATTTGTAATTAAGGCGTAATAAATCTGATTATAGTATCCACGTATATTTGATTTCCAGTTATTTAAGTAATTTAAGTAATTCTCAGTAACATTGTTCCATATGTTGAAATTATGTATCAACAGTCCAACATACTGCCAGTTTTCATTAATATCCAACATGTATATAAACAAATGCCTAAAGCTATTTGTATAATAATCGGTTGGTAAAGTGACACTCATCAACAACAAAAAAATCGAAAATTGATGGGTTGAAATTGTCAATGTTATTATACTTGTATGGGCTGTACTATTTTAGAACCAAACAGTACCATTAATGTGTATAAATACACTATACACTAATAACATAAACTATATGATAAACTAAGATTTGACTACTGTATAGATGGTATACATGCCTGTATACAGAAGTAACGGTGCAAATATAGGTATAGGAATGTGTGGTATGAGCCCAAATGAGACAACTATCCATTTAAAGAACAATTTATGAAAGTAAATAAGTATAGATCAAGTCACAGCCTACAACAAGAAGCATTGGCTAACACCGAACAACAAATTATAAAAGCACCCAACATAACAAGTGCAAAACCACACAAACGGGAAAACCCAACGTCTAAGCTATATAAAACCAGAAAAAAACGACTACTACTGTACCTCAGATTCCGGACGTAGAAATGTAGAAATATAGACTATGAAGGTAATGGTATTAATGTACTTTCATAAGCTACAGTTAACAAGTCATAACTAGAAAATTACATTCTTGTATTCGTTTTATGAGAAATCATCTGTAATAACATAAACGATACCAAATTTCTGCACCAGGTGTGTATTTGGACAGTCAATGTCTCTTCAGTGATGATCGAGGCAAAAATGTTTAAAAATCCAAAGCTTAATTAAGATATTAAGAGATGTATGCGAAATAAAGAAAAAGTATAGCCAAAGTTTGCCAATGGATTGTTTCTTTCATACAAATGTATTTTGTTTCATCTATTAAGTAGTGTCTTTAATTACTCAAACTTTTTTTTATTATATTTTCCCATTTAATAAAAATATCCGAAATAATTTTCAATATCACATGCTCTCTTATTTTTCATTTTGTTTAAACTTATCACAAAATACTTATCTGGTTTGTACTTACAAGCCCCTGAAAAAAAGAAATCATCTGTAATAACATAAAATATACTAATTTTCTGCACCAGGTGTGCATTTCGACAGTCAATGTGTCTTTAGTGATGATCGATGCTAAAATGTTTGAAAATCCAACGCTAAATCAAGATATGAATAGCTGTATGCGAAATTGAAAAAAAAATTGTATAGCCAAAACTTCCCAAGGGATTGCTTTTTTCATACAAATGTAATTTGTCACATATTTTTAACTGTGTCTTTAATTACTCGAACTTTTTTAATATATTTTCCCATTTAATAAAATTATAAGAAACAATTTTCAATATCACATGCTCTTTTAATTTTCATTTTGTTTAAACTTATCACAACATACTTATATGGTTGATACTTACAATTCCCTGAAAAAAAATATATATATACAGTTAAAATCTGATGAATAATTTGAGAGAACAACGAAAGGAGAAATACTCAACTAAAAACACCAGATAAAACGTTTTAAATATGCATATTAGGTTTAGAATTATCTCTGAAAATGTTAATCTTATTTAAAAGAAACTGTGGTTTCCTAATTGTAAAACTATAAAAAAAAAGATATAGATATGCACACAAATGGCAAATCAAATGATAAAAATGAATATATTTCTCCCATAATTATTGTAAATGGATATTGAAACCTCAGGATTGATTATATATTAGAAAATTATAACAATCATGATAACAAAATACTTCTGTATGTTTTTTTATTCTATGGTATCCAGTTGTTAATTATCTAACACTCATGTTAGAAAAAACCAATACAAACGAGTTCTTACTTTTATCAATTACGTCACTCTGTAATATATTAATTGGCGAGAAAAAAATTATTTACGATAAAACACTAACAACAAAGACTATCTGATAAGCAAAGTTTTAATAACTATCTATGATGAGTTTATTTATGGATTTATTGGATATTTCACATTGTATACAAAACGATATATACAATATAAATAAAGCCCAAGTTTCATAAAAATCAATGCAGGTTTCAAAATATTTCAAGTAAAACTAAATTAATTCAAAACCATCTATAAGAAAAAGATTGAAAATGAAAATATATTTTAAAAACCTGATTTCTGAATCATAAATATCTTCTGCCAAGGTTTTTTAGAAAATCTTATGAAGGTTTGACAAATTATCGGCTATGTAACAAACGTAAACCCTAGACTCTTATCTTACATCCTAAAGAAAAAGTTGTCCTAGTGATAGTTCAACCAGTTTTGTGTATATTCTCTATTTTCATTTAAAACTGTATTGGCTTTCATTGTCTGTAAAATTACCCTGTCTTTTAGGGTTTTTTTTAACTGTTGTTTGTCTCTTTATACTTTTGCCATGGTATTTGTTTAGTTTACATTTTACTAATGATTTTGAATGTCTCTCTATTATCTTCTTCCTCTTTAAAGGTGGAGCGTGCATCTGAGATTTAGGAATTTTTGGAAACTACAATATGTTACCACCACCATCAAAAGCCTTACATTATAAATTGTCTATGTAAATGTACGCTATACTTATCTGTTTTCTACTTAAAACTTACAAGCTGTAAAAAAATAATAATAATTATAAATTACAGCATGCAATTCTGCAATGAATTAACCAACTTTAATGGAATTAGTTGAATACGTAATAAAAATATAAAAAGAAAATAGTTAAATGACAGTTTCTTCTATTATACTCCCGATTGACTAATACAAAGGAGACAATTAATTCTATGACAGGGCTGAGCAGGATACCATGTCTTTGAACGTCACTATCTCATGAAGACTTATCAAGAATCGGTTATTTAAAAGGACAATCATATATTCAATTCAAATTAAATAATGCTGCCAAATAACTTCGACAGTTTTGCTTATTATATGTCATAAGTTTTACCCATTTTTGATTTTGTATTTTCAATGAAGATTAATCTAGAAGACAGGAAATGACATCAGATTACGTTTTGTTTTATAAACTAAGGTTTATCTGTATGTCTCACTAGGATTTAGCCATGGCGGTGTAAGTTTATATCCGATCAATGCTGTTGAATCTCTCTTTAAAATCTTTCGCCATTTTATTAGACAGAACGAGTCTCACATATATTATAATTATGGTATGTTTATTGTTTAACTTTACTACACTTATAACACTGTATGTAATGTAGATATATAGAAAACAACACAATCCTGATTGTTGTATATTGTAATCATTTGATTGTATTTTTGTGTCGTTCTTGGTACAATAACGTTATGAGTTTGAATGTCTCTTGGTATTTTTTGCCTCTTTTGTAGACACACCGCACGGTTATCATATATCATATTTTAAGCATGATTATTGTTTAACTTCACACACTTGTATTACTCGGTTTATATAATGAACTACAGTATATAGTATGGCATTGTCTCCTTGTAGGTCTGAGAGACAACATCAAGTTGATATGATTTTTTATTAATCTAATAGTCTACTACTACTATTTTAAAAGTTAAGGTGAACTGGGGTTGAGTAAACTTGTTTCACTTATGCTTTTTATGGTCTAATTTCAACTGTTCCGGTTATTATATGTCATTGGCTTAAAACATTTCTGGTTTTACTCTTTTTAACAATACTCTTAATCTTCCGACTCTTTTGTAGTCGTAATGCACGTCTGTGTGACATTATTTAAATGGTATGTGTATTGTATTGCCTAGCTATTTACATCAAACAACTTCTATTATGAATTGCATAATTTATGTGATTTTTGTTTTTATACACCAAGACTTTCGAAAGACACTTGGGTGTTTTCATCCTAAAACAAGTTGACGTAAGGTAGTTATAATCAAAGATAAATAAGTACGAATCGACAATTGTGAATTAAAATAACATACTATATGAAGTGCCTAAATGAAACACAAGATGCAAGATTTACTGTATAACATAATGTTATAAATAATGTAAAAAAAATGTTGCTACATCAAAATGCCATATCAATTCTCATATAATATATAACGTGGCTCCTTAAAATGGGTTGTATCATTTTAGAACAAAACAGTACCATGAATGTGTGTACGTACACTGTACACTTATAACATAAACTAAAGGATACAAGAGGGACGAACT
Source organism: Mytilus trossulus (assembly GCF_036588685.1). NCBI lineage: Eukaryota > Metazoa > Mollusca > Bivalvia > Mytilida > Mytilidae > Mytilus > Mytilus trossulus. The sequence goes on along the minus strand of NC_086377.1, from coordinate 9,412,683 downwards.
TTTTTCTAATATATTTTCCCATTTAATAAAAATATCAGATACAATTTTCAATATCACATGCTGGTTTTTTTTCCATTTTGTTTAAACCTAGCACAACATACTTATATGGTTGGTACTTACATGCCCCTGGAAAAAAAAGAAATATAAATTCAATTAAGATCGAATGAATAGTTTGAGAGAACAACGAAAGGAAAAATACTCATCTAAAAAATCAGATACAACGTTTTACTTGTGCATATTAAGTTCAGCATTTTGTCTGGAAATGTTAATCATATTCAGAAGATACTGTAGTTTCCTAAATGTGAGAGCTATCACAAAAAAGTAAAAATATACAAATAAAAAGCAAATTTAATGATAAAAATGAATATATTTCTCCCATAATAATTGTAAATGGATATTGAAACCTCATTGATTATATATTATGAAATTATAACAATCATGATAACAAAATACTTCTGTATGTTTTTTTATTCTATGGTATCCAGTTGTTTATTATATAACAATCATGTTAGAAAAAACCAATACAAACGAGTTCTTACTTTTATCAATTACGTCACTCTGTAATATATTAATTGGCGAGAAAAAACAACCTTAGAATTGGATTATTTACGATAAAACACTAACAACAAAGACTATCTGATAAGCAAAGTTTTAATAACTATCTATGATGAGTTTATTTATGGATTTATCAGATATTTCACATTGTATACAAAACGATATTATACAGTATTAATAAAGCCCAAGTTTCATAAAAATCAATGCAGGTTTAAAAATATTTCAAGTAAAACTAAATTAATTCAAAACCATCTATAAGAAAAAGACTGCAAATGAACATATATTTTAAAAACCTTATTTCTGAATCATAAATATCTTCTGCCAAAGTTTTTAAGACAATCCTATGAAGGTTTGACAAATTATCGGATATGTAACAAACGTTAACCCTAGACTCTTAACTAACATCCTCAAAAAAAAGTTGTCCTAGTGATAGTTCAACCAGTTTTGTGTATGTTCTCTATTTTTATTTAAAACTGTATTGGCTTTCATCGTCTCTAAATTACCTTGTCTTTTGGGTTGTTTTTTTTACTGTTGTTTGTCTCTTTATACTTTTGCCATGGTATTTGTTTAGTTTACATTTTACTAATGATTTTGAATGTCTCTCTATTATCTTCCTTCTCTTTAAAGATGAAGCGTGCATCTGAGATACGTCATGTAAGTTGTGGGATTATTGTTTTACTTAACTATGTTACCACCACCATTGCATCAAAAGCCTTACATTATAAATTGTCTATGTAAATGTACGCTATACTTATCTGTTTTCTACTTAAAACTTACAAGCTGTAAACAAATAATAATAATTATAAATTACAGCATACAATTCTGCAATGAATTAACCAACTTTAATGGAATTAGTTGAATACGTAATAAAAATATAAAAAAAAAACCATTTTGTTAAATGACAGTTTCTTCTATTATACTCCTGATTGACTAATACAAAGGAGACAATTAATTCTATGACAGGGCTGAGCAGGATACCATGTTTTTGAACGTCACTATCTGGTGAAGACTTATCAAGAATCGGTTATTAAAAAGGACAATCATATATTCAATTTAAATTAAATAATGATGCCAAATAACTTCAACAGTTTTGGTTATTACATGTCATAAGTTTTACCCATTTTTGATTTTGTATTTTCAATGAAGATTAATCTAGAAGGCAGTAAATGACATCAGATTACGTTTTGTTTTGTAAACTGTTGTTTATCTGTATGTCTCACTAGGATTTAGCCATGGCGGTGTAAGTTTATATCCGATCAATGCTGTTGAATCTCTCTTTGGTATCTTTCGCCATTTTATTAGACAGAACGAGTCTCACATATATTATAATTATGGTATGTTTATTGTTTAACTTTACTACACTTATAACACTTTATGTAATGTAGATATATAGAAAACAACACAATCCTGATTGTTGTATTTTGTAATCATTTGATTGTATTTTTGTCGTTCTTGGTACAATAACGTTAGGAGTTTGAATGTCTCTTGGTATCTTCTGTCTCTTTTGTAGACACACCGCATGGCTATCATATATCATATTATAAGCAGGCGTATTGTTTAACTTTACACACTTGTATTACTCTCTTTATATAATATACTACAGTATATATAATTATACTTTTCTCTTTGTTACTTGACACTTACACGCTGACCAAAAATCAGTCAAATTAATCATTATAGTGAACAGCAAATCTTTCAGCCAAAAACAAAAATCGTCATTGGATTTAATTAAAAAAGTAATGCAATAAAAGTACATCACTTTGAGACTATCGAGTGTTCTGTCAGATAATTCAATAGTAAAGTCATTAGTATGAGTTATATTTTGTTTTCATCTTGCCTCATAGTTATTTTGATGATTTCACATTTTAAAGCTATGCTGGCGTCTACCATACATCATTTTAATGGTCAATTTAATGTTCACTAGTACTTAACTAATTGGAACAAATACCTTTATAAAATGACCTACATACACAATAATACGCTTTACTTATCTGTTTTTTACTTGACACTTACTTGTTTTCTCTCATTCGATATACGACTTTCGAACAGCGGTATTAAGAATATTTCTCTCTTAAAATGGTATGTTCTTTGTTTAACTTTGCAACTCTACTAATACCGTTATATACATATTAATTCATTTTGAAGTGCACGTTATACTCATCTGTTTGCTACTTGAAACTTACCAACTGAAATAATCAAAAAAATAACCATATAATACAGCATACCATTTAACAACAAATTAAGTTATCTTCAATATAATTAATTGAATAAATTGTAATGTGATAGGAGAAAATTTGTAGATGACGGCTTGTTTTTGTCATATTTTTTAAAAGTATAGTCAATAAAATATAATGATGCCAGTTATTTAAAAGTAATAGTTGTGTGATTTGACGCTTTAAACATTTATAATTTGTTAAGAAACCAAAACAAAATGACGACAGGTTGAGATAATCATATTGATGTTTGTTTTCCAAGGACATATACTTCAACAGTTTTGGTAATTATACGTCATAGGTTTGCACATTTCTGCTTTCAACATTTCCAATGACGGTAAATTTATAAATCAGTGCATCAAATCACACCATGTTTTTGTTTGACGACTGTTGTTTGTCTTTTTGTGGGAATAAGATTTAGCCATGGCGGTGTCAGTTTATATTCGACCAGTGCATTGGAATGTGTTTTTGGTATCGTTCGCCTCATTTGTAGACGACCCGCGAGTCTCACATACATCACGTTAATGACATGTGTATTGTTTTACTTTTATTACTGAATTAATCACACGTTATGTCATGAAGATGAAGATACATATAGAAAACAACGCAATCCTGATTGTTGTATTTTGTATTCATTTGCTTGTCTTTTTGTCGTTCTGGGTACTAAATTATAACGTTATGCGTTTAAATGTCTCTTGGTATCTTCCGCCTCTTTTGTAGACATAACGAGTGCTATCATACATCACAATCATAACATGTTTATTGTTTAACTTTACACACTTGTATTACTCTCTTTATATAATGAACTATAGTATATATAATTATACTTTTCTGATTGTTACTTGACAGTTACACGCTCAACAAAAACCAGTCAAACTAATCAATTTATTGAACAGCAAAAAATACAGTTAAAAACAAAAAATCGTCATTGGATTTAATTGAAAAAGTAATGCAATAAAAGTACAACATTTTGAGAATATCGAGTGTTTTGTCAGATAATTCAATAGTAAAGTCATTACTATGAGTTTGATTTGTTTTCTCATGTTTCCTCATAGTGATTGAGATTATTTCAAATTGTAAAGCTACCTTACTAATTTATATAAATATCTGTATAAACCGACACAAACAAACAAAATAACATATACAATAATACGCTATACTTATCTGGTTTCTACTTGACACTTACAATCTGAAAATATCAAATAATTAATTATATAAAAATTGATAAATAGACTAAATGTAATTGAACAAGTTATGCAGTAACATGGTGAGTGTGCGGTGCAAACCCTGCAATGTTTACGTGCTGTATAAATAGGAATGTGACAAATGAGCAAACATTCGACATGACACTTCTATATTTTTACTTAGTGTTTTGTCCGAGCAACATTTGATTTACGATATGGTAACTAGATAGAAAAAACTTTTAACCACAGTTCACATAAACTGGACACATAGTAAACGTCGCAGAGTGTCTTTATCAACGAGACAAGATTATTCATTAATCTTTTTTTTCATGAATTTTTAATTTGTAAAACCTGGTATTTATATATGTGCAATTAATCTCACAACATTAGTACATCAACATGATTGTTTTGTTTGATCTGTGTTTCTTTGTATTTCTATAGTATAAACAATGATTGTTTTTTTTTGTTCTTGTTTCTTTTTATATTTCTAAGCGATGTGGTTCCCAGTTTATTATGGATATATAAGTTTGACTGTTACTCTGGTATCTTTCGCCCCGTTTTTGGTACATGCATTAACTTATGTAGAAAATGATGGATTTAACCTTGTGTTATAACTAGCTGAACCTATTAATCGTATTACAGTATCATATGATTCCAATAAATTGACAACACTATGCACGGGTAAGCAAAATAATAGACACAATGGCTTAATTAGTTATCAAAAGTACCAGGATTATAATTTTATACGCCAGACGCGCGTTTCGTCTACATAAGACTCATCAGTGACGCTCAGATCAAAATTGTTAAAAAGCCAAACAAAGACAAAGTTGAAGAGCATTGAGGACCCAAAATTCCAAAACGTTGTTCCAAATACGGCTAAGATAATCTACTCCTGGGGTAAGAAAGTCCTTAGGTTTTTGAAAAAATTAAAGTTTTGTAAACAGAAAATTTATAAAAATGACCATATAATTGATATTCATGTCATCACCGAAGTGCTGACTACTGGGCTGGTGATACCCTCGGGGACGAAACGTCCACCAGCAGTGGCATCGACCCAGTGGTGTAAATAGTTATCAAAAGTACCAGGATTATAATTGTATACGCCAGACGCGCGTTTCGTCTACATAAGACTCATCAGTGACGCTCAGATCAAAATTGTTATAAAGCCAAACAAATACAAAGTTAAAGAGCATTGAGGACCCAAAATTTAAAAAAGTTGTGCCAAATACGGCTAAGGTAATCTACCCCTGCGGTAAGAAAGTCCTTAGGTTTTTGAAAAATTTAAAGTTTTGTAAACAGAAAATTTATAAAAATGACCATATAATTGATATTCAGGTCATTACCGAAGTGCTGACTACTGGGCTGGTGATACCCTCGGGGACGAAACGTCCACCAGCAGTGGCATCGACCAAGTGGTGTAAATAGTTATCAAAAGTACCAGGATTATAATTTTATACGCCAGACGCGCGTTTCGTCTACATAAGACTCATCAGTGACGCTCAGATCAAAATTGTTAAAAAGCCAAACAAATACAAAGTTGAAGAGCATTGAGGACCCAAAATTCCAAAAAGTTGTGCCAAATACGGCTAAGGTAATCTACTCCTGGAGTAAGAAAGTGGGATTTGTTTTCGATTACAGTATAATAGACGTTAACTGTTTATTTTCTCGAAATATGTTTTAAACCAAATACAATGGGCATTCGAAAATCATAAAAACCAACAACAACATACACCATAGCAAAGAAAAAAATAAAAAAAAGCCAAACAACACGTTTAATAAAAAAAAAACAAAGAACACTTAGACCTAGCCATCGTCGTGTCACAATCTATTGTAAGCTTATTTTTTGGAACAATTTGACGAATTGCGAACTTTGAATATTTGTCTTTTACAATAGACGAAGATCATACTTACAAATCAGATCTCTCTTCCTTTCTGAAAGATGAAACAGATCAATGGTATCAGTTACACATTCTAAACAAAAATACTGATAGATAAGTTGCTGTTTAGCCAGAAAATATTTCCGAAGCAATACTAATAATTTCTATAAATTAAGGTAAGTTTACTTCATTTTACCACCTATTGTTGAATTGTATTGGCTAATAAACATGTATGAATATTACATTATCATAACATTGACGGCATCAACCTTTCTGCATCTGACAATTAATGTTTCAAAAGTGATACTTGACTCAGCAAATAAAAGGGTCTGACATATAATGCCAACGTAAATCGTCTAAATTCACAAATTTGTGCTGCGTTTAGAGCTTTACGTCATCTACATTAAGCCGTTTCAGCGTTTTTAAATATGTGAAACATACCCAACGAAAAAGGAAAATGTCGAGTAGTTTGTAATAAATTTCAATGTAAAAATATTCTTAGTCGTTTATGGTTGAGGATTTTGGTTAAGCTGTTCAATTTTTCTCTGGAAATTTCATACAAACAAAACTGCAATATTGTAAAAATGAGTATTGTATTGCTTGACCTTTCGACAATTGTTATCACACCATATATGTCTCACTCTAAGATTGACTACAAAGTAAAATTGACAATGGAAATATAAATGTGTCAAAAAGACAACAAACCGACAAAAAGGAGAGAACATGTAAGGCAACCTATGGGTTTTAAAGACAACGAGATAATCCTGCGCTGGCGTTAACTGGCCTCTTAACAAAACGTTTGTACTAACTTAGTTCAATTGATGTCAAACCAAACTGCAAAACACATACATTAACTGAAATTAAATTTGAAAAAGACTAACAAAGGCTAAGAGGCTCCTGAATTTGGACAGGTGCAATTATCTGTTCAATGTCGACACAACAAACACACAGTTATTCAGACAGTGCCAATAACGACATCAGTAGTTTTCCGCAGTTTAACGTCATACAAATTTTGAAAGAAAACAAATCCCGGTAACAAACCTAAAACTGAGAGTCCCACACCAATTATAAGAAGTCACAATGAAACAACAATAACACTGAACTGCAATAAAAACAAAGGGCAATGCAGCATACATAGAACCCAACTATTTGAATACAATGTCAATATTCCTGACTTGAAACAGAACATTTTTATAGCCATTGGTGTGTTGAATCTAGTTTTAAGTCTAAACAAACCTCGCGCGCTTAACTCAATTTAAAAGGGTCTGATGTCAGAAAAGGTAACTAAAAAAACCTATGCAATATGCCAATGATGCGTATATCAACAAAGACAGTTACTGACATGCATGCAAGCTATAGACCCCATCTTAACTGATTAATAAATGAATTTCTTTTTGGTCTTTTATGGATAGTTGTCTCATTGGCAATCATACCACATCTTCTTTTTTTATATTCTCCATATTATGCAAATCATGCAAATCATGCATAATACCCGTGAATGATTTAGTATCAAACCACCAAATGCGCCCTATGAGTGATTAAATATGAGTACCAAAATATGGCGTCTAGTATTATTAGTAAACATCCATTTTCATCACTGCTGACGCAGGCGAACCTGTGTTGCTCATTACATTTGTGTAAATTATTTACAAGTTAATAGATATAATGTTGCTCTATATCACTCTTATTGGTTTGTTCATCGATGTTTCTTATTGATTTCTTAAACAGTCCAAACATCTGTGTGGCGCAAGCCAATTACACATGACACCAGTTGCATTTTTCGAGATAAAAGACCCATGTATTTTGCACTTCATTGACACTTTGAAATCATACATTTGATTCGCTAAACGATATAGATGTACAACTTTGTGTTATGTCCATAGAAACAATTATTATGAACTTACCCACACTTGTCACATCTGAACAGGTATTTTCCTTGCTCCTTTGGTATCACATCCTGTTTGTAATCACTATAATGAGCAACACAATTGATTGACTTAAAATTTACTCTATTCTAAGATAATATTAAAATCCAACAAGGTATTACTAACTTATACACATAAACAGTGCAAAAATATCAAAAAAGCATTTGAAATATATACAAGTCATAAACCAAATTAGCCAATATCGAATGAATTGAACTGATAATCTATAAACAAAAAAATCAACTTACACCTGGACAGAGATACATTTGTTTTACTAGAAAGGTATATTGCTTTACTTCAGAGATGTTTTCTATGGTTCAGTGTAGAACAGAAGCTGTTTACCCACAAAGAGTATCACAGTTCACCATTTGTTGTCGTTACGTAGTATACGTAATGTTTGACAAGAACTTATAATTAAGTTCGACTTTTATTTACCTGTAATGGTCGTATTGGTGTATGTCGTTCCCTTAAACAAAACTAGATGACATCAACAAAAACAATATATTCAATTTGAGGTCATATATATTTTATCTTTCCAATCCTTATAGAATTATTTCTGATTGCATACGCTTTTCCCTCTATTTCCCCGTCTTTCCTACAGATACTTACAAACTGAATGAAATGAGGAACTATTTTAATTTAACCATTCATAAAACAGCATATGTGTAATCTCGTTTCAACTTGTTGAAGAAATATATACGATTACTCAAATCATTTTGTAATGACTGATAGTTCTCAATTATACCATACTATCGAAACCTCTTGTACTAATTTCATATGCATTTCGGAAATGTGACTGATAAAATCATTCATCCCGTCAACAAAATTCGATTGTGAAAGTGACTACTGAATTCGTTAATTTCTGTATCAGCAGTCGATTGTGAATAGGGTAAATGTGACTGCTGAAATCTTTTACCCCTTCATTGTGAATGTGAATGCTGGCGTGGTTGAACTGTTTATTGACAGTCGATTGCGAATAACTTTGTGAATCAATAATAATTTTTATGGTAAAAAGAGGTGACAATATCACAAATAGTGCGGTGACAAAAGTGTAAAAAGTCGTCTAGATCGCGAGTTTAATCTCCCAAATAAAATACGGCTAAAAATTTTCTTAACTTAAAGACAAATATGTCTTTTTTAATTTTTGCCCTGTCGTCAAAATTTCGTACGGTCACATTTTTCTAAAAAGTCGTTTTAATGACTAGTAGTATATTTGAGAGTTTCAACTCCCCTTTTTCAAAATCAAAACAATTTGTATGTTTGCTTACATTTAATTGAAATAGTTTTTCCTGGAGCTATTTTTATATGTCAAAGTATTCTATTCAGTATTTTATTTTCTTCTAATCTATGAAATTTGCGAAGTTTGGACTATTTAAAATCGAGGTAATTTTAATTGCAAATTCAGACACAAACTTTAGTTTCTTCTTCATAGTAGTAATAAACATTAACCCATAATATTTTAAGCATATAATATTTCATAAAACTAGTAAGTGATAACAATTTCGGAACCAAAATTTCAAAGAAACCTTACGAAATCAATGAAAAAAGAATGGAGTAAAAAACTTCAATTTCAACATTGAACTCAATCACTTGCCTTCCGTCACATATTGTGTATTAGTCAATAATTTGATCTCAACTGAAATATGAAATTACTACCTTCTTTGCTTTATATACACATGGTTTCAATTGAAGTGCACTGATATATGCCACATACTTTGTTTGTATATGTTTGTATTCTATAATTTCTTCTTATCAAACATCAAAAAAGACTTATTGTAAAATCAAAATAATTAACGGATAGTTTCAGTAAATATTCCGTGATATGTTAAGTTCGTTCCAACTTGCTCCATTATAATTCTAAAGAAAAGACAAAAGTCGTTAAATTTTATGCAGTGCTTAATATGCCAAAAATTAGTTTACCAGTATAGGGAAGTCGATTTTGAATCTGCACTTGAATAAAAGATTGGATGAGGTGAACATCAAGATGTTGCATGCGGAAGCTGTTAATTCAAAGAACTCTGTGCAGGAAGTTTATAGTTGTTCATGTTAGAAAAGTTACACAAGTAAATATAATTGTTCCCCCTTTTAGAGTGAGGAAGCTTCTATATGTCATTTAATGACGACATAAAATTATCGGACTGTTGTCCCTCAGTTTCGGGTATTTGTACGCGTTCTAGAATGCAGTCGTTCAACTGGAGCGCTTGTATATTTTGCTGCAACAAAACATTTTCGTAAGATCAAAAACAACTCAAGTTTGAATCAGATGAGCGTATCAAGAGTGTTTTATTCGTGTCAGATAAAGTTAAAGTTGAGAACAGTTTCCCGTCCATCTTTTAAACTTCAAGCACTCTGTCATTACGGTTGCATTACAAAATATTTGCTAAAAACGAAAAAAACAAAAACAAATCGAAACCCGTAGAAGCAGATATTGCGGATCACGATACTGCTTTTACTAATTTTAGTTTGGCTATTGAGAACGATTCAATGGTCATTCCTCATGACACCGTTACTTGATAAATATAGATCTTTTCTTCCGGCTGATTCTTATTTAAAATATTCTACTTGTAAAATGCTGTCTTAACTCATTGATTTCTATAGAAATTCAGTTGTCAAACATCTTCAACAAGTTCAAGGCAACTATAACATAATATTTAGTAGCAAAATAACTATTTGAGATGCCATATCAACTGCTAGTCAATTGAAAACTGACCTCAAAATCTCAATGACAACTGTAATAGACATAAATAACGGACATATATTTCATTCCGCTGCAAGTATACTTCGAAAAGACTTCGAAACTCTACAGAAGAATACCCAACTTCGGATGAATGACTTTTCCATCTTCAATTCAGTCAATGCCTTCGTATTTATTGCAATTTATTTTATGGTTACTCGATGAAACTGCATTCAGCCAAGACTATTCTCTGGAAATGGCACCATAAAAATTGCGCAAATGTATACTATGACGTTACGCGCGATGTTCGTACCTTATTGGAAATTCGGTGTAGTTGGCAAGATGCAAGGCCAATTATATAATTTTGTGATATCATATCCATTGCTATTGTACGTATTTTAAAAAATAAAGAATTTTAAAATAAAAACGAAAAAAATAATCGCTGAAACTATGTTTTTTTGTTGCATGCGTCAAGCTTCACCTTTAAAAAAACGACGATTTTAAGGCTGTCCCGCGTAACATAATTCATTTATTGTAACCATTAAACTATCATTTTCGTCAAAACATTTTTTCCATTATTAAACAGAATGGTTCCTTCAGTCTTTTATGCTTTTTTTATGATGTTATGATGACGTCATTGGAAAACCCGCGTTCCATATAACAAGAGCAAATCTGTCCCACGGGGAAAAAATTGGGATTCCAGATTTGAGAATCCCAAAACTTTTATCTAAAATGATAAAAGTTTAGTATTTGCATTTACTACATCAATGTTAATTTGCTTAATTTTATGAATTTAAATACAAATATCCTGAAAAATGATATATAGTAATTTATGAGCGATTTTTCAAAGGCTTACAAAGTTGTCGCACCGCCATTTGTTTGCGTAAAAACGAACTCAACTCAAATGTACGTCAATTGTTTGCTTATCAGTGCTCTTATAATGGTAGTACCCTGTCGGTACTTGTAAAGAAAAACTCAAAATAACGTGTTTGCTTTGACCAGAAGCTTTCATGTGCATAACTGTGGCCATGAGGGAAATTGGTAGAAATATTAAAACATGTCTTGTGACGGTTGATCAAAATAAAGATGATGAAGATAACGGTGGATTTGGTATAAAGCTTGTTGCACTGGTACAAAATGTACCCACAGTCCCTTCCTCGAGGTTAGGGGAGTATTGTGACAGTATTTTGACACTAATTTAGGACACATATGTTGTTAGAATTAATCATTAACTTTTATAGCGCTAATAATCAATTTCTCTGTCCATTTAATTAATATGTTTATCTACTTCAAATTTCCAATACACGATTGTTTACGTGGCTGATATAAACAGAGTGACCTCTTTCATAAAAATTATATAATCGAATTGTACAAATACAATTGACCCTAACCATATTTGGAACCAATACGCGATTGTTTACGTGGCCGATATAAACAGAGTGACCTCTTTCATAAAAATTATATAATCGAATTGTACAAATACAATTGACCCTAACCATATTTGGAAATTTCTAATTTTATCATGATTGCTATATAAGTCAAAACACAATTGACCCTAACCATATTTGGAAATTTCTAATTTTATCATGATTGCTATATAAGTCAAAATTCTGCTTTGAGACGTCAGAGTTTGAATTTTGAATCTTATAGGTAAGTCATGAGTTTTGAATTGTTAATTAAAAGTTATTAAGATTTAAAGTAAAATATTTTAAAAACAAGTTAAATTGAAATAGAGATAATTAATAGTTTTCATAAATAAAGTTTTAATAAAATATCCATTGTTTTCTTTTAAAGAAATAATTGACAATATTTGTTTTACTTTATTGTGATTGTAACTGTTTTGTATTATTTTTGTTTTTATTTATTTTATTAAAAGAGTTTGAATTTTGAATCTTATAGGTGTCAGCTAGTCGATCCCGGCCTGCCTCTACATTGCCAACAACGGCCGGCGGCTTGCCAGCGGCAATGCCAAATACCATCCAAGGCATTGTCCACGGCTAGTTCCCATCAAGATTGATCAAAGCTAGTTCCCACCGCAAAATGGAAAGATTCCAAGACCATCTATCACACAGTCATTCTTCTGTTGAGAGTTTAGGTCCTCAAAGGACAACTAACTCTACAATCAACATACTACTTCATATCATCAACAAGACGATCAACCACCTACTTTCTCATTACAATAATTGGTGGAGGACTTATAGGTGTCAGTTGATCCCGGTCTGTCTCTACAACATCAGGACAGCTGGCCTGCTTTCAACAACGGTAGCAGAGCCGCAATGTCTCATTTCATTCGAGACATAAGCTAGTTTTCCCCACATTATGTAAAGGTCCCAACATCAACTCTCACAGATGTAGTGTGTCTGTCGAGAGTCCGAAAGGAAGCAGACCATGTTTCAGTACCAGAATATTCAATTATTCTCATTACAATAATTGGTGGACGACCCTTAAAGCTGACATCTATACAGACATCTATAAAAGTCAAAGTTTATCATCACATCCAGACCAAATAACATGCTAGAAGGACAATTCGAACATTAACTATTTGCAGTTGGACATAATTTTCGTAACTTTCAAACTTTTGGATTCCATAGTATATACAGAATATTTCATTTGTGACATTTAGAAAATCAACAAAAAGGATACAGTATGCAGAACTATGTTAGAACATTTATTAACATCAGTGACAATAACAATTGTAAAGTTATATTATTGTGTATTGTTTAAAATATGTATTTTCATGAAACTGTAAGTAGTTCCAAAATGATAAATAAGAAATTTAATTTTGATTTTAAGATTTCCAGCGATGAAACTAAATCTTCATTTTTATTTTCATAAACTACATTGTGTTTCATATCTGTAAATTTTTAATTGAAATGACTAAAACATTGATAATTAAGTTAGCAAATTTGCTCGATAAAATGTTGTTAATTATGTATTCATTTAAATTTTCATTTCATTGAATAACTTTTCAGAATATTATTTGCATATAGTTTTTTACTAAGATTAGATTGAATTTTATTTAAAGGACACATAAAGTGAATCCCCTTGTAAAATTAATCTACATGGAACATGGTAGAAAGTCCTGTTGCCATTTGCTGTACAGAAAATCGTACAATATAGTCATAAAAATAGTGTAGATATTAACTTAATATTGAGATTGGGCTACCTCAAACTAGGAGCGCCACATATATATAAGAGCATAAAAATGGGCTACCTGAAAGAAGGAACGCCACAAATAAAATGGGTTACCTCGCAGGTAGGAACGCCATGCATACGATTAACAGTAACTTAGAGACTAAAAAGATGCTTAATTAAATTCTGTTAAAAGTTTATTCTGCATAATCATAATTCATTTTGAATTACAACATTTTGTTGAAACCTTTAGGCGTATATAATTATTGTACCATAAATTTCATAATTTTTAAATAAATGTCCAATTGTAAATTGAGCAAATAGAAGAATAATAATAATAAATAAATAATAATAATAACATTTAAAACTATTGTGGAAAGTTCACATCATAAATAAAACCAACAATAAGAAATGTGATTAAAAAAAATAAACTCTCAAAAAAATGAAAAAAATAAAAAAAGAGAAAAATGTTAAAACAAAGTTCATTCCTTATTCTTGCTTTATATTTAACTTAATTGTCTACTTTGTTATTTTGAAGTTTCATATGGATATTAATTATTTACTGAAATTAATAATTAAAAGTTATAAATCCAATAATCAATTTAGTAAATTATGATATTTTAAGTTGCTCTAAATCTTATAAAATTATTAATTTTTTTTTCTAATTAATTTAAATCTTGGGACAAGATTTTCTAAAGGAGAAAGATCTATTGTGACAGTATTTTGACATTAATTTAGGACACATATGTTGTTAGAATTAATCATTAACTTTTATAGCGCTAATAATCAATTTCTCTGTCCATTTAATTAATATGTTTATCTACTTCAAATTTCCAATACACGATTGTTTACGTGGCTGATATAAACAGAGTGACCTCTTTCATAAAAATTATATAATCGAATTGTACAAATACAATTGACCCTAACCATATTTGGAACCAATACGCGATTGTTTACGTGGCCGATATAAACAGAGTGACCTCTTTCATAAAAATTATATAATCGAATTGTACAAATACAATTGACCCTAACCATATTTGGAAATTTCTAATTTTATCATGATTGCTATATAAGTCAAAACACAATTGACCCTAACCATATTTGGAAATTTCTAATTTTATCATGATTGCTATATAAGTCAAAATTCTGCTTTGAGACGTCAGAGTTTGAATTTTGAATCTTATAGGTAAGTCATGAGTTTTGAATTGTTAATTAAAAGTTATTAAGATTTAAAGTAAAATATTTTAAAAACAAGTTAAATTGAAATAGAGATAATTAATAGTTTTCATAAATAAAGTTTTAATAAAATATCCATTGTTTTCTTTTAAAGAAATAATTGACAATATTTGTTTTACTTTATTGTGATTGTAACTGTTTTGTATTATTTTTGTTTTTATTTATTTTATTAAAAGAGTTTGAATTTTGAATCTTATAGGTGTCAGCTAGTCGATCCCGGCCTGCCTCTACATTGCCAACAACGGCCGGCGGCTTGCCAGCGGCAATGCCAAATACCATCCAAGGCATTGTCCACGGCTAGTTCCCATCAAGATTGATCAAAGCTAGTTCCCACCGCAAAATGGAAAGATTCCAAGACCATCTATCACACAGTCATTCTTCTGTTGAGAGTTTAGGTCCTCAAAGGACAACTAACTCTACAATCAACATACTACTTCATATCATCAACAAGACGATCAACCACCTACTTTCTCATTACAATAATTGGTGGAGGACTTATAGGTGTCAGTTGATCCCGGTCTGTCTCTACAACATCAGGACAGCTGGCCTGCTTTCAACAACGGTAGCAGAGCCGCAATGTCTCATTTCATTCGAGACATAAGCTAGTTTTCCCCACATTATGTAAAGGTCCCAACATCAACTCTCACAGATGTAGTGTGTCTGTCGAGAGTCCGAAAGGAAGCAGACCATGTTTCAGTACCAGAATATTCAATTATTCTCATTACAATAATTGGTGGACGACCCTTAAAGCTGACATCTATACAGACATCTATAAAAGTCAAAGTTTATCATCACATCCAGACCAAATAACATGCTAGAAGGACAATTCGAACATTAACTATTTGCAGTTGGACATAATTTTCGTAACTTTCAAACTTTTGGATTCCATAGTATATACAGAATATTTCATTTGTGACATTTAGAAAATCAACAACCAGATGCTCCGCAGGGCGTAGCTTTATACGACCGCAGAGGTTGAACTCTGAACGGTTGGGGCAAGTATGGACACAACATTCAAGCTGGATTCAGCTCTAAATTTGGATTGTGATTAAATAGTTGACACAGCATAGGTTTTTGACACAGAATGAATGTATTCTAATGAACTTAAAATTTTAGTTTTCTCTTAGAGCAATTCACTATGCTGTTGATTATTAATCCTCTCAAAAAAATGTTTGAAGAAATTTTCTTTTTATTTATGAAATTTCAAATGAGAAAAATTGAACCCAATTTTTTTAATCACATCCCCCTTTCCCTTATTCCAAAACTAATCTCAATTAAAATTTCTAATGGAGTTTGCAACAATAACTACTCATTTAAATACATCATAATATATTAAGATGTAAAAAAAACTGCTTGTTATCACTGAATGGTAAAGATTATTTTAATTTATCAGTTGGTAGTAAAAAGTGAATATACATTGTATATTGTATATAACAAAGATTTAAGTTGATTCTGGACAAAGAAAGATAACTCCAATTAAAAAATATTCTTGCTATTGCACAATATTGTGAAATTAGATATTTCTTGCTGATTCTGGACAAAGAAAGATAACTCCAATTAAAAAAAAATCTTGCTATTGCACAATATTGTGAAATTAGATATTTTTTGTTGATTCTGGACAAAGAAAGATAACTCCAATTAAAAAAAAATCTTGTTATTGCACAATATTGTGAAATTAGATATTTCTTGCAAACTATTCTGGACAAAGAAAGATAACTCTAATTAAAAAAAAATTTGCTATTTCACAATATTGTGCAATTAAATATTTCTTGCCATTGCGCAATACTGTGCAATTGAAAAGACTTGCTATTGCACAATACTTAATATAATAATTTAAGATCCTGATTTGGACCAACTTGAAAACTGGGCCCATAATCAAAAATCTAAGAACATGTTTGGATTCAGCATATCAAAGAACCCCAAGATTTCAATTTTTGTTAAAATCAAACTAAGTTTCATTTTGGACCCTTTGGACTTTAATGTAGACCAATTTGAAAACAGGACCAAAAATGAAGAATCTACATACACAGTTAGATTTGGCATATCAAAGAACCCATATATTCAATTTTTGATGAAATCAAACAAAGTTTAATTTTGGACCCCGATTTGGACCAACTTGAAAACGGGGCCAATAATCAAGAATCTAAGTACATTTTTAGATTCAGCATATCAAAGAACCCAACCGATTCATTTTTTGTCAAAATCAAACTAAGTTTAATTTTGGACCCTTGGACCTAAATGTAAACCAATTTGAAAACGGGACCAAAAGTTAAGAATTTAAATAGACAGTTAGATTCAGCATATCAAAGAACCCCAATTATTCAATTTTGATGAAATCAAACAAAGTTTAATTTTGGACCCTTTGGGCCCCTTATTTCTAAACTGTTGGGACCAAATCTCCCAAAATCAATACCAACCTTCCTTTTATGGTCATAAACCTTGTATTAAAATTTCATAGATTTCTATTTACTTATACTAACGTTATGGTGCAAAAACCAAGAAAAATGCTTATTTGGGCCCTTTTTTGGCCCCTAATTCCTAAACTGTTGAAATCAAAACTCCCAAAATCAATCCCAACCTTTCTTTTGTGGTCATAAACCTTGTGTCAAAATTTCATAGATTTCTATTAGCTTAAACTAAAGTTATAGTGCGAAAACCAAGAAAATGCTTATTTGGGCCCTTTTTGGCCCCTAATTCCTAAAATGTTGGGACCAAAACTCCCAAAATCAATACCAACCTTCCTTTTGTGGTCATAAACCTTGTGTTAAAATTTCATAGATTTCTATTCACTTTTACTAAAGTTAGAGTGCGAAAACTAAAAGTATTCGGACGACGACGACGACGACGACGACGACGACGACGACGACGACGACGACGACGACGACGACGCCAGTATGATAGCAATATACGACGAAAATTTTTTCAAAATTTGCGGTCGTATAAAAAGGATACAGTATGCAGAACTATGTTAGAACATTTATTAACATCAGTGACAATAACAATTGTAAAGTTATATTATTGTGTATTGTTTAAAATATGTATTTTCATGAAACTGTAAGTAGTTCCAAAATGATAAATAAGAAATTTAATTTTGATTTTAAGATTTCCAGCGATGAAACTAAATCTTCATTTTTATTTTCATAAACTACATTGTGTTTCATATCTGTAAATTTTTAATTGAAATGACTAAAACATTGATAATTAAGTTAGCAAATTTGCTCGATAAAATGTTGTTAATTATGTATTCATTTAAATTTTCATTTCATTGAATAACTTTTCAGAATATTATTTGCATATAGTTTTTTACTAAGATTAGATTGAATTTTATTTAAAGGACACATAAAGTGAATCCCCTTGTAAAATTAATCTACATGGAACATGGTAGAAAGTCCTGTTGCCATTTGCTGTACAGAAAATCGTACAATATAGTCATAAAAATAGTGTAGATATTAACTTAATATTGAGATTGGGCTACCTCAAACTAGGAGCGCCACATATATATAAGAGCATAAAAATGGGCTACCTGAAAGAAGGAACGCCACAAATAAAATGGGTTACCTCGCAGGTAGGAACGCCATGCATACGATTAACAGTAACTTAGAGACTAAAAAGATGCTTAATTAAATTCTGTTAAAAGTTTATTCTGCATAATCATAATTCATTTTGAATTACAACATTTTGTTGAAACCTTTAGGCGTATATAATTATTGTACCATAAATTTCATAATTTTTAAATAAATGTCCAATTGTAAATTGAGCAAATAGAAGAATAATAATAATAAATAAATAATAATAATAACATTTAAAACTATTGTGGAAAGTTCACATCATAAATAAAACCAACAATAAGAAATGTGATTAAAAAAAATAAACTCTCAAAAAAATGAAAAAAATAAAAAAAGAGAAAAATGTTAAAACAAAGTTCATTCCTTATTCTTGCTTTATATTTAACTTAATTGTCTACTTTGTTATTTTGAAGTTTCATATGGATATTAATTATTTACTGAAATTAATAATTAAAAGTTATAAATCCAATAATCAATTTAGTAAATTATGATATTTTAAGTTGCTCTAAATCTTATAAAATTATTAATTTTTTTTTCTAATTAATTTAAATCTTGGGACAAGATTTTCTAAAGGAGAAAGATCTATTGTGACAGTATTTTGACATTAATTTAGGACACATATGTTGTTAGAATTAATCATTAACTTTTATAGCGCTAATAATCAATTTCTCTGTCCATTTAATTAATATGTTTATCTACTTCAAATTTCCAATACACGATTGTTTACGTGGCTGATATAAACAGAGTGACCTCTTTCATAAAAATTATATAATCGAATTGTACAAATACAATTGACCCTAACCATATTTGGAACCAATACGCGATTGTTTACGTGGCCGATATAAACAGAGTGACCTCTTTCATAAAAATTATATAATCGAATTGTACAAATACAATTGACCCTAACCATATTTGGAAATTTCTAATTTTATCATGATTGCTATATAAGTCAAAACACAATTGACCCTAACCATATTTGGAAATTTCTAATTTTATCATGATTGCTATATAAGTCAAAATTCTGCTTTGAGACGTCAGAGTTTGAATTTTGAATCTTATAGGTAAGTCATGAGTTTTGAATTGTTAATTAAAAGTTATTAAGATTTAAAGTAAAATATTTTAAAAACAAGTTAAATTGAAATAGAGATAATTAATAGTTTTCATAAATAAAGTTTTAATAAAATATCCATTGTTTTCTTTTAAAGAAATAATTGACAATATTTGTTTTACTTTATTGTGATTGTAACTGTTTTGTATTATTTTTGTTTTTATTTATTTTATTAAAAGAGTTTGAATTTTGAATCTTATAGGTGTCAGCTAGTCGATCCCGGCCTGCCTCTACATTGCCAACAACGGCCGGCGGCTTGCCAGCGGCACTGCCAAATACCATCCAAGGCATTGTCCACGGCTAGTTCCCATCAAGATTGATCAAAGCTAGTTCCCACCGCAAAATGGAAAGATTCCAAGACCATCTATCACACAGTCATTCTTCTGTTGAGAGTTTAGGTCCTCAAAGGACAACTAACTCTACAATCAACATACTACTTCATATCATCAACAAGACGATCAACCACCTACTTTCTCATTACAATAGGAGTGTTGGCGCCACTTTAAAAAAGTTAAACCCGCCACATTTTATGTGCTTTACAAGTCACGCGACGGTTATGCAGTGTTTGATGTTTGTTTCTATATACTATATTTGTTTGTTTCTTATTTATTTTGTATATTAATCAGACCGTTATATTTTTCTTTTGTTTTAATTTATTCATTTCAGGAATCGAAGACTATGCCGTATGAATTTTACTCATAGTTGAAGCCCGTACAGGACCTTTATTTGTTAATTTATGTCTCATTTGGTCTTATTTTAAGAGTTGTTTTATTAGCAAGCATATTACATGTTTTTTTTATATGGAATACTTTTGAAGTTTGTGGTACGTTGCGAAGGGAAAAAGAGGGGATATAGGTACAAAACCTATTATGTAATAGATATTAACCAGAGTAGAAAACACAACAACAGATACTACTATGGAAGCAGTAATAATTGTGAAACACAACAACAGATACTACTATGGAAGCAGTAATAATTGTGAACCAGGTGCTCCGCAGGGCGAAGCTTTATACGACCGCAGAGGTTGAACCCTGAACGGTTGGGGCAAGTATGGACACAACATTCAAGCTGGATTCAGCTCTAAATTTGGATTATGATTAAATAGTTGACACAGCATAGGTTTCTGACACAGAATGAATGTGTTCTAATGAACTTAATTTTTTTGTTTTCTCTTAGAGCAATTCACTATGCTGTTGAATAGTAATCCAAATGTTTGAAGAAATTTTCTTTTTATTTAAGAAATTTCAAATGAGAAAAATTGAACCCAATTTTTTTAATCACATCCCCCTTTCCATTATTCCAAAACTAATCTCAATTAAAATATTCTAATGGAGTTTGCAACAATAACTACTCATTTAAATACATCATAAAATATTAAGATGTAAAAAAACTGCTTGTTTTCACTGAATGGTAAAGATTATTTTAATTTATCAGTTGATAGTAAAAAGTGAATATACATTGTATATTGTATATAACAAAGATTTAAGTTGATTCTGGACAAAGAAAGATAACTCCAATTAAAAAAAAATCTTGCTATTGCACAATATTTTGCAATAAGATATTTCTTGCTTACTATTCTGGACAAAGAAAGATAACTCTAATTAAAAAAAAATTTGCTATTTCACAATATTGTGCAATTAGATATTTCTTGCCATTGCGCAATACTGTGCAATTGAAAAGACTTGCTATTGCACAATACTTAATAATCCTCTCAAAAAAATGTTTGAAGAAATTTTCTTTTTATTTATGAAATTTCAAATGAGAAAAATTGAACCCAATTTTTTAATCACATCCCCCTTTCCCTTATTCCAAAACTAATTTCAATTAAAATATTCTAATGGAGTTTGCAACAATTACTACTCATTTAAATACATCATAAAATATTAAGATGTAAAAAAACTGCTTGTTATCACTGAATGGTAAAGATTATTTAAATTTATCAGTTGGTAGTAAAAAGTGAATATACATTGTATATTGTATATAACAAAGATTAAAGTTGATTCTGGACAAAGAAAGATAACTCCAATTAAAAAAAAATCTTGCAGATATTTCTTGCTTACTATACTGGACAAAGAAAGATAACTCTTAATTAAAAAAAAAATTGCTATTTCACAATATTGTGAAATTAGATACTTCTTGCCATTGCACAATACTGTGAAAAGACTTGCTATTGCACAATACTTAATATAATAATTTTAGATCCTGATTTGGACCAACTTGAAAACTGGGCCCATAATCAAAAATCTAAGTACATGTTTAGATTCAGCATATCAAAGAGGCCCAAGAATTTAATTTTTGTTAAAATCAAACTTAGTTTAATTTTGGACCCTTTGCACTTTAATTTAGACCAATTTTAAAACTGGACCAAAAATTAAGAATCTACATACACAGTTAGATTTGGCATATCAAAGAACCCCAGTTATTCAATTTTTGATGAAATCAAACAATGTTTAATTTTGGACCTGGATTTGGGCCAACTTGAAAACTGGGCCAATAATCAAAAATCTAAGTACATTTTTAGATTCAGCATATCAAAGAACCCCAAGGTTTCATTTTTTGTTAAAATCAAACTAAGTTTAATTTTGGACCCTTTGGACCTTAATGTAGACCAATTTGAAAACGGGACCAAAAATTAAGAATCTACATACACAGTTAGATTCGGCATATTAAAGAACCCCAATTATTCAATTTTGATGAAATCAAACAAAGTTTAATTTTGGACCCTTTGGGCCCCTTTTTCCTTAACTGTTGGGACCAAAACTCCCAAAATCAATACCAACCTTCCTTTTATAGTCATTAACCTTGTGTTTAAATTTCATAGATTTCTATTTACTTATACTAACGCTATGGTGCGAAAACCAAGAAAAATGCTTATTTGGGTCCCTTTTTGGCCCCTAATTCCTAAACTGTTGGGACCGAAACTCCCAAAATCAATACCAACCTTCCTTTTGTGGTCATAAACATTGTGTTTAAATTTCATTGATTTCTATTTACTTTAACTAAAGTTATTGTACGAAAACCAAGAATAATGCTTATTTGGGCCCTTTTTTGGCCCCTAATTCCTAAACTGTTCAAACCAAAACTCCCAAAATCAATACCAACCTTTCTTTTGTGGTCATAAACCTTGTGTCAAAATTTCATTGATTTCTATTAACTTAAATTAAAGTTATAGTGCGAAAACCAAGAAAATGCTTATTTGGGCCCTTTTTGGCCCCTAATTCCTAAAATGTTGGGACCAAAACTCCCAAAATCAATACCAGTCTTCCTTTTATGGTCATAAACCTTGTGTTAAAATTTCTTAGATTTCTATTCACTTTTACTAAAGTTAGAGTGCGAAAACTAAAAGTATTCGGACGACGACGACGACGACGACGACGACGACGACGACGACGACGACGACGACGACGCCAACGTGATAGCAATATACGACGAAAATTTTTTCAAAATTTGCGGTCGTATAAAAACGAGTAGTCGATAAAAAAACCTGAAGTATCCGCAAATTCAATTTGAGGTAATATTTGACTGTTTTGAGTTCTATTGCTTTGGTTTGATACCTCACCCAATATGATAGTTTAAAAAATAATTTTAAAGTACTGTCCTGCATGACTTGTAATTTTTACCCGAAAATGGAAACTTTCATAAGGTTAAGGTGCTCTAAACATTTTATAGGTTGAAAACTTGATTTACGAAGTTTTGTTTATAAAACATCGTTTTAGTTTTTTTTTAAATTCTCAATGATTAAGGTTTATGTATAATAACAAACATTACTAAAGCCAAAACAGTATCATTTGTGTTTAGATAGAGTTTAGTAAAAAGAAAAAATGTCAAAATTGAAACCCTCCCGAATTTTCACAGATTTTTACATATGACCTTTGACCTCAATTTATAAAAAAAATGTGACCATATCAAGTCCTGGCGACAGGCATATTATTATAGTACGCGATTTCCTCTTTCCAATGATATATTATATAGATTTGTGTTCGGTGGGGAGATTAGATTAAAAAAAATCTGCTTTCAGTCACCGCATTAAAAGAGCTCATGTCTATAGGAGAAAAGATATGACATACAAAGACTATTTACAAAAAGACAAACTACACTTAACAAAACAGTTATGTTGTTGTAAAACAGTATTTCGTCTTTTGATTGTACGTGCCTCAATAGTCCAGATAATTGTGATGAATGACGTTTATGTTTTGGTTATATCGTAAAAGTTTAAAGAGGTTCTAAATATTTCAACTAGACAAGCAGGGACATTTAAAGAAAGATAAATGCAACAAAAACTTAACACTATTAGAAATGCTTTATGCTACTAATATGCGTTTGCGCATCAGAAGATTTATTTACTTAAATGCAATCGTGGTCGAGCCAGTGTGTTCTTACTTACGTAGTGAAAACAGGGGATATCATAAACCAGAGAGACATTCTATAAGTACAAGGAGGTTTAAACATTTAAACTAGAGAAGCAGGCACATTTTAACGAGCAGTTTATTTAAAATCATTAAATGCCACAAAATCAAAACACTATTGGAAATACTTTATGCTACTAGTATGCGTTTGCACATCGTAAGAAGATTTATCTACTTAAATGCAATCGTGCTCGAGTCAGCGTATTCTAACGAACGTAGTGGAAAAAAGAGGAGATACATAAACCAGAGAGACATTCTAATTGATTTAAAGATTAAACGATATAAGGGTGTACACAATATATAATACAAACTTAATCAGAAACATTGCAACGTCAAATGGTGAGGTATGTAAGAAGACAATGTGTAATTCACTCAAACATTTGATGACATGTTTACATTGTCAAATACGCTTTAATATCAATTCTCTGTAAATATAACCAGATGCTCCGCAGGGCGTAGCTTTATACGACCGCAGAGGTTGAACCCTGAACGGTTGGGGCAAGTATGGACATAACATTCAAGCTGGATTCAGCTCTAAATTTGGATTGTGATTAAATAGTTGACACAGCATAGGTTTCTGACACAGAATGAATGTGTTCTAATGAAATTAAAAATTTTGTTTTCTCTTAGAGCAATTCACTATGCTGTTGAATATTATTCCTCTCAAAAAAATGTTTGAAGAAATTTTCTTTTTATTTATGAAATTTCAAATGAGAAAATTGAACCCATTTTTTTTAATCACATCCCCCTTTCCCTTATTCCAAAACTAATCTCAATTAAAATTTCTAATGGAGTTTGCAACAATTACTACTCATTTAAATACATCATAAAATATTAAGATGTAAAAAAACTGCTTGTTATCACTGAATGGTAAAGATTATTTTAATTTATCAGTTGGTAGTAAAAAGTGAATATACATTGTATATTGTATATATAACAAAGATTTAAGTTGATTCTGGACAAAGAAAGATAACTCCAAATAAAAAAAAATCTAACAATTAGATATTTCTTGCTTACTATTCTGGACAAAGAAAGATAACTCTAATTTAAAACAAAATTGCTATTTCACAATATTGTGAAATTAGATATTTCTTGCCATTGCACAATACTGTGCAATTGAAAAGACTTGCTATTGCACAATACTTAATATAATAATTTTAGATCCTGATTTGGACCAACTTGAAAACTGGGCCCATAATCAAAAATCTAAGTACATGTTTAGATTCAGCATATCAAAGAGGCCCAAGAATTTGATTTTTGTTAAAATCAAACTTAGTTTAATTTTGGACCCTTTGGACTTTAATGTAGACCAATTTGAAACAAGACCAAAAATGAGGAATCTACATACACAGTTAGATTTGGCATATCAAAGAACCCCATTTATTCAATTTTTGATGAAATCAAACAAAGTTTAATTTTGGGACCCCGATTTGGACCAACTTGAAAACTGGGCCGATAATCAAGAATCTAAGTACATTTTTAGATTCAGCATATCAAAGAACCCAACCGATTAATTTTTTGTCAAAATCAAACGAAGTTTAATTTTGGACCCTTTGGACCTTAATGTAGACCAATTTGAAAACGGGACCAAAAGTTAAAAATCTACATACACAGTTAGATTCGGCATATTAAAGAACCCCAATTATTCAATTTTGATGAAATCAAACAAAGTTTAATTTTGGACCTTTTGGGCCCCTTATTCCTAAACTGTTGGGACCAAAACTCCCAAAATCATTACCAACCTTCCTTTTATGGTCATAAACCTTGTGTTTAAATTTCATAGATTTCTATTTACTTATACTAAAGTTATGGTGCGAAAACCAAGAAAATGTTTATTTGGGTCCCTTTTTGGCCCCTAATTCCTAAACTGTTGGGACCTAAACTCCCAAAATCAATACCAACCTTCCTTTTGTGGTCATAAACATTGTGTTTAAATTTCATTATTTTCTATTTACTTAAACTAAAGTTATTGTGCGAAAACCAAGAATAATGCTTATTTGGGCCCTTTTTTGGCCCCTTATTCCTACGCTGTTGTAACCAAAACTCCCAAAATCAATCCCAACCTTTCTTTTGTGGTCATAAACCTTGTGTCAAAATTTCATAGATTTCTATTAACTTAAACTAAAGTTATAGTGCGAAAACCAAGAAAATGCTTATTTGGGCCCTTTTTGGCCCCTAATTCCTAAAATGTTGGGACCAAAACTCCCAAAATCAATACCAACCTTCCTTTTGTGGTCATAAACCTTGTGATAAAATTTTATAGATTTATATTCACTTTTACTAAAGTTAGAGTGCGAAAACTAAAAGTATTCAGACGACGACGACGACGACGACGACGACGACGCCAACGTGATAGCAATATACGACGAAATTTTTTTCAAAATTTGCGGTCGTATAAAAATGAGCTGGCCATGACATGATACAGAATTCCACCAAATTTCACCTCAATACATTTAATGTGTTAATTTTCAAAAAAAAAATATTTGCCACTCCATAATCATAATGTGTCACCCTGTTGTTGCCATGGAAACATGACTTTTCAGGTAAAAATAAAGGTAATTAAAATCTTGTTAAATTTTTGTTTGAAGACTGCTTAATGTCATGAAAAATGTTCTCCAAGCTTATTTTAATGTTTTCAAAAGTTTTAATAGGCCAATATGCAGATTTATCAAGGTTTTCTACATTTTAAAGAATTTAGTGGTTCTACAGTGTTCCATAGATCCTTAAAATCTGTAGATGTTTTCATTTCTTTCCACACTGA
Source organism: Mytilus trossulus (assembly GCF_036588685.1). NCBI lineage: Eukaryota > Metazoa > Mollusca > Bivalvia > Mytilida > Mytilidae > Mytilus > Mytilus trossulus. Next base: position 9,386,046 of record NC_086377.1, on the reverse strand, counting down.
TTTCAAAGTACTATCTGACCTAAAAATAATCTTTATTATATAAATAACCAAGTAAACTTGTAAATTGAATGGGATATTCAAGCATGTCCTTAAAAAAGTATTAAGAAAATCTTCATTATTCATTATTGATAATATAGAGTTATCTCCCCTGGTAGAACTCTTCTGATCTAAAGCACACATGTACACAGGAAGTATACACAAATGGGAGAAACTTTGCAGACGATATCAGTGATCAACAGTCAGTGTTAAAACAATAGTTATGGTCTGTAAATAACCATGTCCTTCTGTAGCTTTAAAAGCTCACAGATATGTGAATGTGTAGGTGAAAATTCCCCACTGACTTCTTTGTCATCAGAATTGCAGTCCATTGTTCTTACTGAGGCTGGTCTACTGCCAAGTGATATTACACAGAAGTTTCAAGTGTGCAGTGAACATTTTCACAGGTTTTTGAATAAAAACAAAGCAGGTTGCAAATCAAAGATATGTGGAATACCTGATATAATTTCCTCTCACAACAAAGACAACAAAATATATGGAGGATGGTATGGGGTAAAGGCAGACAGAAATGTATCTTTGGAAAAAGTGAAAGAGATTCATGCTAGAACAGGAATCATAGTTCCAGTTGGAACTCGTAAGTAAAATAATTAAAATGATTTCTAATTTTATAATTTAGTATCATAATTTGTTATTTATATTTATTAACCAGCTTGGGGATAACATCAAAAGTTCAATGTAGGATAGAAAACTTAATTCACATAGTGTTTTTTTTTTTCACTGACCCCCACCCCCCTCTTAACTTGATTTGGGCAAAATTGATTGAACAATAGGGATATATATGTAAAAATTGATTTTAGATATACTAAATTTGCAGAAGTTTACCCCCCTCCCCATAAAAAACCTACAAAGCAGGCGCGGATCCAGAAAAAGGGGGGGACCAGGGGTTGGAACCCTTTTTTTTTTGACAATCAATGCATTTGAATGGGGACATGTAATTGGAACCCCTAACCCCTTTTTGTCCTGGGTTTGGAACACACCCCCCCCCCCCCCCCCCCCCCCGCCTCCTTTTAAAATGGCTGGAACCGCCCCTGCAAAGGGTATTTGATTTAAGCTTTTTTAAATTATATGAAAAGGGTAGGGTAACAGAACCCCAGCGGCACCCCCTATCAATTAAGTATTGAAGTGGACCCCAACCCACCTCCCAGGCAATACTGGACCATTATAAATTAAATCGAAATGTCTTTTATTTCCAAAATAAGAGACCTATTATTAAATTTACAAGGAACAGTCAGGATATTGCATAAATAGCTGAAATCTTTCAGTTTCTAAAGTTATCAAAGAAGGAAAAACACCTTTACATTGCATGATTTTATTCATTTCTTTCCCCTACCCAAAATATTACCGATGTTTGAAGAAAGTAAACAAGAAACATAATTTCTCTCCAAAAACATGTAGCTTAACCTGTCAACAACAAAGGTACAGAATAAGTTCAGCAAAAACAGCAAAAAATAAGGTTTTATTTCAAAATATTTAAATTTGTCACAATCAGTAGTGTACTATAAACTTAATAAGGAATTTATAAGAATCCATTTCTCCTAAATTCATTTTTTTTCTCTTATGGGACAAACATCTATTTAATTTGCATATATATACTAAAAATGTATCTTTATTTATAAAAAAATTAATTTGAACTGTATGTTTCAGCAATATGTCCAAGATGCAGAAAGACCCTTTATTGTGGGCAATCCACTTCATGTAGCGTGGCTGAAATTTGTGCAAATTCTTATGTAAGTTTTAATGGTAGTACATGCTATTATTTTATTCAGAGTCAATGTACATGTATGTATGGTATCTCTATCCGTTAATGGGCTTAATTGTATCAGTCCTACTGTCATACATGTCATATAAAGGGGTATATCAAACATCATGATACATTCAAATAGTTTACCCTTGCACTGAAAGTCTGAATACCAAAATAATTTATAATGATTCTCCCAATTTATTTTTATTAAAAAGATATTAAAATATTTGTTGAATATTACATTAAAGTTAAACAAAAATTTGGTTGGGTTAATTTTTCTATCAATTTTGAACTGAGAAAAATGACAGATACAGACGAATTTTGTTAGAAGATCTGACAGTGAATTTTTATTCAATGCAAAATACATGTACATGTAGGTGTTGTGTTTCTATTGACATTCAGTATACTTCAGCATTTTTAATATATATATTGAGAAAAAAAAATGATACTTCAAGTTTTATGTGTGTTATTTTAAAGTGCATAGTACATGTAGTATTAATTTCTTCTACAGTTCATAGTTTTATTGAAAACTTGAACTATGTACAAATTACAATCAATATTAGTGCAATAAGCAACGGCAGAATATTAACATTATTATTATTGAATATGTGGGTTCATTCAGTACTTTAAAACCTCTAGTCATATATATATTGCAAATATATATCATTATGCAAATTGTGTTATCCCATTTTTTCAGTACAAATAAACTCATCAAAATTTTTTGTTGAATTGGCACATGAGGGTTGAACATGACATATGATGGAACAAAAACAAACGTAAAATTAACAGAGTCCTGATAGCCTGTTAATGGATAAGCTTACTGTGGTTTATGTTTTTAAAGACTTTATCATCTGATATAAGTAAACATTTTTTTTATGCAGTGTTTGATGAACAGTGACAACCTTGGTGATACATGTAGCTATCAATATGAAGAACAGTATAATCTCAGACCTCATCGACTTAATAGTCAGGATATAATGTAAGTATCATTGAAAATTTCATTGATATCAAAATTTGCAGTATTAAAGCTAGATAGGATAAAGTAGGCCCACTCACAGCCTTCCCAAGTCAAACTGAACTGCTATTATTAGCTGTTTTTTGGCTGTTATTTACCAGTTTTTCATATTTTTAGCAGTCCTTTAGCTGTTCTAAGCATTCAATCTAATAGCAGTTTGAAAAACTGCCACATTTCACCATTTCTTAGCATTCGGCTTAGCATTCGTCTTAGCATTCGGCTTAGCATTCGTCTTAGCATTCATCTTAGCATTCCTCTTAGCAGTCGGGACAACAGTTATGACAGCAGTTCGATAGCAGTTGACCTATTAATCTTTGTTATAAAAATGCTTGGATCTGGCTATGTTTTCAGCTTAAAGTTAAACATTTATTTGAAGATAATTTGATCATTTTCAAATGTGCATTTTGGCTCCATGTTGTGTGGAAATACTTGCTAGTGAAAAAGTGTATTTTTGTCAGTATAAGCTTAATTTGGGATGAATTGAATACTTTTACACACCTGCAGTACAGTAAGTTGAAAGTTATAGTTAATGCTTGTGTATATTCTCAATTCTGACATAACTTTGAAGGGGGAAACAGAAATCATACAGAAAGCCCCAAAAAGGGGGATTGTTGTTTATTTAAATAGAATATCTGATGTTAACAGGATTGTAATAGAGTGTTAGCATATATATATACTTACAGCTGAAGTAATATTTGAAAAAAAATAGATATGAATATTATTTTAATCTATTATTTTGTTAAAAAAAACAATCTTATCATATTCAAGAGTTGAAAAAAGGGGGAGGTAAACCAGTAGACTGTGAATAGCTGATTGGTTAAAATTGTCCAAACAATCCATTTAATGAAATTAATTTATAATATATAATTTTACTTTAGGTTTGTTTCATAAAAAAGAAACATAATATATATTACATGTATCAAGAATTTATTTGTTTAAAATTCCAAAAGAGAAAGAGGATATAACTGTTGTCTTTTGGTCCACATTTAATAGAATAAAAACAGTACATTTGGTATGTTTGGTAATAAAATAATGATAAATGAAATAACTTCTAATTTGAAAATCACTTAGTCAGGTAGTAATTAGCCTCTTAGCAGTAATATCTCTTAAATAAGTTGCTTTTTTAAAAGTCTTGATAATTAAAGTGCTTTTTTAATTGTTCCTATATCATTACGGCCACTAACATAATTAATAAGGGGTCTAAGACCAGCTTAAGTAAGTGCTTCTCACATTTTTGTTTACATTCCCTTAAAATTAAGTCTGTATTTAGATTGGATAGTTACTGCTCTAATTACAAATATAAGTTTAAGGTGGCACCCTACAGATATAGTAATTTTTTTTCCCCCATTGAATTTTTTTTAAAATTTGCATACATATACTATGCAATGGCCTCTATAAAAATTTGAGTTAAAAATAGTATGTCACCAGACTCGTTTCCATGGTAACGGTCGCCAAAGTTGGTATATCACGTGTATGCATAAATACATACCTGATGTAGAAACTCTGGATTTTTTTTAAGCCTTTGAAAGTATTTTGAAAGGTTTGTTTTACAATTATTACAAAATTATTATTTAAAATGAAAAAAAAACACAAATAGTGGCAGTTTTATTCATTTTAATTGATTTCGGCTACAATTTCATCAACACTGCACCACAAAAAAAAACACAGATTTTGTTAAAAAGTTCTATTTTTCTTAAATTTCCAAAAAAATGGTCCAATGAATATTTTTTTTAATTTGACATAAGATGGTCATTACAATGAGCTTTGAAAAGAAATAAAAAAAAATATGGGTCACCAGACTATTTTTTGCCCCAAAAACGTTTTTGTGACCCCTAACGAAACAGTGATCACCAGCAGTTTTTTGTATATCATTCATCATCGGTGACCAAACTTCACCAAAGTGTGACATATGTTGTCATATTCTTTGTTAAACTAACACAGAATAATACAGTTTCACAAGGCAATGAAATGAGAACATTTATTTTGTTTCTATGAACAACGGTTACCATGGCAACAGGACACGAAGTTGGAAAATTCAAGTTTTTGCATTGTTCTGATGTGCAAGAGTTACAACCCAACAGACAATAGAAAATAAAATCCCATGATTTAAGAGCAACAGCACATGGCTGCTATGTAAATGTAAACAAATACTATGATACATTATAATGCAGCTTATATAAGCATTACTGTGGTATTAAATGAGCAAAATAAATTAGTCAGAAGTTAGCAAAAATCACCAAATATTTTTTTTTTTTAAATATCGATTCATAGATAACAGTCGTGCAAGTAAATGGATAAAAAGACTTTGTCACCTTTTCCTCAATAAATGATTTAAGTTGATGAAGCATAATGATAATACATTATATATTTCAGTTGTCATAGTAACATAACCAAAAAATTATGAAATTATAACTTTTTCAAAGGTTTTTCAACTTTCTTTATTTTGAATGCCTCAATAATCAAGCAAACATATAACTGTTATATTTACAAATATGTAAATAGTTTACTCCTCTGATTCAGTCAAGTATTGATTGATAGTCATAGCATTATTAGAGTTCACTTTGTTCTCAGTCAAAATTGTTAATCCTTCCATATTGAATAGTACATGTTGCTCCCAGTCAGATATATCATATTACTAATAGTGGCAATTCTTTTCTTTTAAAATCTTTGTTTTCTGGTTATCTGTTTCCCTCTCTAATTTCTTATTCATACTTTCCCAAACTCTCTGAGTAAACTTTCCTGGGGAATATTCTGATGCTGCATTTACCTGAAATATAAATTATTTGTAATGAAAAGGTGTAATATATACAAATAAACTACTAAATCAATATATTATTTCAGTGAGTGCAAATTAATCCAATCATGCATTACAACATCAATTTAAAAAGATTGTATTATACCTGACTAACAAAGGTACTCCTTAAGCGTTTTATAATAAGATATATGGCCAGGTTTTTGAAGTGATTGCAATAATTAGTTCAGCTGATGGGTATGCATTTTATATTGCTTCTGCATATGATGGACATCCTTTTGAGTGGTTTTAGTTTTGTGTACAATGACACTTTGGCATGCAATAATTGACAATATATATATGCTATAGGCAGCATTATAGTGTCCAATGCAAATTCAAGGTCTACATGTATATTTAATAGGTGTGACCTTTACTGTCTACCTTAAATCAATACAGTTGAACTGTTCTTTTTGGTATAAATTTGCATATATGCAGCATGCGACCAAGTTTGTGATAAACATAAGTTATCTACATCACAAAGTTATCTTCATTGTCATAATTGTGGCACATAAGAACCAATGGCAGTCTTGACTATATACTTTGTATTTAAGATATAAAATACAGTACAAATCAATAGTGTAAAATGTGATCACTGTGACCTTCTTTTGTCTGGAAGCTGAGTTACTAACTGAGACTCTGAGAGTATATATAAGTTTGCATGATCTGACACCTTTAAGTTGCTGAGATATACATTTGTTGTATATGAAATTGGATTTTTAATGTTACCAAAGTCAGTGAAGTGGAAAATGTAGGTCAGTGAGATCTGTGTACAAATTTACATGATCCTACATTTTATAGTTGAGTGGACTAAATATATTGTCCAAACAAAAAAATGTTGTAAATGCCTGAAAAACACCATTATCAGATTAAAAAGTCTCAAATGAAACCTAAGTTTTTTCTCAAAGGTAACTACATGTAATTATCCTAAAATGTATGTATTTACCATTGACAGCTATCCTTCATTTTTCTGAAAAACTGCTGCTAATAACCTGCTGTTAAATGATGACAATGAGACCTACAATTGATAACAAATATAACAAAAATTAAATAAACAAATGTATATATAATATATATAAAAATGAAAGTGCATGCAGTGTTCAAATACTATAGCTAAAACATATTCATTTAAAATTAACTGGAAACTCAGGCTGTTAACAATGAAATTTGTAATAAAAAGTAAAATCACAAAAATACTGAACTCAGAGGAAAATCAATTTGGAAAGTCCATAATCACATGGCAAAATCATATGTATAAAGGCTTTCAAAACCAAATAGGTTACCTTAAATTTGTTGAAATTATACATTAATCTGTTAATATAGTTTTCATTTAATAAATAAATTTGGTGTTTTTACTGTCTTCTGATTGGTTAAAATTATTAGTTTTATTTTCAATGTTGTCAATTTTGATAGCGACACGCCCACCCTGACATTGTGTATTCATTCGCCAACATGTGTGTACGGTTGTTATTGTTAATAAAAAGCTCTTTGGGCCTTATTTTTGATAGAAATTTATTTATAATGAATGGCAATAATTTATTTTGATTTTATTGAACCATAAAACTAATTTTTGACTCTTCACATTTTACATAATCCGCTTCGCGGATTATTCAATGTGAAGAGTCAAAAATTAGTTTTATGTTTCAATAAAATCAAAATAAATAATAGCCATTCATTAAATAAATTTGAATGTAATAATTCTAGTTCAATATTTTTGTTGAAACAAATTCTGTCATGTTCTATACATGAAAGTCTTCAAGTATATATAACAATGCTTTACCACAAAATTGTTTTCGAAATATTGACCCTAAACTTGAAATTATTACCAAGATCTGTTAATTCACTTTTATGACTGCTTACATGTAAGTGCAAATATGAATATAATTATGGTCCTCATTATACTTTATATCTACTTATCAAAAAATACTTTGAAATTACACATGTATATGACTAAAGGTTTTAATTACCTTCCAATTATTCATTAAATTAACCATGTTTAAAACTGTTTCTTCTTTTGCTGAGTTTTGAATTTATTTACAGGATTCTTTTGCAACTGCAAATATTTTCTTTCAAGTTTCATTCTCCTTTTTCTTTAAGTATGTCTGATGAATTCACAAAAAGTACATTCAATCCATTAAGGAAATTGTTGAAATGTGTGGCACAAATTCCTGCATGTATCATTCCTGAAAAATATGATATGAAATGTCAGTCTGCACCTGTATTGGTTAATAAGACAAACTATAAACTATTCAGACTTGAGTTCATAATTTTATTTGGGATATTCAATTATTTTTTCAATTTATATTTACATAATATGATTGTGAATTCATGTTTACTTTTATTCTTATACATATACAATGTAGATCACAGACTCATATTCATTTCTAATGTGGAATGAGGGTGGGTGCCCTTCTTAATTTTCTTTTTTGCTTTTATAGATTATCCTGCATACACATCATTCTAGGTGTTTTTAAATTACTACATATGTAAGACCACTTGGTCTCTGATTACATGCAAAAGATGACTTAACATGAAAATTCTGATTATAAAATAAAGAAAACTAATAATATTTTAAGTTTGTAAAACATTATTTTTGTGAATGAATCATTGTGATTGCATTTGTTTACTTTTTCAATTCTAATTTTATTTATGGTTATATAATTGCTACCAAATAAGTATTTACAAATTAATCCTCCCCTTTTGAATGCAAAACTAAAAAGCCCCTTATGTATAGATGTCTTTGTGTTCATTGCAAAAATGATAAATAACTTCCAGGGGCAAAATTCCAGAAAAATTACTAAGTTCAGCTTCATAAAAAATTTGGGCAGCACTTCCCCTCAAAATAAAGCTTTTTACCCTCAAACCACATAAACCCCAGACCATAATAGAGGGGTATTGAAGAAAGAAAAAGAGAGGTGTGGGGCAGGTTCATTTATTCAAGACATGAAACCATACACCTTCTCCACCCAGTAAAATGTTTAAAGAGAAAATATAATAAGGAGAAAATTGAACTCTTACCATATACAGCTTTTGAATTGATAACAAATTCACCAGTCCCATGTTTTCCCTCGTGTCTACACTGTTAAACGTGTATGATATGCAGGTTACATGCACTGCAGCTACAACGATATGGTATGAATATGGACAAAATGCCCTCCTGGTTCAAGCTTTGAAGTTCGTATTTCCGTTCACAGACAGTATCCGCAGGGGATTTACTCTTAACGAACATATTCTGTGGTAGGTGATCAGCCAGAGCTAGCCGTCGACCTTCTTTCCAGGTTTCGTCATACGAAAGATCACTGTGATCGGATGCCGAATTTCTCCAACTTCCAGTTCCGAAAACTTATATCATATGACCTGATAACATTGGATAAGTTGAGAATCATTCAATACTGTGTGAACTTTCAGGCTGAAGCTATTCATATTCTTTATTTTAAAAGAACGCATGTATTTATCCTTTATGATAAACCTTCCTTTCTTCTGAGCGATGAGCTGTAACTTAGAAGTTGTTTACACACGTTGTCAACAGACGACATCGGAACTGTTACCGTGACCTAGATATACAGGCGATATATCCTATTTTTTTTAACGGGAACCAGTTTTACATCAGTAAAACGTTGTTATCTCCCTTAGTGTCGGGAGCTACCTTAAGTACAACTTTTTGAAATTTCACAAAGACTAACAGTAAAATATTAGAATTTTAATAATTTTTGCTTTCGTATCTTGTACACTGTATATTGATTACCGGTTTCGTGTGTCACCTTTTTGTATTGCAACTTTTGGCAGATCTGATAGCATTCCACAGCAGTTATTAGCAGTTTATAAAACCATATTAGGATGTATAACTTAGCAGTTGCCATGAATATTCATTATTGACAGCTGTTATTATAGCAGTTATCATGAATATTCATTATTTGATAGCTGTTATTATAGCAGTTCTCATGAATATTCAGATCTCATTTAAATTTTTCGTTAAAAATAACTGCCAAAGAACTGTGAAGGCTAAATAAACTGCTAAGAAACAGCTACGGAATGCAATTGGAATGCCTTTATGCAAATTAATCATTGCCTTATATTTGGTAACTGTGAATGCTAATAAACTGCTAAATAACTGCAGTTCACTTTGACTTGGGTTTAAATATGCTGGTTGGGTCCACGTTAACAGAATGACATCATGTTTTCGATAAATGATGTTTGAATTGATTCTATTGAATAGGAAGTTATATAAAAAATTGTCTATATGTTGAATGTTACTCTGAATTTATTTTGCTACATAACGAGACCACAAACCGTATCTTAGCCCTATACAACAAGATGAAGCATCTCCTTTTCGTCATGGCTAAAGACTAAAAGATTTCAAGAACTTTCAATGTACTAACTGCATATTTGATAATTTGGTTCATTTGAGATCACTCTGATCGTAAAGCTGTTTATTCAATCTGACTTTTGTTCCCGGCACATTTAAGGAATGACTGTAATATTTTTTTTGTCTTTGAAGAAATAACATAAAAAATTTGGTGCACACTGAATAACACGCGTAGCAGGTTGTTTAACAGTGTGCACCAAATTTTTCTGTTATTTGAATAGACAGAAAAAATATTACAGTCATTTCTTATAATTTAATTCTAAATTCCATTTAGATTCCATTTTAAACCTTGAAAACCATGAAAAAACGTTGATGACGTCACGGTCACATGACTAAATTATGTCTATAGGCTCATAACAAAATTATGCCAGCCAATCAGAAGACACTTTACATCCAAAATTAAATTATTGTATAATGTAGAGGATATATATGGAAATGTGGGTTCTGTTTGCCTGAATTTGTAAGCACTCAAGAATTTTTATTTCTTAACTGATTGACTTCAAACTTACAAACAAGCATTTAAGTGAAAATCTCTTGGCCAAGTTCAAATTTGGGAAATTCCTATTTTATAGGGGTTATTGCCCTTTGATTGTTTTTTTTAATGAATTTCATTTGTAAACATTCTAGCTTTTTTATTTGTTAATTAATTGACTTCCAATTTATATACAAGCTTCATAGTAAGAAAAGCATGCATTTGTTATTTCAGCAGTAATTTTTTCAAGTCCCATTAAACACATCACATGTTAAATAAATATAGCATTAAAATTATTTTGTCTGTATTAATCAAAGGCACACATTTAATAAAATTTGTGAATTTTATTTATATTTTTAAAATAACATTTATTTTCAGTTTGCTGTACATGCTTCCACATCATCAAGTCAGGAAACAACCAGTTATGTTGAAACTGAAAGTTACTGCAATACTGATAGTCAGGGTACAGAAGCATCTGTTATCAGAATTGATAGACTTGGAAAATTCAATGAATTCTTGGAAACATGTGACATAAGCCCTGTAAAGTGTCTAACTGAATCTTTAGAGAAGTCAAGTGAGAGAACACAAAGAAGATATTTATCAAAAGCTAATACTTGTATAACTGCTCTACTGAACACTATTTGTCCTGATGATTCTGAGTTCATCAAAAAATCTCTTTTTGGAGAGCAAGAAAATGACAAAAATAAAACCACAAGCTCTTTGTTGGATGCTATTGTCAGCTCATACATGGTTGCAAACACCTCAACGTTGAGGAGACAATTATTATCAATAGCAACAAATGATTACAGTTTTGCAGAAGTCAGTGCCAGTATACCAGGATTATCTCACTACAAGTTTTATTCTGCTAAGAAGCATGCACAAAATATTGGTTTAGGTGTTCCTGCACAAACATCAAAGATTCCTCGTTCAAAAATAAATGATGGACAGCTTGACCATTTTTTAGACTTCATTACTTCGAACCACTTGATCAAAGATTTACCAATTGGAGAAAAAACATTACAGCTTTCAACTGGAGAACTCATTCAAACACCAAATGTAATCAGAAGTATTGCCCCTGCAACAATCATCAGGCAGTATACACAGCTCTGTGAGATTGAAAACATTCAGCGTTTAGGTATTTATTTCATTTGGATTACAATTCTGCATTAACAGTTTGAATTTTATGAATTTAGTATGTTTGCTGATGACGTCAGCCATTTTGTTAACAAAATTTAAGGTTTTCTGGCCCCGGCGCCATAAAACTTTTTTTTTCTGAGTAAAAAAATATTCTCAGAATGAATTATTTTACTCAGCTAAGAATGAGAACTTTTTCATCTGCCATAAAAAATATTCTCAACGTTGAGAATATTCTTAGCTGAGAATTTTTTTTCTTTGCTGAGAATTTTTTTCTCAGTGATGTAAGCGGTAAAATATGTGTTTGAAAACTAAAAAGTATACCAAAATTTTGCTAAAACTTAGTTTTATCTCTTTAGCAATAATTCAAAACATAAAAATAAATCTATGATAGATAAAACGACAAGTAGCATTTTGTAAGCATCGGTAAATGTAAAGTTTGTAAGCATCTGTTTATGGAAAAAAAGTCACAGGATACTGTATATAGTGGGCAATTATTTGAAATTATAACATAAAATTCTTGAAATATTTTGAGTTATTTACCTGTACCTTCTTATAAATATATATTGATTTTAATATTTATTTATTTACTCATAATTTTTTTTAATACAGTTTAAATGAAGTCGTTGAAGTTTATGTGAAGAGTGCTTTCTTTCACGTCCGCACTTCTATCACGTATGGCATGCCAAATAAACATTTATTACGGATCAATAACATTCATAATGTATTCAGACGACATAAGAAGACACCATGTAACAATTTTAAGTCATTTGTTTATTAAAGTAAAACAGAGCTACCAACAAACAAACAAAAATACATAAAAAAGGCAGAAGTTTTTAGGTAGCAATCATTTGATTTTCTGGGGGGTGGGGATTTTTTTTTAATTTATTTTCAGTTTTAGGAGAAAAAAATAATTTGTTTTTGACCCTGAGAAAATAAAATGTTTGTTTCACCCTCAGCTGCCACTATATTTAATGCTAAAAGTGATAGAAAAATGTTTTCGACAAAACAATTTGTTTGTTTTTAATATTGAATTTCGAGATATTAATACAGAATTTAATAGTTTAAATACAATTTAACAATTATGCAAGTAGTAAAACTGCTCTGAGTTAAATATCATATTGCCCAGTCAGAAAGAGAAAATGGAAGTACGACATCGTGTGAGAAGGCATGGCATATTATATTGGTCATTTCATCATGTTCATTTATTAACAACACCTTGTAAAAAAAAAAAATTTCGAAAATAAAAACTGTTTAATCTAACAAACAAAACTATCAGTCACAATTATATATGAGGGTCTTGATAAGGGGGAAAAGGGAGTTGATGGTTCTATTTTCCCGTATTCTGTAATTCTATTGGTCCTTTAACTCTATTCAGTAAGAAATGTCTTCTGTTAAATTCTTGTGTTCTGATCGTGCATATTATTGTCTGTATCAACGACATATATACGACGATTCTACCCAGTTAACCCCCCCCCCAAATCTGTCACTATGCTGCACAAATGATACATTCATCAATTTTGATTATGATCTGTTTTAAACCAAACACCAAACAGGGGGGGGGGGGAATTATTTAACTTTCTTCAGAAGGCTAATAATTTGAATATCTGAGATAGTAACGGTAGATATGGTGACATTAGGTATATTTGATGATTATACATGTATTTGGTAAATGGACATCAAATTTACCACCCCATTTATTCTGTCTTTTTATTTTATTTTTTTAGTTTTTGCACATTTCTTTCTTTCTTTCTTTTCAATTTGGAGGAAGGGGGGGGGGGGTATTATCAACTCTGAAAATCACCTTGTATATCTTAGGTAATTCAAAAAAAGATCTGATATACAAGCGGTGTATATAATGCATAATACTACCAGATTAGGAGTATCTACAATGATAAGCTGTTTAATTGGTTGCTTTTTTTTTAGGTCTCTTTTAAAATTCGGTAAGATAAATATGCTACAACCAAATAACAAAGATGGGGTTATCAACTCAAATTTTCGATTCTCATATGCTATCACACAACTGTAAGATATTATGTATTTTCGGATACAATTTCATTTAAAGTAGAAATTTTAAGATTTGAAATGTCAAAATTTCTACTTTGAACAAAAATTTCAAGACCACATTTATGTTTACTATAAGTCTCTAATACGCTTCGGAATCCTTAAAAAACCTTATTGACATTTAATTCTATATCAACATGTAAGATTTTTTTTTACTTAAGTATGGTATTGGCTTTACTCAAATATTTAAGAATATTCTTAACTTTGAGTAAAAAAATATCTGAGAATATTTTTATGGCGGTGTATTTTGCTGAGAATAAAAAAGTTGAGAAAATTCTCAGGCTGAGTAAAAAAACTTTACTCAAATTGTTTTATGGCGCCGGGGCCTGGCTAATCTCATTTCATTGGATTACCTTAAAATATAATGTTCAAAAACATTTTATTTTTAACCGCCCTTTTTGGTGGTAGCATGCTCGCCTTGGGGTGGCATGTCTTCCTGTAGACTGTTACCTTGTGTGGTAGCATTAAGTTAAAGATCAGGTTCAGCTTGTCCGACTAGTACAAAGCTGGCTTCATTTCATATTTATGTTCATTACATACATACACTTCATGTGAAATATTGTCAAAGATTGGTGTTATTTTTTTTCTTCTTAAACTATTTTAATTCCATTTGCAGGCACAAGTTCTATGTACAAGATTTTGACCGACTGCAGTGCTTCAGTCAGACATGCTATGGAGGGTCTTGACTACTATATTTCTGAGGGAAGTCGAGCATTTACAGATCTCACAGAAACTGTAGAACAGTTAGATTTAACCTTGGATGAAAAGAAGAAAACACTGGATAATTTGGTGGTAGCAAAGCATTACCTAAAAACAGATTATAAGGTTTTTATTAGTTTTTATATTCCCTTTTTCATACGACTTCAAAATATTTTGTGGTTGTACATTGTTATAAGGTTATGGGTCTGTTATCCATCAATAAAATTATGGTTTTGTGTCTAATTTGGGTAATTAATAGAGCCTTATGAAATGTTTACACATTTTATTGGCATATTACTTTGGTTATTTTTTTAATTTGGGATTCTGGTGCCACATGTTTCTAAAAAAAAGGGCCAAAAAAGGTCTGATATAGTACTTTTGTCCCCCTCCCCCTCAATACAAAGTTTTTGGGGGTGTATAGGAATATGACTTTCAAAGCAACCATTATCAGGGCCTTTTATAGCTGACTATATGCGGTATGGGCTTTGCTCATTGTTGAAGGCCATACGGTGACCTATGATTGTTAATGTTTGTGTCATTTTGGTCTTTTGTGGATAGTTGTCTCATTGGCAATCATACCACATCTTCTTTTTTATATTATTCTTTATATTTATATATATACTGCAGCTGTGCTATTTGAGCAGTCAAATTGCATTGACTGTATATTCATATGTCATATACAGTCCATGACCGTATATCACCTTGTTTATGACGTTGACAATGGGTTTCCGTAGAGTTTTATTTATGACGTCAATAAAACATACAGGTTCGCGGAAATTTAACGTCGTCCGCTTCAAATTAAAAAATGATGTTTTTTTACCCAAAATACTTCATTTAGAACATTTTTAAGAGTTGCAGCATATAAAATATAACCATACATTGTTTCGAAATATCAATTTGTTATTTGTACTCGGCCTCGCTTTCTACCTGTTTCTAAGCCTTGTACAAATAACATTGATATTTCGAGACAATGTATGGTTATTCTATATATATATATATCTTTTCAGAAGCCAATCCAAAGATTGAATCAACTAATTTTTGTTTCAGCTACATGTAAATACATCATCATCCATAGCAGACCATTGTTGTTCGTATGCTTTGAGTGAAGAAAAAGGACCCTTCTGCCTAAAATGTGATAACCATTCACATACTGATGAATGCCAACAGTGTAGTTTTGTTGATGAAACACTATCTTTTATTTCAAAGAGTGCAATTGAAAGACACTGGGATAATCCTGAAGCTGTGCTCTTTAAGGTATTTTTAAATTCTGGTAAAATGTTATGTCCTATAGATATAGGAAGATGTGGTGTGAGTGCCAATGAGACTATTCTCCATCCAAATAACAATTTAAAAAGTAAACCATTATAGTTTAAAGTACGGCCTTCAACACGGAGCCTTGGCTCACACCGAACAACAAGCTATAAAGGGCCCCAAAATTACTAGTGTAAAACCATTCAAATGGGAAAACCAACGGTCTAATCTATATAAACAAAACGAGAAACGAGAAACACGTATATTACATAAACAAACGACAACTTCTGTACATCAGATTCCTGACTTAGGACAGGTGCAAACATTTGCAGCAGGATTAAACGTTTTAATGGATCCAAACCTTGTCCCTTTTTCTGAAACAATAGCAGAACATCACAACATAGAAAAACATACGATAAAATATCAACTTCTTCATTACTAAGTTACTGTGTGACTAATACAGATGTGAGACAACATCTTATCAAATTTTATTCCTCATGATAGTTTTTGGTTTTAGTGTAGATAGATCCAATCTTTTCTCAAGTACTAAATATAAATAAATTTGGATTGTGATTAAATAGTTGACACAGCATAGGTTTCTGACACAGAATGAATGTATTAAAATGAACTTAAAATTTTTGTTTTCTCTTAGAGCAATTCACTATGCTGTTGAATATTAATCCTCTCAAAAAAATGTTTGACGAAATTTTCTTTTTATTTATGAAATTTCAAATGAGAAAAATTGAACCCAATTTTTTAATCACATCCCCCTTTCCCTTATTTCAAAACTAATTTCAATTAAAATATTCTAATGGAGTTTGCAACAATTACTACTCATTTAAATACATCATAAAATATTAAGATGTAAAAAAACTGCTTGTTATCACTGAATGGTAAAGATAATTTAAATTTATCAGTTGGTAGTAAAAAGTGAATATACATTGTATATTGTATATAACAAAGATTTAAGTTGATTCTGGACAAAGAAAGATAACTCCAATTAAAAAAACATTCTTGCAGATATTTCTTGCTTACTTTACTGGACAAAGAAAGATAACTCTTAATTAAAAAAAAATTTGCTATTTCACAATATTGTGAAATTAGATATTTCTTGCCATTGCACAATACTGTGCAATTGAAAAGACTTGCTATTGCACAATACTTAATATAATAATTTTAGATCCTGATTTGGACCAACTTGAAAACTGGGCCCATAATCAAAAATCTAAGTACATGTTTAGATTCAGCATATCAAAGAGGCCCAAGAATTTGATTTTTGTTAAAATCAAACTTAGTTTAATTTTGGACCCTTTGCACTTTAATTTAGACCAATTTTAAAACTGGACCAAAAATTAAGAATCTACATACACAGTTAGATTTGGCATATCAAAGAACCCCAATTATTCAATTTTTGATGAAATCAAACAATGTTTAATTTTGGACCTCGATTTGGGCCAACTTGAAAACTGGGCCAATAATCAAAAATCTAAGTACATTTTTAGATTCAGCATATCAAAGAACCCCAAGGTTTCAATTTTTGTTAAAATCAAACTAAGTTTAATTTTGGACCCTTTGGACCTTAATGTAGACCAATTTGAAAACGGGACCAAAAATTAAGAATCTACATACACAGTTAGATTCGGCATATTAAAGAACCCCAATTATCTAATTTTGATGAAATCAAAACAAAGTTTAATTTTGGACCCTTTGGGCCCCTTTTTCCTTAACTGTTGGGACAAAAACTCCCAAAATCAATACCAACCTTCCTTTTATAGTCATAAACCTTGTGTTTAAATTTCATAGATTTCTATTTACTTATACTAACGCTATGGTGCGAAAACCAAGAAAAATGCTTATTTGGGTCCCTTTTTGGCCCCTAATTCCTAAACTGTTGGGACCGAAACTCCCAAAATCAATACCAACCTTCCTTTTGTGGTCATAAACATTGTGTTTAAATTTCATTGATTTCTATTTACTTTAACTAAAGTTATTGTGCGAAAACCAAGAATAATGCTTATTTGGACCCTTTTTTGGCCCCTAATTCCTAAAAACTCCCAAAATCAATCCCAACCTTTCTTTTGTGGTCATAAACCTTGTGTCAAAATTTCATAGATTTCTATTAACTTAAACTAAAGTTATAGTGCGAAAACCAAGAAAATGCTTATTTGGGCCCTTTTTGGCCCCTAATTCCTAAAATATTGGGACCAAAACTCCCAAAATCAATACCAGCCTTCCTTTTATGGTCATAAACCTTGTGTTAAAATTTCATAGATTTCTATTCACTTTTACTAAAGTTAGAGTGCGAAAACTAAAAGTATTCGGACGACGACGACGACGACGACGACGACGCCGACGACGACGACGACGACGACGACGCCAACGTGATAGCAATATACGACGAAATTTTTTTCAAAATTTGCGGTCGTATAAAAATAGTTACATGTATGCGACTTGGTATAGGAGATGCAGCACCGCAAGTCTGAGACCATCCTTCTAAAACATGTAAATTTGACCTACATTACACATTTCTCTGGTTTTTAGATCACCTGGCCTAAAGGACCAAGTGAGGTTTTTTCATTATTTGGCGTCCTGTGTCCGTGGTTCGCAAACGTTTACAAAAATCTGTTCCAAAACTACTGAGCCAAATTATATCACACTTGGTCACAATCATCATTGGGTATCTAGTATAGAAATTGTGTCCAATGACCCAGCCCACCAACCAAGCTGACCAACTTGGCAAAAAAAAGTACATAAGGTGAAAAATGCAGTTTTTGGCTAGTATATATATCTGAGACCAAAGCATTGAGAGCAAATTTGATATTAGTAAAATTATTCATTAAGTAAAGATCTAACTGCCCTGAAATTTTTGGTATCAGGTCCGTTCGCGCCCAATATACTTTCGCACCCTACACGTTCGCACCATGCACGTTCGCACCCGAGGTCCGTTAGCACTCTACACGTTCACGCCCAATTTTAATTCAAATTCCAGTTGAATAATTGAAAAATCATGATTTTTGTTTTAATTGCTTTGATGTAAATACTGAATGTGTTTATAGCTTGATATGAGTAAAATATTAAATATTTTAAATGAAAAACACAAAAGATAATTGTTTTTAACAGCTTGGTCCCTTTGATCTGAAACAATTAAATAATAAAATATAGCAATACCAGAGACATATATACACATATATGTGTATATATGTCTCTGGCAATACACTATAATATAAACCAAAACATGATAAAATTCATTCAACGCACAAAAAAAACGTATCTCACTTCATTTTGAAACAAAGTTATAGGTAATACACTAAACAAAACATGATTAAGTGTTATTCAACACAAAATAAAACGTTGACAGAATCCCACTTTAATTAGAAAGGAATAATTTATTTTCTTTAACAATACACTCTCAAAAACATGATTAAGATTTATTCAACACATAAAAAATGCTGTCTAGATTTGTTTTGAGACAATGAAATCAATTATACTTTTAAGAATACTACTTGCCAAAACTTGATTACAAAGTTATTAAACACAAAACCAATTAAAATTGGGCGCGAACATGTAGAGTGCGAACGGAATTGGAGTGCGAACATGTGGGGTGCGAAAATGAAAGGGGGCAAACATGAGTGGGTGCGAACGTGAATGGGCGCGAACGGACCCGGATTCGAAATTTTTAGACAAATCAGGCAACCAGTTGAATTGGTAATTTTAAGAAAATTTTGCATTTTTTTTTTATTATCATCACCAAAACAAAATTTGATCATGAATTCTACATTTCTATTCTCCTCTATATTATGTGTTCTTTGTTTAATATGCTACTTGCACACAGGCCAAGGATGAGCGAAAGGCTCTTTAGAGCCTCTAGTGTAAATTCTAGATATAATTGTGAGAATGAGGTGAATATGAACTTGAACATAAGCACAAGTGTTATTGTATTTTGTTCTTATAAATTTTCAAAAACAAGTTCAAAACTGTTTTTGTTTTAGGTTGAAAAAGCAATAGCTGATATCTATGAATGGAAGAGTCATATCCTTCGATCAAAAAATCAAGAAAAGGCAAGACAAGCTGTTGTGAACTGTCTTGGGGAAAATGAGGCTTTCATGGTAGCTGACTGGGCCATGAAATTTTTACCGCGAAAGTTTAGAGAGGGCCAGACAGATTGGTTTGGAAAGAGAGGCATTAATTGGCACATCACTGTTACTATGTTAAAATCAGAGGGAAGTGTGAAATTTCTTACACATGTGCATATATTTGAACAACCAACCCCTCAAGATGCAGCTACAACTGGAGCTATTCTGGTCGATGTGGTTCAAAATATTCCATCTGTCAACCAGATGCTCCGCAGGGCGTAGCTTTATACGACCGCAGAGGTTGAACCCTGAACGGTTGGGGCAAGTATGGACACAACATTCAAGCTGGATTCCACTCTAAATTTGGATTGTGATTAAATAGTTGACACAGCATAGGTTTCTGACACAGAATGAATGTATTCAAATGAACTTAAAATTTTTGTTTTCTCTTAGAGCAATTCACTATGCTGTTGAATATTAATCCTCTCAAAAAAATGTTTGAAGAAATTTTCTTTTTATTTATGAAATTTCAAATGAGAAAAATTGAACCCAATTTTTTATTCACATCCCCCTTTCCCTTATTCCAAAACTAATTTCAATTAAAATATTCTAATGGAGTTTGCAACAATTACTACTCATTTAAATACATCATAAAATATTAAGATGTAAAAAACTGCTTGTTATCACTGAATGGTAGAGATTATTTAAATTTACCAGTTGGTAGTAAAAAGTGAATATACATTGTATATTGTATATAACAAAGATTTAAGTTGATTCTGGACAAAGAAAGATAACTCCAATTAAAAAAAATTCTTGCAGATATTTCTTGCTTACTATACTGGACAAAGAAAGATAACTCTTAATTAAAAAAAAATTTGCTATTTCACAATATTGTGAAATTAGATATTTCTTGCCATTGCACAATACTGTGCAATTGAAAAGACTTGCTATTGCACAATACTTAATATAATAATTTTAGATCCTGATTTGGACCAACTTGAAAACTGGGCCCATAATCAAAAATCTAAGTACATGTTTAGATTCAGCATATCAAAGAGGCCCAAGAATTTAATTTTTGTTAAAATCAAACTTAGTTTAATTTTGGACCCTTTGCACTTTAATTTAGACCAATTTTAAAACTGGGCCAAAAATTAAGAATCTACATACACAGTTAGATTTGGCATATCAAAGAACCCCAATTATTCAATTTTTGATGAAATCAAACAATGTTTAATTTTGGACCTCGATTTGGGCCAACTTGAAAACTGGTCCAATAATCAAAAATCTAAGTACATTTTTAGATTCAGCATATCAAAGAACCCCAAGGTTTCAATTTTTGTTAAAATCAAACTAAGTTTAATTTTGGACCCTTTGGACCTTAATGTAAACCAATTTGAAAACGGGACCAAAAATTAAGAATCTACATATACAGTTAGATTCGGCATATTAAAGAACCCCAATTATTCAATTTTGATGAAATCAAACAAAGTTTAATTTTGGACCCTTTGGGCCCCTTTTTCCTTAACTGTTGGGACCAAAACTCCCAAAATCAATACCAACCTTCCTTTTATAGTCATAAACCTTATGTTTAAATTTCATAGATTTCTATTTACTAATACTAACGCTATGGTGCGAAAACCAAGAAAAATGCTTATTTGGGTCCCTTTTTGGCCCCTAATTCCTAAACTGTTGGGACCGAAACTCCCAAAATCAATACCAACCTTCCTTTTGTGGTCATAAACATTGTGTTTAAATTTCATTGATTTCTATTCACTTTAACTAAAGTTATTGTGCGAAAACCAAGAATAATGCTTATTTGGGCCCTTTTTTGGCCCCTAATTCCTAAACTGTTGAAACCAAAACTCCCAAAATCAATCCCAACCTTTCTTTTGTGGTCATAAACCTTGTGTCAAAATTTCATAGATTTCTATTAACTTAAACTAAAGTTATAGTGCGAAAACCAAGAAAATGCTTATTTGGGCCCTTTTTGGCCCCTAATTCCTAAAATTATGGGACCAAAACTCCCAAAATCAATACCAGCCTTCCTTTTATGGTCATAAACCTTGTGTTAAAATTTCATAGATTTCTATTCACTTTTACTAAAGTTAGAGTGCGAAAACTAAAAGTATTCGGACGACGACGACGACGACGACGACGACGACGACGACGACGACGCCAACGTGATAGCAATATACGACGAAAATTTTTTCAAAATTTGCGGTCGTATAAAAAGGTCAACATATGGTCAGATAATGCCGGTTGCTACAAAAGTACATTGACCATTGCCACTTTACATCAAGAGCTAGACAAGAAAATAAAATCCTACAATTTTTGTGAGGCTCAGGATGGGAAGGGCGCATGTGACAGGAAGGCATCCCATATCAAGTTGGCTATAAAAAGATATGTAAACGAGGGCAATAATGTGACAACTGCACACCAAATGAAACTGGTATGTTAATTATAGTAATGAGTTTAAGAATATTTGATATGCAATTAAAGTCAAAGTATAACCCTAGAAAGCTTGAATGAGGTCTGTCAGTCCAGCAAACCAGCTTTCCACACGTTTCATGCTTGAAGATATTGGTTTGATATTTGGTATATAGTATAACCATGACAAGTTACAGTTTGATGATTTTTTTGCAGAGTTATTGTCCTTGGACTTGTAAAATTCACTCAAAATGTATTTAACCTATCAAGTGCATGCCAAATTCTAATGCAATTATTTTGTATCAATGGATCTGATTGGATGACAGTTAGCCTAAAATTCTCTATCTCCTTGTCTGTAACTTAGAAAGCTGACATTTTGAATTGCTGAATGTATTGACATGTAATTTCTACTATAATATGCAAAAAAAAACCTCACATGTTGCACCTAAAAATCTTCTGTTTATAAAATTTTATTACATTCTGAAGCTGCACAGAAGCCAGAAAATGCCTGGTGTTTATGTTTGACGTCGGAAGCATACATATGACGTCACCTAGTGTAGGGACCAAAGAAGATAATTTCTTTTCGCGAAATTTTATTTCTTTTATTAATTTTTGTCAGGCAATTGATTCGCAACAAAGAGGCCAGTACATGGTGAAAGTGATAAATCCTGTTATTAATGCTGATGATGATAAGGTCTCACTTAGAAGTATTCCATTGATTTCTACGCTCCATAATTTTAAGTTTACTGATAATGGATTGCAAGTTTGGAGAGCTTATGATATTGGTCAAGGTAATATCATTTTATGATTTACTTATCAGCTCAGCTGTAGCTTGAAGAGCCATTTTATTCACTTTGGATATCAATGTTAACATTTCTCAAGAATATTTCATTACTCCAGAGAATGGAAGAAAGTTTCCTTCTATTATGATTTTCAACTGTATCAATTTCTGCTACCCACATAATTGTTTCTAGATAAATAGTTTAAGTGAAGGACAATATGTTGCCTCTCATAATGTTATTTTGTTAATCAATAATGGTACCTCTATCTTGTTACACAATGTGATATATCTTAACCAAATTGACAAAATCATAACTAAAATGGTTTGCATAGATAATAAAGGGAAGAAATAATGTCTATTTTTGATACTACAGGTGACCAGTTAAAAAAAACAACCCTAGGGGTTATGTCATTTGACCTTCAGC
This sequence comes from Mytilus trossulus, assembly GCF_036588685.1. Lineage (NCBI taxonomy): Eukaryota > Metazoa > Mollusca > Bivalvia > Mytilida > Mytilidae > Mytilus > Mytilus trossulus. Next base: position 9,362,754 of record NC_086377.1, on the reverse strand, counting down.
ATTTATCTGTTATAAATTCACAACTAAAGAAATTTTGCTTTATACATGAATCTTCATGTTTCATACAATATTCCGTTGTAATTGACAGTCCTAAAAATCAACCCAACAATATTAGATCTGTAAATTTGCTTTCAGAATTTTTTTGTTCTTCCCTTGCTGGGATTTGAACCCATACTACTGAGAAATCGCCTGCACTGTAGCTGTCCTGCTTGACCACACGACCACCTGAGCTATATGTACTTCGGTATATTGATATTAGCATTCATACAAGATCCCTTTTGATAAATTTATATAAAATAATTTATTTGCTTATATTTTACATTTTAGGAAAGTTGATATCATGGAACAGCATTATTGATAAGAAAATTCCTGTGATACAGCTTTTTGTTCATCATGATTGGTCGTATACCCAGTTTGCTACCATGGGTTCAGTAGTTGTTGACAGAGGTAGTTATGTTTTATTGAAAAAACTGTGTATATGTAACAATTTGTGTTTCTTTGTGAAATTATTTCAAAAGATACAATAAAAAAGATTTAACATATAAATTCATGATACAGAATCCTTGTACATACATGACAAAAAAAAACCAAATAAAAAGTGTTTTTATTATTGTTTTTGTAATAAAGTTAGGCCTTCAACATGGAAAAAAAGCTCACACCTTCACAACCATTTAATGGCACAACACTTACAAGGTCACGACAACTTTTATGTTATATTATGATGGATTTTTTTATATATTTTGCATGATGTCTTTCCATGAAAACTATGTTTTGTTTAGTATAACAAAACACTTAATTTTCTATTAATGTTTTTGTAGAGGATGATGATGATGATGAGGAGGATGATAATGAAGATGAAGATACACAAAATGAGAGTAATGATGAAGATAAAATTACAGAACCAGTTCTTAAGAAGAGACGGACAATATCAAAAATCTTTACTTGTCCTGAGGAAGGATGTACACGTTCTTTTAAACATTCATCTTCACTAGATCAGCACATCATGTTGGGGAACTGTAATGTGAAGGAAGGAAAACTTAGCCTGGCAGATAGAACAAAGGTTTTATATGCTCAGAAGTTGGAAGATGGGAATTTAGGAGTGTCATTTACCAAACAATCTGACAACAACAACAATGATGCTACTGACAAACTAAACAAAGGATGGGCATTAAAGGTGAACAAACCAAAAACGATTTTTATATTAGACCAAAAGGCTTACTTGCATGAAAAATTTATGATTGGGAAAACAACTGGAAGAAAAGAGGACCCATCAAAAGTAGCTGAGGAGATGCGATATGTCTTAAAAAAATGGAGAAAAAACAGGTTCACTAGATCTCAATATATAACCTCACAACAAATAGCTAGCTATTTCTCAAGACTTGTGCAAAAAGAAAAGAAGATCGATGAAACGGATTTAATAGCTGCAACTGCAGACAGTAAATGTTCTGTTTTGAAAAGGAAGGTTTTGAAAGAATGTTCTCTATAATTTTAGATTAAGATGTTTATCAGTGAAATATCTGTATTTTATAAGTCTTTTTAAAATACTTGTTTGTTTTAATATTTATATTAACTGTAAATTCAAAAAGTAATGAATGTATTTATTATTGCAAATATCTGACCAGTGACAAACTTTTTTGTATAGGAAAATCACCACTAAAAATGTCAATGCCAATTTAGGTTAGGGCTATTCCAGAAAAAAATGTATGGGAGGGTTGGAAGGCAGTTTTTGTCAGCACCTGCCACCCAGACAATTGTAATTGAGAATTTAGTGCATTATAGTGTGAAAAGTTGCTCTGATACCCATCACCCATGTATTATTAATACAATGTGCCTTCCAACCCTCCCATACATTTTTTTCTGGAATAGCCCTTATTGCAAACCTGATTCTTACATTTTTCACATTTTTCGCATTAATAAAAACATTCCAATAATTTTTTAATTTTCAGTATACCTTTTATAACACCTATGCATAAAAACACAACCCTGATCATGACATTTTCCCTGATTTTTGGGCAGGGAAAGGGCACTGAAAGATAAAAAAAACTATTAACCCCAAAATTTATATATTTTTTCTCCCCACTACCACAAATTTAATGGAGAGACATATTGTTTTGGCTTATTCGTCTGTCCGTCTCACAGTTTATCAGTGCAACTCCTGTTGAACTAAAGAACTGAATTTTATGATGAAACTTGGTATGTAGTTGTGCATGTTAACAGGAAATTTTGATCAGCTAAATTTGTTGAACTTATGCCCTTTTGAACTTACCTTACCTCTGAAACTACTAAACGGAAGGAGACATGTTTTAGACGAAGACAAACTTTAATTGAAGTTATGTTTGTCAGTCGCTGATGAATCCAGATGATAACTTCAGAACCAATCAAAAAATGTGTAACAATCTTAACACAGTGTTTTAATCCTATAAACAACAGATCAAGTTCAGTTTTCATCTAAATCCAACAAAAAGTTTTATGACTTATGCTATTTTTAAGTTTATGCCATCTGACCCCCCCTCCCCCTTTTTTGGAAGGGTCCTGATGACAACTGGAAAACAGATAAACCTTTAATCTAAAAATTTACACAGTGTGTCAGTACTAAAAAACAAGTCTCCTTCAATTTTCATTTAAATTGAACAAAAAATGTGAGAATTATGCTATTTTCAAGTTTTCAAGTTTTGCACCCCCTTCTCTCCCCCCCCCCCCCCCCCCTTTAAAAGTTTCTTAATGAAAACCTGAAAAATTAATTAACCTTTATAAAATGTGGCTAAGTATCATCATTTTTTTGATTGTTTTGTGAAATATTTTGCCAAGAGACAATATATTGCAATTTGAAATGAACTACCATTTCCATGGAAATATGCATATTTTGCAATTTTTTGTCATTTTTTAGGATTTATGTACAGAAAGGTCTTGAAATTTCCCACAATTTTTTTGGGGGGTTTAAATCCAACTATATATCATCTACGTATATTACCATTAGTTTAATTTCAAATCAGTGTGCAAAGGTAAAAAAAATCTATTCAAAATAGGCTCCCAATGGGAATTTTCTTGATTTGGTAAAATGCCAAAATTTGTATATATAAAGTGTTGTTTTGAATTATGCAAAATTATTTTTATGAATATTTTTTTATATGATAAGAAACTTGAAATACAGTAGTTTAAGATAAATAAAGCATATTCCACTGTATTGTAAATATTATACTATATTATGTCAATTAAATTGGTCAGAATTGTAGTTTTTGTGTTATTTCTCAGGAGGCCATTGTATGAAAAATAGGTAACACCGTTTCCATAGCAACCCATCATTTTGGTAATTTTTTTATATTGAAAACATTAATGGTAATGTAGTGTGACTACACACAATAAGTTTAAAGAAATTTGAAAAGGTAGTGTGGCCAGCCAGTATTGACATTGTTTGATAATTACAGAGAATTGATAAAAAAAACTGTATGATATACAAATATATGTCCCTAACTCTTGGGGGAAGGTATTTCTCTTTCTCTGTTCATGGTATGGTGTGTCTGCATTTCACTGATTAAAGAAAAAACTAAAATTTGTACATTTTTTTTCAAAATGTTCTGTGAAGTATTAGGATTATGGCAGTTGTTAACAAAAAGTCCTTTCCTTTGTATGTTGGCGTTTGTTTTTGTAGCAGTACAGTGTAAATGTTGTTCCGTTGCTTTCCACTTGTATTTAATTTGTGTTTCCCTCAGTTTTGTTCGGATTTTTTTCTGTTTAATCAATTTATGACTATTGTAAAGCGGTATACTTCTATTGTCTTTATTTATATTATAATCTTGCATAAAATGCATGAAATTACAATAAAATAATTATAACGAGAAAAACAGATATATCTGTACTACTTTGAAAGCAATTATGTTTGCATTTTTACTTATTGTCATGGTTGGTACATGTACATGTATCAATACAACTTAAAATGTACACTGCCAAAAACCCCGTATTTTTCCGCACATTGATATTAAACAAAAATACACTTGTAATGACCACATATTTGTATTTCATGAATTGTCTCTCCTCTGTTTGTCATATTTTATCCAGACGTAAGTTTATATTTAAAACAAACAACATAATTTTGATTTTGTAAAAATACGAGTCTCTTTAAGATACTATGGTTATATTGAAACATAAATTACGACTACACAATGCTCAATAATTGTAAGAAGAATTACCTGATTATGTAGTTACCAAACAGCTGTTTTACGTCGTTATCTGTTGCGGACTTAGCAGTATACTGTACGTTCGGAAATTCAGGTTTAGGCTTTACCCTCAGCTTTGCGATGTCGTCTGTAATCTTCTGTAAAGACTGCAACAATTTTCCATCGTTTGGTATCTTGTTGAATTCATGAATTTTCTTGTCTAAGTCGTGTCCTGCCTTTAAATCCATTTGAGTATCTTCCAATAGCTTTGTTAATTTGTCCCTTTCCTTCCTGGATTGATCCTTGACCGATGCGATCTTCTCTGAGATACATTTATCAATCATAGTCTTTATCTTTGTACCTTCTTCTGTAATAGCTTTGACTATTCCTTCCACCTTCACATCAAATGCCTTCAGACCTTCTTCTATCTGCTTCATGTTTTGGGTTGCCTCGTGTACCTTACTACGCAGGTCTGTTGTATTCGTCTCCTTTAGCTGTGATATGCTGTCGAGAAGTTTGGAAAAGGCATGCCCTAAGTGACTGCCAGTCACACAACTGCTACATACCGCTACGTTACAGGTATTACATACAAAACTTACGTCTTCATTGTGGTCTTTACATTTTGATTTAACTTCCGGTATAACATCAGAGGAAGACTGAAACTGGTGGTTCTTTGTCACTCTCTGTCGTTTATGAAAACCTTTACAATTGTCACAAAAGTACTGTTCACACTCTAAGCAGTATTGGGATCCAGAGGCACTAACACATATCTCACAAGTTTTCGATGCTGCCTGCGCCATTTTGACGCTTATCATGTTGAATGTGTAATACACAGGTAAGATATATAACCAATGACAGCAACGTTCTATATTTAAATCAATATCGGTTATATATGTATGTCGTGTATTTAAATGAAACACGTTAAGTTATAATTAGGATAACATTTGAATATTTTATATAAAGACTTCACTGTGTTGACTACTGGACTATGGTACGGCTTTATTAATGTATTTGGTCATTGACCTGGCTTTATAATACACTAATGTAAACATAATGTATATAAACAATTACAAGTAAATTTATATTATCATAACTGCAGTATGTATAGATAGACTTATCACACTGTGGGGAATATTATATCGTAAGTCAGATGTGTGCGAAATCCTAACAAGATTTATTTCAAAAACATAATTATACTTTACACAGCAAAAGTTTTATTATATTCACGAGTCCTACTGTTTTCATTTTATATATATAATCAAGATATAGATTTAATATAGACTGATGACCACGAAATGTATGGTGACTATGTACATAATATTCAGGAAGGCAGAGACGCCGATAAAGATGACTCGTGTACCGAGGATAATAACACGGAGGAAGTTATTAACGAGCTAAACAAAACCACCGAACATATGATTGATCTGAATAAAACCACCGAAAGTGTGTTTGAAAAAAGAACGCTACATTCCCGATTGCTCAATCAATTATATTTGGCGCTTCCAATTGCAGTCGCCTTAGAATTGAGGACACAAGTGTAAATGTTATAGCGGTATCAGGCACCACTCTTGATCAAATTGACAAACTTGTTTGTCAATCTGACTATATAGTTAATTCTGACCTAGTTACTAATTAGGGACAAATGACATCAGTAAGCATAGGAGTGACACCGAGCAAATAACGGCAAATCTTACGACATGCATAGATACAGTTAAAACCAAATATCCAAAGGCACGCATTGGCATAAGCAGTATTCTACCAAGAAGAGGTAAGAGTGCCTCTATACAAGCATTGAATACAGCAGCAAGATCTGTCAATAGTTTTACACAAAAACTCTGTGCAAAAAGTCAAGTGCTGAAATACATTGACCTATGGGACGAATTCGCTCCCAACAAAACACCATACCGAGCACTGTTCGATTTGAACGACCCGAGTGGAGTACATATCAGCATGTCCGGTACAGAACTGGTAGAAAATATATTTGAGGACTTTATTAATTCAGTGTGTGAAGGTGAATATCAAACCCCGAGTAAAAAACGTAATCGAAGTTCAAGTTCCACTCCTGGCTCAAGCGAGAAACAAGTAACCAAGATGCCCAAACCATACTAACAAATTATTTACAATATATATACAAATGTAGTACATGATTTTTTATTGTAGTCGAAATCTAAATTGCTATAATGCATCTGTTTAATTCAACTTTGTCAACAATACCTAAAATCAATGCTTTTTTTAAACAGCTTGTAAAAATTCTTTGTTTATTTTTATTTACATATAAACACGTGAACTATGTCCTGAATTGTGACCCCATAATCATTGTAAAATTGACAAATATTTTAAAGAGTTGTTGTAACTTAAGTGTGTTCACCAACGTACACTATGAAATATACAATATGTTTAATTATTATGTTGACCAACGAAAACAAGTTTCCATGAATATTTGTAGTTACCAATGTGAGTTTCGGCCTAGATCACAAATTCATAAAATGAATGAAGGTGTTTATTTAATAAAATTTAAAAGGCAATAACGGGTGTATGCTTATCCCAGCGAACTGTGACGATGTCATAAGTATGCACGAGCAAAATGATACGTTTGTTATTGTGAGAAACTTTCTATATATTGTGTGTAACTTCTTGTTACATATCTGTAGCACTTATGAATATGAACAAAACAAATCATTATTCTACCATAACTTTGTATTATGTCAATTTCAATTGTTAGTTTAAATGTCAATGGTATGGTAGATAACAAAAAACGAAATGCCGTTTTTTACTGGTGTAAAAAGAAAAATATTGACGTAATATGCTTGCAAGAAACACATAGCTCTAGTGAGGTCGAGACGAAATGGAAAAAGGAATGGAAGGGGGACAGTTTTTGGAATCATGGATCAAGTAATTCAAAAGGGGTAGCAATTCTTTTTTCAGAAAAATTTAAATTTGAAATTTCTAAAAACGGCCAAGATAATAATGGAAGAACAATTTCTGTACATGTTAAAACACCAGGGAATAACGGGGTTTTTATTTACAATATTTATGCTCCCAATTTGGCTGGTGACAGAAAATTATTTTTTGAAAAAAATATTCTCATTGATAACGGTAATAGAAATATTGTTCTTGGGGATTTTAACTGTGCTCTTATCAAAAACTTAGATCGAAAACCGGTGCCTTTTCGAGAAGACATTGGATCGCTGGAATTAAAAACATTTGTCGAACATAACGAATTAATAGACGTGTGGAGGAAACGATTTCCTAAAGACAAACAGTATACTTTTTGTCGAGGTAACTCAAGGTCACGAATTGATTACATCTTTATAAGTAGTGAGCTTCAATATAAATCGCAACAGGCAAAAATAGTTTATTTCCCGTTCAGTGACCACGACGGTGTATTCATGAAATTAAAAACAAATGAACCAGAACGCGGTCCCGGAACGTGGAAAATTAACTCATCAGTTATTCAATCAGACTTATTTAGAAATACTTTCAAAAGCTTTTGGGAAAACTGGAAATTAAAAAAAAATAAGTTCGCAAATAGTCTTGAATGGTGGGAGGAAACTAAGATAAAAATCAAAAGTCTTACTATAGAAGTGGCAAAGCAATTAAACGTTACAGAAAAACAAATAAGGGAGTGGGAAAAAAAATTGGATAAAATTACGGGATCCGATCTTACAAATAATGAAAACGAATTGAATGATTTAAAAGTTAAAATAAAAGACTATTATGACAAAAAAGCCGAGGCAGTAAGAATTAGGTCGAAGGTTAATTGGTACGAGAAAGGCGAAAAATCTACAGGGTACTTCTTTAATCTAGAAAAAAAGAGGGGCGCGGAAAAATTATGGTCTAGAATAAAAGGTGCAGACGGAAAGTATAAAGATGATATAGAATCTATTTTAGAAGAACAAGTATCTTTCTACAGAAAATTATTTACGTCCGAGGGGTGGGATAGGGAGGCGGCAGAAAATCTATTACAGAATATAGATCATAAACTAACCGAAGAAAATAAAAAAATGTGTGAAATGGAAATAACTTTGGATGAAATAAGTAAGGCCATTACAATCTTGAAACCTGATAAATCCTCTGGGGAAGACGGAATTGTAAATGAATTTGGATGAAATAAGTAAGGCCATTACAATCTTGAAACCTGATAAATCCCCTGGGGAAGACGGAATTGTAAATGAATTTTACAAAATATATTGGTATTTGATAAAGGAAGACTTCGTGGCGGTTATTAAGGATATCTTTGACAACAATTTGCTCTGTGAATCTCAATATAGAGGTATGATCACGCTTATGTTTAAGTCTGGGGAGAGAGAAGACAGAAAAAATTGGCGTCCTATAACGCTCTTGAACACGGACTATAAAATTATTTCCAAAGTACTCGCGGAAAGATTAAAAAATGTATTACCGCAAATAATTGATTTCGATCAAAAAGGGTTTGTCAAAGGGCGCAACATTTTTCAAGGCAATAGATAACTACAAGATGTTATAGATTTTTGTGAATTAGAAGATTAGGAGGATGCAATATTATTTTTGGATCAACAAAAAGCATTTGATAGGGCGGAATGGTAATGGATCGATTTTTGTTTATTAAAATTTGGGTTTGGGGAAAAATTCCGGAGTTGGGTAAAAATGCTTTTCATTAACGCCAAGACGTGTATTCATACGAATGGGTTTACTTCTAGATTCGTAGGCATAACCCGTTCAATTCGTCAAGGGTGCCCAATAGCCCCGATGCTATATATCCTGCAAGCAGAACCACTTGCAGCTTCAATTAGAAACAATCCTAATATAGAAGGAATAAAACTTCCTACTAGAACGGGGGACTATATTGAAACAAAGCTAAATATGTTTGCTGACGATACTCAACTCTTTAATTAAAGTGAGGAGTCTATCGAAGAAACATTTAAAATTCTAAAACTGTACGAAAATGCTTCGGGGGCTAAAATGAATATGGATAAGACTGTTGGCATGTATTTAGGCAAGTGGCGAAATAAAAAACCAAAATTTAACAAAATTGAATGGTCTAAGCGTCCTGTGAAAGCATTAGGGGTACAACATGGATACGGGATAGACTTTGATCAAATTTGGTTAGAAAAAATAAATAAGATAAAAAGCTGTATGGAAGTTTGGAAATCAAGAGATCTCACATTTACGGGAAAAGTTTTAATTATTAAATCCTTTGTACTGTCTGTCATTGGATACTAAATTGAAATGAGAGGTATCCCGGAGATATACGAAAAACAAATAAATAATATTATATGGTCCTTTATATGGGATGGGAAAACAAACCAAATCGCTAGAACAGTGTGCTGTTTACCGAAAGAAAAAGGGGGGATAGGAATGATAAACTTAAGGGACTTTATTAAATCAAAACAGGTGAAAAGTATGTACAGTATTGTCAACTCAAAAACACAAAAATGGAATGCAATAGGAAAATACTGGTTAACGTCACTAGACGAAAAATATGATACAGATTTTTTTATATGTTCTTGTTCGGACACTACATGTTTTAGGCAAATACAAATGTCCAAATATTATAAAGAACTTTTAATTTCCTGGTCTGACTTACAGAAAATCCAAACATCGGTCACGAAAGAGGACCTTTTAGAAGAAAATATATTCGGCAATTTTAAATTTAAGTTCAAGGGACATGCATTATATTATGCAAGTTTTGCCTCCAGTGGAATAAAAAAAATTAAAGATATATGGGACTTAGACAATAAATCCTTTAAAACTTCTTTTGATATTTTTAACCGTCTTAAAGATAAAAGGAATTGGATTGCACAATATAGCCGCATTAAATCTTCGCTAACACATCAACAAATTGACGTTTTAAAAACAGACTCTAGCATGCAAAGTCACTCTGATAGACCTATAAAATTAATAAATTCTTGTCAATTTATAAAAAATGGAGTTGTCGTCGATGCCAAAAAATTATGCCTTAAAGATATAAGATACTTCTATGAGAATAAAACAGCTCCAAAAAGCCAGTTTAAGTGGAATTTACAATTTGGGAATGAGCTACCATGGGAATACATTTGGGAAAACTTGAATAAGAATTTAGCTAATAGGAAAACTAAACAACTTCAATGGAAGTTACTACATAATATAATTTACACTGAAAAAAAATTACTCAAACGGAAAGTGTCACTTTTGCAATGAAAAAGAATCACTTTTTCATCTTTTTATTTATTGTAAACTGGTGGAAGACGTTTGGCGGGAGATTTTTTAAGAAAATATGGGATTTTTGTTCACAGTTAAATATCGAAAAATTACAAAAATCGGAAACAAGTATAATATTTGGGGTCATTAATGCAGATGCATCTTATACCCAAATTTTAGATACGGTACTTCTAATCACGAAATGGGTTATCTGGAAAACTAGAAATATCGCAAAATATCAAAATAAAGGGATAAGTAAATCGTTGATTTTAAATATGATAAAACAAGAAATGCAATTTTTGCTCAAATATTTTAAACCGAATACAAAAAACGAAGCCTTTTCTATTATGTGTGACATTTTTTGTATATAAATATACATTTTGTGTGGTCAGGTCAGTGCAATGACCTCTTTGATACTGATTGAATAATAATATATATACTGCTCTCAGCTCCCTATGTACATGTAATTTCTATTGTGTATGTAATTCATGTTTATCATCTAATTGTAACAAGACATGTTGTATCAACAGGTTAATTTCATAAACAAATATTTACTCACCATATCTTTGAAATAAAACCTTTTGGAAATCAAAAATCATTAAATAATCCATTTTTTTATGAATGAACTACTGTAACACATCCCTTTAACAAATCGCACGTGGTAAATAATCACATGACCAGATTTTAAATGTAATTGAAATTAACATAACAAAAGACTTGATGTACGGTAACTTTGAAACTGCTTAATAAATACAGGTAGCTTTTGTGAGAAATAAAGATACAAAACAAACTTTATTTAAAAAAAATTATATATGGTGAGAGGTAAAGATATATAGATCGATAATGATTGCAGGTACATGTACATTTGTACAAGGACAGATAATATTTTTACTGAGGGTTGATGTTAATTATTTATAGTGGGAGGTTTTTTTTCTCATTTGATTTTCCCCCGACAAATGAGACTGTAACAATTGGGGCCCCCTTAGTTGCTCCCCTGGGCAACTGAGGGTTGATGTAACAGGCGATTGTTAATAAAATATGTTTTATATTTAAAAAAAAGAAAAAAAGATATAGATTTAAATGAAACTGGTCTACAATCAAATAAAACCGTATCAACTCAATATATGTTCAATGTAAATGGATTTGCGATTTGTTACAACTGTGATATTCTCAGGTGATATTAGCCGTTAATAAATATCAAACTGGATAAAACATCTACAGGAAACGTGGAAAGATCACACATCTTTCGTTTTACACAGCAACTAGCATAGTCTGAAGATCTTTTGAACGGATTCGAAATATCCAAATAAATATTTTTAATTTTTGCCGCAAATTATCATCAAACACTGAAACTTTTTTTGGCACATGATACATTTGTATGTTAATAGTCGTGTATTCGTACATCTATAACATGATTATTTTACAAATTATGCACATGATGCAAATTAAGTCATGATTTGTTGCCTTGGTAACTCGTTCAATGTCCAAAATTGTTTTCCTTTTTCTGTATACCTTGTATCTTAGATATTGTACAGTAACTTAAAAATATGTACATGATAACTTTTAAATTAACAGTAATTTTTGGAAAGGGCCAAGTTTATTAAAGATAGAGAAAATTGTAAGTAGCAAGAATGTTCAATAAAGTAAGATCTTCAAACGCATCGCCATCACCAAAACACTATTTGTTCATGAATCCATCTGTGTCCTTTAATTAATATGCACATAGAACAAGGTGAGCGACACAGGCTCATTAAAGCCTCTAGTTAAATGATGCCATATAAAAAAGAAGATGTGATATTATTGCCAATGAGACAACTATCCACAAAAGACCAAAATGACACAAACATTAACAACTATAGGTAACTGTACGGCCTTCAACAATGAGCAACGCCCATACTGCATAGTCAGCTATAAAAGGCCAAGAAAGTGGAAAGGGATTAATATAAGTTGCAAAACTTGTTTCCCAATCCACTATAAATAAATATGTTTAAACTAAAGGCCAAGAAAAGACAATGTAAATCAATCCAAAGGAGAAAAATAACGGCCTTATTTATGTAAAAAATTAATGAAAAACAAATATGTACAATGTACATGTAACACATAGACAAACGACAACCACTGAATTACAGGCTCCTGACTTGGTACAGGTACATACATTTTTTGTACATAAATAATGTGGCAGGGTTAAACGTGTAAGCCGGATCCCAACCCTCCCCTAACCAGCTGAGACAGTGGTATAACAGTACAACATAAGAAGGACCTATAAAAATCAGTTGACAAAGGCTTACGTATTGTTATGCGTTTACTTTTCTACATGGGCTAGAGGTATAGGGGGAGGGTTTAGATCTCACAAACATGACAAACATGTTTAACCCCGCCACATTTTTGCGCCTATCCCAAGTCTTGTATCATTTTAATTTTAGATCTTGTGTACAATTTGGAAATTAGTATGGCGTTCATTATCACTGAACTAGTATATATATATTTTTTAGGGACCAGCTGAAGGACACCTCCCGGTGCGGGAATTTTTCGATACATTGAAGACCTGTTGGTGAGCTTCTGCTGTTGTTTTTATCCAAGGTCAGGTTGTTGTCTCTTTGACACATTCTGCATTTCCATTCTCAATTTTATTAACTTGTCAGATAGACAAAAAATACAAGTGGACGTGGCTGGGTACTTAAACATCCCGACACAAAAAGACACAATGAACAGATGTGAGCTCGAGAGTACTCACAGTTATCTGACACAGCTAGTTCAAAGCCATTAACAACTAATAAAAAATCATGCAACTAAGACTGAATAATCAATCTGTACACATCCAACATCCAATGGATTTAGTGTAAAGACGTCTTAAACAGCCAGAGAAAAACATGACCTTGTGCAATGCCAAGTTACAGGTATCGACAGATTGTAGATCCATGAATATGTATACATGTATGTATATAACATACCAGTAATATTTAGTTAATCTTTTAATCTACTGATATCAAAATCAATATTTATACCAATAAAACAATGTTCTTATTACAGTGTTGAATTGGTAACCTTTTAGAATAAGTTATTTAAGGGAGCGACAAGTTTACATGGATCATTTCTAAATTTCTGGGCACTGTTAACAACATTTCCGTAAAAATGAGGATGTGCTATCCGGTATGAAATAAGTTTGCTACAGGTACAATCAAACTTCAAAACAAATCTTTATATCTATCATGTCTATGGAAAAATTCAGTAAAGGTTTTAAGTAATTCATGGTAAAGATATCCATGATATCCCTGGTTTTAATAATTTACCAGTAATACATAGGTTGCGTTCGTTAAAATTAAAAACGTCATAACAGACATGGGCATAACAAACAAGTTGTGAAATATAAACACGGTAAGCTGGTGCCAAAGGAACATCACCATCTAAAAATGAAAAAAATAACAATAGGGAAAGAAAAGTCGTCTCTTGTGTTGTAAATTTTAGAGTGTAGTTTCCCGTTTAAAACCGAAATATCTAAATCCAGGAAAGGACATTTATTACCGAATAAATTTGATTTATTTAAAGTAAGTTCCTTATGGTAAATTTCAGCAGTATATTTAGAAAATTCTTGATTATTTAATGAAAAAATATCAGCAAGATAACGGTAAGTGTTGTTGAATTTATCAAATAAATGCAATTTCGATGGGTCTTTGTTGAGTTTAGTCATAAACTGTGATTCGTAACAGTAAAAAAACAAGTCATAAAAAATATTCATAGAAAAGTAACTCTCTGACAGAATATATAAGTACAGAGCTACGTCATATGTAATACAGAAACACAAAATCCATGTGGAAAAAGCATTTTAACAAAAACGAAAGACAGGCCTAAACACTTTTATTACAATATATCAAATCCAAAAACAAATGTTAAGTGCATCTAATTCATCCCATCTTAGGTAAAGTAAATAGTAATGTATTTGTTGAAATTGCGAGATAATAATATCATTTTGCAGATCCCTTTTGCTTAGAAACTAAAAGACAAATAGAAGGATATGTGTTCTTATCAAATCTATCTACTACTTTGAATTGTAAGATGCACTCTGAGAATGAAAAAAATCTTTAATATCGAATAGATTTTATTTTGATAGAAGAACTTCAACATATTTCATAGAAGTTTGCATTGCAGTCTTTTATATTTATGGTTATTTAAATCTTTCTAAAATGTGAACTAGTAAAAATGATCGTACTTTTTTTCAACAAAACCTTTGTAAGTATTTCTTAGTACTGCTGATTATCCATTACACCTGCTTTATTATAGATGGACATCATTTTACTATGTTTAATGAACAAAATTGATGGAAATACTAAATTCTTTGTTTATCAATTTTGACAAAATGCAAAACACCATTTTGTGAACTTTAAACTGGTCCTTCACTTTTGCTTGTGCAAAAATAATCATGAATATATTATAATGCCTACCCATGTTAAAACTACAATAAACATGATAAAGTATTTCTTAATTAATATATATTATTTTTAGATAATCCCCCAATATCATGTCAGAATAGAGTAGCCTTACTTAATTTTTTATACTTTGACAATTCTTATTCAGACTCTGACAAGAGTGTAAATACAAATGTAAATATTGCCATTTTACATGATCCCATGCTTAATTTTCAAAATCATCCATATTGCTGCATCTTTGTTAGCCATGGATTACATGTACTTTCAAGTCCCCCTACTTCTGATTTGATTTAACACAAAGGTAATGTAATAAGATCATAAATACATGAAATATATATATTTCTCTAATTCTATGGAAATTTATCCCTTTTCGAACCCATTGTATAAACAAATTTAATCAACGTGTGGTTGCTGGTGATCTCAGAAGATCATTGGATGATTTTAAGGGTCATGACCTTTTTGGCTGACTGGATGAACCAAAATATGATAACAGGTGTTAATGAAATTGACAACTTCGTGCAATATGAAAGGCACTCGAAGGGGATTTTCAGTAAACAAAAAAAGAAAATGTCTTTTTAATCATTAGAGAAACAGATTCTTACATAGTTACTCGTGGATTATCGGATTTATCCAATCTCGATAGTTAAATTATAAATTTTAAAGTACTCGCCGAGGCGGCTCGAACTTTAAAATTGATAATTTAACTATCTCAATTGGATAAATCCGATAATCCACTGGTATCAATGTAAGAATCTATATTTATCCTATACTCAGACTAAATAACATATCATTTTTACTGTGTGATAATAGCATTTAATTAACGTAAATTTCATATTTTTCGAATTGGTGCTTGGCGGGCTGATATGAAAAGTTTATCACATGCTTCGATTGTTATCACATGCCTTTCCGTAACATTATCGCATGGCATTCCGGTGATACTCGGCAAATTCCGGAAAATGCACCTCAATGCAACGTTTTCAGTGAAAAATACTTGAGAATATATTGTGTAAAATAATTAGAAAAAAAAGAAACAAACAAATTATTAAATAATTGCATTTTTAAAAAAGTTTCAAACATAATTTAGAAAGTTGCTTAAAAAAGTTGACCTCCAAACATTGTTAATTATGTATATTGTTTAATTATATATTTTGTCGATTCTCTGTTGAGCAGATGATAGAAAGTATTCATATCGAATGAACTTAATTATGAGTCCAACGTCCGTGATCTTTTCACTCTTTGAACTTTTTTTGGTAACCATGTAAAATGATTAATTATGATTTTAGCTGTATTATTCTCCATTGTTGAAGCATATGATAAAAAGATCATAACATGTCATTTTTCATATCGCATGTATTATCAGCCCTCGGTCAATATCAGCCCTCGAGCCATGCGGCTTTTGGGCTGATATTGCACCAAGGGCTGATAATACATGCGATATGAAAAATGCCATGTTATTATCTGATAACATTGTACATGAATATAATCACAAAAAGATGTGTTATCGTTACCAATAAGACAACTCTCCATTCAAGACCCAAAGCAGTGAACTCAAACAATTATAGGTTACTAAGGTCAGAGTGTTCCATTCAATAAAGAGCCTTGTCTCAAACTGCAATATAAGCTACGAATGGCCCCAATGAGTACTAATGTGAAACAATTCAGGTAGGATAAACTTATGGCCAGTCTAATAAAAAAAGATTAACAAGCTACATGTACAACCACTAAAGATACAGCTCCTGACTTGGGACAGGCATATTGTGCATATAGATAACTACAGTTAGGTTAAATGTTTTTGATGGATCCAAATTTTAAACCCTCTCTCTAACCTGAGATAGTGGTGTTAAAGCACAAAAATAAAAAAAAACATTTAAAACTCTTTTGTAGGGGTTTTAACTCATCAGATGCATGATTCAGATCAATACAGTGGTGTCTGCATAAAAAAAAGTTGATGGGAGAATGATGTTTACTAAAGGTAGGGTTTGAACTGGGTAAGAGAGTGACAATAGAAAAAAATAAATCTTGTAATTTTATAGGGTGTTTTTCAAGGGTTTAAGATGTTTTTAGAACTTTATAGTAAATACAAGTGTTGATTTTGGACTTCATCATGTTCATAATGCCCTGGCTGTCACTTTAACTTCAACAAAAAATGAATATACATGTATGGGGTTTTTCAATATGCTGAATCTAACCATGTATTTAGATTTTTAATGTTTGGGCCCGGTTAGAATTAAATTGCTCCACATTGAGATCGAAACATCTAAAGGGTGTAAAATTGTACGTTATTTGATTTCATCAGAAATTGAATTTTGGGGTTCTATGATATGCTGAATCTAACCATGTAATTAGATTTTGGGTATTGGACCATAATTTAAAATTTTGAAGTTTCGAAGTTTAAGATCTTAGACAAAATTCATTCTGTGATAGAAACCTATGTTGTGTCAACTATTTAATCACAATCCAAATTCAGAGCTATATCAAGCTTAATTGTTGTGTTAATACTTGCCCCAAATGTTCATGGTTGGACCTCTGCGGTCATTTAAAGCTGGGCACTGCGGAGCATATGGTTAAATGGGGAAAAAATGCAAATGAATTTACAGTAACTTGTGTATAGGTGGGTTTGTATAAAATTTAAATCAATTAAATTATTAATTAAAGTTATTAAAAAGTTTTCAAATTTTAGATTTTTGAAATTATGATCCAAGTTTTTAGAATATCAAACAGATTATTCAAGTAAACCATTGTATATAATGCCCAAAAACTTTGTGCTACCATAATCATTGTATATTTATGAGACTTTTTCAGTGTACCAGGGTTCGATTCCCTGCCTAGGAAATCATCATAATGCTGGTGCAAAGTGGGCAAATATCCTAGTGGCCCCGCACTGATTAAAGTCTCTTTAATACTTTATCTTTATTATTTTTTTGTACATGAAGTTATAAATGTGAATGAAAAGAGGGATACCTTACAAAAAGAACCCCAAAAAGTATTTTATTGATAATGCATGCCATTGTATTAAAATTACATTTGTAAATGTACATGTTTGTCATGCATGGTAGAAAAAATATATATGTTTTTGCATGGTAATAATTTGGCCTCAAACATCACTGATGAAAACTATTTGTTGATCTGCACATCTGGTGCAGCGAAATTGGTATTTTAACATTATTCCCTACAAAGGCCTACACGGACAAGGATATTAAATATAAATGCTAAACTATTTGTTCACATTTAAGGTTGATGTAAACAAAGAAAAGAAAATTCAACAGATGAGGCTTTTTGACAAGAAGTGTTATTTTGAAATGATTTTAGCCAGCAAATCAAGGTTAACAGCATCT
Organism: Mytilus trossulus; assembly: GCF_036588685.1. Taxonomy (NCBI): domain Eukaryota; kingdom Metazoa; phylum Mollusca; class Bivalvia; order Mytilida; family Mytilidae; genus Mytilus; species Mytilus trossulus. Next base: position 9,344,682 of record NC_086377.1, on the reverse strand, counting down.
AGAGAAATTTGTACAGCAACATGGAGGAGAAAAACCATCAATCCTTACAAATCTTGCTGGATGGAATTGGGATTTTTTAGCACAAGCAACAATTCATGGAAAAAACTATGAAAAAAGGCTCTAGGTGTAATACCACCATTGATTTTCCCCTATTAGTCTTTGTTAAATTTGCACTTTTCAAAAAATTGTGCAGAATTTATCTTTGTTTCAAATAAAGAAATACTTGGCATGAGTAAAGTTTTATCCTGTCCAGTTCTATAGAAAAAGTTTCACATCACATTTCATTGCATATAAGAAAATAACCATCATTGGAAGTTAACCAATCAAATTTCTCCCCTTATTATACCCCACGCAACGAGTTGCGTGGGTATAATGTTTTTGACTCGTCAGTCCGTCTGTCAGTCCTATTTCTTGTCATCGCAACTCCTCTGAAACCACACAACAGAATTCACGAAACCTGTTCAGATAATAAGGACATACTATGTAGTTGTGCATATCAACGGGAAATTGCGATTCAATTTTTTTTCTACGAGTTACGCCCCTTTGAACTTATATACTTTAATGTACTACTGCAACAGTTTGTCATCGCAACTCCTCGCAAACCACACAACAGAATTTCATGAAACCTTTTCAGATAATAAGGACATACTATGTAGTTGTGCATAACGACAGGAAATTGCGATTCAATTTTTTTTCTAGGAGTTACGCCCCTTTGAACTTATTCCTTCAATGTACTACTGCAACAGTTTGTCATCGCAACTCCTCTCAAACCACACAACAGAATTTCACGAAACCTTTTCAGATAATAAGGACATACTTTGTAGTTGTGCATATCAACGGGAAATTGCGATTCAATTTTTTTTCTAGGAGTTACCCCCCTTTGAACTTATTTGCTTCAATGTACTACTGCAACAGTTTGTCATCGCAACTCCTCTCAAACCACACAACAGAATTTCAAGAAACCTTTTCAGATAATAAGGACATACTATGTAGTTGTGAATATCGACTGGAAATTAAGATTCAATTTTTTTTCTAGGAGTTACGCCCCTTTGAACTTATTTGCTTCAATGTACTACTGCAACAGTTTGTCATCGCAACTCCTCTCAAACCACACAACAGAATTTCACGAAACCTTTTCAGATAATAAGGACATACTTTGTAGTTGTGCATATCGATGGAAAATTGCGATTCAAATTTTTTTCTAGGAGTAACCCCCCTTTGAACTTATTTGCTTCAATGTACTACTGCAACAGGTTGTCATCGCAACTCCTCTCAAACCACACAACAGAATTTCAAGAAACCTTTTCAGATAATAAGGACATACTATATAGTTGTGCATATCGACTGGAAATTACGATTCAATTTTTTTCTAGGAGTTACGCCCCTTTGAACTTATTTGCTTCAATGTACTACTGCAACAGTTTGTCATCGCAACTCCTCTCAAACCACACAACAGAATTTCAAGAAACCTTTTCAGATAATAAGGACATACTTTGTAGTTATGCATATTGAAGGGAAATTGCGACTCAATTTTTTTTTATAGGAGTTACGCCCCTTTGAACTTATTTGCTTCAATGTACTTCTGCAACAGTTTGTCATCAAGAAGTTTTCAGTTTTGATTTTGATTTGGGTGTAATACCACCAAATCATGGTACGTCATATCTGGTTGCATACAAAAATAGGTCTAAAAAAATATTCCCTTGAATTTGACCGTTGTAGGTAATTAATCTTACATTTTATTGCAGTAAAACTATTTCTGTGTCATAAACATATGTCTTGGGTATTTCAAAGCACCATTATTTTTTATTTGTGATTTCTATAGAAAATTTTGTCATCTTGAGGTTACATGGTGACTAAACCGTGTACACGGATAGAATTAAATAACCTAAGTGAGCACGCTCACATACCCCACGTCCCCACATGTCATTGGAGAAATTAAATAAGTGTAAGAAAAAAAAAATTGTATAAGAAAAATTAATTTCCTGCCAATATGCACATCTAAATAGTATGTCCTTATTATCTACAAAATTTCATGAAATTCTGTTGTGTGGTTTCAGAGGAGTTAAGATGACAAACTGTTGCAGAAGTACATTGAGGCAAATAAGTTCAAAGGGGCGTAACTTCTAGAAAAAAAAATGGAATCGCAATTTCCCGTCGATATGCATAACTACAAAGTATGTCCTTATTATCTGAAAAGGTTTCGTGAAATTCTGTTTCAGAGCTGCATCAATTTTAAATATTGTGTCCAAACTAATTCGTTAAATTTTGTTTAAATTGCGACCTCTGCAGTCGCAGCCAGGTACACCAAATATACCCAATGTATAAAGTGTATAGGAAATGTAAACCAAGTACATTCAATGTATCACCGGTTATATATGGTCCAATGTACACACCAAATATTGTGCACGAAGTAAACGCCCTGTAAACGACATGTACAGGGTGTATGCCTTATGTATTACGGTGACATCCCATTAGTCCGACAGCCCATTACTCCGACAGCCCACTATTCCGACAGCCCACTATTCCGACATCCCATTACTCCGACAGCCCATTATTCCGACAACCCATTACTCCGACAGCCCATTATTCCGACAATGCATTTTTCTTATGTGTATTGGTAAATTTTCTTTAAAAAGACCAACTCCGTTCTTTATGATATGTGTGTTTGTCCGTCTTGATTACAATTACTTTTTCCATGCGGGATATTTGTCTCAGTATATTGGAGTTAATACACATGCTAATGGCAACTGCTCAGTCTTTACCCACGTCCCATATTCGTTTTAAATGTAAATGTACTTTATATACTTAATATTGTTGTTTGTGTGTCCACTATCAGTCTGTGCTGTTCTAGTTCGCTATTTTTTCGCATGTGTGTCTCGATCTACCTTCTTTATAAAAAAAGAAGATGAGGTATGATTGCAAATAACACAACCATCTACAAGAGACCAACATGACACAGACATTAACAACTATAGGTCACCGTACGCCTTCAACAATGAGCAAAGCCCATACCGCATAGTCCACTAAAAAAGGCCCCGATATGACAATGTAAAACAATTCAAACGAGAAAACTAAAGGCCTTATTTGTATAAAAAAATGAACGAAAAACAAATATGTAACACATAAACAAACGACAACCACTGAATAACAGGCTCCTGACTTGGGACAGGCAGATACATAAATAATGTGGCGGTATTAAACATGATAGCGGGATCCCAACCCTCCCCTAACCTGGGACAGTGGTATAACAGTTCAACAAAAGAACGAACTATAAAAATCAGTTGAAAAAGGCTTAACTCATCAGATGGACAATAAAACAAGTGAATGTGGCTGGGAACATGTACATCCCGACAACAAAAAGACACTAGGAACATATCTGAGAGTATTCGGAGTTATCTGAAAGCACTGTAGTTCATAGCCACTAACAACTAATAAAAAAATCATGCATTTAAGACTTTTAAACTAGATCTTCGGCTCCCCCTTTTCGCGTATCAGGGGAGTGATGTTTTCCCCACTATTAACTACATATAAAATAAATATATCGGAGTTTGATGACACTACCCGCCGTTTTTGTTCGCAACACTTTCTCTCCTTGTATCACTCATCTGAGTTTTATTTAAATTAATTTTGTTGCAGAAATATACAGTCAACGCATTTTAATGCTCAAATAGAATGAGTGCAGTATGAAAGTCAATAACAAACTAGTAAAAAATCTAAGACAATGTGTGACATTCTTGTCCTGCTTGTGTCTTTTTCAAATTGTCTAATTTTAAAAACTTAGTACATTATGTGTTTTGTTGGAAACTTGACATTTGTTTTTCATTTAAAGCATTTTTCAAGAAGAAAGGTAGGTCATATGTTAATTCACAATCGGTGCTCTTCCATTACATTAAGAATTGGAAATGCTCGATACTAAAAAAATCGTTTTGTACAGCTGATAAAGTTGAGGATGGGAGTTAATTTTCAATCGAATGCTCACTTCATAATAATTTGAGGGTGGAACTCTTTCACCATATTTCTAGCACATGTAAGAACTTTAAAAAGTAAGATAAATAAGATAAATTTTGTTAACACAAGAAAACTTTACTATTATGGGGGAAAATGATGATTACATTCAATTTGTTAGTTCTTTTGAATTATGGATTACATGTCTTGATACTGACTGTTATTTGATATCCATGTGTTAGTTGGTTTTTTTCTATTTTGTCTTGGCTCCGATTGTGACCGAGGCTTATAGGGCTATAAAGATAATTATATCATATTAGTATTGTAATGTTTTAATGTCATGAATGTTGACCCAATCATTAGACCGCCGCTTCGAAAAAGTGGGGGGGTAGACTGCTCTGTCTGTCGTATCGTCTAACCGTCCATCCGTCAGTTTGTCCATCCGTCCCATAAATATTTTCGTTCTATCTTTTTTCATGAACTACATTACAAGGATTTCTGAAAGGTTAATTGAAGTTGGCTGTGGCGTGTGATACTTTTTCAAATTCATTACGCATAACATGTGACAGCCAAGTTGAAAACTGTCGTCACATTTTACTCAGGAACTACAAGAAATTATTTCTGAAATTTGATTTCAATATTTATATAAGTCAGTTATACTGTGTGATGCTTTTTCAGATTCACAACTCAAACACTTCCTGTCTACCGAAATGTTTGGGCGGGGTTGTCATCCTCGGGTTGTCATCAGTAGCTCGTATCACCAATGGTTGTTCTTGATTTATAAATGTATGCTCTTTAAGATCCTTTAATTTGGAAAATGACATATTCTTTTCTGTTTTATTCTATATATATATACAGATTTCGAATTGAGTATATATAGAAAGTATTCGAACTACCTTAGCCTCATGTTATATATACGGGATTATTTCTTAAAATATGTTATTACATATCTAAACGTAATAATACAGACAGACCCATTTTATTTTCCCCTGATACCATCAGTGTCGGACTTATGGGTTGTCGGAGTTTTGGGCTGTCGGAGCAATGGGTTGTCGGACTAATGGGTTGTCGGACCATTTGGGCTGTCGGACTAATGAGCTGTCGGAATAATGGCGTGTAACCGAGTACATTAAACCATATACAACCGGTGATACATGGCCTATACACTTTTATACATCAGACATACACCCTGTACTTATCGGATACGCAGTATACAGGGCGTTTACTTTGTGTACAATACTTGATGTGTACGTTGGACCATATATAACCGGTGATACATTGGGAGTACTTGGTTTACATGGCGTGTACACTTTATGCATTGTGTATATTCGGTGTAATACATGGTTCATAAAGTGTACACGCCATGTAAACCAAGTACTCCCAATGTATCACCGGTTATATATGGTCCAACGTACACATCAAGTATTGTACACAAAGTAAACGCCCTGTATACTGCGTATACGACAAGTACAGGGTGTATGTCTGATTTATAAAAGTGTATAGGCCATGTATCACCGGTTGTATATGGTTTAATGTACTCACCAATATTGTGCACAAAGTAAACGCCCTGTATACGACATGTACAGGGAGTATGCCTAATGTATTAGCTGTACACGTCATGTTCACCAGATATATCCAATGTATAAAGGGTACATCCAATGTATCACCGGTTATATATGGTCCAATGTATAAATATATATATTAGTTACCACGCGTCTTCATGCAAAATATTCATACACCAGAGAGTGCAGTCCCCTCTTCTGGAATGCAGTCCTTCTTTAAATATATATATGAAAGCATGCGTCTTCATCCAAATTATTCATAATAGAGATTGCAGTCCTCTCTTTATGAGTGCAGTCCTCCTTTGAATATATATAGGTAACCATGCGTTTTCATTTAAATTATTCATATACAAGTGAGTGCAGTCCTCCTTTCAATATATTTAAGAAATAATTCATGGGGGCATACATCAAAGAAAAGAAAATATGATTGCTTGGAATAAGTAAAACGGTTTTTTATTCTATATTCCAAAAATAAATGTTATGTCAGTTTGAACTTGAGAACTTACAAGTGCATTTCCACTACACACAATTATCATACCATCATAACATATATGAGAAGAACATAACCCGTGTCATGCCAACAACTGGTATATTAAAAGTAAATGTGTAAAGTTACGATGCAAAGACCCTATAGGCGAATAAATTAAAAATTATTCAGCTTAAATTGGTTATTAATAAGTAGTTTGAGAGTAAAAGATCTTTGAAATAGTCTACACTGAAGGACGGACAACAGAAGCGACAAAAGACGCCAAGTTATTGCAAAAACATAATAGATATAGGATGATGTGGTGTGATTTTTTATTTTTTATTCATTGAAGGACTACTGAAAACCTAAAGAAGAAGAGTGACAATGAGACAACTCTCCATCCAAATAACGATTAATAAAAATAAACCATTATAGGCCAATGTATGGCCTTCAACACGGAGCCTTGGCTCACATCGAACAACAAGCTATATAGGGCCCTAAAATTACTGATGTAAAACCATTCAAAAGGGAAAACCAACGGTCTAATTATATTTAGGGAAAGGTGAGCTAAAAAGCTTTCAAGGAACTCTGGTAATATTAATCAATACAATTGAAATCACTGCAAAATTGACAAAAAAGCATAAATTTGTTTACCTCCATCTTTACTGTAACTTTCATTTTGACTGGCATCTCCTGCATCAAAACCAACTGACATAATCACTTAAATTTTGCAAATAAGCTACACAAATAATTGTAAAAACTAGGATTACACTCAAAAATTATCTAAATATCTTCTTAAAAGGGCAATAACTCTTATAAAAGATGGTTGACAATTTCGGTCATTCTTACTATTAAGTAAATTTTAACTGCTTATTTTTTTTACTGTTTTCAATATCACTTTACCTGTAAATAAATTCAAGACAATAATTGAAACTGTAAAAACAATCATCATTACAGGGTCGGTAACCCAACAATATGTTGTCAATTTGTTATAAAATTTTGGACTTGTTCACATTATTCATTAAGCTGGGGTCACACGTTCACGATTTTTACTACCGTCCTTGACAGGACCATTCCCAATTGAAATTTATTAAAAGTTTGATCAAGATCCTGTGAATCGTAGATGGAAATTCAAACTTAAATTTAAATTTGTAAAAACTTGTAACATTCGGGGAAACTCAGCCGATTTAGTTTAGTCGGATTATGATCGTGTCTATGTCGTGACAGATTCTGCTGTATCGGATCACAATCCTAACGATGTTTTGTGTGTTCTGAACGGTGTCCTGTGGAACGGGAATGATCTGGTGAAATTTTTCATTGTTTTTTTTCTGCCGATTGAGTCCAGATTGCATCCAGATCTTGTCGATTGCGAACCGTTTTTGCCGAAACCGTTCCGGAACAGTCCCGTTATTAATACGAAATTCGTCAATAATACCCACGTCAGAGCCCCGACAATTACAGAATACAATACGACTGAGACCAGACAAAGCCGTTTGCAATACGATAGAGCGGACCGTGATAGGATAACGTTCCGACAGTACCTGCTGATCCCGATTATGCTGACAATTTTCGAACGGATAACTTCCGTCAGCGTCGGTTCACTGTCTGGTCACTGTCTGATCTCTGTCGGATTACATTCGGTAGAATCGGGACGCAGTCGTAACAGGCTCGGTTGAAATTTACCTGGCGAAAGATACAAATCGGATTAGAAACGGATTGAGAACGGGATTATCGGGATAAATTCGCTTGGAATATCGGCGCTTCCTGAACAATATCTGATTGTTGTCGTGACTAAATTATTTGTTTTACAAATTTTAATTAAAGTTTGAATTTCCATCCACGATTCACAGGATCTTGATCAGACTTTTGACAAATTTTAATCGTGAATGGTCCCGTCAAGGACGGCAGTAAAAATCGTGAATGTGTGACCCCAGCTTAAGCGAATTAGTCCCGATAATCCCGTTCTGAATCTGCTTCCAATCCGATTTGTATTTTTCGCCAGGTAAAATTCGACCGAGTCTGTCACGATTCCGTTCCGACTTTGCCGAATGTAATCCGACTGAGATCAGACAGTGACCAGACAGTGAGCCGACACTGACGGAAGTTATCCGTTCGAAAACTGTCAGCATATTCGGGATGATCAGGTACTGTCGGAACGTAATCCTGTCACGGTCCGCTCCATTGCATTGCAAACGGCTTTGTCTGGTCTCAGTCGTATTGTATTCTGTAATTGTCGGGACTCCGACGTGGGTATCATTGACGAATTTCGTATTAATAACGGGACGGTTTCGGCAAAAAACGGTTCGCAATCAACAAGTTCTGGATGCAATTTTGACTCAATCGGCAGAAAAACAGCTATGAAAAATTACTCCAGATCATTTCCGTTCCACAGGACACCGTCCAGAATACACAAGACATTGTTCGGAATTCGATCCGATACAGCAGAATCTGTCACGACATAGCCACGATTGTAACCCGACTATACAAAATCGGCTGAGTTGCCCCGAATGTTACGGGACGCACCTTACTGTCGGGATGCTTGGCCGAACTATTCGGACCCTTCCCGACCCGTAGAAATCTGTTACGAACTAAAACGACTGTGTTCAGACAATGATAGGACATTCCAGATAATTGAGGATACTAATCCGACTTTTTCACTTTTCGTGTCGTATTGCTGTCTCATCTCAAACGGGAGTAAAAATCGGCAATGTGTGAACCCCGCATTAAATAAATTCATAAATTCAGATCACTGAAAATAATACATTCTTAACTTCATAAATAAAAGCCTAGTTTAGATAATTATTAAAATCTACTCTTAATGTTCTACAAACCCTACATAAAAAATGATTCAAATAAATATACCCATAGAGGATTTAAGTAGCATATACAAGAGAGCACAGTCTTTGGAGTGCAGTCCTCCTTTCAATATATTTATAAGTAATCATGCGTCCTCATGCAAATTATTTATATACTAGAGAGTGCATCTTCTCTTTAGAAGTGCAGTCCTCCTCTTGGTATATATATATATATATATACATATATATAACCATGCCGGTCTTCATGCCAATTATTCATATATACTAGAGAATGCAGTCCTCTCTTTTTGAGTGCAGTCCTCCTTCAATTTTTTTTTATATGTAATCGTCTGTCTTCATGCAAATTATTTATACACAAGAGAGTACGGTCCCCTCGTTAGGACTTCAGTCCTCCTTTAGTTTTCTATAAGTAACCGTGTGTCTTCATGCAAATTATTCATATACAAGAGAGTACAGTCCTCTCTTTTGGAGTTCAGTCCAGTCATGCGCGTAGCTACATGTACGTTTACGTCAAAACGCCCGGGCGTACACTTGAATTTTGAAAATAAAAAAATAATCGACATAGAATAAGAAAAACTGGTCAAAAGCACATCAACCTTGTGCTTCTCTATTCAATGAATTGTGATTTTGAATAAAAAGGGACTAAATTTATTCAAATAGATCATTTGATATATATCTGTTCGAATTTTTGTAAAAGTCTGAATCTTCTATGAATTCTACGTACTTTTCTTATACTTAAAGCAATTCACCATCTGCTCAGAGCCAATATGCTGTTTGTGTTTTTGTTGAGCCTATGATTTATGTCCCTAAAAGCGAGACAAAGCGGCCGCAAATATTTAGGTTCCGAATGTGGATAAAGACTTTTGAATATTGTGTGATGCATTCTCAACAACTTTATGTTTACCGAACACTTTTTACATGAGAGCCAAGTTGTAAATTTTCGTCGAATTTTATCAAATTTTAAAAACTACAATACAATGATTTCTGAACTTTTGTATCAAGGTTTATATAAGTCAGTTATACTGTGTGGTGCTATTTTAGAATCACAACACAACAACTTCCTGTCTACCAAGATATTTGACAGGGTATCATCAGTAGCTCGCACCATCACTAGTTGGTCTTAATTTATTTGCTCTTTATAGACCCTGTAATTTGGAAAATGAAATATTCTTTTCTGTTCTAATCTATATATATAGATTTTGAATTGAGCATGCAGAAAGTATTCGAATTACCTTAGTCGTATGTAATATGAACGGAGTTATTTCTTGAAGTATGTTATTACATCAACGTAATAATACAGACAGACAATTTTTATTTTACCCCGATACCCTGATACTTGACTTGATAAGTGTCGGACTTATGGGTCGTCGGGGTATTTGGCTTTCGGAGCAATGAGTTGTTGGACTATTGGGTTGTCGGACAAATGGTTGTCGGACTAATGGTCTGTCGAAATAATGGCGTGTAACTTCAACGTATATATCCATTTAAAAAAGACTGTACTATCTTGAATACGAATAATTTGCACGGCGGAAACGGAAAACTGAACGGAGACGGAAACGGAAGAAATATTTATATGAACAGAACATAAGGGGTAAAATGGAAAGAACTATGAAAATGAATAACGACTGAGGTACAAATAAAATCACACAACAACTATCTTGACAATAGAACAGGAGCTATATATCAAAGACAATAGCAAACAGTTTTGGAAATACACAACATTGGCAGCTAAAACCCCAAAATTCTATAAAGACCACGTGGCATTCTTCTGCTCTAGGTGTTCAACAATGAGAACTCTTCAACATTGTAGACTTGAAAAGTTCATGATAAAAATCTCTCTACCTTCTCTAACAAGAGAAGATGAAAAGTCGTCCGCTAGTAAAGGTCCATCATTACTCTGAAAAGTCTACTTACATGTATTATATCGGAAATATTAACTTGTTTGTAGATCTTGTCTTCCTGATCATTTTTGTTTGAATAGTTTCTAGAATACTGATCGCAAAAACAACGTAGTTATCTATCCTGGGATCTTGTGTTTTAAAAACATAGTCTCAGTCAGCCTCTTGCCTTTGGTAGTCTTGTTAGATTTAATTTTTTTGTTTTAATGGTCCACTTACGGTAAATGGGCATTATGTGTTCTGGACTGTGCACCCGTCTGTTCGTTCGTTCGTCCGTCCGTCTCTTCGTCGTTCCTCTCAGGTTAGAGCTTTGGTCGATGTAGCTTTGATGAATTCAGTTGATGTCCAATCAACTTGAAACACAGTACACATGTTCCCTGAACAAATCTTCTAATTTAAATCGCAAATTATAGACCCCCATTTCTCGGTCCATTCAACAGATAATTAGTTCGATGGGCATCCGTGTACTGGGACACATTCTTATTTGTGTATAATTCGGAGTTTAGTATGACGTCAATCATCACTGTAGTAGTATACATATTTCACACTATTGTTTATACGCATCGCTCTCGCGCGCCATAGTGTCGTAACTGTATTATGACGTCGCCGTTTTCGAATCCGCCGTAAAGGTTGCTAATTTATGAAAAAGCGAACGCTCGAAGGCATGTTCCACTAAACTTTCGACAGAGACATGATAATGGACATATCATATTTTTACAACTGATATGTTGTACTAGAGAGTTTCTAGATTGTATTGGGGTTTATCGCTGCGAAACAAAATAAAGGCAAATACTGCAGAATAAAGAAAAAAAGATTGAATGATGAGGTGCTAACTATAAGAATAAAAAAATATTGGAAACACGAAATAAACATTATAAATGAATGACCCCACTATCCAGACCAATATGATAAGAAGGATCTACCAATACAAAACACATAAATATCATGCATAATCAGAACTAAGAACGTTGGAATTTCATAGCATATTCAATGTAACTTATATTACCTCTCCGACATTTTCTCGATAACGAAGTCGGTGGCATATAATATTTTTTATATTTCTGATGTATATGTTCAATATCTATTGAATTGTAATTTCCAAAAATATTAAGGACTCATCTTGATCTTATGTGCAAAAATGAAATGTACTCGAAATGGACAAAATGTATGCAAAAAATAGCCGAAAGTGGTCAAGAAATGCACAACTTTGGCAGCGTATCGCTGCGATGCGGTATGTAGGGTTCAGGTATACTTTCGGCGGGGGGGGGGGGGGGGGGGGGGGGGGGGGGGGGGAGGGTACATATAGACCAAGAGTACCAGAATGTTAGCGTATAGCAATCGGAATTTTTCAACTTTCAGTTTTCTCATATCACATGCATGAACGTCATAACTATTATAGTCTTATATACTACATGTATAAATAATTCATCAATCATTTCATTTCATTTAAGTATTTATCCGGCTCAGCATGTCGGGTTTTTATAAAGCAGAGTCAAAATGAAATTATATGTTCTAGTTCTGAATTGCATTAACTTGCACTGGACGTAAATGTGTGAAGTCCTATTTGAAATCGTTATTTATTTCACAGTAACGACATAAATGATCTAAGTGTCGTCCATCTTTCCCAAATGTTCTTTGATATCTAAGGCCTAAACCCTGAACAGTTGGGGCAAGTTTTGGATACAATATTTGAGTTTGATACGGCTTAATTTGGATTGTTATCAATTTTTGACATAATATAGGTTTCTGACACAAATAAATGTGGTCAAAGGTATAAAAAATATATGTGCATACTGTGCATTTGGAGATTTCTTTTCGAGATATTTCAACAATTTGCAAAAAAAATAAATAAACGCCACCCCCTCCCCTTTTGGAGTAATTACCACCAAACTCAATCCCAGCCTTCCATGTGAGGTGTGAAACCTTGTAGTACAATTTTAGTTAGATCCATAACACAAGTTATTGTAAATTATTAATAGTAATTTCAGTAAAATGCTTGTTTGTGCAGTCTAATTCTGAACGTTTTGCGCAATAACAGTACC